>NC_058523.1:429080947-430280947 GCF_904849725.1 Hordeum vulgare subsp. vulgare | reverse complement strand
CATGCTATAACATTCTACAAGGACCTTTTCGGAACAGCCCGTGGTAATATCTTTCATGTCAATCCTGGTATGTGGGGTGTGGATGAAAAACTAAATATGGAATATAACAAATTTCTAACTAGGCCATTCAGCGAAGCTCACGTGAAAAAAAATTATTCTCCATGGATACTAATCGACCACCCGTCTTAGATAATATTGAACCGAACTTTTATCGCTTTTGCTCGGATACATTTAAACAAGATATCATGAATTTGTTTAAAGCATTTCACGAGGGGACTTTGGACATGGAGATACTTAATTATGGGGTTATAATATAACCTTGATTCCTAAGCTTGATGGAGAAAAAAAATATAGGAATTCTGACCCATTTGTCCCTTGCGATGCCAATATAAGTTGGTAACTAAAGTGCTGGATAATAGAGTGACTTTGTTTGCTAAGAAAGTCATCAATTGTCATCATAATGCCTTTATCAAAAAGCACAATATTATGGTTGGGATTTGATTTGCATGAAATCTTACACCACACCCATGTTAAGAAAAAATGGAATAGTCTTGAAACTTGACTTTGAAAAAGCGCATGACAAAGTCAACTAAGAACACTTATTGGAATGTCATAATATTAGAGACTTTGATGAGAAGTGGTGTGGGTGGATAGAAAAATCTTGCATAAAGGTACTATAAGTGTTAAAACCAACAAAACCGTGGGGGTTACTTCCAAAGCCACAAAGGGGGTCCTCCATGGGGATCACATGTCCTCTTTTCTTTTCAAATTGGCTGTTGAAAGTTTAACAAAGATGGTCATGAATGCACAAAAATAATTTAATTCAAGGGTTGCCAAATTCGCCAATTTCCCAAGAAATATCTTGGGGGTACTAGTTAGCTACTCATCCTTGAGAAATGTCGATTGGGAGTTTGTGGCCATTTGGTATTTGAAGAGATGTGATTCTTAGATTGGAAGCAAACCTTCATTGGGGGGGGGGAGAGGAGGAGACTAACCCTGCTTAATTCTTCCTTATCCAACATAGTGTATAATTATATATCTATGTTTCTTCTCTCAAATTATTTTATTGAGAGGTTAGACAAGTACAAACACAAGTTTTTCAGGTGCGGGGTGATATGTCCATTTTGCATCATATTTTCATATTGATTTTATTATGTTCTTAGTCATCATTTTACTTTATAATGCAATCCTACTACTTTCAGCTTTTGTCCACAAGCCTCGTAGGCGCACCCTACCGTCGAGGGTGCGCCTACCAAGCTTTCGGGCCCCCTGGCAGCCCTCCGGAACCTATCTTCTCCTATATGACGTCATTTACACTAAAAATGATAAGATTACTTTCGGGACAAAGCGCCACTGTCTGTGATATGTTTCCAGTGTTTCTATAATTTTTGATTGTTCCATGCTATTATACTATCAATCATCGATGCTTTCTATGCATTTATATGCTATTTTATATCATTTTTTAGAACTGGCCTATTAACACAGTGCCCAGTGCCAGTTGCTATTTTCTGTGTGCTTTTAGCTTTTCAAGAAATCAATACCAAACGAAGACCAAACGCAATGAAATTTGTGGGTGATTTTTATGGAAAAAAGATCTTGAAGATCTGGATGGAGACCTCACATCACAAGAGGTGACGCCAAGAAAACAGGAAGCGCCCGAGGGTGAATGTGACTTGATGGCTTGGGGCCACCTCTCAACGCCTCTTGCCCTACCTCCACTCCTATAAATCTTATTATGATGGAAAAACACCAGCGGGGCACCTGAAATACTTTGTCCACCATCACAAGTCTCTGTTCCGCCGTGATCACATCTGGAGTAGTCTACAATAAACCTTCTTGCCCCCATGGTGATGTGTGAGTAGTCTACCATATACCTATGGGTCCATAGTTAGTACCTATATGGCTCTCTCTCTATGTTCCTCAATACAAATATCATCGTGATTTCGCGGTGATCTATAATATGTAATCCTATTTGTGGTGTGTTTGTTGGGATCATATGAATTTTGGGTTTATGTTCAGATTATTCACGAAAAGTATTTAATTCAAATTTGAATTCTTATATTCATGATTACGATAGCTTCGTATTTTTGACCGATCTATCGGTTTGATTTCGCCATCTAGATTTATTTATCTTTACCGGGAGTGGTGCATTGTAATGGGTTAAGTTTTGCGGTGCTCAATCCGAGTGACAGAAATGGACATGGCATGTATTGTATTGATACCATTAAGGATAAAATTATGTGGTTTATTCATATTAATTCAGTTTACTTTGTCCACATCATGTTACTTTGCCCCAAGCATTAATCTGTTTTTACTTAATACTCTAGATGCATACTCGATAACGATCAATGAGTGGAGTAACAGTAGTAGATGTAGGAAGGAGTTGGTCTACTTGCTTATGGACATGATGCCTATATGTTTTATCATTACCATGAATAAATATTACATGACTATGAACTTTTTTATAAATTTCCCAACAATAGTTTGTTTACCCAATGTATGCTTTCTTCGAGAGAGAATCCTCTAGTGAAAGCTATGGCCCCCGGATCTTCACAACTATTATTACAAAAACACTAAAAACATTACTGCCTTTTATTTACTATTATTTTATTTTATATTTATATTATCTATCTATCACTACTTATCGCTTGCAGGTAACAAGTTCAAGGGGCTTGAAATCCTTCATGACCGCATTGGGTGCAAGTGTTTGCTATTTTGTTGTGTAGGTGCTGAAGACGGGCATTTGTGTAGTCCTCCTATTGGTTTTATAACCTTGGTTCTAACTTAGGTAAATACTTATATCTATTGTACTTCATCTCCCCTCCTCTTTGGGGGAAAATCCCGATGCAATTTACAAGTAGCAGTCTCGAGGCGGAACCTAGGCATGGGAACTTTTTCTCTCCGACGGAGCGATTCCGCCAGGGAAACTTCCCTCTGGGAGGGGGACATCAAATCCATTGCCATCACCAACGCTTCCTCCATCCTGGGAGGACCAATTTTCGTCTTCGTCACCAACACCATCTCATCACAAACCCTAGTTCATCTCTTGTATATAATATTTGTCCCCAAAACCTTAGATTGGTTCCTTGGGGTTGCTAGTAGTGTTGATTACACATTGTAGTTGATGCTAGTTGGTTTATTTGGTGGACGATTGTATGTTTAGATCCTTAAGCATATTCATTATACCTCTTATTTTGAATATGATGATTATTTTTGAGTAGTCACTTTTGTTCTTGAGGACCTGGGATAAGTTTTGTTATAAGTAATCATGTGATGTTGGTATTCATTCGATATTTCAATGATGTGTATGCTTCTATTCCTTTAGTGGTGTCATGTGAATGTCGACTACATGAAACTTCACCATATTTGAGCCTAGGGGAATGCATCAGGGAGTAGTAAGTAGATGATGGGTTGCGAGGGTGACAAAAGCTTAAACCTACTTTATGCGTTATGATCTAAGTGTCTGATTTGGATCTAAGTGTCTTATTTTGTAGTTGGGGATGCTTGCAAGAGGGGGTAATCATAAGAGGGTTTCTTGTTTAAGTAACAACAACACCCTAGCACCGATCCACCCACATATAAAATTATCAAAGTGCCGAACGTGAATCAACTAAACATGAAGAACGTGAATAGACAAGAATTCTCATGTGTACTCAAGAGTGCTTTACTTCGTATAAGAGAACTTCCAGGCTTGTCCTATGTTATAAACATGATTAGGCCACCTTGTGGCACCATAGTTACAACTATTACCTGTCACTTGTTACGAATTGCACTACTATCAAACTATCTGTTACTGCTACTGTTAGTACCTACAGGAATCACCTTGCTGAAAATAACTTGTCATTTCCTTATCCTCCTTGTTGTGTTCGACACTCTTACTTTTCAAAAGGACTACAAATGATCTCCTATACTTGTGGGTCATCAACGCTCTTTTCTGGCGCCGATGGTGGGGAGTTAAGCGCCTTCGGGAAGTTGAATTTGGTAAGGAAACTTTTTTTTGCTATGTCCTGAAATTTACCGTTGCTTGTTACTATGGAGGATATTACTTTGAGGGGCTTGTTTGAGGTGTCTACACATCAATGAGAAGTGGTAAAAGCCACCCCTCAACCCACTGAACCTACTGGAAATATTTACAATGAAATTCCTTTGGTTATGTTAGAGATAACGCTAGCTAATCCTTATGCAGGAGATGGAACAACTTATCTTGATTTGCACTTCATACATATAGATGAAATTTTTGGATTCTTTAAGCTTATAGGTTTATCATAGGATGGAGTTAAGAATAAGTTATTCCCTTTATTTTGGAGGGAAAGTAATTAATATGATATATGTTATTGGATGATGCTAGAGCATGCAAATGGATTCAGTTGAAGCTGGAATTTCACCATAAGTTTTATCATATGCATCTCGTTCATCATTATCACAAGCATATATATAATTTTTGGCTTCATGAAGGATAAAGTATCGCTCAAGCTTGGGGGAGGCTTAATTCTATGATGCACATGTACCCCAATCATGAGCTCTCGAGATAAATAGTTATACAGAACTTTTATGCTCGACTTTCTCATGATGATCAATCAATTCTAGATATTTCTTCCACTATGTCCTTTATGAAGAGGACTATTCCAAATGGGATATTCTAGAAAGAATTAAATGAGTATGAACTTTGGGAAATCGAGAAAGGTAAGGAGTCGTGTATAAATGTTGAATTTGATTGTGTTAAGTCTTTTATAGAGAGTGAAGCTTTTCATAAGTTTAATACGAAATATGGACCTTACTGTGAGATAGTAGCTACTTTCTGTGAATCATTTGCTACTCATGTTGATCTCCCTAAGGAGAGGTGGTTTAAATTCCATCCACCTATTTAAGAAACTTGTGTGGAACATATTCTAGCTAAAGAATAAACCATTATCTATAATGTTGCTCCAGTTGTTCCTACTGCTTATATTGAGAAGCCACCTTTCCTTATTAGGATTAAGGAACACGATGACGTTGCAACTATGGTTAATAAAATAATAGCAAAACACATAAACCCTCTAAACACACAAAAGTGGAGCCTAAAGTTGCAAGAATTAAAGATTTACTAGTTCATAACATATATGGTCAGGTTATATACTTGTGCCATGAAGCATCTCATATTGCTAAGGAGGACCATAAAGATAAACATAAACATGTTGTTGTCATGCGTGTTGTTTCTATTAAGATTGGAGATCATTGTTATCATAGCTTATGTGATACGGGTGCTAGTGTTAGTGCCTTTCCCTTTACTCTTTATTAATAAATTATGTGTGATATTGCAACAGTTGAGTTAGAAGATATTGATGCTACTATTAAGCTTGCAAACAAAAGGTGAATAGAAGGTGGATCAAGTGTAGAGCTAGATGGCAGTTCCTTACCTCCCCTCGTCTTAGAGGGAATGATCTTGGTTCTAGTATCTTTTAGATTCTTCATAGTGATCAATAAATAGAAATCCCAAGTAACTCAACAAATATAGCTATGCTCCCCGTGAACGGCGCCAGAAAAAGGTCTTGATAACCCAAAAGTATAGGGGACCACAACAGTTTTCAAGGGTAGAGTATTCAACCCAAATTTATAGATTGGACACAAGGGGAGCCAAAGAATATTTGTAGGTATGAGAAGCTGAGTTGTCAATTCAACCTCACTTGGAGATTTAATATATGCATCACACTGATGAGTAGCACAGTAATACGATAGTTTTGATAGCACTGGTAATAGTAGCAATAACAACTGTAACAGTGATAGCAGTTTTGTAGCAGTTGTAACAGCAGTAGCAACAATAGTAACTTAGCAAGAGCAATATTTGGAAAACTAGTAGGCGTTGTATTGGTGATATTGTTAGATAATATTCATCATATAACAGTCATAACCTAGGGCGACACAGAACTAGATGCCGTTCATCAATATACTGTAGGAATGTATTATGTAAATAGTCATACGTGCTTATGGAAAAGAACCTGCATGTCATATTTTGTCCTACCATCCCGTGGGAGAGGGATCCATAAGGAAACTAAGGGATATTAAGGCCTCCTTTTAATAGAGAACTGGAACAAAGTATTAACACATAGTGAATACATGAACTCCTCATACTATGGTACTCACTAGAAAGAATCCGAAATACTGGTACTTTGGGGTATGCGGATCCTAACATGTAGTAGGTGCATATGACTTGTAAGATAGGATCAAGAACACAAATATAATGGTGAAAACATAAACGGTTTAGATCTCAAATCATGGCACTCGGGCCTTAGTGACAAGCATTAAGCATGTCAAAGTCATAGCAACATCAATCTCTGAACATAGTGGATACTAGGGATCAAGCCCTAACAAAACTAACTCGATTACATGATGAATCTCATCCAACTCCTCACCAACCAGCGAGCCTACAAAGGAATTACTCACTACCGGTGGAGAGCATCATGGGATTGGTGATGACGAAGAACGAAGATTCCCCTCTTCGGAGCCCCAAACGGGCTCCAGATCTTGCCTCCCCATGAAGAACAGGAGGTGGAGGAGGCTTCGTATCATAAAACACGTTGAAACTTCCTCTACTATTTTTCTCCAAAAATAGGATTTTATAGTACTGAGATTAGGGTCACTCGAGCCCCCAGGGGTGTGGCGCACCCTTGTGCATAGTAGGCGCCTCCCCCCCCCCCTCAAGTGAGTCTTCGTTCCAGTATTTTTCTTTTATTCCATAAAAAATCTCCAAAATTTTTCGTTCAATTCTGAGAACATTTATTTTTGCACAAAAACAACACCATGGTAGTTGTGCTGAAAAATTGCCATTCTGGGTTAGTTTCAGTCAAATCATGCAAATTAGAGTCCAAAACAAGAGCAATAGCGTTAGGAAAAGTAGATACGATGGAAATGTATGAGTAGCAAATTTAGTATCATATTTCATTTTCTCCATCATAGATTTTTCTTTTAGTTTGCTTAGTAATTTCATCAAATTATCACTATCATTACAAGCAACAAAGTACCTAGCTATCTCACCACACATAACATAACCTTCAGGTATATACGGCAATTCATATCTATTAGGTGGACACGGTGTAGCAAGTAATTTAAAATCTTCATCAATTTCAACATTTTCAAGTTTACTAGCTCTAGCAAAATGAGCATCAAGTAATTCTCCTAGTGGCACATTTCAGTTTCATCATGTGTAACAATAATATCTTCATTGATTTCATAAATAGCATCATCAAATTCATGTGGCATATCAAGTCGAGCAACATGTGGCGGCGTAACAAGCCGATTCGAAATAGTAGGTGAATCAAAAGTAGAGTTAGATGGCAGTTCCTTACCTCCTCTCGTGAGAGAGGGGACGATCTCGGCTCGATTAAGTTTCATATTCTTCATAATAGAAATTTAATATCCTCAAGTTAACACAATAAATAGAGCTATGCTCCTCGGCAACGGCGATAGAAGAAGGCCTTGATAACCCACAAATGTAGGGGATCACGACAATCTTCGCGGCTAGTATTTCACCCTAATTTATTGAGTCGACACAAGGGGAGACAAAGAATATTTATTGGCCGTAACACTTGAGTTGTCAATTCAACCACACTTGGGATATTCTTATGAAACAAATATTTAGTAGCACAACAAGTAATAGTAGTAACAGTAAAAGTAATTTTAGTAGCAATTTAGTAGCACATGTGACAGTAGCAGCAACAGTAGCAACTTAGCAAAATGTAAAGCATAGGCACATCGATCAGTAGTGGATAATGATTTAGATGGCATTGATCAGATAACAGTTACACACTAGGGTGACACACAACTAGCTCCAATTCACCAATATAATGTAGGCATATATTCCGTATATAGTCATACGTGCTTGCGATAAGAACTTGATGACATTTTTTATCCTATCCTCCCATGGCGGCGGGGTCCTACTGGAAACTAAGGGATATTAAGGCCTTCTTTTAATGGAGAACCGGAACAAAGCATTAAAACATAGTTAATACATGAACTCCTCAAACTATGGAAATCGCCAGAAAGAATCACAATTATTGTCACCTTGGGGTATGTGGCTCAAGACACATAGTAGGTAATGATAACATGCTAGATAGGATCCAAATCACTCTTATATTCACGAAAACATAATAGGTTCAGATCTGAAGTAATGGCATTCGGGCCCTAGTGACAAGCATTAAGCATAGTGCTGCCTCTTGAGCTTGCGTTGGTTTTTCCCTTGAAGAGGAAAGGGTGATGCAGCACAGGAGCAGTAAGTGTTTCCCTTAGTTTTAGAACCTAGGTATCAATCCAGTAGGATAATCAAGCCAAGTGTCCAGAGTACCTGCGCAAACACAAATGAGCTTGCACCCAACGCTATAAAGGGGTTCTCAATCCCTTCAAGATTGATTGCAATGTGAGATCTGAAGGCGGAAAGTGCAACGAAGTAAAAGTGTAAGGCTGAAAATAAGGTGTGAAGTAGACCCGGGGGCCATAGTGTTCACTAGAAGCTTCTCTCAAAATAGAAAATATTACGGTGGGTGAACAAATTACTGTCGAGCAATTGATAGAGCCGTGCAAAGTCATGACGATATCTAAGGCAATGATCATACATATAGGCATCATGTCCGAGACAAGTAGACCGATACTTTATGCATCTACTACTATTACTGCACACATCGACCGCTATCCAGCATGCATCTAGTGTATTGAGTTCATGACGAACAGAGTAACGCCTTAAGAAAGATGACATGATGTAGAGGGATACACTCAAACCAATGATGTGAACCCCAGCTTTTTACCCTTGATGGCAACAACATGATGCATGCCTCGCTACCCCTTCTGTCACTGGGTGAGGTCACCGCACGGTATGAACCCAAAACCAAGCACTTCTCCCATTGTAAGGATCATAGATCAAGTTGGCCAAACAGAACCCACAACTCGAAGAGAATTACAAGGATATGAAATCATGCATATAAGAGATGAGAAGAAACTCAAATAAGATTCATAGACAATCTGATCATAAATCCACAATTCATCGGATCTCGACAAACACACCGCAAAACAAGATTACATCGGATAGATCTCCACGAAGATCATGGAGAACTTTGTATTGAAGATCCAAGAGAGAGAAGAAGCCATCTAGCTACTAGTTGTGGACCCGAAGGTCTACGGTGAACTACTCATGCATCATCGGAGAGGCCATGGTGTTGATGAAGAAGCCCTCCGTATCCGAATTCCCCTCTGGCAGGGCACCAGAACGTGCCCCAGATGGGATCTTGCGGAGACAGAAGCTTGCGGCGGCGGAAAATTATTTTTGTGGATCACTCGCGCAGTTCTGGATTTTTCAGGAATTTATAGGCGGAACAGGTAGGGCAGACGAGCCAGAGGGGGCCCACAAGCCTGCTAGGCGCGCCCCCACCCTAGCCGCGCCTAGGGGGCTTGTGGCCTCACCTAGTGGCCTCTTCCTTGGTTCTCACGTCCCGTGCGTATCTTCTGTTCCGGAAAAAAATATTTTCGGAAGTTTTATTCCGTTTGGACACCGTTGAATATCCTCCTCTGAAAAGGGTCAAAAGCACGGAAAAAACAGGAAGTGGCACTTGGCACTGAGTAAATAAGTTAGTCCCAAAAAAGATATAAAAGGCATACAAAACATCCAAAGTTTGACAAGATAATAGCATGGAACCATCAAAAATTATAGATATGTTGGAGACGTATCAAGCATCCCCAAGCTTAACTCCTGCTCGTCCTCGAGTAGGGAAGTGATAAAGACTGAATTTTTAATGTGGAATGCTACCTAGCATAGTTGTGCATTGTTACTTCTTTCATGTGACATGAAGGTTCAGATCCGTAAGATTCAAAACAATAGTTTTCTATTGGTATGAAAACAATAATACTTCAAGCACACTAGCAAGGTAATCATGAACTTTAGAAATAACAAGGCCAAAGAAAGTTATCCCTACAAAATTATATAGTCTGGCTATGCTCCATCATCCCCACACAACTAATTTAAATCATGCACAACCCCGGTATTGGCCAAGTAATTGTTTTCGCACTCTTACTTTCTCAAACCTTTTTCAACTCTCACGCAATACATGAGCGTGAGCCCTGGATATAGCATTATGGTGGAATAGAGTGTGGTGGAGGCTGTGATACAAAAAGGAGGAGATGGTCACATTGACTCATTGTATCAAAGGACTATGGAGATGCCCTTTAATAGATATCAATGTGAATGAGTAGGGATTGCCATACAATGGATGCACTAGAGCTATAAGTATGTGAAAGCTCAAAAAGGAGAACTAGTGGGTGTGCATCCAACTTGCTTGCTCACGAAGACCTAGGAAAATTTTGAGGAAGCCCATCATTGGAATATACCAGCCAAGTTATATAATAAAGATTCCCACTAGTATATGGTGGTGACAAAACGAGAGGCTCTCAATCATGAAGAACATGGTGCTAATATGAAGCACAACTGTTCAAAGAGATAGTAGCATTGTCCCTTCTCTCTTTTTCTCTCTCCTTTTTTTGTTTGGGCTCTTTGGCCTCTTTCCATATCTCTCTTTTTTTGTGGGAAACTTTGGCCTCTTTTTTACCCTCACATGGGACAATGCTCTAATAATGATGATCATCACACTTTTATTTACTCACAGCTCAAAGCTTAGAACGGTGATGACTCTATAGGAAATGCCTCTGGCAGTGTACCGGGATGTGCAACGATCTAGCTTGGCTTATGACGTTGAAACATCTCGCTAGCTATCTTAGGATCATGCAATGGCAATATTAGAGTGATAGCTCAAGTCATAAGACGGAACGGTGGGAGTTGCATGGCAATATATCTCGGAATGGCTATGAAAATTCCATAGTAGGTAGGTATGGTGGTTGTTTTGAGGAAGGCATATGGTGGGTTTGTGCACCGGCGAAAATTGCGTGGTACTAGAGAGGCTAGCAATGGTGGAAGGTGAAAGTGCATCTATACCATGGACTCACATTAGTCATGAAGAACTCACATACTTGTTGCGAAAGTTTTTATTAGTAATCGAAACAAAGTGCTAAACGCATACTCCTAGGGGAAGGGTTGGTAGGTGTAAACCATCGTGCGATCCCGACCGCAACACAAAGGATGACAATCAATAGATCAATTATGCTCCGACTTCCTAACATAGTGATTCACCATACGTGCATGTTACGGGAATCACCAACTTCAACACAAGTATTTCTAGATTCACAACACCCTACTAACATAACTCTTAATATTACAAAATCCACGTCTCAAAACTAATTGAGAGGAATCAAACTTCTCTTCCTACTCAATGCACAGGAAGATGGAAGTTTTATTGTATCCTATTTGGGTACCTATCACCTTTGCAACTTCTTTCATAGCACAAGCCAACTACCAAGTTACGCACCGCCGTGCTCCAAAAAGATCTAAGTGAAGCACAATGAGTATTCTAGCAAATTCACGATGAGTGCATGTCTCTCTCAAAGGGTGTGCAGCAAGGATGATTGTGGCACAACAAAAATAAAAGAATCCTACGTGAAAGGACGTGGATGTCGCCTAGAGGGGGGTGAATAGGTGCTTTAAAATAATTACGGTTTAGGCTTGAACAAATGAGGAATAAAACTAACATTTATTTTGTCAAGCACAAAACCTACAACAACTAGGCTCACCTATGTGCACCAACAAATTATGCTAAGCAAGATAAACAACTAAGTGATAGAAAGATATATGACAATAAACAATATGGCTATCACAAAGTAAAGTGCATAAGTAAAGGGTTCGGGTAAGAGATAACCGAGGCACGCGGAGACAATGATGTATCCTGAAGTTCACACCCTTGCGGATGCTAATCTCCGTTGGAGCGGTGTGGACGCACAATGCTCCCCAAGATGCCACTAATGCCACCGTAATCTCCTCACGCCCTCGCACAATGCAAGATGCCGTGATTCCACTAAGGGACCCTTGAGGGCGGTCACCGAACCCGTACAAATGGCAAACCTTGGGGGTGGTCACCGCTACCCGTACAAATTGCTCGGGCAATCTCCACAACCTAATTGGAGACCCCGACGCTTCCCCGGAGCTTTACCCCACAATGATTGAGCTTCAAGACACCACCAAGCTTCTAGGACGCCGAAGCATCCACGCAGAACAATATCTAGGGTACTAAGTACCAAAGGTAATAAGCTTCTCAAACTTCACTTCAACGTATCACCGTGGAGAACTCAAACCGATGCAACTAATGCAATTGCAAGGGCACACAGAGTGCCCAAGTCCTTCTCTCCCAAATCCCACCAAAGCAACTAATGCTAGGGAGTAAAATGAGAGGAAGAACGAAGAAGAACACGAAGAAATCCAAGATCTAGACCCAAGGGGTTCCCCTCACTTAGAGGAGAAAGTGATTGGTGGAAATGTGGATCTAGATCTCCTCTCTCTTTTCCCTCAAGAACTAGCAAGAATCATGGGAGGGATTGAGAGTTAGCAAGAACGAATAAGGTCAACAATGGTGGAAGAACACGAGCTAAAGAGATAAGGTTCAATGGGGAAGAAGACCCCCTTTTATAGGTGGGGAAAATCCAACCGTTAAGCCTCACAGCCCGCACGGAGCGGTACTACCGCTCATGGGAGAGGTACTACCGCTCGGTAGGTTCACCAACCATGCCGAGGCCAAAACGGGTGCGAAAAATAGTCCGACGGAGCGGTACTACCGGTCCAGAGCGGTAGTAAAAAATTACTACCACTCCGGGGGCGGTACTACCTCTTGAGGGGCGGTACTACCGCTGGATACTGAAACTGTTGTAACTTTCAAATACGGACTCCGAATTCAACGAAACCAAGTTTGTTGGAAAGCTAACGACATGGGCTAACACAACATTGATAGAAATATCAATAGGAAGCAAGTGAGAAAAGTCCCATAATAAAATGGTGAGAACCCTTCTTCGAATAAGACCGGTAAAAACTCCCAACATCGAAAACATCATAGAAGATGCATATGGACTGCGTTTTCGATGAACTCGAGCGTGTCAGGAAGATGACCATAAGATCTAAAACTCACAAAGAGAAACACCAAACAAGAACCAAGAAGTATGATGCAAGGATGCAAATGGTTTGAGCTCTCAACGAACGATACGATCAAGCTACTCACTTGAGAGTCCCCCTTGACAGTACGACAATCTATCCTAAAACAGAAAACCTATCAAGGGCAAACCTATACCTTGCACCTCGTCCTCTTGAGCTACATGAATATGATCTTGGATTCCTCAAGATGGACCACCTTTCTTGATTGCGTTGGCTTGATGAAGACTAGTTGATTGCTCCCCCATACACACTATGGGTGAGCCGCTCTTCAGCATATCTTCACAAGTCCATTCCCACCATCCTCCACCACTTAACGTCATCCTCCATGGGTTGTATGAGATCTTCCTCTTTACGAAATCCCATGGAAACACACCTAACCCCACATAGAACTCTCACGAAGACCATGGGTTAGTACACAAATATGTAATGGGCAATGCTTACCATACCATGGGATCCCTTGATCCCTCTCGATACATCTTGTACGCTTTGTGTGTTGATCATCTTGACAATTCTTACCATACCTAACCCCACATAGAACTCTCACGAAGACCATGGGTTACTCTTTGTCTGGCGATCTTGATCAACCTTGTGTCTCTAAGAGCATTCTTTGGATAATACCTTGAATACCACCTTGGTCATCATATAAACTCCTTGAACCCAACAGATGGACTTCAAGAAGTGTTTATGGGCAAATCCTATAAATATAACTTAAGGAAACCATTAGTCCATAGGAATTGTAATCAATTACCAAAACCACATATGGAGATATATGCTCTAACAATCTCCCCCATTTTGGTAATTGATGACAACAACTTCAAGAGAGTTTATATAAGGAAATAAGCATAACCAAGCGCACACATACAAAGCAATAATGCATGTGTGCAAGATGTAAATGCTTATGCAATAAAATAAAAACCCTCTAAACATATCCAAAGTAAACTCTCTAAACTTCTCCCCCATTGGCATCGATTACCAAAATGGACGAAAAGTTTAGAAAGCCAATATAGTAGATGGTCCTCCAAAAAGTGTGTACTTCTCAGCAAATGAGTGCAAAGAAATACACAAATACAATGATAAGTTGTTGGAGGAAAACAAACTGTATTGAGGACCCGAAGATTGCAAAAATAAGGATCGTATGGCACAAAGACATACAAAATAGAAGCAAGCAATCAAAAGATACCAGATGGAACAAACAATCACATGGTCCTTCGAACCACATGAATAAAAGATACTATGATAAAGGCAAAGAAGTGTTTTCTCAAAACTAGAGAAGCTCCCCATGATTGGTGCACTAATAAGAGAATTTTGTATTTGATACAAGTGCACAAAATAGGATCTTTGATCCCCCAAAATTAATAAAAACACACAACGAGTGCAAGAAGATAGATGAGACAATAAGCATATCACTTGCACAAAACAAATGGTTGAGCAACATGTAAAAGAAGCAACTTATGAATAGGCTCAACCAAAATAATGTGTGTGAGTCATGGCAAATCACTTGAGAAGACTAAGATAAGGATGAGCATTACTCATCAACATAGTCTTCATGAAATGAGAAACAAAGTGCAAGACATATCATTCCCACACACGCATACTAGAAAATGGGTTCACAAGCTTACTAATACACAAAATAAGAACCAACGCTTGTGACAACCCATGGTGAAGATAGGAAATAAGAACCTTGTCAAGAGGAGGAATACCAATCGAAATGGAAATACCCTCATCAAGACAAGCATGAGGAAAAATAATCTTCACGACCAAAGAGTGCATCAAGATGTAGGAAAATAAGATACGCACTCAAGACAAATCCTTTCACGATCCACCAAAACTGAAAAAGGAAATGCAACAGTGGAAGTGAAAGAAAAGAGGATATCTATTAGAGATGTAACTTCTCTCATGTGTAAAAGATTCTAAGTAGAAGACAATCATGATGATATATATCCACAAAGAAGGACGTACACACGAAATGGTTACAAGAAGGAACAAACAAGATATATAAAAGGAAGTCATAAATATATCAATAAGATCTTTGCTTGGAAGCATAGCACATGGCCTAATATTTTCTTATTGTACAATATGAACTTCCAACATACGAACATCAAAGACATCCCAACTAGCAATAAGACATCATCGTTCGGATGCTTTGAGAAAGGAAACAAGTACTACAAGAACGAATCAAGAGATTCATGCCATGATGCAACCTGTAAAAGAAAAGACAGGTTTGGGCCTTTGCAAGAAATGAATGCATTAAGTAGATACTTGTTACCGAGACAACATTGGATTGATGTAGTAGATAGTTGTTCGTTGATCATCCTAACTTGGCACCATTAAGCACACGGTGTCAACACCTTCTTTGTAGTTGAGCCGAGCATCCAATGCATCTCCGATTGTTCCTAGAACAACAAACAAACAAAATGGTGCCCAAACTCATTGGGACCAAAGAGTTAGAAAACCAACAATACATAGGACAAACTCCACATAAATATGTGCATATAGATATGAAATTGAATTTCATGCACGGTTTAGCCAATTTATGACAAGGTGGAGTTTCCCCTATATATCGGGTCAAGGAAAGAAAGCATGCAAAATAAGCTATGTATAGTAAATATGCATGCTCAAGGCTCTCAAGAATCAACTCAACACAAAGTTGATAAGTCACCAAAAGACAAGGTATCAAGTGATAAAAAGATCCCAAACGAAAAACTATCACTTGAAGGATATCAATTAAAAGAAACCTCAAGGAATGAGATATCCATTGACACATGCCAAATAAAAGGAAACAAGATACCAATTGAAGGAAAACAAGCACGAGGTATCTAGTTTTCAAAAGAGAGCTAGGTTCCAAACAAACCAAACCCTCGACAAATTTTCATGATGGCACAAAGCATCATAAAGATCAAGACTTGCCTCCCATCAACACACTTGATGGGGATCAAAAGATTTTATGATGGACGAATAAAGAGAGTGTTCTAAACAAAATAGGATAGCTCCCCCAAGGGATGTGCATTATATAGAATTTGCATTTAAATACAAAATGCACAAGATGGGATCATCACTTTCTATATATCTATAAAAACATTGGACATGTTAAAATAGATCCACAAGAGGCAAGGAAGACAAACGAAACACAAAATCCAATGTAAAGACGATTAGCAATTTCTACCACATGATGGGAATACCAATTGTCAAGGATAAGAAGTTTTTTGGAAATAATAATTATTGGTAGATCAGAAATATATCCAAGATCATCGTTTACCCCTAAAATTCAAGCAAATGACACTTGTAGAGATAACATGCCACCTAGGAACAAGATAATTTACAATATCAACACTAAGTGGCAATACCTCAAATGTACACATTTTCTAGTCTTGTAATATGCACATAGCATATTACTCCCTCATAATGTGATAACCCAACAATATTAACAAGTGGCAAATTAAAACCAACAAGAGATAATTAGTGGACTATGTAGAATTTGAATTTCTCATGAGTAAGACATACCACATAGAAACTAGATAATCTTGAAATATCAATACTAAGTGGTATTCCCCATGTATACACATTTATTGGATTGTGAGGTGTGCAAAGCACATCACTCCCCCACAACGGGATAATCCATTAATCTCCCACAAGAGGCAACAAAGATACAAACAAGATGCAAAAAAGGCTCAATACATGACTCACATGTACATGATATGCAAATCAACATACACATAGTCGATTACTCAAGATAAGCAAGTGAGAAGCACAACATATGTAAGGTTACTCACATACACATACCTTGCATGTACACACATGCAAGGTACAAAACCACAACATGCAAAGGGGCAAGCAACTAACAATGTAAACGGTTTAAGTACAAGTTACCGTAAGGAGGCACATTGTATATAAGATAGAAACTCGATAATCCAAATGACTTGGCTTGAGAAAATACGAATGATGAAGACCCCTTAATTCTTCATTATGTATCCAAGTCTCTAATGTCCTCCACAAACACCTATTGATCAAGTTTTAAGAGGTTAGTCACAATAGGCTTGGCAACCCAAATGTTACTTTTATTGACACCACTTTGAGTACCAACAAACTTGGCAAACACATTGCCAACCTTATCCTTCCCAAGTGAATAGATATCATCAATAATGATTGGGTTGGATAAATTACCTCTCGTGCAAGAAGAAGCGAAGTGACCCTTCTCACGACATAAGTAGCAACATCTACCCTTTAATTTCTTCCCTATTGATTTCTCAGCATGAGGAGTGTTGGCTTGGGTCTTCTTGGGAAGGGGCCTTTATTCAACTTGTAGTTGAGTATGTGAGTGCAGTTATGGCCTCTTCCCTTGTTGCTTGTGACATTGGGGCTTCTTCTTTAGTGGGCAAGATCTAACATGGTGCCCTTCAATTTTGCACTTGAAGCAAATAATCTTGGCCAAATTGTTGACTTGTTCTTGGCCCTTCTTCTTGAAGCTTTTGGACTTATTCTTCTTGTTGAAGTTGAATCCAAGTCCATATTTGTCATTTGTGGATTTTTGCCCACACAAGATATTGTTGACTGTGGACATTCCTTCATCACTCTTTTCCAAGTCCTTCTTCAAGGAAGTGACTTGGGCCTTGAGCTCTTTGATTTCCTCTACATGGTTAATATCAACACAAGTACTAGAGGAAGTATAAGCTTCATTGTTAGACAACAAGGCATGGAAAGTAATTCATCACAAGATGTAGCAACATTGTGAGTAGATGAATTACGAGGACTAGCACATGGCAATATAGCTTTTTGACTAGAAGTAGTGCTAATGTCCACATGAGGCTCACTCGATGTTACCTTGGTAGTAATAGCCTCATGAGCTAATTTTAGCACATTATGGGATACTAGAAGATCATCATGAGAGCTTGTGAGCATTACATGACTTTCTTCCAATTTGCCATAATTGCTAGCTAGCAACTCGAGTTGAGCCCTTAGCTCAACATTCTCCTTTAAAATGGATGCTTCACAAGAAGTAGAATTAGTAGCACAAGCATCATTATTAACAATAAGAGGAGAAGGCAACTTGGCAAGCTCTTTAGCATATGAAGCTTCAAGTTGGGCATGAGACTCGGTGAGTTCGATGAGCGAACTCTTAATAGCCTTTGAGCCATTTTTGAGGTGCTCATAGTCCTCAACGAGTTTAGCACGTGCAACTTCAAGCTTATCGTTTTTAGTTCTAAAATCATTAGCCACCTCGAGAGCTCTATCATGGGCTTCCTTTAATCTAGATAATTCTATAGCAAAGGTTTCCTCAAGAGATTCCTTGGTGGTTTGTTCATTTTGAAGAGCTTGAGATAGCTCCGCGATCTCATTAGAGTATTCATGCTCATGACCTTCCATTGTCTCAATGGTGGCCTCATGCTCCTCGAGATGAGCTTCCAACTCCTCAATGTATTTCTTGTCCTAAGTGGCAATAGACATGATTTCCAAGAAGTTAGAACAAGCAATTTTATTCTTATAAAGAGATTTGAAAATCATTTCACCCTTAATTTTTAAGGATGCAATATTATCACTCCACCATTATTCTCATCCCCATTATCATCAACATCATCATCATGAGATATATTGGGATTCAAAGTAGGAGATACCTTTGAAGCCTTAGCCATAAGGAAAAAGTGAGTCACAGTAGATGATGATGTAGGATCCCTTGAAGCATCATTCAAGGCCACATCTTGTTCCATGGAGTGATGAATTTCCTCTACATTGTTAGCACAACAACTCGAGGAAATATATACATTTTTATCATGGCAACAAGATATAGGAAGCATATCATCATGAGATTTAGTCAAGCAGTTTTTACATGATATGCAAGGACTATCAACACAAGCATGTAAAACATTTAGAGTGCTCGAGGTGTTAATGCCCAAAGATGAAGCATTGCAATAATATAGTGATGAAGGATCATCAACAATAAACCCACTATCATCGTTGCAATGATCACCACTACTCACCATATCATTACCTTGTGGAAATCCACATGTAGGTGACGTAGATGAAGTTGAGAAGACCACACGACCGGAGGTGGAGGGAGAACAATCATTCCCACCAATCTTGGACATACCATATTTATCTTGAAGCTTTGTCCACAACTCATGAGCATCCCGGAATGGCATGAGTTGAAATATAACTACATTGCTCAAAGCATCAAAAAGCACATTAGAAGCTTGAGCATTGAGATAAGAGTTTATCTCATCCACTAAAGATATATTTTGAGAATCCTTTGGAGGAGAAAAACCCATATCTACAATTCTCTCTAAATTTGGGTCCAAGACCCGAAAGTGATTAAGCATGCGAATTACCCAAACATCAAAATTTGTGCCATCGAAACTAAGAGTCTCAGTGAATCCTAAACCCCGAGTTGACATACTTACTCTCTAGGTGGTTAAACCTAATAAAGAGAGACCTAGCTCTGATACCAATTGAAAGGATTGGATGTCGCCTAGAGGGGGGTGAATAGGCGCTTTAAAATAATTACGGTTTAGGCTTAAACAAATGCGGAATAAAACTAACGTTTAATTTGTCAAGCACAAAACCTACAACAACTAGGCTCACCTATGTGCACCAACAACTTATGCTAAGCAAGATAAACAACTAAGTGATAGCAAGATATATGACAATAAACCATATGGCTATCACAAAGTAAAGTGTATAAGTAAAGGGTTCAGGTAAGAGATAACCGAGGCACGCGGAGACAATGATGTATCCTGAAGTTCACACCCTTGCGGATGCTAATCTCCGTTGGAGCGATGTGGAGGCACAATGCTCCCCAAGATGCCACTAAGGCCACCGTAATCTCCTCACGCCCTCGCACAATGCAAGATGCCGTGATGCCACTAAGGGACCCTTGAGTGCGGTCACAGAACCCGTACAAATGCCAAACCTTGGGGGCGGTCACCGCTGTTGGGGAACGTCGCATGGGAAACAAAAATTTTCCTACGCGCACGAAGACCTATCATGGTGATGTCCATCTATGAGAGGGGATGTGTGATCTACATACCCTTGTAGACCGTACAGCAGAAGCGTTAGTGAATGTGGTTGATGTAGTGGAACGTCCTCACGTCCCTCGATCCGTCCCGCGAACCGTCCCGCGATCAGTCCCATGATCTAGTGCCGAACGGACGGCACCTCCGTGTTCAGCACACGTACAGCTCGACGATGATCTCGGCCTTCTTGATCCAGCAAGAGAGACAGAGAGGTGGAAGAGTTCTCCGATAGCGTGACGGCGCTCCGGAGGTTGGTGGTGATCTTATCTCAGCAGGGCTCCGTCCGAGCTCCGCAGAAACGCGATGTAGAGGAAAAACCGTGGAGGTATGTGGTCGGGCTGCCGTGGAAAAATCGTCTCAAATCTGCCCTAAAATCTCCGTATATATATAGGGAGAAGAGGGGGAGCCTTGCCTTGGTGACCAAGGACCCTCAAGGGCTTCGGCCGAGCCAAGGGGGGCACCCTCCCCTTCCAAACCGAGTCCAACTAGGTTTGGAAGGAGGAGTCCTTGCCCCTTCTCCCACCTCCTCTTTTTTTTCTCTTTGATTTTCTTCCTATGGCGCATAGGGCCTTCTTGGGCTGTCCCACCAGCCCACTAAGGGCTGGTGCGCCACCCCCAAGGCCTATGGGCTTCCCCGGGGTGGGTTGCCCCCCCCCCCCCGGTGAACTCCCGGAACCCATTCGTCATTCCCGGTACATTCCTGGTAACTCAGAAAACCTTCCAGTAATCAAATGAGGTCATCCTATATATCATTCTTCGTTTCCGGACCATTCCGGAAACCCTCGTGACGTCCGTGATCTCATCCGTGACTCCAAACAACATTCGGTAACCAACCATATAACTCAAATACGCATAAAACAACGTCGAACCTTAAGTGTGCAGATCCTGCGGGTTCGAGAACTATGTAGACATGACCCAAGAGACTCCTCGGTCAATATCCAATAGCGGGACCTGGATGCCCATATTGGATCCTACATATTCTACGAAGATCTTATCGTTTGAACCTCAGTGCCAAGGATCATATAATCCCGTATGTCATTCCCTTCGTCCTTCGGTATGTTACTTGCCCGAGATTCGATCGTCAGTATCCGCATACCTATTTCAATCTCGTTTACCAGCAAGTCTCTTTACTCGTTCCGTAATACAAGATCCCGCAACTTACACTAAGTCACATTGCTTGGAAGGCTTGTGTGTGATGTTGTATTACCGAGTGGGCCCCGAGATACCTCTCCGTCACACGGAGTGACAAATCCCAGTCTCGATCCATACTAACTCAACGAACACCTTCGGAGATACCTGTAGAGCATCTTTATAGTCACCCAGTTACGTTGCGACGTTTGATACACACAAAGTATTCCTCCAGTGTCAGTGAGTTATATGATCTCATGGTCATTGGAACAAATACTTGACACGCATAAAACAGTAGCAACAAAATGACACGATCAACATGCTACGTCCATTAGTTTGGGTCTAGTCCATCATGTGATTCTCCTAATGACGTGATCCAGTTATCAAGCAACAACACCTTGTTTATAATCAGAAGACACTGACTATCTTTGATCAACTGGCTGGCCAACTAGAGGCTTGCTAGGGACAGTATTTTGTCTAAGTATCCACACATGTATATAAGTCTTCATTCAATACAATTATAGCATGGATAATAAAAGATTATCTTGATACAGGAATTTTAATAATAACTATATTATTATTGCCTCTAGGGCATAATTCCAACAGTCTCCCACTTGCACTAGAGTCAATAATCTAGCCCTCACATCATCATGCGAATTACATTGTAATAAATCTAACACCCATACAGTTCTGGTGTTGATCATGCTTTGCCCGTGGAAGAGGCTTAGTCAGCGGGTCTGCTACATTCAGATCCGTGTGCACTTTGCATATATTTACGTCCTCCCCTTCGACGTAGTCGCGGATGAGGTTGAAGCGTCGTTTGATGTGTCTGGACTTCTTGTGAAACCATGGTTCCTTCGCTAAGGCAATGGCACCCGTGTTGTCACAGAACAAGGTTATTGGATTCAGTGCACTTGGCACCACTCCAAGATCCATCATGAACTGCTTCATCCAGACACCCTCCTTAGCCGCCTCCGAGGCAGCGATGTACTCCGCTTCACATGTAGAATCTGCTACGACGCTTTGCTTGGAATTGCACCAGCTTACCGCACCCCCATTAAGAATAAATACGTATCCGGTCCGCAACTTAGAGTCGTCCGGATCTGTGTCAAAGCTTGCATCGACGTAACCCTTTACGACGAGCTCTTCGTCACATCCATACACGAGAAACATCTCCTTAGTCCTTTTCAGGTACTTCAGGATATTCTTGACCGCCGTCCAGTGATCCACTCCTAGATTACTCTGGAACCTGCCTGCCATACTTATGGCCAGGCTAACGTCCGGTCTAGTGCACAGCATTGTATACATGATAGAACCTATGGCTGAAGCATAAGGGACGGTGCTCATATGCTCTCTATCCTCATTAGTTGTAGGGCACTGAGTCTTACTCAATCTCGTACCTTGTAAAACTGGCAAGAACCCTTTCTTGGACTGTTCCATTTTGAACCTCTTCAAAACTTTATTAAGGTATGTGCTTTGTGAAATTCCTATCACGCGTTTTGATCTATTCCTGTACATCTTAATGCCTAGAATGTAAGCAGCTTCTCCTAGGTCCTTCATAGAGAAACTTTTATTCAAGTAATCCTTTATGCTCTCCAAAAACTCTACGTTGTTTCCGATCAGCACTATGTCATCCACATATAATATTAGAAACGCCACAGGGCTCCCACTCACTTTCTTGTAAATACAAGATTCTCCAACCACTTGTATAAACCCAAATGCTTTGATCACCTCATCAAAGTGTTTGTTCCAACTCCGAGATGCTTGCACCAGTCCATAAATGGATCGCTGGAGCTTGCACATCTTGTTAGCATTCTTAGGATCGACAAAACCTTCGGGTTGCATCATATACAACTCTTCCTTAAGGAAACCGTTAAGGAACGCCGTTTTGACATCCATCTGCCAGATTTCATAATCGAAAAATGCAGCTATTGCTAACATGATTCTGACGGACTTAAGCATCACTACGGGTGAGAATGTCTCATCGTAGTCAACTCCTTGAACTTGTGAAAAACCCTTTGCCACAAGTCGAGCTTTATAAACGGCCACATTGCCGTCAGCGTCTGTCTTCCTCTTAAAGATCCATTTGTTCTGAATAGCCTTGCGGCCCTCAGGTAGTACTTCCAAAGTCCACACATTGTTCTCATACATGGATCCTATCTCGGACTTCATGGCTTCTAGCCATTTGTTGGAATCTGGGCCCACCATTGCTTCTTCATAATTTGCAGGTTCATTGTTGTCTAACAACATAATTGACATGACGAGATTACCGTACCACTCTGGAGCAGCACGTGGTCTCGTCGACCTGCGTGGTTCGACAGAAACTTGAACCGGAGTTTCATGATCATCATCATTAACTTCCTCCTCAACCGGCGTTGCAACGACAGAGGTTTCCCCTTGCCCTGCGCCACCATCTAGAGGGATGAGAGGTTCGACAACCTCATCAAGTTCTATCTTCCTCCCACTCAATTCTCTCGAGAGAAACTCCTTCTCCAGAAAAGCTCCGTTTTTAGCAACAAACACTTTGCCCTCGGATTTGAGATAGAAGGTGTACCCAACTGTCTCTTTTGGGTAACCTATGAAGATGCACTTTTTCGCTTTGGGTTCCAGCTTTTCAGGCTGAAGCTTTTTGACATAAGCATCACATCCCCAAACTATAAGAAACGACAACTTTGGGCTTTTGCCAGACCACAGTTCGTATGGTGTCGTATCAACGGATTTTGATGGCGCCCTATTTAAAGTGAATGCAGCTGTTTCTAATGCATAACCCCAAAACGATAAAGGCAAATCGGTAAGACATCATAGATCGCACCATCTCTAATAAAGTACGATTACGACGTTCGGACACACCATTACGCTGTGGTGTTCCAGGCGGTGTCAACTGTGAAACAATTCCACATTGTCTTAAGTGAGCACCATACTCGAAACTCAGATATTCACCCCCACGATCAGACCGTAGGAACTTGATCTTCTTGTTACGATGATTTTCAACTTCACTCTGAAATTGCTTGAACTTTTCAAATGTTTCAGACTTGTGCTTCATTAAGTAGACATAACCATATCTACTCAAATCGTCAGTGAAGGTGAGAAAATAACGATATCCGCCGCGTGCCTCTACGCTCATCGGACCACACACATCGGTATGTATGATTTCCAACAAGTCACTTGCACGCTCCATTGTTCTGGAGAACGGAGTTTTAGACATCTTGCCCATGAGACATGGTTCGCACGTGTCAAGTGAATCAAATTCAAGTGACTCCAAAAGTCCATCGGCATGGAGTTTCTTCATGCGCTTTACACTAATATGACCTAAGCGGCAGTGCCACAAAAATATGGCGCTATCATTGTTAACTCTAACTCTTTTGGTCTCAATGTTATGTATGTGTGTATCACTATCAAGATTCAATATGAACAATCCTCTCACATTGGGTGCATGACCATAAAAGATGTTACTCATAGAAATAGAACAACCATTATTCTCTGACTTAAAAGAGTAACCGTCTCGCAATAAACAAGATCCAGATATAATGTTCATGCTCAACGCAGGCACTAAATAACGATGATTCAAGTTCATAACTAATCCTGATGGTAACTGAAGTGAAACTGTGCCGACGGCGATTGCATCAACCTTGGAACCATTTCCTACACGCATCGTCACTTCATCTTTCGCCAGCCTTCGTCTATTTCGTAGTTCCTGTTTCGAGTTGCAAATATGAGCAACAGAACCGACATCGAATACCCAGGCACTACTACGAGAGCCGGTTAAGTACACATCAATAATATGTATATCAAATATACCTGATTTTTCTTTGGCCGCCTTCTTATCAGCCAGATACTTGGGGCAATTGCGCTTCCAGTGACCCATACCCTTGCAATAGTAACACTCTATTTCAGGCTTAGGTCCAGCTTTGGGTTTCTTCGTCAGGTTGGCAACAGGCTTGCCGCTCTTCTTTGAATTACCCTTCTTGCCTTTGCCGTTTCTCTTGAAACTAGTGGTCTTATTCACCATCAACACTTGATGCTCTTTACGGAGTCCAGACTCTGTGACTTTTCAGCATCGCAAACAACTCGCCGGAAGACTTGTTCATCCCTTGCATGTTGTAGTTCAACACAAAGCCTTTATAACTTGGCGGTAGTGATTGAAGGATTCTGTCGGTGATAGCTTCTTGCGGGAGTTCAATCCCCAGCTCAGTTAGACGGTTTGAGTACCCAGACATTTTGAGCACATGTTCACTGACAGACGAGTTCTCCTCCATCTTGCAAGCATAGAATTTACCGGAGGTCTCATACCTCTCGATCCGGGCGTTCTTCTGAAAGATAAACTTCAACTCGTGGAACATCTCAAATGCTCCATGACGCTCAAAGCGACGTTGAAGTCCCGGTTCTAAGGCATACAAGACTGCACATTGAACTACTGAGTAGTCCTCCTTACGTGCTAACCAAGCGTTCTTAACATCCTGATCAGCCGTAGCGGGTGGTTCATCTCCTAGTGCGGCATTAAGGACATAATCCTTCTTCCCAGCTTTTAAGATTAGCTTAAGATTACGAGCCCAATCTACAAAGTTGCTTCCATCATCTTTCAACTTAGCTTTCTCTAGGAACGTATTAAAATTCAGGGTGACTGTCGCGTGAGCCATGATCTACAACACAAATATATTCAAAGTGGACTTAGACTATGTTCAAGATAATTAGAGTTTAACTTAATCAAATTACTCGCTAAACTCCCACTCAAAAAGTACATCTCTCTAGTCATTTGAGTGGTTCATGATCCACTTACACTAGCTCAAGTCCGATCATCACGTGAGTTGAGCATAGTTTCAGTGGTAAGCATCCCATGCTAATCATATCATCTATATGATTCATGATCGACCTTTCGATCTCATGTGTTCCGAGGCCATGTCTGCACATGCTAGGCTCATCAAGCTTAACACGAGTGTTCCGCGTGCGCAACTGTTTTGCACCCGTTGTATGTGAACGTTGAGTCTATCACACCCGATCATCACGTGGTGTCTCGGAACGACGAACTGTAGCAACGGTGCACAGTCGGGGAGAACACAATTTAGTCTTGAAATTTTAGTGAGATATCACCTCATAATGCTACCGTCGTTCTAAGCAAAATAAGGTGCATAAAAGGATTAACATCACATGCAATTCATAAGTGACATGATATGGCCATCATCACGTGCTCCTTGATCTCCATCACCAAAGCACCGGCACGATCTTCTTGTCACCGGCACCACACCATGATCTCCATCAACGTGTCACCATCGGGGTTGTCGTGCTACTCATGCTATTACTACTAAAGCTACATCCTAGCAAAATAGTAAACGCATCTGCAAGCACAAACGTTAGTATGAAGACAACCCTATGGCTCCTGCCGGTTGCCGTACCATCGACGTGCAAGTCGATATTATCTATTACAACATGATCATCTCATACATCCAATATATCACATCACATCGTTGGCCATATCACATCACAAGCATACCCTGCAAAAACAAGTTAGACGTCCTCTAATTTTGTTGTTGCATGTTTTACGTGGTGACCATGGGTATCTAGTAGGATCGCATCTTACTTACGCAAACACCACAACGGAGATATATGAGTTGCTATTTAACCTCATCCAAGGACCTCCTCGTTCAAATCCGATTCAACTAAAGTTGGAGAAACTGACACCCGCTAGTCATCTTTGAGCAACGGATTTACTCGTAGCGATGAAACCAGTCCCTCGTAAGCGTACGAGTAATGTCGGTCCGAGCCGCTTCGATCCAACAATACCGCGGAACCAAGAAAAGACTAAGGAGGGCAGCAAAATGCACATCACCGCCCACAAAAACTTTTGTGTTCTACTCGAGAAGACATCTACGCATGAACCTAGCTCATGATGCCACTGTTGGGGAACGTCGCATGGGAAACAAAAATTTTCCTACGCACACGAAGACTTATCATGGTGATGTCCATCTACGAGAGGGGATGTGTGATCTACGTACCCTTGTAGACCATACAGCAAAAGGGTTAGTGAACGCGGTTGATGTAGTGGAACGTCCTCACGTCCCTCAATCCGCCCCGCGAACCGTCCCGCGATCAGTACCACGATCTAGTGCCGAATGGACGGCACCTCCGCGTTCCGCACACGTATAGCTCGACGATGATCTCGGCCTTCTTGATCCAGCAGGACAGACAGAGAGGTAGAAGAGTTCTCCGGCAGTGTGACGGTGCTCCGGAGGTTGGTGGTGATCTTATCTCAGCAGGGCTCCGCCCGAGCTCCGCAGAAACGCGATATAGAGGAAAAACCGTGGAGGTATGTGGTCGGGCTGCCGTGGAAAAATTGTCTCAAATCAGCCATAAAACCTCCGTATATATAGGGGGAAGAGGGGGAGCCTTGCCTTGGGGTCCAAGGACCCTCAAGGGCTTCGGCCGAGCCAAGGGGGCAACCCTCCCCTTCCAAACCGAGTCCAACTAGGTTTGGAAGGAGGAGTCCTTCCCCCTTTTCCCACCTCCTCTTTTTTTCTTTTCTCTTTGATTTTCTTACTATGGCGCATAGGGCCTTCTTTGGCTGTCCCACCAACCCACTAAGGTCTGGTGCGCCACCCCCAAGGCCTATGGGCTTCCCCGGGGTGGGTTGCCCCCCCCCCCCCCGATGAACTCCCAGAACCCATTCGTCATTCCCGGTACATTCCCGGCAACTCCAAAAACCTTCCGGTAATCAAATGAGGTCATCCTATATATCAATCTTCGTTTCCGGACCCTTTCGGAAACCCTCGTGACGTCCGTGATCTCATCCGGGACTCCGAACAACATTCGGTAACCAACCATATAACTCAAATACGCATAAAACAACGTCAAACCTTAAGTGTGCAGACCCTGCGGGTTCCAGAACTATGTAGACATGACCCGAGAGACTCCTCGGTCAATATCCAATAGCGGGACCTGGATGCCCATATTGGTTCCTACATATTCCACGAAGATCTTATCGTTTGAACCTCAGCGCCAAGGATTCATATAATCCCGTATGTCATTCCCTTTGTCCTTCGGTATGTTACTTGCCCGAGATTCGATCGTCAGTATCCGCATACCTATTTCAATCTCGTTTACCGACAAGTCTCTTTACTCGTTCCGTACTACAAGATGCCGCAACTTACACTAAGTCACATTGCTTGCAAGGCTTGTGTGTGATGTTGTATTACCGAGTGGGCCCCGAGATACCTCTCCGTCACACGGAGTGACAAATCCCAGTCTCGATCCATACTAACTCAACGAACACCTTCGGAGATACCTGTAGAGCATCTTTATAGTCACCCAGTTACGTTGCGACGTTTGATACACACAAAGTATTCCTCCGGTGTCAGTGAGTTATATGATCTCATGGTCATAGGAACAAATACTTGACACGCAGAAAACAGTAGCAACAAAATGATACGATCAATATGCTATGTCCATTAGTTTGGGTCTAGTCCATCACGTGATTCTCCTAATGACGTGATCCAGTTATCAAGCAACAACACCTTGTTTATAATCAGAAGACACTGACTATCTTTGATCAACTGGCTAGCCAACTAGAGGCTTGCTAGGGACAGTGTTTTGTCTATGTATCCACACATGTATATAAGTCTTCATTCAATACAATTATAGCATGGATAATAAACGATTATCTTGATACAAGAATTATAATATTAACTATATTATTATTGCCTCTAGGGCATAACTCCAACAACCGCTACCCGTACAAATTGCTCGGGGCAATCTCCACAACCTAATTGGAGACCTCGATGCTTGCCCGGGGCTTTACACCACAATGATTGAGCTTCGAGACACCACCAAGCTTCTAGGACGCCAAAGCATCCATGAAGAACAATATCTAGGGTACTAAGTACCAAAGGTAATAAGCTTCTCAAACTTCACTTCCACGTATCTCCGTGGAGAACTCAAACCGATGCAACTAATGCAATGGCAAGGGCACACAGAGTGCCCAAGTCCTTCTCTCCCAAATCCCACCAAAGCAACTAATTCTAGGGAGGAAAATGAGAGGAAGAACGAAGAAGAACATGAAGAACTCCAAGATCTAGACCCAAGGGGTTCCCCTCACTTAGAGGAGAAAGTGATTGGTGGAAATGTGGATCTAGATCTCCTCTCTCTTTTCCCTAAAGAACTAGCAAGAATCATTGGAGCGATTGAGAGTTAGCAAGATCGAAGAAGGTCAACAATGGTGGAAGAACACGAGCTAAAGATATAAGGTTCAATGGGGAAGAAGACCCCCTTTTATAGGTGGGGAAAATCCAACCGTTAAGCCTCACAGCCCGCACAGAGCGGTACTACCGCTCATGGGAGCGGTACTACTGCTCGGTAGGTTCACCAACCATGCTGAGGCCAAAACGGGTGCGAAAAATAGTCCGACGGAGTGGTAGTAAAAAATTACTACCGCTCCGGGTGCGGTACTACCGCTACAGGAGCGGTACTACCGCTGGATACTGAAACTGCTGTAACTTTCGCATACGAACTCCAAATTCAACGAAACCAAGTTTGTTTGAAACCTAACGACATGGGATAACACAATATTGATATAAATATCAATAATAAGCAAGTGAGAAAAGTCCCATAATAAAATTGTGAGGACCCTTCTTCAAATAAGACCGGTAAAAACTCGCAACATCAAAAACATCATAGAAGATGCTTATGGACTCCGTTTTCGATGAACTCGAGCATGTCATGAAGATGACAATAAGCTCTAAAACTCACAAAGAGAAACACCAAACAAGAACCAAGAATTATGATGCAAGGATGCAAATGGTTTGAGCTCTCAACGAATGATACGATCAAGCTACTCACTTGAGAGCCCCCCTTGACAGTACGACAATCTATCCTAAAACAAAAAACCTATCAAGGGCAAACCTATACCTTGCACCTCGTCCTCTTGAGCTAGATGACGATGATCTTGGCTTCCTCAAGATGGACCACCTTTCTTGATTGCGTTGGCTTGATGAAGACTAGTTGATTGCTCCCCCATACACACTATGGGTGAGCCGCTCTTTAGCATATCTTCACAAGTCCATTGCCACCATCCTCCACCACTTGACGTCATCCTCCATGGGTTGTATGAGATCTTCCTCTTTACGCAAGCCCATGGAAACACACCTAACCCCACATAGAACTCTCACGAGGACCATGGGTTAGTACACAAATACGTAATGGACAATGCTTACCATACCATGGGATCACTTGATCCCTCTTGGTACATCTTGTACGCTTTGTGTGTTGATCATCTTGATTTAATCTTTGTCTGACGATCTTGATCAACCTTGTGTATCTATGACCATTCTTTGGATAATACCTTGAATACCACCTTGGTCATCATATAAACTCCTTGAACCCAATAGATGGACTTCAAGAAGTGTCTATGGACAAATCCTATAAATATAACTTAAGGCAACCATTAGTCCATAGGAATTGTCATCAATTACCAAAACCACATATGGAGTATATGCTCTAACACTACAATACAAGACGCTCCAAGCAAAACACATATCATGTGGTGAATAAAAATATAGCTCCAAGTAATGTTACCGATGGATTGAAGACGAAAGAGGGGATGCCTTCTCGGGGCGTCCCCAAGCTTAGGATTTTTGGTGTCCTTGAATTTGGCTTGCGATGCCTTGGGTATCCCCAAGCTTGAGCTCTTTGCACTCTTTATCCCTTTGTCCATGAGAACATCCCACAAAACTTGAAAACTTCACAAAACAAAACCTAAACAGAAAATTGTGATATCATTAGCACAAGAAAACAAACTACCACCTCTTTAAGTAGTGTATCAATCTTGATTTCTATTTATATTGGTGTTAGGTTACTGTATTCTCACTTTTTCATGGCTAATACCCCCCGATACTATCCATTGTTTCATCAAAACAAGCAACCAACAGAACAAAAACAGAATCTGTCAAAAACAGACCAGTCTATAGCAATCTGTCCAAGTTTCATCCATGTTGATCTTGGGAGGAGCACATTTAACTTCCAAAGCATCAATATCACTAGACATTCTATCAACGCTCCTAGCCAAATCATCAATTTTGAGTAGTTTTTTCTCTATGGACGCATTGAAAATGTTTTGTGAGTTGATAAACTCTTTGATATTACTGTCTAGATTAGAGGGTAATTTATTGTAATTTCCATGAGTATTGTTGTAGAAGTTGAAAAAGTTATTAGAGGAATTACTAGGAAAAGGCCCAGGAACATAATTTCCTCTAAAAGCATTGTTGTTGCCAAAATTATTCCTACCAACAAAATTAACGACCAAGCTCGCATTACTACTCTCAATCAAGGAAGACAAGGGAATATCATTAGGATCTAAAGGAGCGCCTTTACTAGCGACCGATTTCATTAACTCATCCATCTTAGCACTCAACGAATTAATTTCTTCTATAGTGTGTACCTTCTTACTAGTAGGTGACCTTTCACTATGCCACTAAGAGTAGTTTGTCATGATATTGTCTAGGAGTTTTGTGGCTTCTCCTAACGTGATTTCCATGAACGTTCCACCTGAGGCGGAGTCCAAGATATTTCTAGAAGCGAAATTCAAGCCAGCGTAGAAGATTTGTATAATCATCCAAAGACTCAAGCCATGAGCGGGACAATCTCTAATCATCAATTTCGTTCTCTCGCAAGATTGTGCAACACGTTCATGATCAAGTTGCTTAAAATTCATGATATCATTACGGAGAGAGATAATCTTAGCCGGCGGAAAATACTTGGATATATAAGCATCTTTGCACTTGTTCCAAGAATCAATACTATTTTTGGGCAAAGTTGAAAACCATGTTTTTGCTCGATCTCGTAACGAGAACGGAAAAAGCTTCAATTTAATCACATCATTACCCACATCTTTGGTCTTTTGCATATCACAAAGCTCAATGAAGGTATTAAGATGGGATGCGGCATCTTCACTAGGAAGGCCGGAGAATTGCTCTTTCATAACAAGATTCAACAAAGCAGCATTGATTTCGTATGATTCCGCACTAGTGACAGGGGCAATCGGAGTACTAATAAAATCATTATTATCAGTATTCGAGAAGTCACAAAGTTTGGTGTTTTCAGTCATGGTGACTTCGGCAAGCAAACAAGCACACAAGCGAACAGAAAGCAAGCGAGGCAAAAGGGCGAACGAAAAAGGAAAACGAAAAAGGCAAATATTTTTGTAATTTTTTGTTTTTCAGAAGTGGGGGCGAGGAAAACGAGAGGCAAAAAAGTAAATGCAAGAGATGAGTTTGCGACACTTACTTGGATGAACTTCACCTAGAACTTGATCCTCCCCGACAACGGCGCCAAAAATCCTTCTACTGCCTCTTGAGCTTGCGTAGTTTTTCCCTTGAAGAGGAAAGGGTGATGAAGCATAGGAGCAGTAAGTATTTCCCTCAGTTTGAGAACCAAGGTATCAATCCAGTAGGATAATCGAGCCAAGTGTCCAGAGTACCTGCGCAAACACAAACGAGCTTGCACCCAACACTATAAAGGGGTTGTCAATCCTTTCAAGATTGATTGCAAAGTGAGATCTGAAGGCGGAAAGTGCAACGAAGTAAAAGTGTAATGCTGAAAATATGGTGTGAAGTAGACTCGGGGGCCATAGTGTTCCCTAGAGGCTTCTCTCAAAATAGCAAATATCTAAGGCAATGATCATACATATAGGCATCACGTCCGAGACAAGTAGACCGATACTTTCTGCAGCTACTACTATTACTCCACACATCGACCGCTACCCAGCATGCATCTACTGTATTGAGTTCATGACGAGCAGACTAACGCCTTAAGCAAGATGACATGATGTAGAGGGATAAACTCAAACCAATGATGTAAACCCCATCTTTTTACCCTTGATGGCAACAACATGATGCGTGCCTCGCTACCCCTTCTGTCACTGGGTGAGGTCACCGCACGGTGTGAACCCAAAACCAAGCACTTCTCCCATTGCAAGAATCATAGATCAAGTTGGCCAAACAAAACCCACAACTCGAAGAGAATTACTAGGATATGAAATCATGCATATAAGAGATCAGAAGAAACTCAAGTAAGATTCATAGATAATCTGATCATAAATCCACAATTCATCAAATCTCAACAAACACACCGCAAAAGAAGATTACAATGGATAGATCTCCATGAAGCTCATGGAGAAATTTGTATTGAAGATCCAAGAGAGAGAAGAAGCCATCTAGCTACTAGCTATGGACCCGAAGGTCTATGGTGAACTACTCACGCATCATCGGAGAGGCCATGGTGTTGATGAAGAAGCCCTCCAAATCCGAATCTCCCCTTCGGAAGGGGCACCAGAACGTTCCCCAGATGGGATCTTGCGGAGACAGAAGGTTGTGGCGGCGGAAAAGTATTTTCGTGGATCTCTCGCGCAGTATTGGATTTTTCAGGAATTTATAGGCAGAAGAGGTAGGGCAGACGAGCCAGAGGGGGCCCACAAGCCTGCTAGGCGTGCCCCCTGGTCGCGCCTAGGGAGCTTGTGGCCTCCCCTGGTGGCCTTTGCCTTGGTTCTCACGTCCCGTGCGTATCTTCTGTTCCAGAAAAAATCTTTTCAAAAGTTTTATTCCGTTTGGACACCGTTTAAAATCCTCCTCTTAAAAGGGTCAAAAACACGGAAAAAATAGGAACTGGCACTTGGCATTGAGTTAATAAGTTAGTCCCAAAAAAGATATAAAAGGCATACAAAACATCCAAAGTTTGAAAAGATAATAGCATGGAACCATCAAAAATTATAGATACGTTGGAGACGTATCACATAGCAAAGTCATAGTAACATCATTCTCACAACATAGTGGATACTAGAGATCAAGCCATATCAAACATAACTTGAGGACATGATAAATCCCATCCAATTCCACCGCTGTCCAGCAAGCCTACAAAGGAATTGTTCACTCCCGGTGGTGAGCATCATGGTGGTGGTAATGGACACGGGTTGGTGATGACGACGACGGCGAATCCCCCTCTCCGGAGCCCCAAACGAACTCCAGATCAACCTCACAAGGAAGAACATGAGGTGGCGGTGGCTTGACCTCGTAAAACACGATGAAAACTTCTCTCCTATTTTTTCTCCAAGAATATGAATTTATAGGACTGGAATTTGAGTCGGAGGAGCCTCGGGGGCCCCACAAGCCATCACAGTGCGGCCTAGGGGGCGCCCGATTGGCTTGTGCCCCCCTGGCACTTCCCCTCCGGTAGGTCTTCAGTCCGTAAATCCTTATAAATCCCAAAAATAATTCAAAAAAAGTTTCGTCCGATTCCGAGAACATTTATTTCTGCACAAAAAGAACACCAAGGTAGTTTTGCTGAAAACAGTGTCAGTCCGGGTTAGTTTGATTCAAATCATGCAAATTAGAGGTCAAAATGAGAACAAAAGTGTTTGGAAAAATAGATACATTGAAGACGTATAATGCGGCACTCAGTCTTGGCGAACTAGCTTTCGACATGTTCTACGATCCAGTGACAACGTTGTCGCCTCTACCACATCTCTTTTTTTTTTGCTCGCGTAGTCTTGAATAGGCTTCAAGGTTGACTTTTTATGAGAGGGAATGCCCCGAACCTGCAAGCCTTCACCCGCCATCACCCCTACCTCGCTGAAAATATCAACCTGAACAAAATTTGGTTGTTATTTTTTCAACATATATGAAATCATGGACCTGAATAATATAATTGTGATTACCGCATAGTCATGATAATAAGGCGATGGCATGTCAATCCGTCCGTGCAACTGCTCTATGTGTGTGTGATATGTTGGCCTCAAAGGTGGTTGACCTATTAGGTGTGTACGCCTGCTCATGCAGTACTGGTCCATATACGCTTGAGTTATAGTTTCATCATACGGTGTGCATAATTTAATAATGACATCAACATAAAATAGCGTAAATAAAATGATCCCACAGAATAGCATAAATAAAATTTACCTAGGTCGATGCACTATATTTGCTAGCGCTTCATTTTTCCAATGGTTTACCCATTGAATGTTGTACGCCATCCAATCATAATCACTCTTGCCCGTCTTACCCAGCCTGAAAATTATATAACAATGTGTGAGTTTTTTAAATTTTAAAGGATGTTAAAATTACACATAAATTAACTATTTAGGAAGGTCATATCTTACTTATGCATTCGTCATCGATACATCTAAGAAAAGGTGGTGGACTATCCTGATAGAGATCGAAATTTCTAATAACATGCTCTCGGCTGTATGGCTCAACAAACCACATATAGAGTAATTCGCAACAAGTTAGCTAGAAGCCACCATCTCTCTACATTTAAGGTAATATGCATTGTGAACCATAGACCATGTGGAATGTCATCCTAAGTCCATGGGTTCCATGTGATTAGGGACTCATCAAAAATCTCAAACTGCTCATGGTATATAGGGTAACAATTTTTTGCAAAATTTGGCCACCATCTTTTTTGTGTGTGTGTCCACGGACTACTCATAGTTACACGGCCATGCCTTGCACCATAGTTGTATGGGTATATGAGTTATATTAACCGAGGTTGTCCAACAAGGAGGTACTTCCAAGACCACAACTATAGAAACCCATACGAGACATTAAGTAATGGAGCTTTCGATGTGGACCAAGATTTTTGTGTGGCATCACATAAACCTCTATATGTATGAGAAAGCAGAGCAAACCTGAAGTTGTATTTTCGATTCTAAGGTAAAGATTCATCTACTATATTCTGGACAGAGTAGAGAGACCAGGAGAACTACATTACCGTATGAATTAGGAAACATCATACCAAAGAGCCACAATAAATACGCAAATAGGTATCTCTTCCTCGTCCGAAGATCCGCATAGCGATGTATAATATGAAAGATATCACGAAGCCATACGAGTTGGACACCCCGAGGTGGACCAGAATGGCGAGATTGTATCATTGTTATCCCAAGACGGGCAGAGATATCGTCTGGTCAACATGCCGAGAGTGCAGGAGGGACCAATGGCTCACTACTAATTGGTAGACTAGTGATCATAGACATATCTTTCAGGGTAGGCGCAAGCTCCCCCCAGCGAGTGTGAAATGTGTCTGTTTCTGGTCTCCACCAGTCAACTAGTGATGTGAGAAGAGATGGGTCCGAAGTGAATTGTAGTTGATTAGATGTGAGCCTAGCAAATGGAACTAATCCATAAGCATGAAGGTATGGAACCAAACAATCATCCGGGTTCCATTTCTTTTTTACGATTCAAAACCTGAAGGTCTGAGGAGGATTTTCATGATTTGGATTTAAGAAAAGATGGCAATAGTAGCCTACGTTGCACTTTGGATTTAAGAAAAGATGTGGTGCTCGTGCAAAACGACTCATGCTTCGGCCATAACCTGCACAGATGAAGTCATCGGTACAAATAAAAAATAACGTATGTATTAAACACATGTATTAAAAATCACACATATAAATAAAAATTAGAAGTATTTAATAAACATCACAGGTACTAAAAAATATCATCCCTAGTCAAGATTACACATACAAATAAAAATTAAAATCTGGAGTGAGCATAACGATTACATATTACTAGACAGAACGAGTACAAATATAACAACATCACATGGTGTTGTTGTTTCGATACAGGCATTCCCTACACAAGTGCCCAAGGCACCTAGAAATGTGACATCGCGTTGGTTCTTCCAACTCGTTATGGTCCATGTCATTGTGATGACGCCTAGACTGATGTCATCCCTTAGCAGTACTCATTAATGCACCATTCGGAACCCATTTGGGCTCATCTGGCCACACCTTTCTGTAGTGCATATCAATGCCACATGCCCATAACTCACCATTCGAGGCGTTGTATAAATTACACATGTTGAAGTACGGCGACATGTATGGCTCGACACTGGATTTTTTGATTTGCAGCCACCCTGAGGACATGACTACAAGGGTACCCTAGAGTCCTAGGCTTGTTGCAGGTGCACTCACAAATGTTGGGTCGAGGGTGACAACTTGCTTTATTGATCCTCTATGGTGTCACTTAACATACTTGGCTTGCATGTTGATTTTTCACTTATTCCTAAGTGGGTCAACTTTCCCGCAACCATGACTTTGAGGCTTCTTTGCTTTTTTGTCCACATGTCTTTACATATTATCAGGCCATGGCTTGTTCAATTCAACTTGTGCCTTGGCGACGGTGACTCTATCTGCAAAGAATGACAGAGTCCTGTTCCAAGTTTCATCGATTAGGGTTGTGATACGCAGGGCTCGAGCCCCTTTAAGAACACCATTGTACAACTCTAACAAGTTGTTGGTCATTATTACGTATCGAGCCCCGGTGTTGTCAGTCTGCGCCCACTTGTACAAATAGGGTCAATTCTCGCTGATCCACTGGCTCAAATTAATTGTCGTCCAATGCCCCCTTCGGTCTTCTCTCTCTAGCAAGGATGCACGCTCGATCTCACCATTGATACCTGCCGAGATCGCATTCATTTTGGCTTTCGATTTTTGCATGCACATCCTCTTAAATAGCATGAACTAATTCTTGTTTTTGACTTTGGAGTAAAAATTTGCTACCAAATGCCTCATGCACCAACTTGTATCTAGATGAGTCCACCCGCAGTTTGGATCTTCTGTCTGCTTAATTATGTCGAGCGTGCTTAACAGCCTAGTGTTGTGATCAAGGATGATGCAAATGCCTCCACCATCTTTCAAGATCCCCATCTTCAGACAGCTGAGGAACCACAACCAGCTGTATTTGTTCTCGCTCTCGACTAGTTCATATGCAATAGGAAGAAGTTGAGTATTTTCATATGCTGCAATCGCTACCAGGAGTGTGCCCTTGTACTTTCCAATGAGAAAGGTACCATCAATTGATAATACCGGGAGACAAATGCTTGAAGGCTTGTATAGTATGGGTGAATGCCGAGAATAAGCGATCCCGGATTACCTCACTAGGGTTCATTGGGTTTTGACGTTCTCTCCACAAAACTTGACTGCCCCTGTTAGCAGTTGCTGCGTGATGAAGCATTCTGGGGGCAAAAGAATAGGCCTCCTCGTAGGTTCCATATAGTCTCTGGAATATCTTTTCTTTTGCATGACCAGCCTTGCTGCAGCTGACACAGAAGCCAATTTAATTTGATGCAGTGTCCTGCAAAGCCCTAATACTAATGTTAAGACTTTGTTGCACAGTTGTTTCCATGCTCTATGACACATATTCTGCAGCCACATTTCGGTGATCCAACAAAGTCCCGGTTTGCTGACAGATATGTTCCACTATTCTTATGATATCCCATGGCTCACATACCCCAGTCTTTCGGTGAGCGAGAACTCTTTCCGAGCAACCCTCTTCGTGGTGGGTGTAGATGACCTTCAACTCTTTTTTATCAGTCTGCTTCACTTTTCATGACCTTCAAATCTACCCAACATCCAGACTTCCTGCTCCCAGGACAGAAACTGGTGATGCTCATAAGTTGTAAAACATCAGGGTCCATTGGTGCCGGGATCACCCTCTGAGGAGGAACAACTTTTTCATCATACTTCGAAGACGTGGAAGAATGACCATCATCGTCATCATCTAGCGCCTCCAGCAATCCCTCCATGCGTTCGCTGATGTCTACGACCGCAGAACAACATCATGTATCATACACTTTGTTAGGACATATTTATCCCTAAGTGATTTTGGTGATTGATGATAGTACCTCAACGGACTAATCATGTGCATTGAGCATTTCAGATAATACATGACGAAGGCACAAGACATTTCGGATCCCCTCCGTGGATCAGAAGAACGGTGGCATCTACGGTTCTCTTTAGTGATTGTGAGTCGTAGAAACGCCGTACTATTAAGAGGGGATCCGTGTCGGAAAGGTTGGGTGGAATCAAACTCTCATGCACACATTTTATCTTCACCGCTTTTCCCCTTGATTCTATGGAGCTTTCCCCCTTGTTCTTTCTCTCTCTCTTGGCAAAGAGGTTCTAGAGGTAGTACCGCCCCCTGGCTAGCGGTAGTACGGCTCCAGGTCTGTAGTACCGCTCTCGTAGCGGTTGTGCTACCACGGACTTTTTGTGAAGACTTTCTCAGCGGTGGTAGGCCCGGTAGTAGCTCGTGCACTACCTTGGGTAAAGCGGTAGTACCGCTCTAGTCCTGGCGGTAGTACCGCTGGGGCTCGCGGTAGTACCGCTGGAGGCAGCGGTAGTATCGTTGCCCCTGAGCGGTAGTATCGCTCTGCTCGTGCAGTAAGTGGGGTAACGGTTGGTTTTGTCCCCCCACTATATAAAGGGTTCTTCCACTCCGTGAACCCTACCTTTGACCCTCAAAGACTCCATTGTTGCTCCCTAAGCTCATATGTGCCCGATCTGATTCCCCCCACTAATCCCTTGCGGATCTTGTTACTCTTGGGTGTTTGAGCACCCTAGACGGTTGAGGTCACCTCAGAGCCACATTCCATTGTGGTGAAGCTCCGTGGTCTTATTGGGAGCCTCCAAGCTTTGTGTGGAGATAGCCCGAACCTTGTTTGTAAAGGTTCGGCGGCCGCCTTCAAGGGCACCTATAGTGGAATCACGACACCTTGCATTGTGTGAGGGCGTGAGGAGAATACGGATGCCCTAGTGGCTTATTGGGGAGCATTGTGCCTCCACACCGCTCCAACGGAGACGTACTTCCTGTCAAAGGGAAGGAACTTCGGTAACACATCCTCGTCTTCATCGGTTCCACTTGTGGTTATCCCTAACCTTTACTTTGTCTATGTTATTGTTGTAGAGTATTTCTTACTTGCCTTAGCGAGTATAGTTGGTAGCATCATATAGGTTGCTCACCTAGTTTTCATTTTAGAGAACCTTTATGTTGCTAACCCTAACTTGTTAAGAATAGCTAAAAATATGTAGTTGCCTATTCACCCCCCCCCCTCTAGTCAACCATATCGATCCTTTCAATTGGTATCAGAGCCACGTTTCTTTATTAAGGGTTTCACCACCCGAAGATTATGGATGATGATGAGGGAGGACCCCATGGGGAACTCGAGGCCATGGCCTTGACTTCGGTCGCAATGGACACCATGAATGCGACTATGGCTAACCTCAGGACGTCCTTGACGAAGGAAGTCAAGACCATGCTTAAAGAGTTAACTGAGGGAACTAAAAGTTCTCCCGAACCGGCGTTGGTGGCTAAACCCTCCAACACAGATTCGGAGGCAAATTCCTCCAAGGAAGCGGCTAAAGGTATGCGACCTTCTTGCCCTCTCGACAATAATGGGACTGGAACCTATGCCTCAGTTCCACCTCCCATGGTCTATCGAGGATCGATTGCTACATCGCGTATTAATCCTGTTGGTCCTCCTCCTAAGCTTGTTAAGGGTGATTTTGCTAACTCGGTGTTTTCCGTTAAATCTCAATTGAATCACGGCTCAACAAATTTATGGAGAATCATTAAGCAAGGCTCCTATCCGCATGACCCAAGCAACCTCACTCCAAGAGAAGAAGCGGACAATCAATATAATCACTCTGCATTATTTATTCTCCAGTCCGCAGTGCCTCCTGAAGATCTTCCTCACTTGCGCCCCTTCACTCTAGCTAAGGACTGTTGGGAGCACATTATGGTGTTGTACAAGGGAAGCTCAAGCATTCAACGGTCCAACTATGAAGTGGTTCTTGATGAGGCCGATAAGATTGTGATGAAGGAAGATGAGGACCCTCGTGATCTCTATCGAAGGGTGACTACTATTGCTGTTGCCCTCAAAGATCATGGGAGCAAGGATGTGGATGACACATGGATCAAGCGCAAGTTTCTCAAGGCCATCATCCCATTCAACAAAGCCATGTCATCCGTCATTCACGAACGGCAAGATTTCCACTCCTTGTCCTCCAATAAGTGTTGGATGAATTCATTGCAATGTCAATCATGAACAAGACCGCTGATAATGCTCTTGCTCGCGTTCGGTCAAAGACAGCTTCACCCAACCTTGCCTTAAAAGAAAAGGTTTCTTCTAAAGAAGAAGAAGAGGAGGAGGAAGAGGAAGGATTCCTTGAAGACACTAAGTATGCTTATCACGAGCACATGGCTCTTGCATCAAGGCAATTCTGGGGCAACAAAAGAAACTCAAGGCCCAATTTCTCCAAGAATAACTCAAGTGGGTTTAAGACCAAGCAACATGTGAGGACATGCTATAACTGCGGCTATGTGAGTCACTTGGTGGAAGAATGTCCCTATGAGAAGAGGGAAAACAACGGGGGCAAGCTCATTCGTAAAGACAAAGCCAAGTCGTTCCCAAACAAGAACAACATTGTCAAGAAACCCCATCCAAAGGGTATGGTGACACTTGAAGAGTACCCCTCCGATGATGATGACGATGATGATATGGTGGCGACGACGACTGTAGCCATTGCCACCCCCTCCCAAGATGTCTCTCTTCAACACCCCCAATGATAACCGCATCGCCAAGTGCCTTATGACCAAAGGTATCGATCAGGTAACACCCAGCATTAATACCACCTTCACTACTGCTCCTTCATTGTTAAACTGTGTTCATAATAGTGATGTTGTGGAACTTAATGAGCATGATTTTGACAAATTTCTGTGTAAAATCAAAGGAGAATCCAAGAAGCACTTTGTTGCTCTTTTGGAACAATTGAGTGAGGCTACTGCCCTCATCGAGACTCATGAGGAGACTATCTCCAAGCTGCTAGGACATAGTCGTGACTATGCTGATGAGATTGCTGAATTATCTATTGCTCTAGGAAAACAGCGCAGTCTTCATTTGTCCCTTGAGGAGTCACACAATGATGATTGTGCTAAATTACAAAAAGAGCTAGATCACGTTATTGTCCTTACACGTGTGCTTAAGTCTGAAAAGGTTGCACTTGGGGTTGGCCATGACAGACTCAAGGAGGAGTTTGATACACTTGACAAGGCTCACAAGGTCTCGAAAGGTGCTCATTGCTCCCTGAAAGAGTCTCGTGATCAACTCCAAGCAAAGCTTACCATGGAGATCTCTACTTGTCCTCCTTTTGTTATAATTGATAATGCTTGTACAACTAACCCTTGTTGTGAGCATGTACATCTTGTGGAGGAAAATGCTAAGTTGAAGGATCAACTTGAGAAGGGCCTTGTGTCATGCATCCAAGGCGAGAAGAACCTAAACGACCTTTTGAGTAATCAAAAGGGAGTTGTAGGAAAGGAGGGACTTGGACTTACATCCTATTCGAAAAGGAAAAGGAAGAACATGAACAAGCGATCCCCTGCCCTCATGGACATCTTTGTCAAAGAGGGCGAAGGGACTCAAAACAAGAACAAAAACAAGGTGGAGGATGGTAGCGCCAGGAAGGGCAAAGCCATTCCTATCAACACAGCCGGCAAACTCAATCCATCTTATGTTTTATGTCGTGCTGGTGATGGGCATGTTTATGCTAGATTTGTTGGTTCTTACTATGAGTCCATTGAATGGGCTATTTGGGTTCCTAAGACCATTGTCTCTAACATTAAAGGACCCATTCAAAAATGGGTACCTAAAACCAAGCCTTGATCTATTGCAGTTGTTTGTTTCCGACGGGGTGTCATGGTTGCTCGATAGTGGAGCACCAAATCATATGACCGGAAGCAAGGACTTAGTGGTGGACGTGCATCCTTCCCCGTCTATACGCACCCATGCCCAATTCGCTGATGCATCAACATCCAAGGTATTGGGATTTGGTAAGGTGGTCATCTGTCAAGAGTTATCTATTGAGAAGGTCATGCTTGTTGAGTCCCTTGCTTACAATTTACTTTCGGTTCCTCAACTTGCAATTATGGGCTTTGCCACATTCTTTAATCTCGATACCGTGGTCCTTTTGTGGAGCAATACTCTTAAAGTAGCCTATGTTGGATATGTCGAAAATGGTCTCTATGTGGTGAACTTTTCACAGGGACCCACTAAGACTGTGACTTGTCTAATGGCTAAAGTTGATGTGGGCTGGCTTTGGCATCGCCGACTAGCTCAAGTCAATATGAGATCTTTGCAAAGTCTCCTCAAAGGGGATCATGTTCGTGGACTAACAAATGTGAGTTTTGCCAAGGATCGTGCTTGCAGTGCCTGTGTTGAAGGAAAGATTCACTAAACTGTTCATCATCCAATGACTCTCCTTAACACTAAGAGGCCTTTGGAGCTTCTTCATATGGGTCTCTTCGGTCCTCCATTGTTTGATAGTCTTGGGGCAGAAAGTACTGCTTGGTAATTATTGATGATTACTCAAGATACACCTGGGTATATTTCTTCAAGAGGAAGAGTGAGACTCAACAAAACATCATCAACTTTGCTAATGAAGCTCAACGTCAACATGAAGCAAAGATTTTGATGATTAGAAGTGACAACAACATCGAGTTCAAGAACTACACCCTGGATGAGTTTCTTAGTGATGAGGGAATCAAACATCAATATTCAGCACCATACACCCCTCAACAAAATGGTGTGGCGGCGAGGAAGAACCGGACGTTTGTGGACGCGGCAAGAACAATGATGGCAGAATTTAAATCTCTGTGTAACTTTTGGGCTGAAGCCATCAACACAGCATGTCATGCATCCAATCGGCTCTATATCCGCAAAGGCTTTAACAAGACCCCATATGACATTCTCAACGAAAACAAACCCAATCTCAAGTACTTCCGGGTATTCGGGTGTAAGTGTTTCATTCTCAAGAAAGGTGCATGTTTAGCTAAATTTGATTCTAGAGCTCAAGAGGGCATCTTTGTTGGTTATGCCACAAACTCTCATGCTTACCGTGTCCTCAACAAGTCCACTGGGATCATTGAGGAAACGTGTAACGTGGAGTATGATGAAAATAATGGCTCCTGATGGGGTTATAGTCCCAGGGTAGGGTCATAGGCTTGCCCTATTGGTCCAACCCAAGGACTACCCTTCATAGAGGGCAAGGCCCTTAGACAGTTCCGACTGAACTAAGGACCCCCCATCATCTAGTCGGTGACGAGCATTCGGAGCATATTTATCGTACCGATTGAATTCCACTGTGTACATCGTAACCTCCTAGGAGGGCAACGGTCACACGCTTTCATACACCATTATTAGCATTTAAGGCATACGTTACCTGTAACGTAGGCATTTATTCGCCACTATTCCACCCCTGTCCACCGGGCCATTGTGGAGGGCAGTGCACTCTACATAAGCCGCCCTTCCCCACTGGTACAGGGGTTGGCATTTACTGTAATCCTATATTCCACTCGACACTAAGCTCCCAAGAGCACTGAGACGTAGGGCTTTTACCTCCACCGTAGAGGGGCCTGAACTCATACAACATCGGCGTAGCTAAAGGCTCTGCCCATCCTTTCGTACCCTACACATCTACTGTCAGAATTATACCCACGACAGTTGGCGCCCACCGTGGGGCAGGCGTCTAAGGGACTTCCGGCGAGTTTGCAACTTCATATTTTCATCATGTCGTCCGGCGAGATTTGTGCATGGGTCATGAGATCCTCTTGGGCGCACTCTCCTTCATCATTGATGATTCGGCATGGCTTCGGGATGCGCCTCTCGACGTCGAGGCGCTCCCCAGTCGCGGGGCTACGCACTTCCGTGCCGGTGCCCGCGGCGTCCTTCTTCTTCAGCAATCGGCTCCGGTGTCGATCTTTGCCCCCGTCACGCGCCGCAACAAGCGGGCCCGCCGTCCGTGGCTTTAGCGTTGGGTGTGACACGCCCAGGCGCGACAGAGCGCGTCTTCTCAAGTGGCGGTCCTCGAGTCGGTTGTGGTCGCACCTCCGTCCCAGTGCTTGGACTCAGTTTCGACTGAGTTACCTTCCGAGTACTTGGGTCGCGGGCCTGTAGCCGAAGTTCTCATGGCCAATTCCCATGAAAGTCCCCACTGGACTGGTCGGAACGAGCATGAGGTCGGCGAATCGTTCGGCGCTCCCCGGCAACACCACCGTTCTGCCAGTCGACGCACTCGTCAGAGCAACGTCGAGGTGTTCCGCACACCCGTCCTCAACCTGGCTGCCGCCGCCAAGATAGCCGATTCCCTCCAACCGACTTATTCAGAGGCTGGTAGAGGGATCAAGCAGATCCGTGCCCTGTTGCACATGGCGCAGCAGCAGAATTCGGCGGTCTCCCAGTCGCACAACAGGATCCACAACAGTTCTGTTCACGCGAACACGCATCGGTCGGTTTTCAGCCCCAATTCTCATCAGCGACGCAGAGGAGGCATCCGTTCCATGAATCTCGAAGATCGTCCCCGTTCACGCACCCCTCCGCGGGGTTGGCCTTACGGGCCCCGACATCATGATGATCGGTGTTCAGTCGGTGACACGTATGATCCAAGGCCCGACACAAGAGGGTACATCGCCCAGAGGAAGGTCGACAGGTGTCGAGCCCACCGTGATGGTCACGATAGAGACCGTTCGAGTGGAAGCAGGACCATCGTCTCTGGCTCCGAGTGCTTCAGTCGGGCCATCCATTCAGCTCACATCCCTCCCAACTTCCGATTGGCGACGGGGATCAGCAAGTTCACAAGAGAATCCAAGCCAGAAACGTGGCTGGACGACTACCGAGTGGCGGTCCAGATCGGTGGCGGAGATGACCAGGTCGCCATGAAACATCTCCCCCTCATGCTCGACGGCTCGGCACGAGGATGGCTGAACCAGTTGGCTCCATCAAGCATCTACAGCTGGGCAGATCTGTCCCGAGTGTTCATCAGGACCTTCGAGGGCACGTGCAAATGTCGTGCTGGTCTCGTGGAGCTCCAGCACTGTGTCCAGAAGCAGAATGAGCCCCTGCGCGATTTCATCCAGCGTTGGACGACCCTCTAACACACGGAGGAGAACGTCACAGGGCATCAAGCAGTCCGCGCCTTCAAGGCAGGCGTGCGGTACAGAGATTTGTACCTGAAGTTCGGTCGGACCGGCGACATCTCCATGAGCAAGATGATGGAGATAGCCGCACGCTATGCAAATGGCGAAGAAGAGGACCGCATACGTAGCGGCAAGCACAAGGCAGTCGCCGACGGAGATGGGAACAGCAATCGGAAGCAAAAGCAGAAAGCTCCGTCCACTCCGCAGGCAGAGGCAGCAACCGTTACAAATGCCAAGTTCAAGGGCAAGGGGAAAGCTTAGTACACCCCCAAGAAGAAGCAGTTCGGGAACTCCATCCTGGATCAGCCATGTCCAATCCACACGAAGATGGACGAGGAAGGCAACACCATATTCCCGAAGCACACCACTCGGCAATGTCGCCTCCTGATCCAAGGGTTCGGCGAAGGGCAGCCGAGTGAAAAGGACAACGAGCAGGATGATGAGGACAAGGAGGATCATTTCCCCCAAGTCCACGCAACATTGATGATTTTTGCTGATGTGGAAAGCAAGAGTCGACTGAAGCTGGTGAACAGGGAGGTGAACATGGCCACCCCAACCGACCCCACGTTCCTCAAAAGGTCTCAGACTGCGATCACCTTTGATCAGTCGGATCATCCAGCACACATGCCCACCCCGGGGAGGCAGGCTCTGGTAGTCGACCCGGTGGTGGAAGGAGTCCGACTGCCCAAAGTCCTCATGGACGGCGGCAGCGGCTTGAACTTCATGTACCCTGACACTCTCAAGGGGATGGGCATTCCGATGTCCAAACTTAGCGAGAGCAGCATGCAGTTCCACGGAGTCGTCCCAGGATGAAAGGCCAAGTCACTCGGCCAAATCGCGTTGGACGTCGTTTTCGGCTCCGACAAGAACTTCCGCAAGGAAAAGCTGACATTCGAGGTGGTGGACTTCCAGAGTGCATACCATTCAATTCTGGGCCGTCCGGCGTATGCACGTTTCATGGCCGGTCCATGTTACGTGTATTTGAAGCTGAAGATGCCGGGTCCCAAAGGCGTGATCTCGATCACAGGCAATCGGCAGCGGGCCGAGGAGTGTCTGCAGCAGGGGTCGAGGATTGCCGATCAGCAGATGGTTATCCTCAAGCTGGATGAGTACAAGAAGACAGCCGACACCGCTGACTTGATGCGTTCGAAGAAGCCAGCTTCGAAGTCCGCATTCGAGTCGGCGGGCGACACAAAGAAAGTCAGCATCCACCCGACGGATGACAACGCCGCCCCGACGAACATCTCCACCAGCCTTGATCCAAAATAGGAAGCCGAGCTCATCCAATTCCTCTGTGAGAACTGGGACATTTTCGCGTGGAAGCCCGCTGACATGCCAGGTGTACCCAGGGAGTTGGCTGAGCACCGACTGCATGTGGATCCTGCTGCTCGGCCCGTCCGAGAACGCGTGCGTCGGTCCGCTACGCACAAAAGGAAGGCAATCAGAGAGGAGGTGGCTAAACTTTTGGCAGCCAACTTCATTCGTGAGGTACACCACTCTGAGTGGCTCGCAAATGTTGTCATGGTGCCCAAGAAGGACAAGTCTCTCCGTATGTGCATCGACTTCAAGCATCTCAATAAGGTCTGCCCGAAAGATCATTTCCCGCTCCCCTGCATTGATCAAATTGTTGATTCGACTGCGGGCTGCGAGCGTTTATCATTCCTTGATGCCTATTTGGGCTATCATCAGATCCGTCTGTATGGTCCGGATGAATTAAAAACAGCCTTCATCACCCCATTCGGGTGTTTCTGCTACATCACTATGCCATTCGGTTTGAAGAATGCAGGAGCAACTTTCATGCGCATGATCCAAAAATGCCTCCTTGACCAGATCGGTCGAAATGTGGAGGCATATATGGACGATATCGTAGTCAAGTCACGCAAAGGTTCCGAGCTGCTGACTGACTTGGCAGAAACATTCGCCAACTTTCATAGGTACGATCTCAAGCTCAACCCTGCCAAGTGTTCATTCGGTGTTCCCAGCGGAAATTACTCGGTTTCTTCATTTCCGAACGAGGAATCGATGTCAACCCCGAAAAGATCGGGACCATCGTCTGAATGGAGCGGCCGGTCAGAATACATGATGTTCAAAGGCTCACAGGTTGCCTAGCGGCTTTGAGCAGGTTTATCGCTCGACTCGGCGAGAAGGCGTTACCTCTGTACCGACTCATGAAGAAATCAGATACTTTCGAGTGGACAGACGAAGCCCAGATTGCATTCGATGACCTCAAAGCCCTGCTTTCCACCCAGCCGGTTCTTACTGCCCCGCTCAGTAAAGAACCCCTTCTTCTGTACATCGCGGCTACAAATCAAGTCGTCAGCACTGTTCTCACAGTCGAATGTGAAGAAGAAGGCAAAGCGTACAAGGTTCAGCGGCCAGTATATTATGTCTCCGAAGTCCTAACTCCTTCCAAGCAGAGGTATCCCCATTATAAAAAGCTTATTTATGGGATCTACATGACTGCAAAGAGGTGGCTCACTATTTCCAAGACCACTCGGTGTCTGTCATTTCTGATGCTCCGTTATCGGAAATCCTCCACAATCGAGACACATCAGGCCGAGTGGCGAAGTGGGCTATGTAGATGTTATACTGCGACATCAAGTTCGAAGCCAAGAAGTCTATAAAGTCTCAAGCTTTGGCTGACTTCATAGCAGAATGGGTAGAACAACAGCAACCGACTCACATCTACTCGGCTCATTGGACTATGTTCTTCGATGGGTCCAAGATGTTGAATGGCTCTGGCGCTGGCGTAGTGATCGTATTGCCAAAAGGTGATAAGCTTAAGTACGTGTTGCAGATACATTTCGATTCTTCCAACAATGAGGCAGAGTATGAAGCTCTCCTTTATGGATTGCGCATGGCCATCACACTCGGCATCCGTCGCCTGATGGTCTATGGCGATTCAGATTTGGTGGTTAATCAAGTGATGAAGGAGTGGGATGTCAGGAACCCCACCATGACTGCATACAGCAACGCAGTAAGGAAGCTCGAGAAGAAGTTTGAAGGCCAAGCCCATTGATGGCCAAGAATTACCAGAAGACGAAGTCCAAGCGAAGCAGATCGAAGTCCTTCACCGTCATTGATGGCCAGTTGTACAAGGAAAGTGTTTCAGGAGTCCTTCAGCGATGCATCTCCCCTGAGGAGGGATAGTTAATCCTGGAAGAAATTCACTCGGGAACCTGCGGCCATCATGCCTCCTCAAGAGCAATCGTCGCCAAAGCATTCAGAGCTGGCTTCTTCTGGTTGCAGGCGAATGAAATGGCAAAGGATATGGTCGACCGATGCGAAGGCTGTCAGTTCTATTCGAACTAATCCCATAAGCCAACGTCTGCGCTGAAGACAATCCCTCTTGTTTGGCCGTTCACAGTGTGGGGATTAGATACGTTCGGTCCATTCAGAATAGGCCAAGGGGGATTCACTCATCTGTTGGTAATAGCCGACAAGTTCACCTAGTGGATTGAAGCCAAGCCCATCAAGAAGCTCGACGCCCTTACGGCCATCACATTTGTCAGAGACATCATCTCCAGATTCGGAGTCCCGCACAGCATAATTATTGACAATGGCACAAACTTTGACTCGGACAGATTCAAAGGTTTTTGCACAGGCCAAGGTATCCGAGTGGATTTTGCATCTGTGGCGCACCCTCAAAGCAACGGGCAAGCAGAGCGGGCGAACGGACTTATTCTTCAAGGGTTGAAGCCTCGACTCCTGCGAGAAGTTGGACATGCCGCCGGCGCATGGGTCACCGAGCTGCCTTCGGTGCTGTGGGGCCTCCGCACAACTCCAAATAGATCTACAGGGCGATCGCCGTTCTTCCTCGTTTATGGAGCAGAGGCGGTCCTTCCGAGTGACTTGCTTCACAACTCTCCACGAGTCGAACTCTTCTCCGAAGCAGAAGCAGAGCAAGCCAGGCAAGACAGAGTGGATCTACTAGAAGAAGAGTGCGAGATGGCACTGACTCGCTCAACAATTTATCAACAAGATCTGCGGCGATTTCACGGGCGGCACGTCAGGAGTCGCACATTCCAAGCAGGCGACCTGGTGCTCCGAGTGGACCAACAGAGGCCTCACAAGTTGGCTCCCGCCTGGGAAGGACCCTTCATCATCTCTAAGGTGCTGAACAACGCAGCATATCGACTCTACAACCTCGACAGGGAAATGGACGAGCCGCGAGCATGGAACGGAGATCTCCTGAAGCGCTTCTACACGTGACCGCCGACGGAGGCAATGTAAAGAACAAGTATCATTGAAGTAATACAAAGCAGACTCATTTTTTGCAGGTAAAAATTCTTCCGCGTTTGCAGACTCCGGTCTAAAAAACTCTCTCCGAGTGTGCGCTAACAGCCGCACTCGGGGACTAAGCTACGACCCAGAGTCGCCTAAGTAAAAAACTCTCTCCGAGTGTGCGCTAACAGCCGCACTCGGGGACTTAGCTGCGACCCAGAGTCGCCTAAGTAAAAAACTCTCTCCGAGTGTGCGCTAACAGCCGCACTCGGGGACTTAGCTGCGACCGAGAGTCGCCTAAGTAAAAAACTCTCTCCGAGTGTGCGCTAACAACCGCATTCGGGGACTTAGCTGCGACCCAGAGTCGCCTAAGTAAAAAAGTCTCTCCGAGTGTGCACTAACAGCCGCACTCGGGGACTTAGCTGCGACCCAGAGTCGCCTAAGTAAAAAACTCTCTCCGAGTGTGCACTAAAAGTCGCACTCGGGGACTTAGCTGCGACCCAGAATCGCCTAAGTACAAACTCGCTCCGAGTGCGCACCAAAAGCCGCACTCGGGGACTTAGCTGAGACCCAGAGTCGCCTAATTAAAAAAATCTCTCCGAGTGTGCACTAACAGCCACACTCGGGGACTTAGCTGCGACCCAGAGTCGCCTAAGTAAAAAACTCTCTCCGAGTGTGCACTAAAAGTCAGACTCGGGGACTTAGCTGCGACCCAAAATCACCTAAGTACAAACTTGCTCCCAGTGCGCACCAAAAGTCGCACTCGGGGACTTAGCTGCGACCCAGAATCGCCTAATTATAAACTCGCTCCGAGTGCGCGCCAAAAGCCGCACTCGAGGACTTAGCTGCGACCCAGAATCGCCTAAGTACAAAACTCGCTCCGAGTGTGCACTAAAAGTCGCACTCGGGGACTTAGCTGCGACCCAGAATCGCCTAAGTACAAACTCGCTCCGAGTGCACGCCAAAAGCCGCACTCAGGGACTTAGCTGCGACCCAGAATCGCCTAAGTACAAAACTCGCTCCGAGTGCGCACGGAAAGCCGCACTCGGGGACTTAGCTGCGATACAGAATCGCCTAAGTAAAAAAGCTTCCTTCGAGTGTATCCTCGAGATCCACTCGGAGGCTTAGCAGACCCTCATTGAGGCTCATGTGGATGCGAAGACAACTGACAACTACATGAGTATCAACTCACTCCGAGTGCGCACGAGATGCCGCACTCGGGGACTTAGCTGCGATCCAGAATCGCCTAAGTAATAAGCTTCCTTCGAGTGTATCCTCAAGATCCACTCGGAGACTTAGCAGCCCCTCATTGAGGCTCATGTGGATGTGAAGACAACTGACAACTACATGAGTATCAACTCACTCCGAGTGCGCACGAGATGCCGCACTCGGGGACTTAGCTGCGATCCAGAATCGCCTATGTAAAAAGCTTCCTGCGAGTGTATCCTCGAGATCCACTCGGAGGCTTAGCAGACCCTCATTGAGGCTGATGTGGATGTGAAGACAACTGACAATTACATGCTCCGCATGTTTGCCATTGGCTTCACCAAGAAACGCCAAACAAAAACCACGAGTCAAAATCGTGTCAAAAAAAACTTGGCAAAAGAAGAGCAAAATATTCGATTCGAATTCAAAGTTGGATCTACGATAGTCGGCTCGGTGTGGATCAAGCTTATCCACACCGAACCACGAATGTGACGGCCAATAGCAGTGGCCCAAGATTGATACAGATACCACTCGGCATACCGAGGTAAAGTTTTTCAAGCATCATCAGGACTGGCACCAGGACTGGCAGACTCTACAAAGGTCTCAAGGTCGATCCCGTCCGCGATACGAGTGGCTGTCTCCAGGAAGGTCTCCATGAAATCTTCGAATTGAAGCTTCTTGGTGTTGGCGACCTACAACGCCTTCAGCTTTTCTTCGCGAGCTTCCTTGCAGTGCACTCGGACCAACGATAGCGCCACGTCCGCACCATAACGAGCGGTAGACTTCTTCCATGCGTGCACTTTGTTCGGGACGTCCTCCAGCCGAGTCATCAACCCTTCTATTTCCTGCCGGGAATCGTCTTCGGGCCACAACTCCTTGTCGATCCGGCCAATGACTTCTCTCAGACGGCCGATGAAAGGTCCCACTCTGCCAAGGCGAATATGTGCTCGGAGCATGTCCCAATTGGCTTCATCGCCGAGTGGAACGTTCGGAACAACCGACCGTTCAATGTCGGCTGCTTCAGCCTCAGCGTCCAGACAAAAACCTGCCAAGAAAAGACAATCACAAAGTAAGTGCAGAATGAACTACAAAGTCAAGAAGCACTCGGCAAAAAACCTTACCACCAAGCAGTGCAATCATCTTCCTTGCCCAGTCGCTGACGTACTTCTCCTGTGAAATGCACCGACTGTTCATCAACTTCATCTGACCCATCAGTTCAGTTCTTTGCTTGCCCATTTTCTCAATTACGGCCACCAATGCCTTGTTGGTCTCCCGGGACTCCTCCAAAGACTTCTCTCGGTAAGCAAGAGCCCCCATCACACCAGACAAGTCATTCACAGCCGCCTCCAATTCCGCAGCAAGCTAAACCTTTTCAGCCTTCAGAGCATTGTACGCGGATCCCATTTCGCAAGTCTTCTACCAAATCAGCGCGAAGGGAAGATCAGACACATTAAACAAGGAAAACAAACAAAGCTCAATGTTCTTCAGACCCCTGCCGATGCAAGCAATCGACTGCGGTCTCGGGGACTACACCTAGTGGATTCACTAAGAGTGACCCCAGTGACATGAAGCTCTAATAGGTCGGCCCTATTGAGCTCCATGACAAACAGACAAATCTACGAGAATGCTATTACCCGACCTGAGTAACACTACTCTCGGGGACTACATACAATGGATGCACTCCGAGTGCCCCCACTGGTAATATTCCGGCAGACCAGCTCTGACCTGCTCAGATAATGGGAAATACATATAAAGACAACTGCCGGTGGAAGCACTCGACAGAAGTCTCGGGGACTACACCCATTGGGTTCACTCTGAGTGAACCCACTGCAAAATAATCCTACTGTATCCGAGTATATCACTTAAACCCCCAGTGGGTTACAAGAGTAAAGTAAACACTTACTAGCGCACTTACTCGGATATTGTCCCGGAGCTCCAAGCTTCTCTTGTACAAAGACGCGATGGAGTCGTACGCTCCCTTGGCATCACCCACCATCAACTCCACCTGCACCTTGGCCTCCTTGGCGGCTCCCACTTGGTCTTCCAGGAGGTGTCGGGCGTCGTACTCGACGGTCGACAGACCTGGCACGACAGAAGACTCCTTGGGCATCCCAAGTCCCGCTCCAGTCGGTTCCGCCGCGAGGGGCACCGCCTCAGTCGACGGCATCGTCTCGGTCGGCGGCGCGTCCATGGTGGGAGCAGCAGCAGATGGAACAACCTCAAGGACAGGCGCCCTGAACCCCTTTGGTCATCCCGCTCCAGATGAATCACCTCCAAAGGAAGCCCGACTGAACAACACGATATTACAGAAAAAGGGCAAGATTAAAGACAGCACTCGGCGAAACAAAAATACAAACTCTCGGAGTCGTCACAACGTACCTTGCTGGGATGTGGCAGCGTTATCTGTATCCATGGGATCATCGTCCTGGCGCGACAGAGAGGTGGCGGAGGTAGCAGCTCTGTCGAGTAAAATCCACTCGACCGGTAAGCATGAGTTCAATCAAATACTGAAAGAAGACGGGAGAACAAGACACTTACGCTGAGGCGACTGGAACGGTGATCCTCATCCGAGGCAGAGCTTTCCGAGGCTTGGGCCCGCTAGGTTTGGCCACCTTGGACGGCTGGTCCATGGGCTCGGCAGCAACATCCCTAGTCCTCTTCACGCTCCGAGCACTCGGAGCCACGGGATAGGCTGGCGGAGCACTCGGGGCCGCTGGAGGAGCCGGCGGAGCCGCGGGTTCGTGACGGCGCTTAGTTCGAGGCTCTGATGGTGGAGGTGGCGAGCTCTGCTCCCTAACCTCCCCCTCCTCCTCTTCAGTCTCCTCCTCCGTCTCCCCGGTGTCGGAGACGTACTCGGCGCTGTTCCCGCTGCCCTCCTGGCTGCCCTCCTCTTCCTCAGCTAGATTCCCGTTCGAGACGGGAGAATGCCAGTTGGTCCACTCCTGCACAAAATACAGTCGACAACGCGAGACGTCAGGCGGCGATACAAGAAAAGCAATAAATCTAAGAAGATTGAAAGTACTCGACAAGATGCGCTCACCTCATTTGGAGGAGGGTTGTCGGCACGGAAGGGCCTCACTCGCCGGGCTCCTTGGGGGTTACCGCATGCGCCTGTGATGCCGCGGACCCACGCTGTCACCGTCTCCCCGGTCACGCACTCTGGGTGAGTCCGAGTGGAATCCTGAGGCCCCACATAGTGCCACATGGCGTGTGTCGGGCTTGCAGTGGCTGGATGCGCCGACCCAGAAAAGTCTCCAGCAAGTCCGTGTCGGTGACTCCCTTGCGGACGACGGCTATCAGCGCGTCGACCAGAAGCTGGATCTGGACCTTTTCCAACTTTGAGAGCGCAAGCTGCCGGGAAGGGGCCGGACGGTCTAGACTAAAAGGGGGCAACCCCGTTGCAGCATTCAGACAAACAACATCCTGGCAATAAAACCAGGTCGACTGCCAGTTCCTAACTGACTCGGACAACTTGAGTGGGGGGTAGCTACTCTTTGTTTCTTCTGGAAACCTAAGCCCCGCAGAGCTGGAGGAGATGAGTATTGTCGTCCGACTGACTAAGTTTTTTGACGGTTTGGGATCTAGCGGAGAAGACGTACTTAAAGAGCCCCCAATGGGGGGGCATCCAATAAAGCACTCGCAAAGGGTGACGAATGCAGCGAGATGGGCTATCGCGCTTGGAGGAAAATGATGGAGCTGCGCCCCGAAGTGATTCATAATACCTCTAAAGAAGGGGTGGGGAGGCAAGGAGAAGCCCCTGTACACGTGGCTGAGCAGCAAGACGCGCTCTCCCACCTGCGGCGCCGGCTCCATCTCGCCCTCCACCGACAGACTCCACGACTTGTTGGCAATCATGTCCCTCCACCAGCTCCAGCATGTCGTCCGCCTTCACCATGGAGGGGAGGAAATCCCCCGGGATCCAACCCGCCGGCAGTGGCCACTGTCGCCGCTGAGCAGGGGCCGCCGCCTTCTTCTTCTTCTTCTGCGACTTGAGCTTGCTCGTCTGCCCCTTCGTCATGGTGAAGGCAGCGGATCCGCAGAGGAGGAGAGGAAGGAGGAGGCTTGGAACGCGCAGGGAGCTACGGGCGAAGCGAGGCGAGTGCGAGTAACAAGGGCAGCGCAACAAGAAACCCCTGCCGGAGAGGCTTAAATAAGGTTCCGACTGGGTCACTAACAGGTGGCCCCGAAATCTTATCCCCCGACCGGCTGCTGCGATGTTAGTGGAGAATATAACGACGCGGTAATCGAGGCGGCAGAAACTACTCGATGGCGATGTCGACATCCCCGCTGAGCGCGCGGAATCCAAAATTTGAGGATCCCAGAAAATCCGCCGCTGTCAGTTTGACCGGTCACATCGAAAGATTCCGCGAAAGCACTCGGTACCTGACGGTTCGTTTCACTGGTATATTCATTCCGATCACTGGTCGAAGAGATAAAATGGATCGAGACAAACAACGCCAAAGTCACATCCATACCAGTCGGATCCGTACTCCAGGCACCACTTCGTCATTCCAACCCCGATCCATTCGGGGACTAATGATGGGGTTATAGTCCCAGGGTAGGGTCATAGTCCTGCCCCATAGGTCCTACCCAAGGACTACCCTTCATAGAGGGCAAGGCCCTTAGACAGTTCCGACTGAACTAAGGACCCCCCATCATCCAGTCGGCGACGAGCATTCGGAGCATATTTATCGTACCGACTGAATTCCACTCTGTACATCGTAACCTCCCAGGAGGGCAACGGTCACACGTTATCATACACCATTATTAGCATTTAAGGCATACGTTACCTGTAACATAGGCATTTATTCGCCACTATTCCACCCCTGTCCACCGGGCCGTTGTGGAGGGCAGCGCACTCTATATAAGCCGCCCTTCCCCACTGGTACATGGGTTGGCATTTACTGTAATCCTATATTCCACTCGACACTAAGCTCCCAAGAGCACCGAGACGTAGGGCTTTTACCTCCACCGTAGAGGGGCCTGAACTCATACAACCTCGCCATAGCTAAGGCTCTGCCCATCCTTTCGTACCCTACACATCTACTGTCAGACTTATACCCACGACAACTCCCAAGTGGAGCAAAGTGGTCTTTGTGATGTAGCTGATGAAATTCCTCCCCAAGCCATAAGAAGAATGGGGATTGGTCAAATACCTCCCATTGAGGAACCCCTTGTGGCCAAAGGAGAAGGACAATGCTCTACTCAAGTGGAGCCATCACCCTTGCACGCCCCACATGCTTCCGTTGAACAAAGAGAAAACCCTCAACCAGCTGAACAGGATCAAGGACAAGATCAATCACTCAAAGATGGTGATGCACCAGATGATGTCCAAGTGCTTACACAAGGTTCCGAATCTGCTCAAGATCAAGATCAAGTGTGGCTACAGGATCAAGATCAAGTGCAGGCACAAGATCAAGATCACGAGCAGCCACAAGATCAAGTACAAACCAGTGAGCTTGCTTAAAACGAAAATCAAGTTGATCAGGATGCTGCTTCTCAATTTCCTTCTGCAGCACCTAAGAGGCTCGTGGTGCCAAGGAAGGATCAAAACTCAAGGCCAAGCATCATGATCAAGATGATGCTCCCCAGTTATCAAGTGCAGAACTCTTGTAGCGTCGCCCAGCCAAGATTGCATCCAAGCTGAGAGTCAAGTCACATCTTATGAAGAACGTGCTTCGAAGTTTAAAAAGGGGAGTATCCACTCGTCAACAAATTTCAAATTATTGTGAGCATCACGCGTTTGTTTTGTATTGTGAACCTCAATAGGTACAAGAAGCGATCGATGATGAGGATTGGCTTATGGCCATGCATGAAGAACTCAACAACTTCGAGCGCAATCAAGTCTGGAAATTAGTGCCAAGACCAAAGGAGGAACATAATGTCATTGGGACCAAATGGATCTTTAAAAACAAGCAAGATGCCAATGGGATTGTGTTTCAAAACAAGGCAAGATTGGTGGCTCAAGGCTACTCCCAAGTCGTGGGTATCGACTACGGTGAAACCTTTGCCCATGTTGCTCGTCTAGAATCTATTCGCATGCTGCATGCATTTGCATCTCATCATGATTTCAAATTACAACAAATGGATGTGAAAAGTGCTTTTCTCAATGGTCCTTTAAATGAGCTGGTTTATGGCAACCAACCCCCGGGATTCGAACATCCCAAGCTCCCCAATCATGTATACAAACTTAATAAGGTACTCTATGGCCTTAAACAAGCCCCACGTGCGTGGTATGAGTACCTTACTAAGCTGTTACAAGATCGTGGGTTTGAAATTGGGAAGATTGATCCCACTCTTTTTACCAAGAAGGTCAAAGGAGATTTGTTCATATGCAAACTATATGTTGATGATATCATTTTTGGTTCCCCTAACGAATCTTTCAATGAAGAATTTTCTGCACTAATGACCGAGAAGTTTGAGATGTCAATGATGGGTGAGTTGAAGTTCTTCCTCGGGTTCGAGATTAAACAAGGCTTAGAAGGGACCTTCATCACACAAGCCAAGTACACCCAAGACATGCTCAAGAGGTTCGAACTATAGGACGTCAAGCCGGTCAAGTTTCCCATGCCAACCAGATGCAAGCTTGACAGTGATCCCAACGGTAAAGCAGTGGATCAAAAGGTATATCGCTCCATGATTGGATCCGTTCTTTACCTTTGTGCAGCTAGACGGATTTGTGCATCTATATCGCTCAAAGGGATATCATGTTGAGTGTAGGGATTTGTGCACGGTTTCAATCTGCACCAAATGAAAGCCATTATATGGCTGTCAAACGAATATTTTGATATTTGGCTCATACCCCAAACTTTGGACTATGGTATCCTAAAGGAGCAAACTTCAACCTAGTGGGCTATTCTCACTCAGATTGGGCTGGACATTGTGTGGAGAGGAAGTCAACTTCTGGAGGATGTGAATTTCTTGGTTGTTCACTGGTAAGTTGGTCTTCAAAGAAGCAGAACTGTGTCTCACTGTCTTCCACCGAAGGTGAGTATGTTGCAGCTGTGAGTTGTTGTGCACAGTTGCTATGGATGAGGCGAACTTTAAAGGATTAAGGTGTCACTTGTGACAAAGTGCCTCTTCTATGTGACAATCAAAGTGCTATCAAGATTTCCCTCTATCCGGTGCAACATAACAAGACCAAGCACATTGATAATCGTCATAACTTCATTCGTGAGCATATCAAGCATGGTGATATTGAGGTTCACTTCATCAACACTGAAGAGCAACTTGCAGATATTTTCACTAAGCCCCTAGATAAAGCAAGGTTCCGGGAGTTAAGGCATGAGCTAAATATCATTGATTCAAGTAATGTGGATTGAAACTAGGAACTCTGCACCTCATTCCGCATTATATCTAGTTCTAGGTGTAGGCATGGACATAGGGGGAGTGTTGTTCTCTCAATGAACTTTCCCTCCCCCCATTATGCATAAAGCAATCAAGTCTTTCACATCAGCTATTATTGATGGCACTTCTGCTTCAAAGATTAGCATTGGTTATGAACTCATGGATAATTCTTCAAGGTGTCATATCTTTTGTCTCAAACATAGGTGGCTCCGGCCACCCCCCCCCCTCCTTTTTCCTCTCCAGATAAAGGAATGTTATAATATGGCTAGTCAGTATATCTTGATTGTGATTTTATTTCTCTCATACTGACTAATCGGTGCCCATGATGATTCCGCGCTGTTATGGCAAGTTCTGAAGATTTCTATGATTTCTGGAGCGGTACTATCGTTCAAACAAAGCGGCACTACCGCCAGGGGGAGCAGTACTACCGTCCGGGTAGCGGTACTACCGCTATGATCCGAGAGGTACTATTGTGATAACCAAAACGGTACTACCGCTGGCTAGGGCTAGGTCGGCCTAATTTTGTATGTTTTCAGGGGGAGCGGTTCTACTGCTCCTGACACGAGCGGTACTACCGCCAGCCGAGCGGTGCTACCGCCAGCACAACGGTACTACCACTCTGGTCCTAGCGGTACTACCGCCCTGCCCATGACCTAGGGGGTATATAAAGGGAGGGAGCCGTTTTTCTTCCCCATTGGCTTCTTCTTCTTCGTGGTGCTCTCTCTCTACCCCGAAATCCTTAGATCTGGATCTCCTCCGTGGAGCCTATCCTCCCTTTGTTGTTGGAGGGATTGCTCCCCCTCCTCCTTCCTCCTTCGGGTGCTATGGATTCCGGTACAGCTCCTCTCCTTCCTCTCTTGGTTGGTGTTCTTGCTTCTAGGGTTAGCAGCTTGACGTACTAGATCCATTGATTTGATGTATGCTTAGTCTTTGGTTGGACTGGAGGAGATATCTTCGGAGATTTTAGGTCCAATGTTCTCTCTTATATCAATCCAACATGCCCTAGTTCTCTACATGTGTTTATAATCTGCTAGTTCTTGTCAAATTTTTATGGATGTGGTTTAGATTCGGATCCTATTGTTGGGACCCCGATCCTAAGTCATAAGAACCCAGCCTGTAACACATCACATCACTTTGCGGCCTCACGCATGGTAAACTCCACGGCTGCCACCTTACCTTGGATGGGACTGTTTTCGTCTTTTCGCTCACGTATATGAATGCGTCGCTAGCATTCAAACGACAAAGAACCCAGGTCAACATGACTAGTTATAAACCCAAGTGGCACATCCATACAGGGACAGGCATACATAACCCAGCAAAGTCGGTGTCGGTCATCAGCGTGTGTAGACGAGTCGTAGCAAGCTACAAGGACTCCATTACACCGCGTGACATTTCCCCAAAGGGACAAACACAACAGCAAAGAAGGATACATGCCGGTCAATCAATGTGTCCGGAGCAGTATCAAGGTACCAAATCTCGGTGGAAGCACATAGAGGCATTTCCACGTAAAGAGTACTACTAAAGGCACACAACTAGGTGTCGAATCCCACACATATAATGCACTTCATAACATACACACAATATACACGATATGTGTAGATACAACATGGCATCACAACAGAACTCTATGACTCAAGCTTTTATTAAAGACTCATAAGAATAAACATAGTATGATATTACAAATAGGGGTCTTGTGACCCGACACTCAAGTCATACACACAACAAGCGGAAGCATAACATGTCTGGGTACAGACATCTACTAAAAGTGGTTGGAGGAACTTGAAAAGCTACAATGACCCTACCAAAGGAACCAAACCTCTGTCTGGGATTCCCAAGCTATTCCGGTCAACATCAAACACATCGCGTAGAAACCTTTAATGATACTAAAATATTCTCCGCAAAACATAAATAGAGAAACCTTGAGTACAAAGGTACTCAGCAAGACTTACATCAGAACTATCTACATATGCATTAGTATCAATGAAAGGATTGTGGGGTTTGATTGCAGCAAGCCAGCTTTGACTCTTGGCTAACCTGTACTACTACTACAAGTTCTTTATTTGAGGTGGGATAGCGCACACGAGTCCACATATTCACCAATCAATAGAGCACGATGGATCCACTCTCGTCTCCCTACGAGAAGGCCATCAATAGTACTCACACTTATCTTGCATGTTTTAGAGTATCCATTTAAATTGTCTATGTACCACGTAATGTTTCCAAGTAGTCCATATCCGAGGACGCGGCTATTCGAACAGCTTAATTCACCCTGCAGGGGTATACTTCTTCACACATGCTCTCACCACTTCGCACCATATGCACGTCATGTATCTCGGCAACCTTCAAGCAGAAGCACTGGCGTGGGTGTCGGCCACGACCGTTAACCACACAAGACCCTAGTCCAGGTTTATCGCCTATTTGAGACTGAACCCGCAAGGAAGTCCAGCCGAAGTTTCCTTAACGGCCCCAAATGATGTGCACAGGGTTCCCATGCCCACCATCCTCGTGACACTTGGTACACCGTGCCACTGTGTATCTACCGCACTAAAGCCTACCCTGTCGGGCAGAGCTAAACACGGCCGCTGACACTTTTCCTACAAATACCAGAAACTAATTGCAACTCCTGGACAGAGATCTAGGCGATTAATAAGTCGAGCGGGGTCATATTTCAGGGCCCAATGCATGGTAGTATCTTGTCTTGGATAACATACACAGAACTCAGTTCTTAAGGACGGTCCCAATGAGAAAACCCACCATGTACTCCTACATGGCCTCTCATCGCTACCTTTACCAACTCGGATTCACACCTTTACTCTCACACTGTAGGACATGAACACAACCATTCCGATTCATCATCCAGATGGATCAGACCCGACATGACTCTAAGCATATCAGGCATTGTAAGAAAGCATGGATGAGTAAGCACAACAAGGCTTAAGCAGTTGCTACTCATACTAAGTGGTTTCAACTATTTACTGTGGCAAAAACAGGTCATGCAGAGGAATGAGCTCAACTACCGGAACATGTAACAGTTGAACCGTGATTGTCCTAATGCAATAAAAGGGAGCAAAAGTGAGAGAGTAGGATTGTATCAGAATGCTCAAGGGGGGTTGCTTGCCTACCAGTTCTGAAGATAGCAATGAGTCTTCATCAATGTCAACGATCACATCATCGGAACCATTGTCTACCGAGATGGAACAACATCGAGAAACAGAAAAAGTGTAATATTTAATTCACATAAATGCAACACTATGATGCATGATCATGACATAAAATGAAATGTGGCATGGGCTAATGTAGCTACCATATCTTAAGTTTAAGCTGATTTGAACCAAAATTCAAATATCACTTGAAACAAGGTATTTTTCAAATACCCTTTTAATTGATTTGACCTGATGCTGACACATAACTTGTTTTATCATGCATGAAAATGGCATAATCAGATTCCTTGAATTTTTCTGATCATTTCTCATATATAATTTATTTTCATTGGAGTTACAGATTATTTTCTATAATTTTTGGAAGTTTTAATTTTATTGTGGAATTATTTTAAATCCACAATTGTATTTATTACATCATGCTGACGTCACTGGGTCACGAGGGGCTGGGCGAGGTCAAACCTGACTAGTAGGGACCACTGGTCAGTGACCAGGGGCTAATCCCCGAGTTGACCAGCCCCTAACTGGGGTTTGACCAGCTGTTGGGGCCACTGTCAGCGGCTCTAGGGGAAATTAGGCCTAATGGCCTTGCCACGTCAGAGCCCGCCGGAAACTGGCCGGCGGCGACCAAATCGGCAGCGGGGCTCGCCGGAGTTGCTCGAAATTGCGCCATAGGGGGCGTATTCGAGCGTCGAGAGCACTGGGACGATGCCCAGGCTCGGTCTCATCCAGCCGGAGCGACAAGAGGGGCTAGGGGTGGCCGGAGAGGCACCAGCAACGAGATCCAGCGGCGGCAGTGCTCGGTCAGCAAGGGGGTGACGGCTACAGCGAGGGACATGCCATGGGGAGAGAGGGAATGGAACCGGTGGCTCACCACGAGGAGGTTAGGGCCAACGGCGAGCTCGAGGAGTCTCTCTAGACGGCGAATCGCGACGATGAGCTCCGGCGACCGGAGGTTGAAGACGGTGGCGATGGCAACGCTGCGGGGGCCTCCGACTCGATTATTTTGGCTTGGAGGACGAGCTCGAGGAGGCGGAGGTGATGGGCTGCTCAGGGTGGCATTGCTTTGGCCGGAGAACATGGATGGAGCTCGAGCCCGAGGTCCGCAATGGCGGCGAGGAGAAGGGGAGAAAGCGGGGGGAGAAGAGGGAAATGGGGAGAGGAGGAGGTGATAAGGAAGATAGGGGGTGGAGCTGGCGCGGTGGAGGCAAGGGAAATCTCCACGGCGAAGCAGGAGGTGGCGACGAGCTCCCGCCTTGCTCACCTTCTCCTGTGCCTACTGGCAGGAGGAGGAAGACGACAGGGAGGCCTCTTGGTGGGCTGGGCCTGCACCTGAGCGCATGTTAGTCCTCTTCTTCTCTTTTTTTTCTTTTCTGCTTTTATTTGTTTTTTGACATTTATGTTTGAATATAATAAAATAACAAACCATTTTGTAAAGCCATGAAAATAAATATGGAGTATATTTAGAATATATCCAAACTCCACAGAAAGTTTCAGCATTTTTGAGTGATCTAAAATATTTATAGTCATTTGTTTTAACCATTTCAGTGGCTTTTAAGAATTATTTAAAATGTCAAAAGTGTTTGAAAAATAATATTCTTCACTAGAATGTTCTTTCCAACATTTATCTCAAAAGATGAACATTTTTTAAAGCCATTTTGGGTTCATTGAAAATCACCACTATTTGGATTTATTTTATTCAATGACTTGATTGGGTTTTGTTAGCCCAAAAACTCAAAATCATTTAGGTTTAATATGATGCAAGATGATGGTGCAACTAATTGCAAGCAATTATTCTAGGGCTGTGACAACTCACCCCCACTAAATAAGAATCTCGTCCCGAGATTCAAGTGTAGGGTAGGAGTAAATAGGGGGCACTAGCTATCACAATCTTCACGATCCATCTGCCCTTCTCAAAGATGTTGATTCATTGCATCATACTGATCTTGTCATCTTTGTCTCTGAAGTCTTCATCTAAGATGATGAAAAAAGAACAGGAAGACTCTACCAGATTTGGTCTCCTCGAAGATCAAGCAACTCATGATCAACTCATAGAATGAGACGTAGGAACGTCCCTTGAGCTGAGACACAAAACACATAACAAGAATGAGGAAATGAAGCATATGATAGAGATTCAATTGGTAGGCAACAATTCCATGCTTAAAATAGATGGTGACCAGGTTTCAAGGTAGTGAGCATTAAGTTGCCCTTCATACCATAACTGGGCACCTTAGGAAGGTGACATCGGAGAGTTATTCCCTTAAGTGGCAAAAGAATTACTTTTGATCCAAAGATCATTTAAACTCTTCATAGCAGGTTAAGACAATTCACAAATGATCGTTTGAAGGAATTTGAAAGAATGGCATACTCGGTTTGGAAAGAAACTAGAGTTATAGAGCAACTCGGCAAATGGAAGGCACATTCCAATTGATACCGAGGATATAACCTAGTGTCTGAGAATGCTCTCAAGAACTTGAGCATTTCCATATTCATCAAAGTTTTACCAATATCCGTGTTAATATCTTGGTGACACATCATACTACCATGATGAATAATAATGGAGAATGCAGATGCAAAGGAAGACACACTTTCTCAGATTTCTGCTTAGCGATGCCAACGAATGAAATCTGGTTAATCGACCGAGAGACATTTAGCACTCCGCTTCTAATGTTCTCGTTGATGTACTAGCATAACCCAATTATAGGTCATGCTTGATATCTAACACATCAAGTATAGGTCAGACTTCGGGGCTCCAAGGGGGTCCATGAAGAACAACTTCCAAAATAAGTCATACCAAGACCTCACGGGGAGATGGCTAAGGTTGCTCATGCAAGATATCATAATATTAAGTCTTCCGGCTAGGTGCGTTAGCAATGACATCACTTTACCGGATTACAGAGAGACCAATATTATAATTCTTGGGAAAAGTTCCAACCATTATAACTGCCTAGGATTCAGCTCTGGTTGGTGACATGATGTTTGATACGTCTCCGTCGTATCTACTTTTCCGAACTCTTTTGCCCTTATTTTGGACTCTAATTTGCATGATTTGAATGGACCTAACCCGGACTGACGTTGTTTCCAGCAGAATTGCCATGGTGTTGTTTTTGTGCAGAAATGAAAGTTCTCGGAACGTCCTAAAAATTTACGGAGATTTTTTCTGGAATAAAAGAAAAATACCTGCACAAAGATCCACGTGAGGGGGCGTGCTAGTGGGCCACAAGCCCCTGGGCCGCGGCCACCCCCTATGGTCGTGCATTAGGTCTAGTGGGGCGCACGTGGCACCATCGCCCCCAATCTCAGTTCTATATCTTCCATTTCACCTGGAAAAAAATCAGAGAGAAGGTGTCATCGCATTTTGCGATACGGAGGCGCCGCCACTTCGTGTTCTTCATCTGGAGGGCAGATCTGGAGTCCGTTTCGGGCTCCGGAGAGGGGAAATCATCGCCATCGTCATCATCAACCTTTCTCCATCGACAATTCCATGATGCTCTTAATCGTTCGTGACTAATCTCAGCGTAGGCTTGCTGGACGGTGATGAGTTGGATGAGATCTATCATGTAATCGAGTTAGTTTTTGACGGGGATTGATCCCTAGTATCCACTATGTTCTAGATTGATGTTGCTACTACTTGGATATGATTAATGCTAGTCACTAGGGCCCAAGTGCCATGATTTCAGATCTGAACCTATTATGTTGTCGCCAATATATGTGCGTTTTACATCCTGTCTTGCAAGTTGTAGTCACCTACTATGTGTTATGACCCGTCAACCCTGGAGTGACAATAGCCGGAACCACTCCCGGAGATGACCATAGTATGAGGAGTTCATGTATTCACCGCGTGTTAATGCGTTGGTCTGGTTCTTTATTAAAAGGAGAACCTTAATATCCCGTAGTTTCCATTAGGACCCCGTTGCCACGGGAGGGATGGACAATAGATGTCATGCAAGTTCTTTTCCCTAAGCACGTATGACTACATACGGAATACATGCCTACATTAGATTGACGAACGGGAGCTAGCCATATATCTCTCCGTGTTATAGCTGTTACATGATGAATCACATCCGTCATACTCATCCATCACCGATCCACTGCCTACGAGTCCTTTACTACTGGTTCTTGCTACGTTACTTTGCCTAGGCTTGTCCCTTGCTACAAAAGGGATTGGGCCACTTTGCTGCTGCTGTCACTACTGCTGTTACTTGTCACTTTGCTGCTGTTACTTGTTACTTTGCTACTCCTGCTACTAGTGTTCCTTGATACTCCGTTGTTACTTGTTGCAAGACTTTGTTGGCGTTAACATCCCATCAACAAGGCTTTTCCTAGTGACATTTCCGGGGATTGTCAAAGCTTTTTCTAGTGTCGTTGCTATCGTACTACCTTGCTACTGATACTTTGCTTGCAGACACTAATCTTTCAGGTGTGGTTGAATTGACAACTCAGCTGCTAATACTTGAGAATAGTCTTTAGCTTCCCCTTGTGAGCGAATCAATAAATTTGGGTTGAATACTCTACCCTCGAAAACTGTTGCGATCCCATACGCTTGTGGGCCATCAAGGATTTTTCTGGCGCTGTTGCCGGGGAAGCACAGCTATATTCTCTGAGTCACTTGGGATTGACGTCTGCTGGTCACTATGAGGAATCCGAAAGATCCAAGAACTAAAATCCTGCCTTCCACTACGAGGAGAGGTAAGGAATTGCCATCTAGCTCTGCACTTGATTCACCTTCAGTTTTGAGTAAGATTGCGACTTCACCTCCTGCTAGAAATCTTGATATGTAGCCTGTGCTTGATGATGCTACTTCTGCTACCCATGATGCTTATGATGCTACTATGCTTGATACTATGCCTGATGATGCTATGCTTGATACTATGCCTGATGATGCTATGCTTGATACTATTCCTGATGATGCTATGCTTGCTACTATGCCCGATGATGCTATGCTAGATACTATGCCAGCTATGCCTAATACTGCTTTGCCACTTGGTGCATTCCTTGATGCATATATTGCTAGAGTTGCTGCTAGACGTGATGATACTTCTGAAACAGCTGATACTGTTGAAGTAGAACCTGCTACTATGCCTGAATTGCCTGTTATGCCTGATACGCGCTATGTTATGGAGGGAGAGTTAGCTGAGGACTTTCTTGCATGTAAGGATAGCTATGATGTTGAGAAACTTCTGCGCAAGTGGAAAGAAAAATCTTTGAACGCTAGGATGAAATACGACCCGAAGTTTGCTACTTCCTATCTTTGTGACCGATAAGGATTATGAATTCTCTGTCGACCCTGAGTTAATCACTCTGGTCAAATCTGATCCTTTTCACGGTTATGAGTCTGAAACGGTTGTAGCCCATCTTACCAAACTGCATGATATAGCCACCCTATTCACTAGTGAGGAAAAGATCTGCCACTACTATATGCTCAAGCTGTTTCCTTTCTCGCTAAAGGATGATGCTAAGACCTGGTTCACTTCTCTTGCTCCTGGTTGTGTGTGTAGCCCCCAGGATATGGTCTACTACTTCTCTGAAAAATATTTCCCTGCCCATAAGAAGCAAGCGGCCTTGCAGGAAATATACAACTTTGCTCAAGCTGAGGAAGAGAGTCTCCCACAAGCTTGGGGGAGGCTTATCCAGCTGCTGAATGCTTTGCCTGATCACCCTCTTGAGAAGAATGAAATACTTGATATCTTCTATAATGGACTTGCTGATGCTTCCAAAGACCACCTAGATAGTTGCGCTGGTTGTGTTTTTAGGGAACGAACTATAGAACATGCTGAGATTCTACTAAACAACATCTTGTGCAATGAGACTGCTTGGACTATTCCCGAACCACCTCCTAAGCCAACTCCGAAGAAAAGAGGTATTCTATTCCTTAGTCCCGAAGATATGCAAGAAGCCAAGAAATTTATGCAAGAGAAAGTCATTAAATCTGAAGATGTCAAAAATCTACCACCTATCAAAGAGATCCATGGTCTCGATAACCCGATACAGGTAGTAGAAGTAAATTCTCTGCGTAGGTTTGATGAGAGTGATATTCCTTTTGATAAACCTGCTAGCTTATGCATGGATGAATTTGATAACTTTGTTGCCAAACAACAGAGTTTCAATGATTATGTTAGCAGACAATTGGAACAGAATGCTCGTATGCTCAGTCATTTAAGTGCTTGTGCGGACAGAAATGTCAATGATCTTAAGCTTCTGAGTAAACATGCCTCTATGGTTACTACTCAAGTAGAACACGTACTTAAAGCTCAGAATGACTTGCTCAACGAGTTGAATGAAAATTCTGTCAGAGTCGTTACTAGAGGCGGTAGAATGACCCAGGAACCTTTGTATCATGACGGTCATCCTAAGAGAATTGAACGATATTCTCAAGGAGTTAGCACTCATGCACCTAGTCATCCTAGAAAGAAGAATAAAGATGATAGGGATGTGCACGCTAGCAACCCTGTTGCTGCTACACCTGAGAGTCCAAACGATGCCTCTATCTCTGATGCTGAGACACAATCTGGTGATGAACATGAACCTAATGATGATATCAATAGTAATGTTCATGAAGATGCTCAACCTAGCAATGAAAAGGATGTGGAGATTGAACCTGGTGTTGGTCTTGATAACCCGCAGCCTAAGAATCAGAGATACAATAAGAATGACTTCGCTGTTAGGAAGCATGGTAAAGAAAGGGAGCCATTGGTTCAGAAACCTCTGCCCTTTCCTCCCAAACCATCCAAGAAAAAGGATGATGAGGATTTTGAGCGATTCGTTGAAATGATCAGACCTGTCTTTCTACAAATGCGTGTGACAGATATGCTCAAAATGTCTCCGTATGCTAAGTACATGAAAGATATTGTGACTAATAAGAGGAGGATACCTGATCTTGAGATCTCCGCCATGCTTGCAAATTACACTTTCAAGGGTGGAACTCCTAAAAAAACTAGGTGATCCCGGTGTGCCCACTATACATTGCTCCATTAAAGGCAACTACGTGAGAACTGCGTTGTGCGACCTTGGAGACGGTGTTAGTGTTATGCCTCTCTCTCTTTATCGTAGACTTGAACTGGATAAGTTGACACCCACTGAAATCTCTCTACTAATGGCCGACAAATCAACTGCTTTCCCTATCGACATTTGCGAGGATGTGCCTGTTCTGGTTGCTAACACCACTATCTTAACAGACTTTGTTATTTTGGATATTCCCGAGGACGATGCCATGGATGTCATCCTCGGAAGACCCTTTTTAAACACCGCAGGGTCTGTTATAGATTGCATCAAAGGCAATGTCACTTTCCATGTCAATGGTAATGAGCATACGGTGCACTTTCCGAAGAAACAATATCGAGTACATTGCATCAATGCTATCGAAAAGACTTCATCGATTCTTATTGGGAGCTTTGAATGCCGTATTCCTCATGTCAAGATGAAGTATGATTTGCTTGTTGGGGAAATACACATCCCCATTAAGGTGACCTAGTGACTTCTCCAAAATTCTCCGTCTTCTTTTGCGATTCGAGAAAGTTTTGTCGAGGGGATTCGATCAACCGCATTGACGGATTTCTTTCGATGACCATGAGATGGATGAATCATGGAGTCACAAACCTCTGTTCCAAGCTTTCACTTTAGGTTGCTTAGAATAAAAATGATATGTTTAGTTTAGTTTTCCCTGTTTTCTGTCTTAGCGTCCGGTGGAAAAATACCCCGAAAATAAAAGTTCTCCGAACGCTGTGAAAATCTAGTTTGATTTCTTCTGGAATATTTGAAAAATACTGGGACAAAGAGTCTATCTGGGGGCCATACTAGTGGGCCACAAGCCCTAGGGGCGCGGGCACCCCCCTGGCCGCACCACCCAGGCTTGTGGGGCCCACAGGAACCCCCTCCACTCACTCTTGCTCCCATCTCCTTCTCCTACCTCTAGAAAAAAATCGTTTCGCAGCTCAAACCCGTGGTCTTGCTCCTCTTGCTGGGATTTTCGATCTCTTTGCTCAAATCACCGTTCTCCGAACTGTTTTGGGGAAATTACTCCTTGGTAAGTGACTCCTCCATAGGTCCAATTAGTTTTTTCTCCAGTGCCTTATACTCCGCGTATTTTTGCTGCCTTGGTGACCATGTTCTTGAGCTTGGTATGCTGATTCTAGCTGGTCCCAAGTAGTTTTGATGCGTGATATGGCCTCTAGGCACTTGTTGGAGTAGTTGCTACGAGTTTCGTTGAGCCTTATTCACTTTTCCTTAGAATCACTAAAATTTTCAGAAATTTTCAGAGATAGAAAAGGGAAAAGATGAAAAGGTTCTTGAGAGGCTCGTCAAGCCGTGACCCCAAGGATGATGGGAGTGAGAAGAAGCCCAAGTATATGGTCCCTCGAGTCGCGGAAGTTCGAGCGTGCGAGTGGCCAAGCGACGTGTTCTTACGCGCCGCTGGAATTTATGAGGACTTTTATCACTTGGTGGAGAACGCAGACCTTACCAGCTTCGTTGAATATAAGTGTTCGCAATACCTCCTCCTCACTAATATCTTCATACAAAGCTTTAACTTCTATCCGAGGAAGAATCCTCCTATGGTTGAGTTTAAACTTTATGATGTCCCCCAGCGCATGTCACTCTAGGATTTTTGCAATGTTTGCAAATTACCTTATGTTGGGGTATTCATGAACCTCGTCCACGGGACTTGGAAGCATTTATCGATACAATTGTTGTAGGAGAGGAGAGAGGAGTGTCTTGCACTAGAGCTGCTGGCATTCCTTTTCCCGTGCTTCGGTACTTCTCACTATTCATGGGAAAATGTTTGATTGCCGTGGGAAAGCTCGGTCACTTAATTCCCCAGATCTTGCGGTATTGCGCGAAGCCCTTTATAACGATAAAAGTTATAGCTTGGGCGCTATAGTAGCTCAACAGTTGAACCTTAACCATTCTAAAGGTGTTTTCTATGGTGGTATCTATGCTACCCGTCTTGCCAGACACTTTGAGATACCCATTAGACTGGAGGAGGAAGAAGAGATGCTTCTTCCCGAGATATATCTAGATTATGATAGCATGGTTCGCCATGACTTTCTTGATAGAGATATAGGTGGAAGGATGATTTATAACCTGGTATTTAGTCAGGGTACTCGTGAGACTATTACTTTTCCTACTCCTTCTTTGTTCAATCTTCATGCAGGCAGGTACACTATTATGCCCTCGGACATCTACGCATACTGGGGCTCGGCCCAACCACAGGTACCCGTGACCGAGCCGCCAGTCGAGTACCAGACGCCAGTTTATCAGTGGGAGCCACAGGAGCTCACATGGCAGTGGCATCCACAGTCCACTCCGGAGTACCCAGGAGCTGGTTATTTCCCTCCTTGGGAGTAGACCAAGTTAGGCCAAAAGTCGTAGCTTGGGGGAGTACGTGTTCTCACCGACTATACATTCTTGCTTATGCTTTCACTTTGTTAGCCGGTGTTCACACTTTTCCACTGTATCATCCATGCTAGTTTTATTTTCTTTTTCTCGTTTTCTTTTTGTGTGCCTGTCTAGTTTGAGAAAAACCAAAAAGATTTTCTTTTTCTTCTTTTGCTTGTTGGGAGCTTTCCCGTGTAGATAGTTTTCTTTTTATTTGGGTCAAGGTAGAAGATATTGGTTACAATGTTTAGTGGCCCTTGCATGCATACCTGTTTAGCTTTCAAAGAGCCATATTACTTTGTCTTCTCCTTTGTGTTTGCCTGCAGATTCCAGCTTTAGTCCAATGCACGAGCACGCTTATTATTGTTCAGATCGTTCGGTCGTGCAAGTGACAGGCAATAATGACGATATATGATGAAGTGACTGAGCCTGGAAAAGCTGGTATGAACTCGATCTATTTTGTTTTTATAAATATGACTAGCTCATCATGCCTGATTCAGCTTTGTTGTGAGAGAAACATGTTTGCAATGAAAACTTAGAGATCATAGTTTCTTATGCCATGCTTATTTAGCTAGGAGCTTATAATGGTTTGTCTTGGTTGCCCACATGAATGTTGAGATGACTATGATGTAGTATGATAGGATGGTATCCTCCTTTGAATGTTTTAAGTGGCTTGACTTCGCACATGTTCACGCATGTAGTTGAAACAAAATCAACATAGCCTCTATGATGTTCATGTTCAAGGCGATTTATATCCTACTCATGCTTGCACTCAATGTTAGTTACTCTCAATGCATTTTGATGACTGTTGTCGGTCTCTAGTTGGTCGCTTCCCAGTCTTCTGCTAGCCTTCACTTGTACTAAGCAGGAATACTGCTTGTGCATCCACTCCCATAAACCCAAAGTTGTGCCATATGAGTCCACCATACCTACCTATGTGCGGTATCTACCTGCCGTTCCAAGTAAATTTGCATGTGCCACTCTCTAAACCTTCAAGAAATAATCTGTTTTGCATGCCCGAACCGCTCATGTGGTGACACGGGGCTATTGGTATCTTCCATGCTAGGCGTGTTATCCTCGATATGTGTTTATTCACTATCATTCACGAGAAAAGGGCCGGTAATTGTAATTCCCAGTTCCATGCTCAAATCGAAAAGATAATTGCAAACAAAACTCCCCCAGGATTGATGTTGGTATGGACGGTACCCGAGGATTCGGCTAGCCGTGGAGTGTGATTGATTGGTGGTGGGAGAGTCAAAACTTTACTTTTCTGTTTGGGAACCGCCTATAGCATGTGTAGCGTGGAAGATGTTGAGAACTCTTAGTCATTGCGTTGACAATGAAAGCATGCCACCGAAAATTATTATCTCTGTTTTCAATGCTTGAGCTCTGGCACCTCTGCAAATCACTTCTTATCTCTGCGAAGGGCCTGTCTATTTATGTTCCTATTGAGTCATCCTCCTCTTACAAAACCACCAATTAGAGAGCACCTCTGTCATTTTTATGCTTTGCTTTTAACTGTGTTGAGTGTGACTATGACTGGATCTTCATTGCCATGAATTACAATGTTTAGTCAGCCCTTGGTCTTTTAAGGTGCTCTACATTTATGTTTTGCGGTCTCAGAAAGAGCTAGCGAGATGCCATCTATTCGTACTGCTTCATGTTCTTTTGATTGAACTATTGACACTTGAGGCTTATTATTATTTTCTCGCTAGTTGATTATGCCATTGATATGAGTTTACCGTGAGACCTAGATGTCATTTGCTTATGTGATTTGCTTGTGATGTTGCTCAAATTCTGGTTGTGAGTTAGACATAGTTGCAACAACAACATCAAACAGAGTTCGTCAAAGTTTTTCTTTTGTCTCTCTCAGTTTGTCAACTGAGTTGCTTGAGGACAAGCAAGGCTTTAAGCTTGGGGGAGTTGATACGTCTCCGTCGTATCTACTTTTCCGAACTCTTTTGCCCTTGTTTTGGACTATAATTTGCATGATTTGAATGAAACTAACCCGGACTGACGCTGTTTCCAGCAGAATTCCCATGGTGTTGTTTTTGTGCAGAAATGAAAGTTCTCGGAACGTCCTAAAAATTTACGGAGATTTTTTCTAGAATAAAAGAAAAATACCTGCGCAAAGATCCACGTGAGGAGGCGTGCCAGTGGGCCACAAGCCCCTGGCCCGCGGCCACCCCCTATGGCCGCGCCATGAGGGCTTGTGGGGCCCACGTGGCACCACCACCCCCAATCTCACTTCTATATATTCCGTTTTGCTTGGAAAAAAATCAGAGAGAAGGTTTCATCGCGTTTTGCGATACGGAGGCGCCGCCACCTCCTGTTCTTCATCTGGAGGGCAGATCTGGAGTCCGTTTCGGGATCCGGAGAGGGAAATCGTCGCCATTGTCATCATCAACCTTTCTCCATCGACAATTCCATGATGCTCTTCATCGTTCGTGAGTAATCTCATCGTAGGCTTGATGGACGGTGATGAGTTGGATGAGATCTATCATGTAGTCGAGTTAGTTTTTGACGGGGATTGATCTCTAGTATCCACTATGTTCTAGATTGATGTTGCTACTACTTGGTTATGCTTAATGCTTGTCACTAGGGCCCGAGTGCCATGATTTCAGATCCGGAGTGAAAATAGCCGGAACCACTCCCGGAGATGACCATAGTATGAGGAGTTCATATATTCACCGCGTGTTAATGCGTTGGTCCGGTTCTTTATTAAAAGGAGAACCTTAATATCCCGTAGTTTCCATTAGGACCCCGCTGCCACGGGAGGGATGGACAATAGATGTCATGCAAGTTCTTTTCCCTAAGCATGTATGACTACATACGGAATACATGCCTACATTAGATTGACGAACGGGAGCTAGCCATATCTCTCTCCGTGTTATAGCTGTTACATGATGAATCACATCCGTCATACTCATCCATCACCGATCCACTGCCTACGACTCCTTTACTACTCGTTCTCGCTACGTTACTTTGCCTAGGCTTGTCCCTTGCTACAAAAGGGATTGGGCCACTTTGCTGCTGCTGTCACTACTGTTGTTACTTGTCACTTTGCTGTTGTTACTTGTTACTTTGCTGCTGCTGCTACTACTGTTCCTCGCTACTCCGCTGTTACTTGTTGCAAGACTTGCTATCGTACTACCTTGCTACTGATACTTTGCTTGCAGACACTAATCTTTCAGGTGTGGTTGAATTGACAACTCAGCTGCTAATACTTGAGAATATTCTTTAGCTTCCCCTTGTGAGTGAATCAATAAATTTGGGTTGAATACTCTACCCTCGAAAACTGATGCGATCCCATACGCTTGTGGGACATCAATGTTTCAGACTCAGCATGTGTGAAAAGAAAGTTTGCAACACAAATCGACAAGATAACGTTGCTAGATTCTCTAGAAATGAACTACGAAAGAGAACTCCAAAACATGAGCTGGATTGCAAGACCCACGTGAACACATTGTCCAAGCCAAGGATGAGCACATGAAAAGTCACACAACAAAACACTACCGAGTTATGGGTGGGAGCCATCATTGCAGATAACGAAGCCATTGTTGGGGAACGTTGCATGGGAAACAAAAAGTTTCATACGCACACGAAGACCTATCATGGTGATGTTCATCTACGAGATGGAGATTTGATCCACATACCCTTGTAGATCGCTCAGTGGGAAGCGTTAAGAAACGCGGTTGATGTAGTGGTACAGCTTCGTGATTCAAATCACCTCGTCCCATGATCCGTCCCACGATCCGTTCCGATCTAGCGCCAAACGGACGGCACCTCCGCATTCAGCACATGTGCAGCTCGATGACGATCTTGTCCTTCTTGATCCAGCAAGAGAGACGGAAAGTAGATCACTACAGGAATCAGCTTCTTTGTTGTCTGCCATCACAGACGGCAAAGAGTAAATCCCAGACGGCAAAGAGAATACCACAGACGGCAAAGAATCTCACGGCCGGCAAAATTTCTGCGTCAGCCTACGACGGCATCGTACCTTCTTTGTCGTCTGTCTCTCCAAAGCGGACGGCAAAGAGCTTTGCCGTCAGCTTTTCATAGGAGTAGTCAGCAAAGTGTTCGAGACGGCAGCCGACAGGCGTTGCCTCCGTTAGGGGTTAACGGAGGCTTTGCCGTCTGCCTCCTCCCCCTCTTCTTTGTCGTCTGCCTCCCCCTCTTCTTTGTCGTCTACCTCCTCCTCCTCCCCCCCCTTCACTCTTTGTCGTCTGCCTCCTCCTCCTCCCCCCTCCTCTGTGCCCTCTTCTTTCCCGTCTGCCCACCCTGGAAGCTGACGGCAAAGAGCCTATATAGACACCCCAGGATGCATAGCTTGGTGCCATGTGGCACCTTTGCCGTTTGCCAGCTGATGGGAAAGACATGTGCCATCAGCTGGCAGACGACAAAGAGCCCATATAGTTCCTGTTTTTTGTTTTATATTATTTCACAGCACACACACATATATATATATTTGACAGCACATTTATATAATTCACCACACATATATGATATATAGTTCACCACACATATACTTGCCAACACATATATATAATTCACCACACATATATGATATACATATAAATCAATGTACATCCCCATATATCGAAAGAACCAACATACAAAGAATTGCACTGTTTATCCATATATACATATACATATAGTTCGACATTGTTCATCAAGTCAAATGAAAACTAGATGATATACATATACAGTTCATCCATCGACATTGTTCAACTCCATGAATGCCAGCTTCCATGCATGTAGTATATCGAATCTGCAAAAATGTGAATAAGAAAGTCAGAAGAAGAACAAAGTATGATGTTTTTGAGCCAATTATGTCATTTTAGTGGAAACAAGCTAAGAATATAATATTCATGAGCTAACCAAGGTTCTTATGCCATTTTTAGCTTATTATGGCATTTTGGAGCTAAATGGGTTAATTATGTCATTGTTGGGGAAATTAAAGCAAGGAAAATATGAAAGAGGAGAAGAAAGAGGAGGAGGAGGAGAAGAAGAAGAAATCAAGAAGAAGGAGGAGAAGGAGGAGAAGGAGGAGGAGGAGAAGGACTAGAAGGTCCTTGGCCTTCTCCTCCTCCTCCTCCTCCTTCTCCTTCTCTTCTTCTTCTTCTGCTTCTTCTTTCTTTTCATTTTTCCTATTTCTTCTCCTCTTCTCCTCTTGTTGGAGCTAAATTACCTAATTATGTCCTTTTGGAGATATATGGGCTAATTATACCATTTTAGAGGAAAACAAATTAAGTATATAATATTCATGAGCTAACCAAGGTTTTTATGCCATTTTGAGGTTATTATGGCATTTTGGAGCTAAATGGGCTAATTATGTCATTGTTGGGGAAATTAAAGCAAGGATAATATGAAAGAGGAGAAGAAAGAGGAGGAGGAGGAGAAGAAGAATAACTCAAGAATAAGGAGGAGGAGGAGAAGGACTAGAAGGTCCTTGGCCTTCTCCTTCTCCTCCTCCTCCTCCTCCTTCTCCTTCTTCTCTTCTTCTTCTTCTTCTTCTTTCTTTCTTTTCATTTTTCCTATTTCTTCTCCTCTTCTCCTCTTGTTGGAGCTAAATTACCTAATTATGTCTTTTTGGAGCTAAATGGGCTAATTATCCTATTTTAGAGGAAAACAAACTAAGTACATAATATTCATGAGCTAACCAAGGTTCTTATGCCATTTTGAGGTTATTATGGTATTTTGGAGCTAAATGGGCTAATGTAGCGACCCGACTCAAAACGAGTCAAGCCTTTGTGTTTCTGTGCCATCCCTGGATCAGTATGCTAGCACACACAGTACATCAATGTATATATCAAAGTGCAATCACATGTAAATAGCGTAAAACTGATATATACCTTAAACATTTCAGCGGAAGTAGTCAAGGGAGTGGAGTCCCAATAAACACCAACGACAAGTTGAGTGTAGACCGTAACCCTGAATCGTATTGTTACTCGTCGAAGAAAAATATCTACAACATAAGACGTTGCAGCCATGTAGGTCAGCATATTGAATATGCCGGCAAGTCACATAAGAGAGGGGTGAAAAGTAATCATCTATACTATATGCATATATGGCAGGTGGGGCTATAAGTTTTTAGCGAAAAGCAAGTTTTCTCCTACATCAAGAGAGGGCTAAAAGCAAAATGTTACTACATTGTTGGTTGTTAACGAGATGGTTCCGCCAACCAATTCTCGTACCCGAGTTGTCAATAATTCCCACATCAATATTATTATTTATGTTGAGAATTTCAGATAACTTCAGTTCCTTTGGCTCAAGTTGTCCATGACCGTGGACACGGCTAATCGATTAGGTTTGAGTACTCTGCAGAGTTTTGCACACGTTCCCCACAAGATTTGATCGCCTCCGAGTATGTCCTCGCACTTCAGGGTGTTTGAAGACCGGATGATCAAAACATGGTCTTTCAACGGGTCCCTCTGAATCCCTGTCGGTGCCCATCCAATCCTACCGTTCTTCTACATCTGCTAGCACCGCCTGTCCAGAGTCGCCACGTTGTCCAACCAAGCCAGATCCCATAATGACTTGTGGCTGTGCAGGTAAGCCTTGGGTCTTGAAAATATCCGTCCATCTCTTTGAGCCTGGGTGAAGCTTTCCGCAGGATGTCATGGCCTCTCCAGCATCCCGGGTCATCCACTGGGTTCTCCAGGGAGCCGATCAACCGTCCTTCACCCAGAGTTCCATTGCGTCCAAGGTCTTGAAAATCTTGTCTTAATCGGTCTTGATTATTTAATCAACCTCGCATCACTCGTGTTATGCACTCAACCGAAATCCCGTCTACTCAAGCAGAGCAATATGAAATTTGTCGTCCCGGGGCCAAGTATCGGGGTTGTTGTGTGCCTACCACATGATACTACAATCTATACTACAATTTCCAAGTACCTAAGCAGCATGCAATTGGGCATAGGATGGTAGAACTACGATGCATAAAACATAGGTGATAGTATGATCAAAGTGACTTGCCTGGTATTACTTGATGAAGATAGTCGCTCTCAAAATCCTGATAATTCTACTCGCCACTCTCTGAGCAATCTATCGTAAACAAATAGCATTCAATAAACATTCATGCCAAAAAGGAAGAACCAAGAGAACATAAGAACAAAGCATGTCTTGGTACAAAATAACAACGTACTAAGGTTTAATAAAAATATAGGGCCTTATGGTGTTGTAAAAGGAACGGTGAAAGGGGTCAACTCAAAAGAGTGAAAGGATGATCAACTATCGCTATATAAGCTCGACTTGCATACACTATGGGAGATGATCAAAAATATTGGGAGAACAACATGAATGTTGTTTGACAAATAGTATAAGACATAAGAATTTATTTGTAGAAAGAATTTCTTGAAATGGAGCACTACAACACAAGTTATAGCGAATTGAAGTATGAATTGAATTTGCATTCAAAAGGTCAAGAGAAGTTGAACTGAAGTACGATGGTTACGTACAAAAATATATGACATGAGTGTTTAGGAGTAAAAGGAATCAATTGAAAAGGTGGTACGATTTGCAAGATAAGATCAAATGAATGTTAGAATACAAATTTGAATCGCTCAAACTTGTAAGGTTCAAAGGTCGAAACTATTGATGCTACTGGATATAGGATATCAATATGAGCGTGTAGAAAAAAGAATTACTAGATTTGAACTAGCGGATCAAAAGATACAAATACGTCAGTATAACATTGAATCGGCTTAGAACGATGTGAAAACTTTTGGGCACTAATAGATAAATCTGATTTGATCAAAATTACAGGTTGAAAAGTTAAAACTAATGATACAAACGGGAAGATTACTTTGATACGAATCCGACGCAATTGAATTGATCTGAAACGGAGCTACGGATAAAAAGATATGATCAAAAGAAGTTTGAATATGAATATGAACAAATTTCGAAATTTGAAAATTTTAAAAAGTTGATATGATAGGTTCATCGGATAGGTGGGATCAAGACGAAACTCTAGGCATTGGTTTCATCTAATTCGGATAAACGAGTAAAAAGTTATGGCTATTTGAAAAATCAGGGCCAAGCTGTTTTACGGAAAAAAAAGTGCTATGTCTAAAAGAATTCTAGTACTAACGTGTAAATACGAAGACTAAATAATATATCTAATTACTCTACCGTATACTAGTGTAGGAATACTAGTCTAGAAATAATAAACTATGGGAGTATAAAAAAATACGAAGAGAAATACCTTTAAAATGCAGAGTAAGAATTAATTCCAATGAGGAGACGACTTCGAGAAATCCCGCCGAAGAGAAGAAAAAATATTTTTATTTAATAAATCTAGTTAAACCAAAAGATTGATTTAACCCGAAATAGATGATTTTTGGATGCTCCTATGGGTCTATATTTATAGGTGGAAACAAGGTTTAATGGTCCATGGGTAGGCGATGTGGGAATAAATATATACGTCATGTAGGCAAACTAGAAAAAAAGAGGAAAAGAGAGGTGCCGCATGGGCCAAAGCAATTCGGCCACCGCACACCACATGCACATGGTTAGGTTGGTTGGCCTCGGCGCGCTTTGTTTTTTTTTTGCGAATGATCAATTTTTTTTTGAAAAAAAAACAAAAAACAAAAACGTATAAAAGAAAAAGAGAGAACATTTTATATAGACATATTATATATCAAAAATTTTAGAATAAGATTTTCTAAAACATGAACATATTTTCAAAACAAAAAAATACTTTTTTAAAAAAAATTATTTTTTTCAATCACTTTAAAATGAAAAGGAATTTGAATTTCAAATAAATTGCAAATACTTAAAATTTGAATCAAGACATAGTCTGTGATTTTGGAGGGTCATTTTCCTCCTCTCGTTTGATTTTTTTTTAATCAAAGGGTTTTGAAAATATTCAAACTCAAAATTGAAAAGGGCTTCAAAACAGAAAATTTTGGGAAAGTCATTTTATTCCCTCTCATTTTTTTGAGAAGTTTCAAATTTCACTCAAGTTTCAATCACTCAAACAAACAAACAATCAATCTAATAATTATATTAACATTCCAAAATTTATAATTTTGGGATGTTACAGCTAATTATGTCATTCTTGGGGAAATTAAAGCAAGGATAATATGAAAGAGGAGAAGAAATAGGAGGAGGAGGAGAAGAATAAGAAATCAAGAAGAAGGAGGAGCAGGAGGATGAGGAGAAGGACTAGAAGGTCGTTGGCCTTCTCCTTCTCCTCCTCCCCCTCCTCCTTCTCCTTCTTGTCTTCTTCTTCTTCTTCTTCTTTCTTTTCATTTTACCTATTTCTTCTCCTCGTCTCCTCTTGTTGGAGCTAAATTACCTAATTATGTCTTTTTGGAGCTAAATGGGCTAATTATACTATTTTAGAGGAAAACAAGCTAAGTATATAATATTCATGAGCTAACCAAGGTTCTTATGCCATTTTGAGTCTATTATGGCATTTTGGAGCTAAATGAGCTAATTATGTCATTGTTGGGGAAATTAAATCAAGGATAATATGAAAGAGGAGAACAAATAGGAGGAGGAGGAGAAGAAGAAGAAATCAAGAAGAAGGAGGAGGAGGAGAAGGACTAGAAGGTCCTTGGCCTTCTTCTCCTCCTCCTCCTCCTTCATCTTCTCTTCTTCTTCTTCTTCTTCTTTCTTTTCATTTTTCCTATTTCTTCTCCTCTTCTCCTCTTGTTGGAGGTAAATTACCTAATTATGTGTTTTTGGAGCTATATTGGCTAATTATACCATTTTAGAGGAAAACAAGCTAAGAATATAATATTCATGAGCAAACCAAGGTTCTTATGCCATTTTGAGCTTATTATGGCATTTTGGAGCTAAATGGGCTAATTATGTCATTGTTTGGGAAATTAAAGCAAGGATAATATGAAAGAGGAGAAGAAACAGGAGGAGGAGGAGGAGAAGAAGAAGAAATCAAGAAGAAGGAGGAGAAGGACTAGAAGGTCCTTGGCCTTCTCCTACTTCTCCTCCTCCTCCTCCTCCTCCTTCTCCTTCTTCTCTTCTTCTTCTTCTTCTTCTTCTTCTTCTTCTTCTTCTTTCTTTTCATTTTTCCTATTTCTTCTCCTCTTCTCCTCTTCTTGGAGCTAAATTAGCTAACTATGTCTTTTTGGAGCTAAATGGGCTAATTATCTCATTTTAGAGGAAAAAAAGCTAAGTATATAATATTAATGAGCTAACCAAGGTTCTTATGCCATTTTGACCTTATTATGGCATTTTGGAGCTAAACGGGATAATTATATGCATTATTGATAATTACCGTTTGTTTGAACCAAGAGATGAAACCGGGATAGCCGCCTCCTGTCTTTGACAGAAGCTCATACTCTTCGACGGAATCATTTTCGATCACTGCTCCATCCGAGAATTTGGCGACATAACGGCTGTTTGAAATATCCGGGAATAAGAGCAGTTCAAATGAATTAGAAGTTACGGTAAAATGTGCCGGTAACTCACTCAATGTATGGCCGCACTTCTGTTAGGTTGTTGATGATATACAACGAAATGTTCCGCCATTCTTCGACATCCAACGTTATTGGTTTCGAAGCACCGGCTGGTGCGAGCTTCCGTTTGAATAGGCTGAGGTTGGACCCACCATTTCAGGGTCTGCATCATTGTGCCGAGGCTTCGAATTATGCAAATGATGATTTTTGGCTTCGTAGTGTGCTCTCACAAAGTTTTCCACCTCCTCAGTAATGAATGCCTCAGCCATCGATGCTTAAATTCTACGCTTATTTTTACATTTAGCTCGAAGGGTCTTCTGCATCCTCTCAGTTGCATAGCACCAACGATCTTGCACGGGCCCACCCAATCTTGCCTCGGTCGGTAGATGTAAAATCAAATGTTGCATTGGATTAAAGAAGCCCGGTAGAATTCTTTCGCACAAAGAACACGGAAGAAATAGCTCAGCTCCGCCAGTACTAGCCATTCATCCTCAGGAATAAATCCAAGTAACATCACCGGCATTACCCGCTCTAGCCATATGTGCCAATCATGACTCTTGAGACCAAATATTTTTAATTTTTCAAGACTCGCTCCCCTCTTTAGATTCGCTGCATACCCATCGGGGAACATCAAGTGCATTTTGACCCACAAGATAATTTCCCTCATAGCTAGCCTTCCAAGATTGAACCAGGCCTTTGGTTTTGACCACTTCTGCTTTCCTTTGCCTTCTCGCATGTTTTGTAACGGTCTATGACATAGTGTCTCTTGATTGACTCTAGCCTTAATATTATCCTTTGTCTTCCCATCTATGTCGAACAATGTACCAAAAATAGCCTCTCCAATATTCTTTTCAGTGTGCATCATGTCGATATTGTGTGGAAGAAGGAGGTCTTTGAAGTAAGGAAGATCCCAGAAGCATGGCTTGTGAGTCCAGGCGTGTTTTGAATTATACCCCTTGAAATACCCTGGACGCTCTGGATCAGGCTCGAGGGCGTTTAGCTGATCCAGGATCTGTTGGCCTATGAACGCAGGTGGTGCCAAGTTTTTGACAACTTTACGTTTGGTAAACTTCTTCTTGTCTTTTCTGAACTAATGGTCAGGATCCAGGAACTGTCTATGCAAGCCAAAGAAAGAATACTTCCGACCCTCCTGCAACCAATGAAACTGAAGAGCTGCCTTGCATTGGGGGCACGGGAACCTTCCATGCACACACCATCCAGAGAATAGCGCATACGCTCGCAAGTCATGCATAGAGTACATGTACCACACATGCATTTTGAAGTTTTCTTTTCTAGCGGCATCATATGTCTTGACCCCATTCTCCCAAGCTTATTCCAATTCATCCTTAAGCGGTTGCAGGTACACATTCATATTCTTCCCCGGATAATTGGGCCCTGGAATTATCAACGTCAGAAATATGTTCTTTCTTTGCATAATCTTCCTGGGGGGAGACTGAGTGGAATGACAAATACAGGCCAACAACGGTATTGGGTTGCCGTCATGCCGAAGGGATTAAAACCATCCGTGGCGGCGCAGACTCGAGGATTCCTTGGATCTGCCGCTTTATCCTGATGCAATCCATCGAAATGTTTCCACGCTTCCCCATCCGATGTGTGTACCATCATCTTATTCCCATCCGCATCTAGTTCGGTTCTTTTGCCCAATTTGTACCATGTCATCTGTTTGGCTGTCTCTTCGACCATGAAAATACGTTGAAGTCTTGGTACGATTGGCATATACCGAAGAACACTAACTGCGATTTTGGTCTGCTTCTTCTCACCCATACCGTTGTCTACCAGAAGATACTTGTGAGACTCGCAATTGGGACAATAGTCCAAGTGTGCATACTCCTTCCTAAATAAGACACATCCTTTCTCACATGCATCTATCTTCTCATAGGGCATCTTAAGTACATGAAGTATTTTGTCCAAATGGTACAGGTTTGCAGGCATGACATGGCCTTTGGGTAGGAAACCTCCAAATAGTGTCATCATCGCGTCGTAGCATTCTCTTCCCAAGTTGAACTGAGCCTTCAGAGCCATTACTTGTGCAATGGCAACCAGCTGACAGAGCTCAGTGTGCTCATGGAGAGGACGTTTTGAAGACTCCAACATTTCATAAAAGGCCTTTGCAGATTCCTCCATCTCATCTTCCGAATCCCGAGCATCATCAAAGTCTTGCACCATGTCTTCGATCCCGGTACCATGCTCGTCCGTGCGACGACGGACCACCTCAGCTCTTGTGCATTGTATAGACTCACCATGAAATGTCCACACTGTATAATTAGGCTTAAAACCCCTCCTCTGCAGGTGTTTAATCATTACAGCCTTTGTCGTCTTTTTATAGTTGTCGTATCCAGGACAGGGGCAATAGTTTCTTTCCTGGCCATTTGCGAATGCGGCTTTCACAAATTCCTCTGTTTTTACAAACCATTCTTTCGTCATTTCTTTCTGACTAGGGTGACCGGTATACATCCACGCACGATCACTCATCTTGCGTAGCTACTAAAGACAGAAGAAATATATTTATATATAATTTAGCATTTATATTCATCGGTTAATCAGGTTCGCCATTTTTATTATGTCCAGGCAACCTACATGCTAATAGGTAAAGATAGGTCCTAATCCCACCCGAGTATCTCTAGATTGGGTTCGTTTTCCCATGCTCTACTCCGGATCCAACGCAAAATTTCGGCAGCACCTCCCCGCTGTTCTCCTGATACACGTCTCCACAATAAACAGAGAGGATGTGCATCCGGAAAACAACAGGGATGCACTGACGAAATTCCGCATCGGATCCAGAGCACAGCATACGGGAAAACGAACCCAATCTACACATACTCGGGCTGTCATGGATAATGTTGGACAATTCGAAAGGATGGCGGTTATAAATATGCAAAGACATGCATATTTATAGATGTCGCCCTTTCGAACGGGAGACGCATACTGGTCACGCATACTGATAAATTAATTTAATTACCTAAATCTAGAAAGTTTCATCCGGAAACCGAGCCACAGTAAATGAAGGGGCGGGGAGGAGATGAAATTTGGACTGACCCACGAATGCAGGGGCGGAGCTCGTACAACGCACGCACAGGTCTTCGCACAGCAGACCTCACAGCGACGAGACAACTATCACATGTAAATCCACCCGATCAACACAAATATTCTAATTATGTCATTTTATAGCTAAATGGGATAATTTTCTCATTGTTGCGGAAAATAAGGTAAGGAGAATAATAAAGAGGAGAAGAAAGAGGAGAAGAAAGAGGAGGAGGAGGAGAAGAAGAAGAAATCAAGAAGGAGGAGGAGGAGGAGGAGGAGAAGAAGGAGAAGGTATTCTTCTTCTTCTTCTTCTTCTTCTTCTTCTTCTTCTTCTTCTTCTCCTCCTCCTCCTCCTCCTCCTCCTCCTCTCCTCTTCTCCTCCTCCTCCTCCTCTCCTTTTCTCCTCCTCCTCTCCTCTTCTTCTCCTTTCACGGGAAATTTCGGCATGACATGTCCCAATTCCAAATATCACATGTCCAAATCACATGTCCACATATGACATGTCCACTTCAAATTTTCATATAATAGGAAGAAAAATATAGAACTTGAAGCAAAATGCAAGAGTCTTTTTTCTTCGCAATATTTGGAACTACTGTTAATCAATTCTGTTTTTTTCTTTAAATAGCCTTTATGAAACTTGAAGCAAAATTTGCAACCTAATAAAAATTAACCTCAGTAACTTAACCTAAGAACCTAATAAAAATTAACCTATGTAAATTTACCTAAGTAACTTAACTAAATTAACCTAAACAACTTAAAGTAAGAACCTAATAGCAACAAGAACCTAATAACAATAACCTAACTAAATTAACCTAAGTAACTTAACTTAACTAAATTACCCTTAGCAAAAAGGAAAAGAGAGGAAAGGAGGGCCAGAGGACTTACAAGGGGATAGGGGAGACGTCAGCGACGAGGTGGAGCTCGGGGGAAATGTCGGCGGCAAGGTGGACCAGGGGCACGAAGAGGAGGGGGCGGTGGTGGAGCAGGGGGTCGCGGGAAGAGGGGCGGTGGTGGAGCAGGGGAACGGAGAGGAGGGGGCGATGGTGGAGCAGTGGCACGATGGTGGAGGAGGGAGCCACAGGGAGGAGGAGGGGCGAGCTCCGGCGGCGGGTCGCGGGGAGGAGGGAGGAGGGAGGACAAGCTCCGGCGGCGGTGCAGGGAGAGAGTCGGGGGCTATGGTGAGCCATTACTGGGGAGAGAGTGGGTGGGGTGGGGATCGACGATGTTAGGTCTAGTTTCTTCTTTGACGTCTGCCCCCGACGGCAAAGTGGTAACAGGCTGACGGCAAAGAGGTGGACCATTATGGGTTAGAGGGCAGTGTGGGGTGGGTTCTTTGAGGTCCGCCTGCATGTGCTTTGTCATCAGCTGGCAGACGACAAAGAAGCAGCAGATGGCAAAGATGATGTTTGCCATCAGCCTGCTCTTTGCCGTTAGGTTTTGGGTAGCTGATGGCAAAGAGTGTCTTTGCCATCAGCCAGCAGACGGCAGAGAAGAAGCAGATGGCAAATTCTCTGATTCTAGTAGTGGATGAGTTCTCCGGCAGCGTGACGGCGCGCCGGTGTTGGTGATGATATATTCCTGCACGGCTCCGCCGGAGCTCCAGAGAAATCTAATCTGGAGGAAGAACTACGAGGTGTAGGTTTGAGTTGCACGTGGCAAAGTTGTGTCTCAAAAAGCCCTAAACCTCTAGTATGTATAGGATGAGGGAGGGGCAGCCTTGGCAACACAAGGGAGGCTCCCTCGTGTCGGCCTAACTAGAGGAGGGAGGAGTCCTCCTCCAACTCCACTTGGATTAGGACTCCTTCCTTAATTTCCCACGTCTTTTGGATTTTCCACTTTTTCCTCGTGGGCTTTCCTTGGATGACTTTGTCAGCCCATTATGCCTTATTTTGCATCCAATAAACCCATGTGGACCCCTTGGGGCGGGGTGGCCCACCCAGTGGGCCCCCGGAACCCATTCGTCACTCCTCGTACACTGTCGGGAATGCCCGAAAATTTCCAGAATCCAAACACCAACTTACTATATATCAATCTTCGTTTCCGGACCATTCCGGAAACCCTCGTGTCGTACGTGATCTTATCCAGGACTCCGAACAACCTTCGGTCACCAACACATATAACTCAACTATACTAAAACATCATCAAACCTTAAGTGTGCACACCCTGCGGGTTCGAGAACTATGTAGACATGACCCGAGACACTCCTCGGTCAATATCCAATAGTGGGACCAGGATGCCCATATTGTATCCTACATAGTCTACGAAGATATTATCGGTTGAACCTCTGTGCCAAGGATTCATATAATCCCGTATGTCATTCCCTTTGTCCTTCGGTATGTTACTTGCCCGAGATTTGATCGTCGGTATCCCTATACCTATTTTAATCTCGTTACCGGCAAGTCTCTTTACTCGTTACATAATACAAGATCCTGTGACTCAGAATTGAGTCATTGCTTGCAAGGGTTGTGGGAGATGTTGTATTACCGAGTGGGCCCCGAGATACCTCTCCGTCACACGGAGTGAAAAATCCCAATCTTGATCCATGCTAACTCAACGGACACCTTCGGAGATACGTGTAGAGCACCTTTATAGTCACCCAGTAACGTTGTGACGTTTGATACACACAAGGTATTCCTCCGGTGTCAGTGAGTTACATGATCTCATGGTCATAGGAATGAATACTTAACATGCAGAAAACAATAGCAACAAAATGACACGATCACATGCTACTTTCATAATTTGGGTCTTGTCCATTACATGATTGTCCTAATGATGTGATCCCATTATCAAGTGACAACACTTGCCTATGGCCAGGAAACCTTGACCATCTTTGATCAACGAACTAGTCAACTAGAGGCTCACTAGGGACACTGTGTTTTCTATGTATCCACACATGAATTTGAGTTTCCAATCAATACAATTCTAGCATGGATAATAAACGATTATTGTGAACAAGGAAATATAATAATAACTAATTTATTATTGCCTCTAGGGAATATTTCCAAAAGCCATGTGCAAGTCCGTCTGGGCCCTTCAGGAATAACACTTAACTTCTTTTCCCTGAACAAATCAATCAGTGGCTTGGGGTGCTAGGAATTACATATAGAGTGGAGATGATCAGTCTATCAAACCATAGAATACTTCGCACGTGCGTGACTGACTTGGGATGATTCTAAAGAAAACAAATTAACTTTTCTCGAATTCACGGTGGCAACTTGCATCAAATACACATGAATTAGAGGAAGTCACTTCTTACACCTAACATATACCTCGTGCTCGAGACACGAAGACAATGACTACAAAGTGTAAGGCTGAAAATATGGTGTGAAGTAGACCCGGGGGCCATAGTGTTCACTAGAAATTTATCTCAAAACAGCACATATTACGGTGGGTGAACAAATTACTGTCAAGCAATTGATAGAACCGTGCAAAGTCATGACGATATCTAAGGCAATGATCATACATATAGGCATCACGTCCGACACAAGTAGACCGATACTTTGTGCATCTACTAGTATTACTCCACACATCGACCGCTATCCAGCATGCATCTAGTGTATTGAGTTCATGACGAACAGAGTAACACCTTAAGAAAGATGACATGATGTAGAGGGATAAACTCAAACCAATGATGTAAACCCCATCTTTTTACCCTTGATGGCAACAACACGATGTGCGCCTCGCTGCCCCTTTTTTCACTAGGAGAGGTCACCGCACGGTACGAACCCAAAACGAAGCACTTCTCCCATTGCAAGAATCATAGATCAAGTTGGCCAAACAAAACCCACAACTCTAAGAGAATTACAAGGATATGAAATCATGCATATAAGAGATCAGAAGAAACTCAAATAAGATTCATAGATAATCTGATCATAAATCCATAATCCATCGGATCTCGACAAACACACCACAAAAGAAGATTACATCAGATAGATCTCCATGAAGATCATGGAGAACTTTGTATTGAAGATCCAAGAGAGAGAAGAATCCATCGAGCTACTAGCTATGGACCCGAAGGTTTGTGGTGAACTACTCACACATCAATGAAGAGGCCATGGTGTTGATGAAGAAGCCCTCCGTATCCGAATCCCCCCTCCGGCAGGGCACCAGAACGTGCCCCAGATGGGATCTTGTGGAGACAGAAGCTTGCGGCGGCGGAAAAGTATTTTCATGGATCTCTCTCGCAGTTTTGGATTTTTGAGGAATTTATAGGCGGAAGAGGTAGGGCTGACGAGCCACAGGGGGCCCACAAGCCTGCTAGGCCCCCTGGCCACGCCTAGGGGGCTTCTGGCCTCCCCTAGTGGCCTCTTCCTTGGTTCTCACGTCCCGTGTGTATCTTCTCTTCCGAAAAAATCTTTTCGGAAGTTTTATTTCGTTTGGACACCGTTTAAAATCCTGCTCTGAAAAGGGTCAAAAACATAGAAAAAACAGGAACTGGCACTTGGCACTGAGTTAATAAGTTAGTCCCAAAAAAGATATAAAGCGCAAACAAAACATCCAAAGTTTGACAAGATAATAGCATGGAACCATCAAAAATTGTAGATACGTTGGTGACGTATCAAGCATCCCCAAGCTTAAGTCCTGCTCGTCCTCGAGTAGGGAAGTGATAAAGACTGAATTTTTGATGTGGAATGCTACCTAGCATAGTTGCCCTTTGTAACTTCTTTCATGCGACATGAATGTTCAGATCCATAAGATTCAAAACAATAGCTTGCTATTGACATGAAAACAATAATACTTCACGCAAACTAGCATGGTAATCATGAACTTTTGAAATAACAAGGCCAAAGAAAGTTATCCCTACACAATCATATAGTCTGGGTATGCTCCATCATCCCCACACAACTAATTTAAATCATGCACAACCCCGGTATTGGCCAAGTAATTGTTTTCGCACCCTTACTTTCTCAAACCTTTTTCAACTCACACGCAATACATGAGCATGAGCCATGGATATAGGACTATGGTGGAATAGAGTGTGTTGGAGGTTGTGAGACACAAAGGAGGAGATGGTCACATTGACTCGGCGTATCAAAGGACTATGGAGATTCCCATTAATAGATATCAATGTGAATGAGTAGGGATTGCCATACAACGGATGCACTAGAGCTATAAGTATGTGAAAGCTCAAAAGGAGAACTCGTGGGTGTGCATCCAACTTGCTTGCTCACGAAGACCTATGGCAATTTTGAGGAAGCCCATCATTGGAATATACAAGCCAAGTTATATAATAAAGATTCCCACTAGTATATGGTGGTGACAAAATGAGAGGCTCTCAATCATGAAGGACATGGTGCTAATATGAAGCACAAGTGTGGAAAGAGATAGTAGCATTGTCCCTTCTCTCTTTTTCTCTCTCTTTTTTTTGTTTGGGCTCTTTGGCCTCTTTCCATATCTCTTTTTTTTGTGGGCAACTTTGGCCTCTCTTTTTTTTCCTCACATGGGACAATGCTTTAATAATGATGATCATCACACTTTTATTTACTCACAGCTCAAAGCTTAGAACGATGATGACTCTATAGGAAATGCCTCCGGCAGTGTACCGGGATGTGCAACGATCTAGCTTCGCGTATGACGTTGAAACATCTTGCTAGCTATCTTACGATCATGCAATGGCAATATGAGAGTGACGGCTCAAGTCATGAGACGGAACGGTGGGAGTTGCATGGCAATATATCTCGGAATGGCTATGAAAATGCCATAGTAGGTAGGTATGGTGGCTGTTTTGAGGAAGGCATATGGTGGGTTTGTGCACCGGCGAAAATTGCGCGGTAATAGAGAGGCTAGAAATGGTGGAAGGTGAAAGTGCATCTATACCATGTAATCACATTAGTCATGAAGAACTCACATACTTGTTGCGAAAGTTTTTATTAGTAATCGAAACAAAGTGCTAAACGCATACTCCTAGGGGAATGGTTGGTAGGTGTAAACCATAGCGCGATCCCGACCGCAACACAAAGGATGACAATCAATAGATCAATTATGCTCTGACTTCCTAACATAGCGGTTCACCATACGTGCATGTTACGGGAATCACTAACTTCAAGACAAGTATTTCTAGATTCACAACACACTACTAACATAACTCTAAATATTACCAAATCCACGTCTCAAAACTAATTAAGAGGTATCAAACTTCTCTTTCTACTCAATGCACAGGAAGAAGGAAGTTTTATTGTATCCTCTTTGGGTACCTATCACCTTTGGAACTTCTTTCATAGCACAAGCCAACTACGAAGTTACGCACCGCCGTGCTCTAAAAAGATCTAAGGGAAGCACAATAGAGCAAAATTGTCTAGCTCAAAGGATATAAGTGAAGCACAATGAGTATTCTAGAAAAATCATGATGAGTGCATGTATCTCTCAAAAGGTGTGCAGCAAGGATGATTGTGACACAACAAAAAGAAAAGACTCCTACGATACAAGATCCTCCAAGCAAAACACATATCATGTGGTGAATAAAAATATAACTCCAAGTAATGTTACCGATGGATTGAAGACGAAAGAGGGGATGCCTTCCCGGGGAATCCCCAAGCTTTGGCTTTTTGGTGTCCTTGAATTTGGCTTGGGATGCCTTGGGCATCCCCAAGCTTGAGCTCTTTCCACTCTTTATCCCTTTGTCCATGAGAACATCACCCAAAACATGAAAACTTCACAATACAAAACTTAACAGAAACTCGTGATATCATTAGCACAAGAAAACAAACTACCACCTCTTTAGGTACTGTAGCAATCTTGATTTATAATTATATTGGTGTTAGATTACTGTATTCTCACTTTTCCATGATTAGTACCCACCGATACTATTCATAGTTTCATCAAAACAAGCAACCAACACAACAAAAACAGAATCTGTCAAAAACAAACCAGTCTGTAGCAATATGTATACTTCGTATACTTCTGGTACCTCACAAATTCTGAAAAATTAGGACAGCCTAGGAAAAAGGCGTATCAACCAGAAGCAAAATGAATCAACTCAAAAGCTCTTTCTGCATAGAAATGAAAAATAATTTTATGAGAGAAAAGTTTCTGTCTTTTTCCAGCAGGATCAAACAACCATCACCAAACCAATCATAAAGGTTTTGCTTGGCTCGAACACAAAAAGAAACACAAAAAACACAATCATAACAAAATTATGATGGTGTTGACGCAACAAAAGAGAAAGAAAAATATAAATTCATTGGGTTGCCTCCCAACAAGCGCTATTGTTTAACGCCCTTAGCTAGGCATAAGGCGATAGAATCACGTATCGTCGTCTTTGGTGCTCAAACCATAAGTAGCCCTCATCATGGATTCATAAGGCAATCTTATTTTCTTTCTAGGAAAATGCTCCATGCCCTTCTTTAAAGGAAATTGAAACCTAATATTCCCGTCCTTCATATCGATGATAGCACCAATAGTCCTTAGGAAAGGTCTACCAAGAATGGTAGGGCATGTAGGATTGCAATCAATATCAAGCACAATGAACTACACGGGTACATAGTTCCTATTTGCAATAATAAGAACATCATTGATCCTTCCCATGGGTTTCTTGACAGTAGAATCCGCAAGATGCAAATTAAGAGAACACTCCTCAATCTCATTAAAGCCTAGAACATCACATAAAGACTTTGGAATCGCCGAAACACTAGCACCCAAATCACACAAAGCATTGCATTCATAGTTTTTGATTTTGATTTTGGTAGTAGGTTCCCACTCATCATGAAGCTTTCTAGGGATAGAGACTTCCAATTCAAGTTTCTCTTCAAGAGATTTTATCATAGCTTCGACGATATGATCGGTAAAGGCCTTGTTTTGGCTATAAGCGTGTGGAGAGTTTAGCATGGATTGCATCAAGGAAATGCATTCAATCAAGGAGCAACTATCATAATTTAATTCCTTGAAATCCAAAGTAGTAGTTTCATTACTACTCAAAGTTTTAATATCGTCTACACCACTTGCAACGCTCTTAGCATCAAGATAGATGGACTTCGAATCATTGGGGCGGTTTTCAACCAGAGTGGATTCATATCCAACCCCATCGTCATTAGGTTTGACACTAGAAAACAAGGATTCAATGGGAGTCACACCGAGAACTTTAAGATCTTCGTGATTCTTATCACGAGAACATGCCTTTTTAAGCCATTCATGTCTAGCACGAATTTGGGCGGTTCTTTCTTTGCTCTCACTCATGGATACACGCATCGCTTTCAAATTTTCGTCCATATTGATCTTGGGAGGAGCACATCTAACTTTCAAAGCATCAATATCACTAGACATTCTATCAACGCTCTTAGCTAAATCGTCAATTTGGAGTAGTTTTTCCTCTATGGACGCATTGAAAATCTTTTGCGAGTTGATAAACTCTTTGATATTACTCACTAGATGAGAGGGTAATATATTGTAATTTCCATGATTATTGTTGTAGGAGTTGCTAAAGTTATTATAGGAGTTACTAGGAAAAGGCCTAGGAACATAGTTTCCACTAAAAGCATTGTTGTTGCCAAAATTATTCCTACCAACAAAATTAACGTCCAAACTAGTGTTGCTACTCTCAATCAAGGAAGACAAGGGTATATTATTAGGATCTAAAGGAGCACTTCTACTAGCAACCAAATTCATTAACTCATCCATCTTAGCACTCAACGAGTTAATTTCTTCTATAGCGTCTACTTTCTTACTAGTATGTGACCTTTTAGTGTGCCACTGAGACTAGTTCGTCGTGATATCGTCTAGGAGTTTTGTGGCTTCTCCTAACGTGATTTCCATGAACGTTCCACCTAAGGAGGAGTCCAAGATATTTATAGAAGCGAAATTCAAGCCAGCGTAGAAGATTTGAATAATCATCCAAAGACTCAAGCCATGAGTGGGACAATTTCTAATCATCAATTTCATTCTCTCCCAAGATTGTGCAACATGTTCATGATCAAGTTGCTTAAAATTCATGATATCATTATGGAGAGAGATAATCTTAGCCGGCGGAAAATACTTGGATATATAAGCATCTTTGCACTTATCCCAAGAATCAATGCTATTTTTGGGCAAAGACGAAAACCAAGTTTTTGCTCGATCTCGCAACGAGAAACGAAAAAGCTTCAATTTAATCACATCATTATCCACATCTTTCTTATTTTGCATATCGCAAAGCTCAATGAAGGTATTAAGATGGGATGCGACATATTCACTAGGAAGGCCGGAGAATTGCTCTTTCATAACAAGATTCTGCAAAGCGGTATTGATTTCGTATGACTTCGCACTAGTGGCGGGAGCAATCGGAGTACTAACAAAATAATTATTATTAGTATTCGAGAAGTCACAAAGTTTGGTGTTTTCAGTCATGGTGACTTCAGCAAGCAAGCAAGCACACAAGCGAACAAAGAGTAAGCGAGAGAAAAGGGTGTATGGAAAAGGCAAACGAGAAAAGGCAAACAAAGAAAAGGGCAAATCTTTTTGTAAATTTTTCTTTTCAGAAGTGGGGGAGAGAAAAACGAGAGGCAAAAAACTAAATGCAAGAGATGCTTTTGTGACACTTACTTGGATGAGTTTTTGACTTGATCCTTACTTGAAAAGGGCAACGGCACCAGAAATTCTTCTACTACGGCAACAGACAACAGCGCCAAAAATTGGCACGTTGACACAGACTGGGCTTGCGTCGGTTTTTCCCTTGAAAAGGAAAGGGTGGTGCAGGACAGGAGCAGTAAGTATTTCCCTCAGTTTGAGAACCAAGGTATCAATCCAGTAGGAGAATCTCGTCAAGTCCAGAGTACCTATGCAAACACAAAAGAGCTTGCACCCAACGCTATAAAGGGGTTGTCAATCCCTTCAAGATTGATTGCACAGTGAGATCTGAAGGTGGAAAGTGCAACGAAGTAAAAGAGTAAGGCTGAAAACATGGTGTGGAATAGACCCAGGGGCCATAGTGTTCACTAGAGGCTTCTCTCAAAATAGCAAATATTACGGTGGGTGAACAAATTACTGTCGAGCAATTGATAGAACCGCGCAAAGTCATGACGATATCTAAGGCAATGATCATACATATAGGCATCACGTCCAAGACAAGTAGACCGATACTTTCTGCATCTACAACTATTACTCCACACATCGACCGCTATCCAGCATGCATCTAGTGTATTGAGTTCATGACGAACAGAGTAACGCCTTAAGCAAGTTGACATGATGTAGAGGGATAATCTCAAACCAATGATGAAAACCCCATCTTTTTACCGTTGATGGCAACAACACGATGCGTGCCTCGCTACCCCTTCTATCACTGGGAGAGGTCGCCGCACGGTATGAACCCAAAACCAAGCACTTCTCCCATTGCAAGAATCATAGATCAAGTTGGCCAAACAAAACCCACAACTCGAAGAGAATTACAAGGATATGAAATCATGCATATAAGAGATCAGAAGAAACTCAAATAAGATTCATAGATAATTTAATCATAAATCCACAATTCATCGGATCTCGACAAACACACCGCAAAAGAAGATTACATCGGATAGATCTCCATGAAGATCATGGAGAACTTTGTATTGAAGATCCAAGAGAGAGAAGAAGCCATCTAGCTACTAGATATGGACCCGAAGGTGTGTGGTGAACTACTCACGAGTCATCGGAGAGTCCATGGTGTTGATGAAGAAACCCTACGTATCCTAATCCCCCTCCGGCAGGGCACCAAAACGTGCCCTAGATGGGATCTTGCGGAGACAGAAGCTTGCAGCGGCACAAAAGTATTTTCGTGGATCTCTCTCGCAGTTTTGGATTTTTCAGGAATTTATAGGCGGAAGAGGTAGGGCAGACGAGCCACAGGGGGCCCACAAGCCTGCTTGGCGCGGGCCCCCTGGCCGCGCCTAGGGGGCTTCTGGCCTCCCCTGGTGGCCTCTTCCTTGGTTCTCACGTCCCGTGCGTATCTTCTGTTCCGGAAAAAAAAAATCTTTTCAGAAGTTTTATTCTGTTTGGACACCGTTTAAAATCCTCCTGTGAAAAGGGTCAAAAACACGGAAAAATAGGAACTGGCACTTGGCACTGAGTTAATAAGTTAGTCCCAAAAAAGATGTAAAAGGCATACAAAACATCCAAAGTTTGACAAGATAATAGCGTGGAACCATCAAAAATTATAGATATGTTGGAGACGTATCAGTATCCAACACGGATTCTTGGAGAAGGGTGGCTTATAGGGAAACCAACTTGATCACGAGCTCTATCATAACAGTCAGGAAACAACCTGGTAATACTTCCGAGAAGATATTCGGAAAACCACGAACCACCGATATGTTTTTAAGCTCGGGAACAATCTCGCTTTTCAAGGCAAGATGATATGATCAATAGAGCGAGGGATTGACACAATCCTAACTCATTGATCGAAAAGTGCACCATGAAAAATGAACTAGGTAGCACGGTCAATCTTAGGATGAATATTCAATCACCATCACCAAAAGAGTGAAAATATTGCTCATTACCTACCAAGCAATGGCATTGCTAGGAGTATTGGTTTCATACATCATGGTTCGCTTGTCGATATTCTGGTCACAACCAACACGGAAACCGAAGGATGAACAATGATAGCGAAAGTATCACTATATCAACGGTTCATAAGGGATGGTGCAATTCTCATGACATTCTTGACAAAAGAAGGTAATACTCCAAGATAGAACAGAACAAAAGCTGGATTGGCATTTTGATCTGTGGAATGCAGCTACTTTGACCTAATCCAGGAAATGGATGAGGTACTGGAGTTTGCTTCTCCCAGTCATTCAGAAATATAACAACTTGACAGACCACATGAATAATAGACATTGATGATTCGAATGCACAACTACTCTTGACTATCCTCTCATAATTGAAGGTCGGAAACAATTAAAGAGAGCCAACTCAAGAGCACATGATTTTTCTGAGTTGTAGATGCATAGATTAGCATGTCGAACGAGTTCAACATAATTCTTCCAGATAACCCATGCAGAAAAGCGGAGTTGGTAGAGTCACAATATGGAGTAGAGAACTCATCACGAGCACTCTTGTTATGATCTTTAGTTCATGAAGAACTTCTGCGAGAGATGGTCCATGGTATTGGAAGAATGATATACGCACCTCGAGGACTAGAAGAAGGTTACTAATCATTCTAAAGGAACTAGCAACACTATCAACAGAAGTGAGCAGAATGATCCTTCGGTTCAAGAACCCAGTAATAGAATACCTACTAGCTAAATAACATCACGAGATGTTTTTTGAAAATGATGGCCAGAATTATCACACTGGGAACCAAAACACACTTAGAATATTGGGTGGTTTTCGGAGGTAACATGGTTTCCTAATACTACAACAATACATCGAGGTAATAGAGTACCTCAACACAATAATTAGTGTGCTTTGTCTGGCCCAAAAGACATTAACTCGGGATGAGAGGATTTGCAATTGCATCAGATTATTTAGAAACATTGGAGAACTCGGGCAGCGTAACGGCTGCACGGGCATGAAATATGAGGCAACCTGCAAGAAAACTGACAACATAACAATTGAATTCTTATGGAGACTCTGGTCCTTGAAGACAACAACCTCCCTATAAGTCTCCAGCATAGTAACTCGTCATCCTAATAGATAGATGAGAAAGCCTAATTCTTAAACCCCGTAGAATAAAGAAGAGGGTGACTCAGAATAAGGATGACACAAGGAAAGGAGTAAAAAGAGCCTTACGTTCCCTTCCACAAACAATTCCCTTATATAACTAAAGAGTTGCTAGACTCAACATCGACCAGTTTGGCTTGGTTATCCTATAGGCAGTCAAGCTCTGATACCAAAGCTGTCGGGACCCGATCCTAACTCATAAGAACCCACCCTGTAACACATCACATCACTTTGCGGCCTCACGCACGGTAAACTCCATGGCTGCCACCTTACCTTGGCCGGGACCATTTGCGTCTTTTGGCTCACGTATATGAATGTGTCGCTAGCATACGACAAAGAACCCAGGTCGAGATGACTAGTTATAAACCCAAGTGGTACATCCGTACAGGGACAGACATACATAACCCAGCAAAGCAGGTGTCGGTCAACAGCGTGTGTAGACAAGTCGTAGCAAGCTACAAGGACTCTATTACACAGCGTGACATTTCCCCGAAGGGACAGACACAACAGCAAAGAAGGATACATGCCGGTCAATCAATGTGTCCGGAGCAGTAGCAAGCTACCAAAGCTCGGTGGAAGCACAAAGAAGCATTTCCCCATAAAGAGTACTACTAAAGGCACACAACTAGGTGTCGAATCCCACACATATAATGCATTTCATAACATACACACAATATGCACGATATGTGTAGATACAACATGGCATCACAACATAACTCTATGACTCAAGCTTTTATTAAAGACTCATAAGAATCAACATAGTATGATATTACAAACAGGGGTCTCGTGACCCGACACTCAACTCATACAAACATCAAGCAGAAGCATAACATGTCTGGGTACAGACATCTACTAAAAGTGGTTGGAGGAGCTTGAAAGGCTACAATGACCCTACCAAAGGAACCAGAGCTCTGTCTGGGATTCCCAAGCTATTCCGGTCAACATCGAACACATCGAGTAGAAACCTTTAATGAGACTAAAATCTTCTCCGCAAAAACATAAATAAAGCAAGCGTGAGTACAAACGTACTCAGCAAGACTTACATCAGAACTATCTACATATGCATCAGTATCAATGAAAGGATTGTGGGGTTTGATTGCAGCAATCTAGCTTTGACTCTTGGCTAACCTGTACTACGACTACAAGTTCTTTCTTTGAGGAGGTATAGCGCACACGAGTCCACATATTCACCAATCAATACAGCACCATGGATCCACTCTCGTCTCCCTACGAGAAGTCCATCCATAGTACTCACACTTATCTTGCATGTTTTAGAGTATCCATTTACATTGTATATGTACCACGTAATGTTTCCAAGTGGTCCATATCCGAGGACGTGGCTATTCGAACAGATTAATTCATCGCGCAGGGGCACACTTCTTCACACATGCTCTCACCACTTAGCACCATATGCACGTCATGCATCTCGGCAACCTTCAAGCGGAAGCACTAGGGTGGGTGTCCGCCATGATCGTTAACCACACAAAACCCTAGTCCAGGCTTATCTCCTATTTGAGACTGAACCCGCAAGGAAGTCCGGCGGAAGTTTCCTTAACGGCCCCAAACGATGTGCGCAGGGTTCCCAAGCCCACCATCCGGGTGACACTTGGTACACTGTACCACTATGTATCTATCACACTGAAGCCTACCCCGTCGGGCAGAGCTAAACACGGCCGCCAACACTTTTCCTACACACACCAGAAACTAATTGCAACTCATGAACATAGATCTAGGCGATTAATAAGCCGAGCGGGGTCATATTTCTGGTCCCAATGCATGGTAGTATCCTGTCTTGGATAACATACACAGAACTCAGTTCTTAAGGACGGTCCCAATGAGATAACCCATCATGTACTCCTACATGGCCTCTTATCGCTACCTTTACCAAATTGGATTCACACCTTTACTCTCACACTGTAGGACATGAACAGAACCATTCAGATTCATCATCAAGATGGATCAGACCCAACACGACTCTAAGCATAGCAGGCATTGTCAGCAAGCATGGATGAGTAAGCACAACAAGGCTTAAGCATTTACTACTCATACTAAATGGTTTCAACTATTTACTGTGGCAAAAACAGTTCATGCAGAGGAATGGGTTCAACTACCGGAACATGTAACAGCTGAATTGTGATTGTCCTAATGCAATAAAAGGGAGCAGAAGCGAGAGAGTAGGATTGTATCAGAATGCTCAATGGGGGGTTGCTTGTCTGACAGTTCTGAAGATAGCAATGAGTCTTCATCAATGTCAACGATCACATCGTCGGAACCATCGTCTACCGAGAGGGAACAACACCGAAAAACACAAAAAGAGTGATATTTACATCACAGAAATGCAACACTATGATGCATGATCATGACATAAAATGAAATGTGCCATGGGCTAATGTAGCTACCATTTCTTAAATTGAAGCTAATTTGAACCAAAATTCAAATATCACTTCAAACAAGGTATTTCTCAAATACCCTTTTAATTGATTTGACCTGATGCTCACACGTAACTTGTTTTATCATGCATGAAAATGGCATAATAAGATTGCTTGAGTTTTTCTGATCATTTTTCATGTATAATTTATTTTCGTTGGAGTTACAGATTATTTTTATAATTTTTGGAAGTTTTGCTTTTATTCTGGAATTATTTTAAATCCATAATTGTTTTTATTACATCATGCTGACATCACTCGGTCAACAGGGGCTGGGCCAGGTCAAACCTGACCAGTGGGGACCACTGGTGAGTGACCAGGGGCTAATCCACGAGTTGACCAGCCCTAACCGGGTTTGACCAGCTGCTGGGGCCACTGTCAGCGGTTCTAGGGGGCAATTAGGCCTAATGGCCTTGCCACGTCGGCGCCCGCCGGAAACTGGCCGGCGGCGACCAAACCGTCGGCGGGGCTCGCCGGAGTTGCTTGAAATGGCGCCACAGGGTGCGGATTCGAGCACCGAGAGAACTGGGAAGATGCCCAGGCTCGGTCTCATCCAGCAGGAGCGACAAGAGGGGCTAGGGCTGGCCGGAGAGGCACCCCCGACGAGATCCAGCGACGGCGGTGCTCGGTCAGCAAGGGGGGCGATGGCTACGGTGAGGGACAGGCCATGGGGAGAGAGGGAATGGAACCGGTGGCTCACCACGAGGAGGTTGGGGCCAACGGCGAGCTCGGGGAGGCTCTCTAGCTAGCGAATCACGACGACGAGCTCCGGCGATCGGAGGTTGAAGACGGTGGCGATGGCGACGCTACGGGGGGCTCCGGCTCGATTATTCTGGCTTGGAGGACGAGCTCGAGGAGGCGGAGGTGATGGGCTGCTCGTGGTGGCTTTGCTGTGGCCGGAGAATGCGGATGGAGCTCGAGACCGAGCTCAGCAATGGAAGCGAGGAGAAGGGGAGAAAGCTGGGGGAGAAGAGGGAAATGGGGAGAGGAGGAGGAGATAAGGAAGATAGTTGGTGGAGCTGGTGCGGTGGAGGCGAGGGAGAGCTCCACGGCGAAGCAGGAGGTGGTGAGGAGCTGACGTCGTGTGCTATGGCAATAAAAGTCCTTCCCTGGCGCTTAGGGATTCTTCTTGTTACTTCTCTGGTTTGCGTCGGTTTCTCCCTTGAAGAGGAAAGGGTGATGCATCACAGGAGCAGTAAGTATTTCCCTCAGTTTGAGAACCAAGGTATCGATCTAGAAGGAGGGCCTCGTCAAGTCCAAAGTACCTGCGCAAACACAAACAAGCTTGCACCCAACGCTTCAAAGGAGTTGTCAATCCCTTAAAGATTGTTTGCAAAGTGAGATATGAAGGCGGAAAGTGCAACAAACTAAAAAGTGTAAGGCTGAAAATATGGTGTGGAGTAGACCCTGGGGGACATAGTGTTCACTAGAGGCTTCTCTCAAAATAGAAAATATCACGGTGGGTGAACAAATTACTGTCGAGCAATTGATAGAACCGCGCAAAGTCATGACGATATCTAAGGCAATGATCATGCATATAGGCATCACTTCTGAGACAAGTAGACCGATACTTTCTGCATTTATTACTATTACTCCACACATCGACCGCTATCCAGCATGCATCTAGTGTATTGAGTTCATGATGAACAGAGTAACGCTTTAAGCAAGATGACATGATGTAAAGGGATAATCTCAAAACAATGATGAAAACACCATCTTTTTACCCTTGATGGCAACAACACGATGCGTGCCTCGCTACCCCTTCTGTCACCGGGTGAGGTCACCGCACGGTCTGAACTCAAAACCAAGCACTTCTCCCATTGCAAGAATCATAGATCAAGTTGGCCACACAAAACCCACAACTCGAAGAGAATTACAAGGATATAAAATCACGCATAAGAGATATCAGAAGAAACTCAAATAAGATTCATAGATAATCTGATCATAAATCCACAATTCATTGGATCTCGACAAACAAACCGCAAAATAAGATTACATCGGATAGATCTCCATGAAGATCAAGGAGAACTTTGTATTGAAGATCCAAGAGAGAGACGAAGCCATCTAGTTACTAGCTATGGACCCGTAGGTCTATGGTGAACTACTCACGCATCATCGGAGACCATGGTGTTGATGAAGAAGCCCTCCGTGTCCGAATCCCCCCTCCGGCAGGGCACCAGGACGTGCCCTAGATGGGATCTTGCGGAGACAGAAGATTGCGACAGCGGAAAACTAATTGTGATCGTCTCTTGATTTTTTGGGAATATTTGGGAATATATAGGCGCAAGATCTAGGTCTGGGGACCTCCAGGGGGCCCACAAGCCTGGATGACACGCCCCCCTGGCCGCGGGGTGGGGGCTTGTGGGGGCCCTGGCGCTCCTCTGGCTTGGCTCCCAAGTTCTCCGATCTTCTTCTGTTCCAAAAAAATCTTTTCGGGGATTTTCTGCCGTTTGGACTCCGTTTCAAAATCTCCTTTGAAAGGGGTCAAAAACATGGAAAAACGGGAATTGGCACTTGTCACTGAGTAAATAAGTTAGTCCCAGAAAATAAATAAAAAGCATGCAAAACATCCAAAGTTTGACAAGATGCATGAAACATCAAAAATTATAGATACGTCGGAGATGTATCAAGCATCCCCAAGCTTAACTCCTGCTCGTGCTCGAGTAGGGAAGTGATAAAGAATGAATTTTTGATGTGGAATGCTACCTAGCATAGTTGTCCTTTGCAACTTCTTTCATGTGGCATGAATGTTCAGATCCGTAAGATTAAAAACAATAGTTTGCTATTGACATGAAAACAATAATGCTTCAAGCAAACTAGCAAAGTAATCATGAACTTTCAAAATAACAAGGCCAAAGAAATTTATCCCTACAAAATTATATAATCTGGGTATGCTCCATCATCCTCACACAACTAATGTAAATCATGCACAACCCCGGAATTGGCCAAGTAATTGTTTTCGCACTCTTACTTTCTCAAACTTTTTATAACTATCACGCAATACATGAGCGCGAGCCATGGATATAGCACTATAGGTGGAATAGAGTGTGGTGGTGGTTGTGAGACAAAAAGGAGGAGATGGTCACATTGACTCGGCGTATCAATTGGCTATGAAGATGCCCATTAATAGATATCAATGTGAATGAGTAGGGATTGCCATACAAGAGATGCACTTGAGCTAGAAGTATGTGAAAGCTCAAGAAGAAAACCAGTGGGTGTGCATCCAACTTGCTTGCTAACGAAGACCTAGGGCAATTTTGAGGAAGCCCATCGTTGGAATATACATGCCAAGTTATAAAATGAAGATTCCCACTAGCATATGGTAGTGAAAAAGCAAGAAGCTCTCAATCAAGAAGAACATGATGCTAACATGAAGCACAAGTCTGGAAAAAGATACTAGCACTGTCCCTTCTCTTAGGCCGCTTTTTTTCTCTTTTCTATTCTTTTCTCTTTTTTTGGTTTTGGGCTCTTTGGCCTCTTTTTTTACTCGCATGGGACAATGCTCTAATAATGATGATCATCACACTTTTTATTTACTCAAAGCTTAAAGATCACAATGATGATGACTCCATAGGAAATGCCTCCGGCAGTGTACCGGGATGAGCAACGATCTAGCATGGCGTATGACGTTGAAACATCCTGCTAGCTATCTTACGGTCATGTAATGGCAATATGAGAGTGACGACACAAGTCATGAGATGGAACGGTGGGATTGCATGGCAATATATCTCGGAATGGCTATGAAAATGCCATAGTAGGTAGGTATGGTGGCTGTTTTGAGGAAGGAATTTGGTGGGTTTGTGCACCAGCGAGAATTGCGCAGCACCAGAGAGGCTAGCAACGGTGGAAGGTGAAAGTGCATCTATACCATGGGCTCACATTAGTCATAAAGAACTCACATACTTATTGCGATTTTTTTTATTAGTAATCGAAACAAAGTGCTAAACGCATACTCCGAGGGGAAGGGTTGGTAGGTATAAACCATCGCGCGATCCCGACCTCAACACAAAGGATGACAATCAATAGATCAATTATGCTCCGACTTCCTAACATAGCGGTTCACCATACGTGCATGCTACGGGAATCACTAACTTCAACACAAGTATCTCTAGATTCACAATACCCTACTAACATAACTATCAATATTACTGAATCCACGTCTCAAAACTAATTGAGAGGAATCAAAACTTCTCTTTCTACTCAATGCACATGAAGATGGAGGTTTTTGCATCCTCTTTGGATACCTATCACATTTGGGACTACTTTAATAGCATAAGCCAACTACCAAATCACGCACCACCGTTCTCTAAAGATATAAGTGAAGCACAAGAGCAAAAGTATCTAGCTCAAAAGATATAAGTGAAGCGCTAGAGCAAAAGTATCTAGCTCAAAAGATATAAGTGAAGCACTATGAGCATTCTAGCAAAATCACGATGAGTGCATGTCTCTCTCTCAAAAAGGTGTGCAGAAAGGATGATTATGACACAACAAAAAGAAAAGACTCCTAAGCTACAAGATGCTCCAAGCAAAACACATATCATGTGGTGAATAAAAATATAGCTCCAAGTAATGTTACCGATGGATTGAAGACGAAAGAGAGGATGCCTTCCCACGGCATCCCCAAGATTAGTCTTTTTGGTGTCCTTGAATTTGTCTTGTATGCCTTGGGCATCCCCAAGCTTGAGCTCTTTCCACTCCTTACCTCTTTGTCCATGAGAACGTCACCCAAAACTCGAAAACTTCACAACACAAAACTTAAATAGAAACTTGTGATAACATTAGTACAAGAAAACAAACTACCACTTCTTTTGGTACTGTAGAAAACTTGAATTCCATCTATATTGATGATGGGATACTGTATTCTCACTTTTCCATGTCTAGTAACCCCCGATACTAATCATAGTTTCATCAAAACAAGCAACCAATTCAACAAAAACAGAATCTGTCAAAAACAGACCAGTCTGTAGCAATCTGTATACTTCGTATACTTATGGTACCTCAACAAATCTGAAAACTTACGACGGCCTAGGGAAAAGGCATATAAATCAGCAGCAAAAAGAATCAACTCAAAATATCTTTCTGAATAAAAACTAAAAATCATCTCGTGAGCGAAAAGTTTCTGTCTTTTTCCAGTAGGATCAAACAACCATTACCATGACTAGTCATAAAGGTTTTGCTTGGCTCAAACACAAAAAGAAACACAAAAACACAATCACAACAGAATTATGATGGTGTCGATGCAACAAAACAGAAAGAAAAAGAAAAATTCATTGGGTTGCCTCCCAACGAGCGCTATTGTTTAACGCCCCTAGCTAGGCATAGGAGCGATAGAATCACGTATCGTCGTCTTTGATGCTCAAACCATAAGTGGCCCTCATCATGGATTGATAAGGCAATTTTATTTTATTTCTAGGAAAGTGTTCCATGCCCTTACTTAAAGTAAATTGGAATATAATATTCCCTTCCTTCATATCAATGATAGCACGAATAGTCCTTAGGAAAGGTCTACCAAGAATAATAGGGCATGTAGGATTGCAGTCAATGACAAGCACAATGAAATCCACATGTACATAGTTCCTATTTGCAATAATAAGAACATCATTGATCCTCCTCATGGGTTTCTTGATAGTAGAATCAGCAAGATGCAAATTAAGAAAACATTCTTCAATCTCATTAAATCCCAGAACATCACATAAAGACTTTGGAATCGCAGAAACACTAGCACCCAAATTACACAAAGCATTGCACTCATAGTTTTCGATTTTGATTTTGAAGGTAGGTTCCCACTCATCATGAAGCTTTCTAGGGATAGAGACTTCCAATTCAAGTTTCTCTTCAAGAGCTTTTATCATAGCTTCAATGATATGATCGGTAAAGGCTTTGTTTTGGCTATAAGCGTGTGGAGAGTTCAACATGGATTGCATCCAAGAAATGCATTCAATCAGGGAGAAACTATCATAATTTAATTCCTTGAAATCCATGATAGTAATTTCATTACTACTCAAAGTTTTAACGTATTCTACTCCATTTTTAATGCTATTAGGATCAAGATAGATGGACTCTGAATCATTGGGGCACTTTTCAACCAAAGTGGATTCATATCCAGCCCCATAATCATTAGGTTTGACACAAGAAAACAAAGATTCAATGGGAGTCACAACAAGCACTTTAAGATCTTCAGGATTCTCATCACAAGAACATGCCTTTTTAAGCCATTCATGGCTAGCACGAATTTGGGCGGCTCTTTCTTGGCTCTCAATCATGGAAATACGCATAGCTTTAAAAGTTTCATCCATGTTGATTTTGGGAGGAGCACATCTAACTTTCAAAGCATCAACATCACAAGAAATCCTATCAACGCTCTTAGCGAAATCATAAATTTTGAGTAGTTTTTCCTCTATGGACGCACTGAAAATCTTTTGAGAGTTGATGAACTCTGTGATATTACTCTCTAGATAAGAGGGTAATCTATTGTAATTTCCATCAGTATTGTTGTTGGAGTTGCCAAAGTTATTAGAGGAGTTACTAAGAAAAGCCCTAGGAACATAGTTTCCTCTAAAAGCATTGTTGTTGCCAAAGTTATTCCTACCAGCAAAATTAACGTCCAAGCTAGGGTTGCTAGTCTCAATCAAAGAAGACAAAGGCATATCATTAGGATCCAAAGGAGCACTTCTACTAGCAACCAAATGCATTAACTCATCCATCTTGGCACTCAACGAGTTAATTTGTTCTATAGCGTGTACCTTCTAACTAGTAGGTGACCTTTCGGTGTGCCACTGAGAGTAGTTCGTCATGATGTTGTCTAAGAACTTTGTGGCTTCTTGCGACTTCTCAAACAACATCGCCAGAAATTGACACATTGTCGGAGATTGGGCTTGCGTTGGTTTTTCCCTTAAAGAGGAAAGGGTGATGCAGCACAGGTGCCGTAAGTATTTCCCTTAGTATGAGAACCAAGGTATCGATCCAGAAGGAGGGTCTCGTCAAGTCCAGAGTACCTACGCAAACACAAACAACCTTGCACCCAACGCTTCAAAGGGGTTGTCAATCCCTTCAAGATTGTTTGCAAAGGGAGATCTGAAGGCGGAAAGTGCAACAAAGTAAAAAGTGTAAGGCTGAAAATATGGTGTGGAGTAGACCCTGGGGGCCAGAGTGTTCACTAGAGGCTTCTCTCAAAATAGCAAGTATCACGGTGGGTGAACAAATTACTGTCGAGCAATTGATAGAACCGCGCAAAGTCATGACGATATCTAAGGCAATGATCATGCATATAGGCATCACGTCCGAGACAAGTAGACCGATACTTTCTGCATCTACTACTATTACTCCACATATCGACCGCTATCCAGCTTGGATCAAGTGTATTGAGTTCATGACGAACAGAGTAACGCTTTAGGCAAGATGACATGATGTAGAGGGATAATCTCAAACCAATGATGAAAACCCCATGTTTTTACCCTTGATGGCAACAACATGATACGTGCCTCGCTACCCCTTCTGTCACTGGGTGAGGTCACTACACGGTATGAACCCAAAACCAAGCACTTCTCCCATGGCAAGAATCATAGATCTAGTAGGCCAAATAAAACCCACAACTCGAAGAGAATTACAAGGATATGAAATCATGCATAAGAGAGATCATAAGAAACTCAAATAAGATTCATAGATAATCTAATCATAAATCCACAATTCATCGGATCTCGACAAACACACCGCAAAAGAAGATTACATCGGATAGATCTCCATGAGGATCATGGAGAACTTTGTATTGAAGATCCAAGAGAGAGAAGAAGCCATCTAGTTACTAGCTATGGACCCGTAGGTCTATGGTGAACTACTCACGCATCATTGGAGAAGTCATGGTGTTGATGGAGAAGCCTTCTGTGTCCGAATCCGCCCTCCGGCAGGGCACCAGGACGTGCCCAGATGGGATCTTGCGGAGACAGAAGCTTGTGATGGCGGAAAAGTGATTACGATGCTCCCCTGATTTTTTGCGAATATTTGGGAATATATAGGCGCAAGATCTAGGTCAGGGGACCTCTAGGGGGCCCACAAGCCTGCATGGCGCGCCCCCTGGCCATGGGGTGGGGGCTTGTGGGGCCCCTGGGGCTCTTCTGGCTTGGCTCCCAAGTCCCCCGATCTTCTTTCGTTCGAGAAAAAATCTATTCGGGGATTTTCTTCCGTTTGGACTCCGTTTCAAAATCACCTCTGAAAGGGGTCAAAAACATGAACTGGCACTTGGCACCGAATTAATAAGTTAGTCCCGGAAATAAATAAAAGTCATGCAAAACATCCAAAGTTTGACAAGATAATAGCATGAAACCATCAAAAATTATAGATATGTTGGAGATGTATCAAGTATCCCCAAGCTTAACTCCTGCTCGTCCTCGAGTAGGGAAGTGATAAAGAATGAATTTTTGATATGGAATGCTACCTAGCATAGTTGTCCTTTGCAACTTCTTTCACTTGGCATGAACGTTCAGATCCATAAGATTTAAAACAATAGTTTGCTATTGACATGAAAACAGTAATTCTTCAAGCAAACTAGCAAAGTAATCATGAACTTTCGAAATAACAAGGCCAAAGAAAGTTATCCCTACAAAATAATATAGTCTGGCTATGCTCCATCATCCTCACACAACTAATGTAAATCATGCACAACCCCGGAATTGGCCAAGTAATTGTTTTCGCACTCTTACTTTCTCAAACTTTTTATAACTATCACGCAATACATGAGCGCGAGCCATGGATATAGCACTATAGCTGGAATAGAGTGTGGTGGTGGTTGTGAGACAAAAAGGAGGAGATGGTCACACTGACTCGGCGTATCAATAGGCTATGAAGATGCCCATTAATAGATATCAATGTGAATGAGTAGGGATTGCCATACAAGAGATGCACTAGAGCTATAAGTATGTGAAAGCTCAAGAGGAAAACTAGTGGGTGTGCATCCAACTTGCTTTCTCATGAAGACCTAGGGCAATTTTGAGGAAGCCCATCATTGGAATATACAAGCCAAGTTGTAAAACGAAGATTCCCACTAGCATATGGTAGTGACAAAGCAAGAAGCTCTCAATCATGAAGAACATGGTGCTAACATGAAGCACAAGTGTGGAAAAAGATAGTAGCATTGTCCCTTCTCTCTTTTTCTCTCATTTCTTTTTTTTATTTGGGATCTTAGGCCTCTTTTTTATTTTATCTCCTTTTTGTTTTTGGGCTCTTTGGCCTCTTTTTTCCCTCACATGGGACAATGCTCTAATAATGATGATCATCACACTTTTTAGTTACTAAAAGCTCAAAGATCACAATGATGATGACTCCATAGGAAATACCTCCGGCAGTATACCGGGATGTGCAACGGTCTAGTATGATCATGCAATGGCAATATGAGAGTGACGACACAAGTCATGCGACGGAATGGGTGTAGTTGCATGGCAATATATCTCGGAATGCATATGAAAATGCCATAGTAGGTAGGTATGGTGGCTGTTTTGAGGAAGGAATTTGGTGGGTTTGTGCACGGGCGAGAATTGCACGGCACTAGAGAGGCTAGCAATGGTGGAAGGTGAAAGTGCATCTATACCATGGACTCAACATTAGTCATAAAGAACTCACATACTTGTTGCAGAAGTTTTTATTAGTAATCAAATCAAAGTGCTAAACGCATACTCCGAGGGGAAGGGTTGGTAGGTGTAAACCATCGCGCGATCCCGACCTCAACACAAAGGATGACAATCAATAGATCCATTATGCTTCGACTTCCTAACATAGCGGTTCACCATACGTGCATGCTACGTGAATCACTAACTTCAACACAAGTATTTCTAGATTCACAACACCCTACTAACATAGCTTTTAATATTACCGAATCCATGTCTCAAAACTAATTGAGAGGAATCGAAACTTTTCTTTCTACTCAATGCACATGAAGATGGAAGTTTTTGCATCCTCTTTACGTACCTAGCACATGGGACTACTTTCATAGCATAAGACAACTCCCAAATCACGCACCGTCGTGCTCTAAACGATATAAGTGAAGCACAAGAGCAAAAGTATCTAGCTCAAAAGATATAAGTGAAGCACTATGAGCATTCTAGGAAAATCACGATGAGTGCATGTCTCTCTCTCTCAAAAAGTTGTGCAGCAAGGATGATTGTGACACAACAAAAAGAAAAGACTCCTAAGATACAAGACGCTCCAAGCAAAACACATATCATGTGGTGAATAAAAATATAGCTCCAAGTAATGTTACCGATGGATTGAAGACGAAAAGAGGGGATGCCTTCCCGGGGCATCCCCAAGCTTAGGCTTTTTTGGTGTCCTTGAATTTGGCTTGGGGGACCTTGGGCATCCCCAAGCTTGAGCTCTTTCCACTCCTTAGCTCTTTGTCCATGAGAACGTCACCAAAAACTTGAAAACTTCACAACACAAAACATAAACAAAAACTTGTGATAACATTACTACAAGAAAACAAACTACCACTTCTTTTGGTACTTTAGAAAACTTGAATTCCATCTATATTTATGATGGGATACTGTATTCTCACTTTTCCATGGCTAGTACACCCCTGATACTAACTATAGTTTCATCAAAACAACTAACCAACTCAACAAAAAACAGAATCTGAAAAAAAGGGACCAGTCTGTAGCAATTTGTATACTTCCTATACTTCTGGTACCTCAAAAAATATGAACAATTACGACCTTCTGGGGAAAAAGCATATCAATCAGCAGCAAAAAGAATCAACTAAAAAGATCTTTCTGAATAAAAGTGAAAAATCATCTTGTGAGCGAAAAGTTTCTGTCTTTTTCCAGCAGGATCAAACAACCATCACCAAGACTAATCATAAAGGTTTTGCTTGGCTCAAACACAAAAAGAAACACAAAAAACACAATCACAACAGAATTATGAAAGTGTGGACGCAAAAAAACAGAAAGAAAAATATAAATTCACTAGGTTGCCTCCCAACAAGCGCTATTGTTTAACGCCCTTAGCTAGGCATAGTAGCGATAGAATCACGTATCGTCGTCTTTGGTGCTCAAACCATAAGTAGCCCTCATCATGGATTCATAAGGCAATCTTATTTTCTTTGTAGGAAAGTGTTCCATGCCCTTCCTTAAAGGAAATTCAAATCTAATATTCCCTTCCTTCATATCGATGATAGCACCGATAGTCCTTAGGAAAGGTCTACCAAGAATAATAGGGCATGAAGGATTGCAATCAATGTCAAGCACAATGAAATCCACGGGTACATAGTTACTATTTGCAATAATAAGAACATCATTGATCCTTCCCATGGGTTTCTTGACAGTAGAATCAGCAAGATGCAAATTAAGAGAACACTCTTCAATCTCATTAAAACCCAGAATATCACATAAAGACTTTGGAATCGCAGAAGACTAGCACCCAAATCACACAAAGCATTGCACTCATAGTTTTTGATTTTGATTTTGATGGTCGGTTCCCACTCATCCTGAAGCTTTCTAGGGATGGAGACTTCCAATCCAAGTTTCTCTTCAAGAGCTTTTATCATAGCTTCGACGATATGATCGGTAAAGGCTTTGTTTTGGCTATAAGCGTGTGAAGAGTTCAACATGGATTGCATCAAAGAAATACATTCAATCAAGGAGCAACTATCATAATTTAATTCCTTGAAATCCGCGATAGTAATTTCATTACTACTCAAAGTTTTAACGTATTCTACTCCATTTTTAATGCTATTAGGATCAAGATAGATGGACTCTGAATCATTGGGGCACTTTTCAACCAAAGTGGATTCATATCCAGCCCCATAATCATTAGGTTTGACACAAGAAAACAAAGATTCAATGGGAGTCACACCAAGCACTTTAAGATCTTCATGATTCTCATCACAAGAACATGCCTTTTTAAGCCATTCATGTCTAGCACGAATTTGGGCGGTTCTTTCTTGGCTCACAATCATGGAAACACGCATAGCTTTCAAAGTTTCATCCATGTTGATTTTGGGAGGAGCACATCTAACTTTCAAAGCATCAACATCACAAGAAATCCTATCAACGCTCTTAGCCAAATCGTCAATTTTGAGTAGTTTTTCCTCTATGGACGCATTGAAAATCTTTGAGATTTGATGAACTCTTTGATATTACTCTCTAGATCAGAGGGTAATATATTGTAATTTCCATGGGTATTGTTGTAGGAGTTGCCAAAGTTATTAGAGGAGTTACTAGGAAAAGGCCTAGGAACATAGTTTCCTCTAAAAGTGTTGTTGTTGCCAAAGTTATTCCTACCAACAAAATTAACGTCCAAGCTAGCGTTGCTACTCTCAATCAAAGAAGACAAAGGCAAATCATTAGGATCCAAAGGAGCACTTCTACTAGCAACCAAATTCATTAACTCATCCATCTTAGCACTCAATGAGTTAATTTCTTCTATAGCGTGTACCTTCTTACTAGTATGTAGCGACCCGACTCAACGAATCAAGCCTCTGGTGTTTCTGTACCATCCCAAGATCATGCTGGTACACACACAGTACATAATGTATATATTCAAGAGTGCAATCACACAACTTTATTAATCGAAATCTCATAAAGAGTACTTTATTACAATAATGGAGTACCATAAAGTGGCTGAAGGCCAAACTCATGAGATTATCTAACGAAGACTAAGCGGAAGCATCAGGTAGACGAGTCCATCCGACTCCAAGGGCATGTCGCTGAGCGTAGAACGGTAGCCTCACTCCTGGTCGGAAAAGTACTCTGCAACATGATACGTTGCAGCCGTGTAGGTCAGCATATTGAATATGCTGGCAAATCATCAAGAGAGGGAGTAAAAATAATAATCACTATCTCTACATGCATATTTGGCCGGTGGAGCTAAGTTTTTGCATAAAGCTAGTTTTATCCTACAACAAAAGGGTTTGAAAGCAAAATATTACTACATAGTTTGTTGTTAACGAGATGGTTCCGCCAACCAATTCTCGTACCCGAATAGCTGTTAACACCCACATCATTATTAAATTGTGTCGAGAGTTCAGGGGAAATTCAATGCCTTCGGCTCAAGTTGTCCATGACCGTGGACACGGCTAATCGATTAGGTTGGGTACTCTGCAGAGTTTTGCACACGTTCCCCACAAGATTTGATCGTCTCCGGGTTTGTCCTCGCACTTCAGGGTGTTTGAAGACTGGATGATCAAAACATGGTCTTTCAACGGGTCCCTCTGAATCCCTGTCGGTGCCCATCCATTCCTACCATTCGTCTACATCTGCTAGCACCGCCTGTCCAGAGTCGCCGCGTTGTCCAACCAAGCCAGAGCCCATAATGACTTGTGGTTGTGCAGGTAAGACTTGAGTCTTGAAGTCTCCGTCCGTCCCTTTGAGCCTGGGTGAAGCTTTCCGCAGGATGACATGGCCTCTCCAGCATCCCGAGCATCCACTGGGTTTTCCAGGGAGCCGGTCAACCGTCCTTCACCCAGTGTTGCATTGCGTCCGAGGTCTTGAAAATCTTGTCTTAGTCCGGTCTTGATTAGTATATTAATCTCGCATCACTCGTGGTATACACTCAACCGATAACCCGTCTACTTAAGCATAGCGAATATAACATTGTCGTCCCGGGGCCAAGTATCGCGGTGTTGGTGTTCCTACCACACGATACTACAACTATGACTAAAGTTTCCAAGTACTTAGGCAGCATGCAAATAGGGCAAAGAAGGTGATCTACTATCCATTGAAAACATAGGTAAAAATAACATGATCAAAGATGACTTGCCTTGATGATAGTTGTCCTGCTCGAGCGTCTCTAAGTAACACGCTTCGCACTCCGGATGATCTACCGATACAAGCACAAAACACACCATAAGCAATTCAATCATGCCATGAGTAAAAATAACATCACATGCAATGATTTGCAAACGACTACGCAAAAGAATTTATCGCGTGTCGGTAGGACAGAAACTTGTTTCTGTTGAAAACACCAGTAAACAATACTTGGAAAATTCTGAAAATTCTACCACAGTAAGATTTTATCACTAGAAAACAGTAGCAAAAAGAATCAACTCAATATCATTTTTCAAACTCCTGGAATAGGCAAAACAGTGTTTAAACTAAATCTGCTCTAACTTATATAAACAAAATTCAAACATAGACAAATTATATATTTTTAAAAACTACAGGTAATTTGTGAGCTACTGGAAAAAGAATCAATGTCATTGGACGTAGGGATAAAACGTTGTGGCCAAAACAAAATTGAAACTTTCTGTTTTCGAAATCTGGACAGAAAATTACAAAACTGCTAGTGCTAAAGAGAAGCACACGTGGCAAGTTCTATTGGCTGTAGTGGCTGTGTGTTTCTTGGTTTTGGAGCAAACGTCCCATGACTAGCAAAACCACTGGCTAAATCTTAAGTGAACAAAAGAACCGTTGGTTTTCCGGAATAAACCGAAGGGGTATAGGTGATCTAATCCTAGCCATTGCATGGGATTGCATGGGATCTAAGGGCTGAGATGGAGTGCATGAAATATATAGAGAGAGAGAGGTTGCTACCTGCTTCTGGAGGTGTTGCACCGGCAAGAAAGGAGATGGCCGGCGAGGAAAGAGGCAGTAGCTCCGGGCGGTGGGGCATCGGGCGGCGGCGGTGAGGTTCCTCCTCCGCGGGGAAGAGGAGGCGGTGGAGAGAGAGTTCGGGGAGGGCTCCTCCTCCGCGGCGAGGCCGAGGTGCAGCAGCTTTCGGGCTGCTGCCGCTGCTCGCGGCGGCGGCTAGGGCGGCGGTGGGGTGAGGTGCCGGCGGCGGCTTGTGGAGGCGGCGGTGGAGAGACGGCGGCTAGGGTTGGGGAGAGGTGGCGGTGGGGGGGGGTTTATATAGGCTTAGGGGAGGAGAGTAGAAAGGAAGGAGAGGGAGAACTTTGGGAAGGAGATCACGGGAGAGAAAATAGGAAAGAGAGGGAGAGGTGAACGTGGGGAGTAAAAGGAAAAGGAGGGAGAGAAAGAAGGAAGGAGAGAAATAAGGAAAGGGGAGGGAGAAGTCATATTATCTCCACTCCGATAAATTGCCCGCAGTCACATAACGATAATTTTTTTTCAGAAGAACGCAATGATGCATAAAATATGAGATGCAAATGAATGATCTATTAACATCCGAATTTGAGAAAATTGGGATGTTACAAACCTACCCACCTTAAGATGAATCTCGCCCTCGAGATTCGGGTTGGCTAGAAAATAGGTGCGGGTGGTCTCGACGAAGGTCCTCTTCTCGTTCCCAGGTGGCTTCTTCCTCGGTGTGGTGGCTCCACAACACCTTGCAGAACTTGATGATCTTGCTGCGGGTAACTCTGTTGGCGGTCTCGAGAATCCGGACGGGTTTCTCCTCATACGTCAGATCGCTGTCAAGCTGTATGGCCTCTAGGGGCACTGTATCTCTCAACGGAACATCGGCCATCTCAGCATGGCATTTCTTCAACTGGGAAACATGGAAGACATCATGAACTCCGGACAATCCTTCCGGCAGTTCCAGTTTGTATGCAACTTCGCCTCTACGTTCAAGAATTTTGTAGGGGCCAATGAAACGTGGTGCTAGTTTTCCTTTCACACCGAATCTCTTGATTCCTCGAAGTGGAGACACCCGAAGATATGCTCGGTCTCCCACTTCGTACGTTACTTCCTTGCGTTTGCGTTCGGCATAACTCTTCTGCGTGGACTGAGCTATCTTGAGTCGGTCACGAATAAGCTTGACCTTCTCTTCCGAATCTCGGATGAGGTCGGGACCAAAAAGTTGTCGGTCTCCAACTCCATCCCACATCAACGGTGTTCTGCACCTCCTTCCGTATAGAGCTTCGAAAGGGGCCATCTTCAGACTGGTCTGGTAGCTGTTGTTGTACGAGAACTCGGCATACGGTAAATTGTCATCCCAACTAGACCCACAGTCTAGTGCGCAAGCTCTCAACATGTCTTCCAGAATCTGATTAACTCTCTCGGTCTGTCCATCTGTCTGCGGATGAAATGTTGTGCTGAACTCCAATCTCGTTCCCAAGGTTTCGTGCAGTTGGTGCCAAAATTTCGATGTGAACTGAGTCCCTCTGTCGGACACAATGCTCTTCGGTACTCCGTGCAGACATACGATCCTCGTCATATAAATCTTGGCCAGCTTGGCACTCGTGTAGGTAGTCTTCACCGGAATGAAGTGAGCTACCTTGGTCAAACGATCGACCAAAACCCAAATAGAATCATAGCCAGAACGGGTCCTGGGTAATCCTGTGATGAAGTCAATACCAAGCTTTTCCCATTTCCATTCGGGTATCGGTAGAGGTTGGAGAAAACCTGCTGGTTTCTGATGCTCAGCTTTTACTCGCTGACAAACATCGCATATAGCTACGAACTCGGCAATGTCTTTCTTCAATCCTGTCCACCAGAAACTTTCTTTCAGATCCAGATACATCTTGGTGTTACCGGGGTGTATCGAGTACGGGGAATCATGAGCTTCCTGAAGTATCAACTTCCTGAGTTCGGGATCATTGGGCACATAGATGCGATCCTCAAACCATAAAGTTCCGAGTTCATCCTCACGAAAACCTTTAGCTTTCCCGTCTTCCATTTTCTGCTTAATCTCGGCTATCTCTTTGTCAGCTTTCTATGCTTCACGGATCTTTTCCGTCAAAGTAGACTGAATTTCCAAAGTGGCAACAAATCCTCTTGGAACTATCTCCAATTTGAGCTCTCGGAGATCATCGACTAACTCCTGGGGTAATCCTCCCGCTGTGAGCGTGTTCACATAACTCTTGCGGCTCAACGCATCAGCTACAACATTTGCCTTGCCTGGGTGATAATGCAATCTCATGTCATAGTCCTTGATCAACTCTAGCCATCGCCTCTGTCTGAGGTTCAACTCCTTTTGCGTGAAGATATATTTCAGGCTCTTGTGATCAGTGTAAACATCACAACTATTTCGGATTAGGAAATGTCTCCAGGTCTTGAGAGCGTGCACTACGGCTGCTAGTTCCAAGTCATGTGTGGCATAATTCAACTCATGAGGTCTGAGCTGTCTGGATGCATAGGCTACAACTTTGCCTTCTTGCATGAGCACTCCTCCGAGTCCTTGACGAGAAGCGTCACAATAAACCTGGAAATCCTTCTGAATGTTCGGCAATATCAGCACTGGGGCTGTCACAAGATGTTTCTTCAGCTCTAGAAAACTGGTTTCACAATCCTCAGTCCAAACATACTTGGATTCCTGCTTCAACAACTCTATCATGGGCTTGGCAATCTTTGAGAAATTCTCAATGAACCTCCGGTAATATCCGGCAAGTCCGAGGAAACTGCGGATCTCCTTGACTGAAGTGGGTGCTACCCATTCGGTGACTGCTGCGACCTTGGCAGGGTCCACTGCTATTCCTTCTCCTGAGATGACGTGTCCGAGAAATCCGACTTCCTTCAACCAAAACTCACATTTGCTGCACTTTGCATATAACTTATGCTCTCGAAGCTTCTCCAGAACTAAACGCAGATGTTCCTTGTGTTCCTCTTCGTTCATGGAGAATATTAGTATGTCATCGATGAACACCACGACAAACTTGTCCAAGTACTCCATAAATACCTTGTTCATCAGATTCATAAAATATGCCGGAGCATTAGTCAGTCCAAATGACATGACCGTGTACTCATACAAGCCGTACCGAGTGGTAAAGGCTGTCTTGGGTATATCCTGTTCACGAATCTTCAACTGATGATACCCGGATCGAAGATCGATCTTTGAGAATATGCGAGCTCCAACTAACTAATCAAAAAGATCATTGATCATCGGCAAGGGGTACTTGTTCTTGATGGTCACATCGTTCAATGCACGATAATCGACAACCATTCTCAGGGACTTGTCCTTCTTTTCAACCAAGAGCACTGGGGCTCCCCAAGGTGAAGAACTTGGGCGAATATACCCTTTGTCCAATAACTCTTTAATTTGCTTCTTGATTTCTATCAAGTCATTTGCGGGCATCCGATAAGGTCTCTTGGATATCGGGGCTGTTCCGGGTAATAGCTCAATCAAGAACTCAATCTCTCTATCGGGTGGCATGCCCGGCAATTCCTCCGGAAATACATCTGGGTACTCATGTACAATCGGTACTTCCTCCTGGACTACTCCCGTGAGAGAGTTTACTCGCTTACTCCGTGTCGGGCGCTGAGACACGTACTTAATCCGCTTCTGCTCGGGGGTCGTGAGCAAAATAGACTTAAGGGCACAATCGATATTCCCTTCATACTTGGCCAACCAATCCATGCCTAGAATTACATCCAATCCTAGGGACTCTAATACGATGAGGTCGGTGGGAAAATTATGGTTCCCGATGTTGAGAATCAAAGCATGGCATCCTATCCCGACTGTCATCATGCCTCCTGGGGATCTGACCTTAATAGGTTGGCTGAGGGTTCTAGTTGGCAAACTATACTTTTCCACAACTACCCTTGATATGAATGAATGCGTTGCACCAGAATCAAAAAGTACCAATACTGGATGTGAATTTAGCAAAAACTTACCAACCACAGTATCGGGGTGATCATAGACCTCTTCCACATCAATGTGGTTCACCTGAGCTCGAGGAAAAGGATTGGGCTTCTTTGTTGCAGAGTTGCCGTTGCCGTTGCCGTTGCCGTTTCCATTTCCCTGCTTGTTCTGGGGGCAATCAGTGGCATAGTGTCCCTTCTTCTGACACTTGAAGCAAGTGATGTGAGTCAGATCCTTCTGAGCTGGAGCTGACTGCTGCTGGGTGCCAGTACCGCCATTCTTGAAGTTGATGTTGTTGCGGTGATTCCCATTTCCTCCATGGTTGTGGCCTCCATGGTTGTGCACAGGGTGGTTATGCTGAACGTGTCCTCCAAACTTACCGGATCCAGTCCCGACATTCCCTGGATAAGGGGTGTAGCGAGGCTTCTGCTGAGTGCCGGAGTTGAACTTTCCAACCCCATACTTTCGCTTGCGGTTCTCCATCTGCTGATGTTTCCCCTCCAAGATGAGGGCCTTATCAACCAGCTCCTGGTAGTTGTTGAAGGTGGCTACCGTCAATTGGATGCTCAGCTCATCATTCAGTCCTTCCAAGAACTTCTCCTGCTTGGCCGCATCATCAACCACATCTCCAGGTGCATAACGGGCGAGCATGCTGAAATCATCAACGTACTGGGCCACAGTGCAACTCCCCTGGCGTAAGTTGCGAAACTCACGCTTCTTCAGACTCATTGCACCAGCTGAGACATGTGCGGTGCGGAAGGCTTGCTTGAATTGCTCCCAAGTGACTCCAGCAATGGGATAAGTGGTGGTGTAGTTCTCCCACCAAGCAGCTGCAGGGCCTTCAAGTTGATGCGCGGCAAAACGCACCTTCTCAGCTTCAGAACAACCAGCGGTGATGAGCTCACACTCCATCTTGCGAAGCCAATCATCTGCCACAATGGGCACAATGCTGCTGGAGAAAGTTGGAGGGTTCAACCTCAGAAAACGGGTAAGGTTGTCGGCCTGGGGTGGATGATGGTTGTTGTTGTTCTGGTTCTGGATGATCAGCTGCATCAGGGTGTTTTGTTGCTGGATCAACTGGGTGAGTTCCGGCGGAAAGTTGGACTCAGGGGCCCGTCTTGGAGGCATCTGATGTTTGTAGAGGGGTGATATTAGCATAGAACAATGGTCTAGAGGAATTACACTACCCATATGAATGCAACACACAAATATCACACCACACATTTTATTCAAACATCACAAAGGTTCACACGGGGATACAAAATTCGATAGTCCTAAACATTGGCCTAAAACGTACAACGATAAAGTAAAATTGGTGGTCTAGTCTAAGTGTCCTCCTCAAAATAGCATAGTGTCGGGTCCTTCGGTGGAGCTTTCTTCATAGTCCTCATCGTTGCTGATCACTGGGGCTACGTCTCCTTCGGGATGAAGGTTCTCGCCCATGTCCAGTTCCTCCTCGAGGTTTGCAACTCGAGTCTTCAGCTTCTTGATCCGCTCCAGAAAATCCTTCACTTCCAGCTCATGCTCATAGTAGGCTTCCCGAGCTGCATCTTCAAGTTCAAGCTCGCGGAGTGACAGTTTCTTGATCTTCCTGGCGTCCTTGATCGCGTGATACTCTAGAGTTCCGCTGTGCTTCTCCAAGGTCTGGGCATAAGACAAGAGAGCGTCACTGGTCTTGCCTGAGATGATGTCTCCGTCTTCATTTCTCCGGGATACAGCGAATAGGTCTGGAGAAATAGGGCAGCCTTTGTATTCATCCTTGATACGTCCGAGTGCACAATGAATCGCCATGTCCCTTCCGAGAATCCAGTTGGGTGCGATGAACTTGAAATCCATAGGCTCAGTGCGCGGCTCGAATGTCCTTCCGGGAATATGCACCTCGATCCTATAGCGTGAATCCTCCGGGTAAGACGAAGTTGGCTTCCCTGTGATAGTCGGCAGAGAAATCCTCAAATCCTTGGTGATCTGCACCAGCTCTTTTCCGAATGGTATAGTGGTGTCGGGCTGGCAAAACTCCGTGAACTTAACAGGGACGAAGGTGGCCATCTAAACATTGGAAAATCGGAGAGAAGTCAGAAATGATCAGAGGGGGAAATAGAAGATATAAGAGAAAATAGTTTTCTTCCTAAGGCTTTTCCATTCCTAGAGGTTACGTCCTAAGGTCAGCGTGTGCTCTGAATACCATTTCTGTAGCGACCCGACTCAACGAATCAAGCCTCTGGTGTTTCTGTACCATCCCAAGATCATGCTGGTACACACACAGTACATAATGTATATATTCAAGAGTGCAATCACACAGCTTTATTAATCGAAATCTCATAAAGAGTACTTTATTACAATAATGGAGTACCATAAAGTGGCTGAAGGCCAAACTCATGAGATTATCTAACGAAGACTAAGCGGAAGCATCAGGTAGACGAGTCCATCCGACTCCAAGGGCATGTCGCTGAGCGTAGAACGGTAGCCTCACTCCTGGTCGGAAAAGTACTCTGCAACATGATACGTTGCAGCCGTGTAGGTCAGCATATTGAATATGCTGGCAAATCATCAAGAGAGGGAGTAAAAATAATAATCACTATCTCTACATGCATATTTGGCCGGTGGAGCTAAGTTTTTGCATAAAGCTAGTTTTATCCTACAACAAAAGGGTTTGAAAGCAAAATATTACTACATAGTTTGTTGTTAACGAGATGGTTCCGCCAACCAATTCTCGTACCCGAATAGCTGTTAACACCCACATCATTATTAAATTGTGTCGAGAGTTCAGGGGAAATTCAATGCCTTCGGCTCAAGTTGTCCATGACCGTGGACACGGCTAATCGATTAGGTTGGGTACTCTGCAGAGTTTTGCACACGTTCCCCACAAGATTTGATCGCCTCCGGGTTTGTCCTCGCACTTCAGGATGTTTGAAGACCGGATGATCAAAACATGGTCTTTCAACGGGTCCCTCTGAATCCCTGTCGGTGCCCATCCATTCCTACCGTTCGTCTACATCTGCTAGCACCGCCTATCTAGAGTCGCCGCGTTGTCCAACCAAGCCAGAGCCCATAATGACATGTGGCTGTGCAGGTAAGACTTGAGTCTTGAAGTCTCCGTCCGTCCCTTTGAGCCTGGGTGAAGCTTTCCGCAGGATGACATGGCCTCTCCAGCATCCCGGGCATCCACTGGGTTTTCCAGGGAGCCGGTCAACCGTCCTTCACCCAGTGTTGCATTGTGTCCGAGGTCTTGAAAATCTTGTCTTAGTCCGGTCTTGATTAGTATATCAATCTCGCATCACTCGTGGTATACACTCAACCGATAACCCGTCTACTTAAGCATAGCGAATATAACATTGTCGTCCCGGGGCCAAGTATCGAGGTGTTGGTGTTCCTACCACATGATACTACAACTATGACTAAAGTTTCCAAGTACCTAGGCATCATGCAAATAGGGCAAAGAAGGTGATCTACTATGCATTGAAAACATAGGTAAAAATAACATGATCAAAGATGACTTGCCTTGATGATAGTTGTCCTGCTCGAGCGTCTCTAAGTAACACGCTTCGCACTCCGGATGATCTACCGATACAAACACAAAGCACACCATAAGCAATTCAATCATGCCACGAGTAAAAATAACATCACATGCAATGATTTGCAAACGACTACGCAAAAGAATTTATCGCGCGTCGGTAGGAGAGAAACTTGTTTCTGTTGAAAACACCAGTAAAAAATACTTGGAAAATTCTGAAAATTCTACCACAGTAAGATTTTATCACTAGACAACAGCAGCAAAAAGAATCAACTCAATATCCTTTTTCAAACTCCTGGAATAGGCAAAACAGTGTTTAAACTAAATCTCCTCTAACTTATATAAAACAAATTCAAACATAGACAAATTTTATATTTTTAAAAACTAGAGGTAATTTGTGAGCTACTGGAAAAAGAATCAATGTCATTGGACGTAGGGATAAACAGTTGTGGCCAAAACAAAATTGAAACTTTCTGTTTTCGAAATCTGGACAGAAAATTACAAAACTGCTAGTGCTAGAGAGAGGCACACGTGGCAAGTTCTATTGGCTGTAGTGGCTGTGTGTTTCTTGGTTTTGGAGCAAACGTCCCATGACTAGCAAAACCACTGGCTAAATCTTAAGTGAACAAAAGAACCGTTGGTTTTCCGGAATAAACCGAAGGGGTATAGGTGATCTAATCCTAGCCATTGCATGGGATTGCATGGGATCTAAGGGCTGAGATGGAGTGCATGAAATATATAGAGAGAGAGAGGTTTCTACCTGCTTCTGGAGGTGTTGCACCGGCAAGAAAGGAGATGGCCGGCGAGGAAGGAGGGAGTAGCTCCGGGCGGTGGGGCGTCGGGCGGCGGCGGTGAGGTTCCTCCTCCGCGGGGAAGAGGCGGCGGTGGAGAGAGAGTTCGGGGAGGGCTCCTCCTCCACGGCGAGGCCGAGGTGCAGCAGCTTTCGGGCTGCTGCCGCTGCTCGCGGCGGCGGCTAGGGCGGCGATGGGGTGAGGCGCCGGCGGCGGCTTGTGGAGGCGGCGGTGGAGAGACGGCGGCTAGGGTTGGGGAGAGGTGGCGGTGGGGGGGGTTATATAGGCTTAGGGGAGGAGAGTAGAAAGGAAGGAGAGGGAGAACTTTGGGAAGGAGATCACGGGAGAGAAAATAGGAAAGAGAGGGAGAGGTGAACGTGGGGAGTAAAAGGAAAAGGAGGGAGAGAAAGAAGGAAGGAGAGAAATAAGGAAAGGGGAGGGAGTACTCACGTGGGGAGGGAGTGCATGCATGGAAATTGCATGCGTGGGGGCTGGGCTGAGCCCTTGTGGCTCGGCCTGGCAGTTCTATTTTTTTTTAAACAAACTAACAGCAGCAAAAAAGAAAAGAAAGAAAACCAAAACAGTAATATATATATATATATATATATATTCCTAGCTAACAAAAAGTAGGAACTAATATACATATATGCACTAGAACTTAGGAGAAAACAAAATAACATATACAACTAATATATATATATAATATATATATAGGAATCCTAGTTCCACCTAATGCAACTTTTAAAACAAAATTATGCAATAGGTCACACAACTCAATCGAAAAACTCAACAAAAAAATACTTCAGAGTTTAGAAAATTTGCAAAACCAAAATGGTGACTTTAACTCACAGGGGAGAAGTCATATTATCTCCACTCCGATAAATTGCCCGCAGTCACATAACGATAAAAAAAATTCAGAAGAACGCAATGATGCATAAAATATGAGATGCAAATGAATGATCTATTAACATCCGAATTTGAGAAAATTGGGATGTTACATAGTAGGTGACCTTTCAGTGTGCCACTGAGAGTAGTTCGTCATGATGTTGTCTAAGAGCTTTGTGTCTTCTCCTAACGTGATTTCCATGAAAGTTCCACCTGAGGTGGAGTCCAAGATATTTCTACAAGCGGAATTCAAACCAGCATAAAAGATTTGAATAATCATCCAAAGGCTCAAGCCATGAGCTTGACAATTTCTAATCATTAATTTCATTCTCTCCCAGGCTTGTGCAACATGCTCATGATCAAGTTGCTTGAAATTCATGATATCATTACGGAGAGAGATGATCTTAGCCGGCGGAAAATAGTTGGATATATAAGCATCTTTGCACTTATCCCAAGAATCGATACTATTTTTGGGCAAACAAGAAAACCAAGTTTTTGGGCAAAGAAGAAAATCATGTCATTATCCACATCTATTTTCTTTTGCATATCGCAAAGCTGAATAAAGGTATTGAGATGGGATGCGGCATCTTCACTAGGAAGGCCAGAGAATTGTTCTTTTATAACAAGATTCAGCAAAGCGGCATTGATTTCGTATGACTCCGCACTATTCGCGGGGGCAATCGGAGTACTAATAAAATCATTATTATTAGTATTCGAGAAGTCACAAAGCTTGGTATTTTCGTTCATGGAGACTTCAGCAAGCAAGCAAGCACACGAGCAAACAAAAAGCGGGCGAGGAAAAGGGAGAACGAAAAGGCGAACGAAAAAGGCAAACGAAAAAGGCAAATTGGTGAAGTGGGGGAGAGGAAAACGAGAGGCAACTGGCAAACAAAGTAAATGCAAGAGATGAGTTTGCGACACCTACTTGGATGAGTTCTTGACTTGATCTTCCTTCCCGGCAACGGCGCCAGAAATCCTTCTGCTACTTCTCAAACAACAGCGCCAGAAATTGAGACGTTGACGGAGATTGGGCTTGAGTTGGATTTTCCCTTGAAGAGGAAAGGGTGATGCAGCACGGGAGCAGTAAGTATTTCCCTCAGTTCGAGAACCAAGGTATCGATCTAGAAGGAGGGTCTCGTCAAGTCCAGAGTACCTATGCAAACACAAACAAGCTTGCACCCAACGCTTCAAAGGGGTTGTCAATCCCTTCAAGATTGTTTGCAAAGTGAGATCTGAAGGCGGAAATTGCAACGAAGTAAAAAAGTGTAAGGCTGAAAATAGGGTGTGGAGTAGACCCTGGGGGCCATAGTGTTCACTAGAGGCTTCTCTCAAAATAGCAAGTATTACGGTGGGTGAACAAATTACTGTCGAGCAATTGATAGAACCGCGCAAAGTCATGACGATATCTAAGGCAATGATCTGGCATATAGGCATCACGTCCGAGACAAGTAGACCGATACTATCTGCTTCTACTACTATTACTCCACACATCAAAGGCTATCCAGCATCCATCTAGTGTATTGAGTTCATGACGAATAGGGTAATGCTTTAAGCAAGATGACATGATGTAGAGGGATAATCTCAAACCAATCATGAAAACCCCATCTTTTTACCCTTGATGGCAACAACACGATACGTGCCTCGCTACCCCTTCTGTCACTGGGTGAGGTCACTGCACGGTATGAACCCAAAACCAAGCACTTCTCCCATGGCAAGAATCATAGATCTAGTTGGCCAAACAAAACCCACAACTCGAAGAGAACTACAAGGATATGAAATCATGCATAAGAGAGATCAGAAGAAACTCAAATAAGATTCATAGAGAATCTGATCATAAATCCACAATTCATCGGATCTCGACAAACACACCGCAAAAGAATATTATATCGGATAGATCTCCATGAGGATCATGGAGAACTTTGTATTAAAGATCCAAGAGAGAGAAGAAGCCATCTAGTTACTAGCTATGGACCCGTAGGTCTATGGTGAACTACTCACGCATTATCGGCGAGGTCTTGGTGTTGATGGAGAAGCCTTCCATGTCCGAATACCCCCTTCGGCAGAGCACCAGGTCGTGCCCCAGATGGGATCTTGCAGAGACAGAAGCTTGCGGCGGCAGAAAAGTGATTACGATGCTGCCCTGATTTTTTTAGGAATATTTGGGAATATATAGGCGCAAGATCTAGGTCAGGGGACCTCCACGGGCCCACAAGCCTGCATGGCGCGGCCCCCCTGGCCACAGGGTGGGGGCTTGTGGGGCCCCTCGGGCTCTTCTGGCTTGGCTCCCAAGTGCCCCGATCTTCTTCCGTTCCAGAAAAAATCTTTTGGGGGATTTTCTTTCGTTTGGACTCTGTTTGAAAATCTCCTCTGAAAGGGGTCAAAAACATGGAAAAAAACAGGAACTGGCCCTTGGCACTGAATTAATAAGTTAGTCCTAGAAAATAAATAAAAGGCATGGAAAATATCCAAAGTTTGACAAGATAATAGCATGAAACCATCAAAAATTATAGATACGTTGGAGACGTATCATTTCTCCTAACGTGATTTCCATGAACATTCAACCAGAGGCGGAGTCCAAGATATTTCTAGAAATGAAATTCAAGCCAGCGTAAAAGATTTGGATAATCATCCAAACACTCAAAGCCATGAGCGGGACAATTTTTAATCATTAATTTCATTCTCTCCCAAGCTTGTGCAACATGTTCATGATCAAGTTGCTTGAAATTCATGATATCATTACGGAGAGAGATGATCTTAGCCGGCGGAAAATACTTGGATATATAAGCATCTTTGCACTTATCCCAAGAATCAATACTATTTTTCGGCAAAGAAGAAAACCAAGTTTTTGCGCGATCTCGCAACGAGAAAGGAAAAGGCTTCTATATGATCACGTCATTATCCACATATTTTTTCTGTTGCATATCGCAAAGCTCAATGAAGGTATTGAGATGGGATGCGGCATCTTCACTAGGAAGGCCAGAGAATTGCTCTTTCATAACAAGATTCAGCAAAGCGGCATTGATTTCTTATGACTCCGCACTAGTGGCGGGAGCAATCGGAGTACTAATAAATTCATTATTATTAGTATTCGAGAAGTCACAAAGTTTGGTGTTTTCATTCATGGTGACTTCAGCAAGCAAGCAAGCACACGAGCAAACAAAGAGAAGGATAGAAAAAGGGCGAACGAAAAGGCAAACGAAAAAGGCAAGTTGGTGAAGTGGGGGAGAGGAAAACAAGAGGCAGCTGGCAAACAAAGTAAATGCACGAGATGAGTTTGCGACACCTACTTGGATGAGTTCTTGAATTGATCTTCCTCCCCGGAAACGGCGCCAGAAATTCTTCTGCTACGGCAACAGAAGTCCTTCCCTGGCGCTTAGGAATTCTTCTTGTTACTTCTCTGGTTTGCGTCAATTTTTCCCTTGAAGAGGAAAGGGTGATGCAGCACAGGAGCAGTAATTATTTTCCTCAGTTTGAGAACCAATGTGTCGATCCAGAAGGAGGGCCTCGTCAAGTCCAAAGTACCTGCGCAAACACAAACAAGCTTGCACCCAACGCTTCAAAGGGGTTGTCAATCCCTTCAAGATTGTTTGCAAAGTGAGATCTGAAGACGGAAAGTGCAACAAAGTAAAAAGTGTAAGGCTGAAAATATGGTGTGGAGTAGACCCTGGGGGCCATATTGTTCACTAGAGGCTTCTCTCAAAATAGCAAGTATCACGGTGGGTGAACAAATTAGTGTCGAGCAATTGATAGAACCGCACAAAGTCATGACGATATCTAAGGCAATGATCCTGCATATAGGCATCATGTCCGAGACAAGTAGACCGATACTTTCTGCATCTACTACTGTTACTCCACACATCGGCCGATATCCAGTATGGATCTAGTGTATTGAGTTCGTGATGAAGAGAGTAACGTTTTAAGCAAGATGACATGATGTAGAGGGATAATCTCAAACCAATGATGAAAACCCCATCTTTTTACCCTTGATAGCAACAACATGATGCGTGCCTCGCTAACCCTTCTATCACTGGGTGAGGTCACCGCATGGTATGAACCCAAACCAAGCACTTCTCCCCTTGCTAGAATCGTAGATCTAGTTGGCCACACAAAACCCACAACTCGAAGAGAATTACAAGGATATGAAATCATGCATCAGAGAGATCAGAAGAAACTCAAATAAGATTCATAGATAATCAGATCATAAATCCACAATTTATCGGATCTCTAAAAACACACCGCAAAAGAAGATTACATCGGATAGATCTCCATGAAGATCATGGAAAACTTTGTATTGAAGATCCAAGAGAGAGAAGAAGTTATCTAGTTACTAGCTATGGAACCGTAGGTCTATGGTGAATTACTCACGCATCATCGGATAGGTCATGGTGTTGATGAAGAAGCCCTCCGTGTCCGAATCCTCCCTGCGGTAGGGCACCAGGACGTTCCCCAGATGGGATCTTGCGGAGACAGAATCTTGCGGCGGCGGAAAAGTAATTGCGATCGTGTCTTGATTTTTTTTGGGAATATTTGGGAATATATAGGCGCAAGATTTAGGTCAGGGGACCTCCAGGGGGGCCACAAGCCTGGATGGCGTGGCTCCCCTGGCCATGGGGTGGGGGCTTGTGGGGCCCCTGGCGCTCCTCTTGCATGGCTCCCAACTTCTCCGATCTTCTTCCGTTCCAAAAAAAATCTTTTCGGAGATTTTCTTCCGTTTGGACTCCGTTTCTAAATCTCCTCCGAAAGGGGTCAAAAACATGGAAAAAACAGGAACTGGCACTTGGCACTGAGTTAATAAGTTAGTCCCAGAAAATAAATAAAAAGCATGCAAAACATCCAAAGTTTGACAAGATAATAGCATGAAACCATCAAAAATTATAGATACGTTGGAGACGTATCACCGTGCTCGCCTTCTCCTGTGCCTACTCGCAGAAGGAGGAAGACAACAGGGAGGCCTCCTGGTGGGCTGGGCCTGTAGGTGCGCGTAGGTTAGTCCTCTTCTTCTCTTTTTTCTTTTCTACTTTTATTTGTTCTCTGACATTTCTGTTTGAATTTAATAAAATAACAAACCATTTTGTAAAGTCGTGAAAATAAATATGGAGTATATTTGGAATATATCCAAATTCCACAGAAAGTTTCAGCATTTTTGAGTGATCTAAAATATTTATAGTTATTTGTTTAAACCATTTAAGTGGCTTTTAAGAATTATTTAAAATGTCAAAATTGTTTGAAAAATGAAATTCTTCACTGGAATGTTCTTTCCAACATTTATCACAAAAGATGAATATTTTTAAAGCCATTTTGAGTTCATTGAAAATCACCACTATTTGGATTTGTTTTATTCAATGACTTGCTTGGGTTTTGTTAGCCCAAAAACTCAAAATCATTTAGGTTTAATATGATGCAAGATGATGGTGCAACTAATTGCAAGCAGTTATTCTAGGGTTGTGACACCTATCTAGACATCCAGCCCCGCGCGGTACTATCGCTCCACCCGGGCGGTACTACCGGTGGGGTCTAGCGGTACTACTGCTCGGGGCGAGCGGTAATACCTCTATGCCATCTATTGTTGTTTTTCTTTGGAGTCTTGTGCTTATTTTTTGGTGTTCTGGACCTTGCCTTGACTCTTTTTGTTGCCTTTCTGCGTGTTTGTGTTGTGTGTCACAGGTGGTGGTTCTTGTCGTTCTAACCCGGTCTGTGACACCCAGTTGAAGAGGTACCGCAATACTAACATCCGAGACGGTTCAGAAAGCTCCAATCTCAATCCTCCAAAGCGGCACTTTAAGAAGACTGCCTCGAAGGAAAAGGAGGCCAACATTGACTACAGCACTATGTCGCCTAAAGAATTTATGCGGCGCCGTCAAAGCAACCCTTATATCATTGAGAGAGTTCGACTCAGAGGTTGTGAGTTGCTCTGGACAAAACAGCAAGCCCTGATATATCAAGATATGATCTTGTCCTTCAAGAAGATCTATGTCCCTGTGCAGTGGATTGATTTGCATCATCTCCAAAGGTATCCTGATTATTCTCGAGAGGCTCTCTCTTTGATTAAGCAACTTGGTCTTGAGGACGTCATCACCTTCCATCATGACTATAATCCAGAGATCGTGGCCCAGTTCTATGTCACTGTCCACTTTCATAGTGATGAGGATCGTACTATGACTTGGCTGACAAATGGTGAGAGGATGTGTGGAACTTGGGGAGAGTTCATGAAGCTTCTGAATGTGCCTGATGAGGGGCCTCGGACTGCGCTTGGCTTGCGCCCTCATGCCCAACCTAGTCCCACCCCCAAGGACAAGCTGCAGCAATTCTATGTGAGGAAGAATGCGCTTACCCTGCTCTTGGATATCATGCACCGGATCTTCCGCAACATGTTGTTTCCTCGTATTGGCAACAAAGTCGAGGTTCATTCTTATTTGGTGGACATGCTTCTGATGTGTGAGGACGGAAGGACAAAGAACACTGGGCCACTCGACATATCTCATGTGATGTTTAATGAGCTCAAGAGTTCGATCTCTCACCGTAAGGTCCCCATCTATGGTACTTGTTCTTTTTCATCAAGAAGAAGTGGGCAGAGTCCTTTCCGCAAGTGCCCTGTCATACTGGCTCTGGGTGTGTTATCCATGACCCTATCAAGCTGCGCAATAAGGAGAAGTGGGCAAGCACCTCCACTTCGAGTTCTGCTCAATGTGACAGGAAGACTACTGCTGATGAGGGAGGCCCTGCCTCGCATACCCGCTCCTCTGTTGTGCCATCTTGGGCCGTGAAGCTAAAGGACCAGATGAAGACCCTCTTCTGCATGCAGGCCAAGGGACAGTATCAGTCTCATGTGGCCCGAAAGGAGGACCATCAGAGGCACAAGTGTGTCTTGAGGACGCTCGATGTGCACATTTCGAGCGGCTCTGAGGACATCATCACTCCAGAGGCTGACTGGATGCAGGCACGTGACTACGAGTGGGCTGAGTCGGACGCTGAGGAGGAGGCATATGATGAGGACGCTGTGGATGAGGAGGATGAGGAGGATGTGGATGCTACGGAAGAGTCTGGTGCGGATGCCTGAGCTACCATATGTGTCCTAGGTGTCCTCTCTTCCCTTTTTGGTGTCTGGATGCCAAAGGGGGAGAGAGTGTAGGGATTTTCTTTGCTTTATCTTTATCGTTGCTTTGTTTTCTGAGTCTTTCTGTACTAAACTTGGTTAGTTTTATCGTGTTGGATTACTTATCATGGTTGTGAGACTGCTTAATCATATGGTGTGAGACATATGATATCTCTAAATTATCTTTATTATTATCTTCTTATCTCCCTATATGATAGCGAGTGAGTTAATTATCTTGTGCCCCTATCTTCATGCTCACATAATATACCTTGCTTCCTCACTTATTATTGTATCAGGTCATTGCAAGGAGTATTAGCATATGTTTTCTAGGAGGGGCCTTTCCTGGGACTGAGTGCATTACTGTTCATAGCTCTAACCATTATCATGCACTCGTCCGGGGGGAGCCAGTCCCTAGACCATAGACTATGGGTTTGCAGTTATATTCAGTATACTTTCTTTCTTGTGCAAATCCGGTATTGTCATCAATTCACCAAAAAGGGGGAGATTGTTAGGAAATATTTATCCCTAAGTGATTTTGGTGATTGATGACAGTACCTCAACAGCCAATCGTGTGCATTGAGCATTTCAGATAATACATGACGAAGGCACACGACGTTCCGGCTCCCCTCCTTGGATCAGAAGCATGGTGGCGTCTACGGTTCTCTTTAGTGATTGTCAGTCGTATAAACATCGTACTATTAAGAGGGATCCGTGTAGGAAAGGTTGGGTGGAATAAAACTCTCATGCACACATTTTATCTTCACCGCTTTTCCCCTTGATGCTATGGAGCTTTCTGATAACCCAGAAGTATAGGGGATCGCAACAGTTTTCGAGGGTAGAGTATTCAACCCAAATTTGTTGATTCGACACAAGGGGAAGCCAAAGAATATTCTCAAGTATTAGCAGTTGAGTTGTCAATTCAACCACACCTGAAAGATTTTGTACCTGCAGCAGAGTATCAGTAGCAAGGTAGAGTGATAGCAACAGTAGCAACAGTAACCAGTAGCAGCGGCGACATCAATAGTGACAGAGTAATAGTAGGAGTAGTGACAGCAGTAGCGACAGAGTAACAGTAGCAGCAGCGACAGCAATAGAGGCAAACTAATGTAGCAAGGACCAGTAGGAAAAACTCGTAGGAATTGGATCGGTGATGGATGATTATGCCGGATGTTATTCATAATGCAACAGTTATAACACGGAGAGATATGTAACTAGCTCTAGTTCGTCAATGTAATGTAGGCATGTATTCCGTATGTAGTCAAACGTGCTTAGGGAAAAGAACTTGCATGACATCTATTGTCCATCCCTCCCGTGGCAGCGGGGTCCTAATGGAAACTATGGGGTATTAAGGTTCTCCTTTTAATAGAGAACCGGACCAACGCATTAACACTTAGTGAATACATGAACTCCTCATACTATGGTCACCTCTGGGAGTGGTTCCAGCTATTGTCACTCCGGGGTTGCCGGGTCATAACACATAGTAGGTGACTACTACTTCCAAGATAGGATCAAGGACACACATATATTGGCAAGAACATAATAGGTTCAGATCTGAAATCATGGCACTCGGGCCCTAGTGACAAGCATTAAGCATGGCAAAGTAGTAGCAACATCAATCTCAGAACATAGTGGATACTAGGGATCAATCCCCGTCAAAACTAACTCGATTATATGATAGATCTCATCCAACCCATCACCGTCCAGCAAGCCTATGATGAGATTACTCACGAACGGTGAAGAGCATCATGGAATTGGCGATGAAGGAAGGTTGGTCATGACGATGGCGACGATCTCCCCTCTCCGGAGCCCAGACGAACTCCAGATCTGCCCTCCAGAGGAAGAACAGGAGGTGGTGGCACCTCCGTATCGTAAAATGCGATGAACTCTTCTCCTTGAGTTTTGTCTGAACGAAAGGGACTAAATAGAGCTGGAATTGGAGGCGGTGGAGCAACGTGGGCCCCACAAGCCTGCTAGGCGCGGCCATGGGGGCCGCGCCTAGTGGGCTTGTGCGCTCCACGCTCCACTTCTTCGGTTGATTCTTGCGCTAGTATTTTTTATATATTCCACAAAAAATCCTCGTAAATTTGCAAGTCATTCCGAGAACTTCTATTTCTGCCCAAAAACAACACCATGGCAATTCTGCTGAAAACAAGGTTAGTCCGGGTTAGTTCCATTCAAATCATGCAAATTAGAGTCCAAAACAAGGGCAAAATAGTTTGGAAAAGTAGATACGATGGAGACGTATCAACTCCCCCAAGCTTAAAACCTTGCTTGTCCTCAAGCAATTCAGTTGACAAACTGAAAGAGACAAAAGAATAACTTTTTCAAACTCGTTTTGATCTTGTTGTTGCAACTATGTCAAACTCATATCCAGATTTTCAGCAAGATCACAAGCTAACCACATAAGAAAATGACCTCTAGGTCTCATGGTAAACTCATATCAATGGCATAATCAACTAGCGAGCAATAATGATAAGTTTCAAACGTCAACACTTCAAGCAAAACAATCATGAAGTAGTGCGAACAGATGGTATCTCGCTAGCTCTTTCTGAGACCGCAAAACATAAATGCAGAGCACCTTCAAAGACCAAGGGCTGACTAAACATTGTAATTCATGGCAAAGAAGATCCAGTCACAGTCTTACTCAATAGCAACTAAAAGCAAAGCATAGAAATGACAGAGGTGCTCTCTAATTGGTGCCTTTTGTAAGAAGAGGATGACTCAACAGGAACATAAATAGATAGGCCCTTCGCAGAGGGAAGCATTGATTTGCAGAGGTGCCAGAGCTCAAGCTTTTAAAACATACATAATGATTTTGGGTGGCATGCTTTCATTGTCAACGCAATGACCAAGAGTTTTCACCATCTTCCATGCTACACATACTATAGGCGGTTCCCAAACAGAAAAGTAAAGTTTTGACTCCCCCACCACCGATCAATCACACTCCATGAATAGCCGAATACTCGGGTGTCGTCCATACCAACAACAATCCAGGGGGAGTTTTGTTTGCAATTATCTTTTCAATTTGAGCACGGAACTGGGCATTCCAATTACTGGCCCCTTTCTCGCGAGTGATAGTGAATAAACACATATCGAGGATAACACGCCTAGCATGGAAGATAGTGATCGCCCCTTGTCACCACATGAGCGGTTCGGGCATGCAAAACAGATTATTTCTCGAAGGTTTAGAGAGTGGCACAAGCAAATTTACTTGGAACGGCAGGTAGATACCGCATATAGGTAGGAATGGTGGACCCATATGGAACAACTTTGGGTTTATGGAAGTGGATGCACAAGCAGTATTCCCGCTTAGTACAAGTGAAGGCCAGCAAAAGACTGGGAAGCGACCAACTAGAGAGCGACAACAGTCATCAAAATGCACTAAGATTAACCAACATTGAGTGCAAGCATGAGTAGGACATAAATCACCATAAACATGAATATCATAGAGGCTATGTTGATTTTGTTTCAACTACATGCGTAAACATGCGCCAAGTCAAGCACTTGAATCATTCAAAGGAGGATACCATCCTATCACACTACATCATGATCATCTCAAAATTCATGTTGGCATCCAAGACAAACCATTATAGGCTCCTAGCTAATTAAGCATGGCATCAGAAACTATGATCTCTAAGTTGTCATTGCAAACATGTTTCTCACACAACAAAGCTGAATTAGGAACGATGAGCTAGTCATATGTACAAAAACAAAATAGATCGAGTTCATACCAGCTTTTCCAGGCTCAGTCACTTCATCATATATCGTCATTATTGCCTTTCACTTGCACGACCGAACAATGTGAACAATAATAAGAGTGCTCGTGCATTGGACTAAGCTGGAATCTGCAAGCAAACACAAAGGAGAAGACAAAGTAATATGGATCTTTGACAGATAAACATACATGCATGCGAGAGCCACTAAACATTGTAACCATGGTCTTCTACCTGGACCCAAAGAAAAATAAAACTATTTACACGGGAAAGCTCCCAACAAGCAAAAGAAAAACATGAAATCTTTTGGGGTTTTCTCAAACTAGACAAACACACGAGAAGAAAACGAGAAAAAAGATATAAACTAGCATGGATGATACAGTGGCAAAGTGTGAACACCGACTAACAAAGTGAAAGCGTAAGCAAGAATATAAAGTCGGTGAGAAACACGTACTCCCCCAAGCTTAGGCTTTTGGCCTAAGTTGGTCTACTCCCAAGGATGGTCCGGGCGATATCCGAAATCATAATGGGGGTTGTACGGGAGTGCTGCAACTACCGCCTGAATAGCTGCCTCATGAAGGCGAGCAGCCTTTGCGTCCCTCTCATACTCCTCTGCCTCTCCTCTCATTATGTAATATCTCTGTTTTACCTGAAAGTCAAAGAAGGCAGGAGAAGGAAGGTTAATATGGAAAACACGCTGTCGGTTAAATATTAACCGGTATAGGAGGGATTCATTATCCCTCTCAAGGAACTTATAGCATGTCATAGGGACGCGATCAAGGAAAGCTGTATGGAGCGGGGGATCTCCTTCGCGGATGGGTACTCCAAGAAAATTTTCTATGCGAGTGGCATAGATCCCACCAAAGAAAGCCCCTTCATTAGCATTATTATTCAGCCTCCTTGCTATTGTAGCTCCCATGTTGAAACTTCTATCACCCGTTACTGCACTCTTAAGAATACTAAGGTCAGGTGCGCAGATGTGACAACGCTCAATCTTGCCGTTAATACATCTACCTATGAAGAGGGCAAAGTAATGCAAGGCATGAAAATGAATGCTCCCCATGGTAGCCTGTGTAATATCTCTAGTTTCTCCGACAGTTAAACTAGAGAAAAAATCTCTAGCCGAAGATTTAGGAGGATCATTGAGACTACCCCAATCAGGTATCTTGCAAATTCTATTGAAATCCTCTAAATCCATGGTATACGATTTGTCATAGAGTTCAAACAGTACAGATGTGTCACGACCAGCTGAAAATTTGAATCTACGAACAAAAGAGGCAGTGAGAGTAACATACTGTTCACATTTATCGGAGATGAATTCTTCGAGTATGAAGTTGTGAACAAGTGTATCAAACTCGTCTTTGAAACCTGCCTAAATCATGAATTCATCAGAAGGCCATTCACATGGTTGTACCTATGCGTTCCTCTGTTGGTAAGGATCGGGCTCCCGAATCGCGAGATGGGGACCCTTCTTGCTTGAGGAACCACCATGATAGTTTCTCTTGAACATCTTCCTTTTCTGAAAAAATTTCAGTGACTCAAAGGGAAAGTGAACAAGGCTCAACTAAACTCATAGAAACTACTCCGACAAGTGCCTAGAGGACATATCACGCATCAAAACTACTTGGGACCAACTAAAATTAGCATGCAAAGCTCAAGAATAGGGTCACCAACGCAGCAAAAATACGCAATGAATAAGGCACTAGAGAAAAAACTAATTGGACCAATGGAGGATTCACATACAAAGGAGAAATTTCGCCAAAACAGTTTGGTGAATGGGGCTTTGCACAAGGAGATCGAAAATCGCACCAAGAAGAGCAAGAACACGGGTTTGAGCTGCGAAACGATATTTTCTGGAGGTAGGAGAAGCGGATGGGAGCTAGAATAAGTGGAGGGGGGACACGTGGGCCCCACAAGCCTGGTAGACGTGGCCAGGGGGGTGCCTGCGCCTCCAGGGCTTGTGGCCCACTGGTGCAGCCCCCTGACTAGCTCTCCGTCTCAGAATTTTTCAAAAATGCTAGAAAAAATCATACTTGATTTTCACGTCATTCGGAGAACTTTTATTTTCGGGGTATTTTTCTAAGGGGCACAAAAACAGAAAACAGGGAAAACTAAAGCTAAATCTATCATTTTTCTTCTAAGCAACCGAAGATGAAACCTTGTAAAAGTGGTTTGTGACTCCTCGATTCATCCATCTCATGGTCATCGAAAGAAATCCGTCAATGAGGGTTATCAAGTCTCATTGACAAACTTTTTCGAATAGCATAAAAAGAACGGAGAATTTTCGAATAGTCACTAGGTTACCTCAATGGGGATGTGCATATCCCCAACAAGCAAATCATACTTCATCTTAACAGTAGGTATAGGGCATTCAAAGCTCCCAATAAGAATCGATGAAGTTTTTTCAATATCATTGATGCAATGTACTCGATATTGTTTCTTTGGAAAGTGCACCGTATGCTCATTACCATTGACATGGAAAGTGACATTGCCTTTGTTGCAATCAATAACAGCCCCTGCAGTTTTTAAAAAGGGTCTTTCGAGGATGACCGCCATGGCATCGTCCTCGGGAATATCCAGAATAACAAAGTCTGTTAAGATAGTAACGTTAGCAACCACAACAGGCACATCCTTGCAAATGCCGATAGGGAAAGCAGTTGATTTGTCGGCCATTTGCAGAGAGATTTCAGTGGTGTCAACTTATCCAGTTCAAGTCTATGATAAAGAGAGAGAGGCATAACACTAACACCGGCTCCAAGGTCGCATAAAGCAGTTCTAACATAGTTGCCTTTAATGGAGAAAGGTAAAGTGGGCACTCCGGGATCACCTAGTTTCATAGGAGTTCCACCCTTGAAGGTATAATTAGCGAGCATGGTGGAAATCTCAACCTCAGGTATCCTCCTCTTATTAGTCAAAATATCCTTCATGTACTTAGCATACAGAGACATTTTGAGCATATCTGTCAAATGCATTTGTAGAAAGACAGGTCTAATCATTTCAACAAAGCGCTCAAAATCATCATCATCCTTTTTCTTGGATGGTTTGGGAGGAAAGGGCATGCGTTTTTGAACCCATGGTTCCCTTTCTTTACCATGCTTCCTAGCAATGAAGTCATTCTTATCGTATCTCCTATTCTTAGGTTGTGGGTTATCAAGATCAACTAGTTCAATCTCCACATCCTTATAATTGCTAGGTTGAGCATCAACATGAACATCACTATCGATATTATCATTAGGCTCATGTTCATCACCAGATTGTGTTTCAGCATCAAAAACAGAGACATCATTTGGACTCTCGGGTGTAACAGCAACAGGGTTGCTAGCGTGCAGGTTCCTATCATCTTTCTTCTTCTTCCTAGGATGACTAGGTGCATCAGTGCTAACTCCTTAAGAATCTTGTTCAATTCTCTTAGGATGACCCTCAGGATACAAAGGTTCCTGGGTCATTCTACCACCTCTAGTGACGACTCTGATAGAATTGTCATTCAACTCATTGAGCAAGTCATTATGAGCCTTAAGTACTTGTTCTACCTGAGTAGTAACCATAGAGGCATGTTTACTCAGGAGCTTAAGATCATTGACATTTCTGTCCACACAAGCACTTAAATGACTAAGCATACGAGCATTCTGTTCCAATTGTCTACTAACATAATCATTGAAACTTTGTTGTTTGGCAACAAAGTTATCTAATTCATCCAGGCATAAGCTAGCGGGTTTATCAAAAGGAATATCACTCTCATTGAATCTACGAAGAGAATTTACCTCTACTACCTCTATCGGGTTATCAAGACCATGGATCTGTTCGATAGGTGGTAGATTTTTGACATCTTTAGATTTAATGCCTTTCTCTTTCATAGATTTCTTAGCTTCTTGCATATCTTCAGGACTAAGGAATAGGATACCTCTTTTCTTAGGAGCTGGCTTCGGAGGTGGTTCGGGAATAGTCCAAGCATTCTCATTGCACAAGATATTATTCAATAGGATCTCAGCTTGTTCCACGGTTCGTTCCCTAAAAACACAACCAGCACAACTATCTAGGTGGTCCTTAGAAGCATTGGTTAGTCCATTATAGAAGATATCAAGTATTTCGTTCTTTTCAAGAGGGTGATCAGGCAAAGCATACAGTAGATGGACGAGCCTCCCCCAAGCTTGTGGGAGACTCTCTTCTTCAACTTGCGCAAAGTTATATATTTCCTGCAAGGCAGCTTGCTTCTTATGGGCAGGGAAATATTTTTCAGAGAAGTAGTAGATCATGTCCTGGGGGCTATGCACACTGATACGTCCATTTTGCATCATGCTTTCATGTTGATATTTATCTCTTTATGGATTGTTATTATACTTCGTGGAACCTTACTTATGCCTTTTCTCTCTTATTTTGCAAGGTTTATTTGAAGAGGGAGAATACCGGCAGCTGGAATTCTGGACTGGAAAAGGAGCAAGTCTGAGTCCTCTATTCTGCGCAACTCCAAATGCCCTAAAAATCAACGTGGATTTTTTTGGGAATATACAAAAAATATTGGGCGAAAGAAGTGTCAGAGGGGAGCAACCAGGGGCCCATAAGCCTGGTTGCCGCGGCCTACCCCCCTGGCCGCGGCAACAGGGCTTGTGGGCACCCTGGTGGCCCACTGGACCCCCTCTTTTACTATATGAAGGGTTTCATCCGATAAAAAATCAGGGTGGAGTTTTTTCGTGGATTCTCCGCCGCCACGAGGCGGATCTTGAGCAGATCCAATCTAGAGCTCCGGCAAGACGATCCTCCCTGGGAAACTTCCCTCCCGGAGGGGGAAATCATCGCCATCGTCATCACCAACACTCCTCTCATCGGAGGGGAGTCATCTCCAACAATATCTTCATCAGCACCATCTCCTCTCCAAACCCTAGTTCATCTCTTGTAACCAATCTCCGTCTCACGACTCCGATTGGTACTTGTAAGGTTGCTAGTAGTGTTGATTACTCTTTGTAGTTGATGCTAGTTGGATTACTTGGTGGAAGAGTTTATGTTCAGATCCTTGATGCTATTCATTACACCTCTGATCATGATTATGATTATGCTTTGTGAGTATTTACTTTTGTTCCTGAGGACATGGGATAAGTCATGCTAATAATAGTCATGTGAATTTGGTATTCGTTCGGTATTTTGATACGTTGTATGTTGTTTTTCCTCTAGTGGTGTTATGTGAACGTCGACTACATAACAATTCACCATACTTGGGCCTAGAGGAAGGCATTGGGGAGTAGTAAGTAGATGATGGGTTGCTAGAGTGACAGAAGCTAAAACCCCAGTCTATGCGTTGCTTCGTAAGGGGCTGATTTGGATCAACTAGTTTAATGCTATGGTTAGACATTGTCTTAATTCTACTTTTGTAGTTGCGGATGCTTGCGAGAGGGGTTAATCATAAGTGGGATGCTTGTCCAAGTAAGGGCAGTATCAAACTATCAAAGTAACGAATGCGAATCATATGAACATGATGAAACTAGCATGACAGAAATTCCCGTGTGTCCTCGGGAGCGTTTTTCCTCTTATAAGACTTTGTTCAGGCTTGTCCCTTACTACAAAAAGGGATTGGGCCACTTTGCTGCACCTTTGCTACTACTTGTTACTTGTTACTTTCCGCTTGCTACGTATCACCTCACTACAACATCACTTGTTACTGCTACCTTCAGTGCTTGCAGTTATTACCTTGCTGAAAACCGTTTATCAGAGCCTTCTCCTCCTCGTTGGGTTCGACAATCTTACTTATCGAAAGGATTATGATTAATCCCCTATACTTGTGGGTCATCACACACCACCATGAGCAAGAGAAGTGAACCAAGTCTTAGCATCATCCTTTAGCGAGAAAGGAAACAGCTTAAGCATATAGTAGTGGCGGATCTTTTCCTCACTCGTGAATAGGGTGGCTATATCATGCAATTTGGTAAGATGTGCTACAACCGTTTCAGACTCATAACCGTGAAAAGGATCAGATTCGACCAGAGTAATTAACTCAGGGTCGACAGAGAATTCATAATCCTTACCGGTCACAAAGATAGGCGAAGTAGCAAACTTCGGGTCATATTTCATCCTAGCATTCAAAGATTTTTCTTTCCACTTGCGCAGTAATTTCTCAACATCATAGCTATCCTTACAAGCAAGAAAGTCCTCAGCTATATCTACATCCATAAGATAACCCTCAGGCATATCAGGCAATTCATATCTAGGAGAGCTAGTTCTAACAAGCGAAATGGCAGGTTCTACTTCTATAATCTCAGCAGTTTCAGAAGTATCATCACATCTAGCAGCAACTCTAGCAATTTGTGCATTAAGGAATGCACCTAGTGGCAAAGCAGTATCAAGCAAAGCATCATCACAAGCATCATGGACAGCAAGAGTAGCATCATCAAGCATAGGCGACACATCAAAATTTCTTGCAGGAGGTGGTGTCGCAAACTTACTCATAACTAAAGGTGAATCAAGTGCAGAGCTAGATGGCAGTTCCTTACCTGCCCTCGTAGTTGAGGGAAAGACTTTAGTTTTTCAATCTCTCGGATTCCTCATAGTGATCAACAGACGTAAATCCCAAGTGATTTGGAGAATATAGCTATGCTTCCCCGACAACGGCGCTAGAAAATAGTCATGATAACCCACAAGTATAGGGGATCGCAACAGTTTTCGAGGGTAGAGTACTCAACCCAAATTTGTTGATTCGACACAATGGGAAGCCAAAGAATATTCTCAAGTATTAGCAGTTGAGTTGGCAATTCAACCACACCTGAAAGATTTAGTATCTGCAGCAGGGTATCAGTAGCAAGGTAGAGTGATAGGAACAGTAGCAATAGTAACCAGTAGCAACGGCGATAGAAATAGTGACAGAGTAACAGTAGCATCAGTGACAGAAGTAGTGACGGAGTAACAGTAGCAGCAGCCACAGCAATAGCGGCAAAGTAACGTAGCAAGGACCAGTAGGAAAACTCGTAGGCATTGGATCGGTGATGGATGATTATGCCGGATGTTATTCATCATGCAACAGTTATAACATGGAGAGATATGTAACTAGCTCTAGTTCGTCAATGTAATGTAGGCATGTATTCCGTATATAGTCATACGTGCTAAGGGAAAAGAACTTGCATGACATATGTTGTCCATCCTTCCCGTGGCAGCGGGGTCCTAATGGAAACTATGGGATATTAAGGTTCTCCTTTTAATAGGGAACCGACCAACGCATTAACACTTAGTGAATACATGAACTCCTCATATTATGGCCATCTCCGGGAGTGGTTCCGGCTATTGTCACTCCGGGGTTGTGTGGCACCCCGATTCCACGAATCGGATTACCAGTGCTTCCAACCCAGAGATCATGTCTTCTGGAAACACTCAACAACTTGGCACAGAGTAGAACTGACTTTATTGATAGCATAATGTTACAAGAGCATATCTTACAATGATAGCAAGGCCAAAGGCACCCTCGGTGCAGCATAATATCTACATTATTTATGAGACATAGCGGGGCCTCGAAACTACTAAGAACTTCTACGGCGTAGCGGAGTATAGCGGCAACTCCATACACAGGGACACTGCTGTGGACACTTCCTAGTACGCATCATCAGGACCTCCGTCCTCGGCTTCTCCTGCATCTGCCATGATACGCCAGGTGAGTACTTTGAATGTACTCGCAAGCTCATAATAACTAAGCAATGCAGCAAACAATAGCACGGCAACAAATTATAAATAGTACCACTTGACTTTATAACGACCACTTACTCATGTTTGGGGTTGTCTCACAACCACCGGAATGCTCATCAAGCATCTCCACTCAACTGGAGAGTTCTTCCATCATTACTAACATCCACACGGGTGACCATCTACTGAGGTCTGGTCGGGCCGTCCATTACCGTGGAAACGGCTATTCGAATAGCTTTTACACTCTGTAGAGGTTGCACACTTTACCCACACTCTGGAGCACTGACCTCGTGATCCCATTCGAGTGGACCAGCATTGCTCCAATGCAACTTGCCTGACCCGTGACTCTCTCATCATATCCCCGGCAACCACTCCCTTCCGGAGTCTTGCCCTGGGTGGCCCTGTGTCCTCACGACACCTGTGTCCTCATGACACCTGCCACCTTCGTGGCCAAACAAACTGTCTGATACGTCCATTTTGCATCAGGTTTTCATGTTGATATTTATCGCTTCTTGGGCTGTTATTTCACTTCACGGTACAATTCTTATGCCTTTTCTCTCTTATTTTGTAAGGTTTACGTGAAGAGGGATATTACCGGCAAGTGGAATTCTGGCCTGAAAGTGGAGCAAGTTTGAGATACCTATTCTGCGCAACTCCAAATGCCGTAAAAATCAACGAAGATTTTTTTCCCGATTTATCCAAAATACTGGGCTGAAGAAGTACCAGAGGGGGGTGTGCAGGTGGCCACAAGCCTGCACGGCGCGGCCACCCCCAGGCCGCGCCATGAGGGCTTATGGGCACCCTGCAGGCCCACTTGCCCCCCTCTTTTGCTATATGGAGGGTTTCGTCCAGGAAAAAATCAAGGCGGAGCTTTTTCGTGGTTTCGCCGCCGCCAGGAGGCGGAACTTGAGCAGAACCAATCAAGAGCTCCGGCAGGATGATCCTGCCGGGGAAACTTCCCTCCCGGAGGGGGAAATCGTCGCCATCGTCATCACCAACACTCCTCTCATCGGAGGGGACTCATCACCATCAACATCTTCATCAGCACCATCTCATCTCCAAACCCTAGTTCATCACTTGTAACCAATCTCCGTCTCGCGACTCCGATTGGTACTTGTAAGGTTGCTAGTAGTGTTGATTACTCTTTGTAGTTGATGCTAGTTGGATTACTTGGTGGAAGAGTTTATGTTCAGATCCTTGATGCTACTCATTACCTCTCTGACCATGATTATGATTATGCTTTGTGAGTAGTTACTTTTGTTCCTGAGGACATGGGATAAGTCATGCTAATAGTAGTCATGTGAATTTGGTATTCCTTCGGTAATTTGATATGTTGTATGTTGTTTTTCCTCTAGTGGTGTTATGTGAACGTCGACTATGTAACACTTCACCATTATTTGGGCCTAGAGGAAGGCATTGGGAAGTAGTAAGTAGATGATGGGTTGCTAGAGTGACAGAAGCTTAAACCCTAGTTTATGCGTTCCTTCGCAAGGGGCTGATTTGGATCCACTAGTTTAATGCTATGGTTAGACTTTGTCTTGATTCTTCTTTCATAGTTGCGGATGCTTGCCAGAGGGGTTAATCATAAGTTGGATGCTTGTCCAAGTAAGGGCAGTACCCAAGCGCCGGTCCACCCACATATCAAACTATCAAAGTAACGAACGTGAATTATATGAACATGATGAAAACTAGCATGACAAAAACTCCCGTGTGTCCTCGGGTGCGTTTTTCCTCCTACAAGACTTTGTCCAGGCTTGTCCCTTGCTACCAAAGGGATTGGGCCACTTTGCTGCACCGTTGCTACTTTTGTTACTTGTTGCTTGCTACGAATCATCTCACCACACAATCACTTGTTACTGATAATTTCAGTGCTTGCAGATATTTCCGTGCTGAAAACCACTTGTCAAATCCTTGTGCTCCTCGTTGGGTTCGAAACTCTTACTTATTGAAAGGACTATGATTAATCCCCTATACTTGTGGGTCATCAAGACTCTTTTGTGGCGTCGTTGCCGGGAAGTGAAGCGCCTTTGGTAAGTGGAACTTGGTAAGGAAACATTCATATAGTGTGCTGAAATTTATTGTCACTTGTCACTATGGAAACTAATACTTTGAGGGGCTTGTTCGGGGTATCTTCACCTCGAACGGATGCACAAAGATTGCTCCTCAACCTGCTGCACCTACTGAAAATATTTTCTTTGAATTTCCTTCGGGTATGCTTGAGAAACTGCTGGCTAATCCTTTTACAGGAGATGGAACATCACATCCAGACTTGCATCTAATTTATGTAGATGAAGTTTGCGGTTTATTTAAGCTTGCAGGTGTGCCCCATGATGAGGTCAAGAAGAAGGTCTTTCCTTTATCTTTGAAGCATAAGGCATTGACATGGTATAGGCTATGTGATGATACTGGATCATGGGACTACAATCGGTTGAAATTGGAATTTCATCAAAAGTTTTATCCTATGCATTTAGTACATCGTGATCCGAATTATATTTATAATTTTTGGCCTCGTGACAGAGAAAGCATCTCTCAAGATAGGGCGAGGCTTAAATCAATGTTATATTCATGCCCCAATCATGAGCTCTCGAGAGAAATTATCATTCAGAAATTCTATGCTCGGCTTTCTCATGATGATCACACCATGCTTGACACTTCTTGTACCGGTTCTTTTATGAAGAGAGATATTGACTTCAAATGGAATTTGTTGGAGAGAATTAAACGCAACTCTGAAGATTGGGATCTTGAAGAAGGTAAGGAGTCAGGTATGAATTTCACTTTTGATTGCGTTAAATCCTTTGTTGAGGCAAATACTTTTTGTGACTTTAGCGCTAAGTATGGACTTGACTCTGAGATAGTAGGTTCATTGTGTGAATCCTTTGCTGCTCATATTGATCTCCCCAAAGAGAAGTGGTTTAAATATCATCCTCCTTTAGAAGTCAATGTAGTTAAACCCACTCCAGTTGAAGAGAAAGTCATTGCCCATAATGATCATGTTCTTCCCAGTGCTTACATTGAGAAACCACCTTTCCCTGTTAGGATAAAGGATCATTCTAAAGCTTCAATTGTGATACGTAGAGGCCATATTAGAACACCTACACCCCCTGAGCAAATTAGTGTTGAACCTAGCATTGCTATTATCAAAGATCTTCTGTCCGACGATGTTGAGGGACTTACTATTCACTTCTTTGAAGATGCTGCTAGAATTGCTGAACCTCACGCTAGAGACAAACATAGGCCTATTGTTGGCATGCCTGTGGTTTCTGTTAAGATAGGAGATCATTGTTATCATGGTTTATGTGACGTGGGTGCTAGTGTTAGTGCAATACCTCAATCCTTATACGATGAAATCAAAGATGAGATTGCACCTGTGGAGATAGAGCCTATTGATGTCACTATTCAGCTTGCCAATAGAGATACTATCTGCCCTGTGGGAATTGTTAGGGATGTTGAAGTCTTGTGTGGTAAAACGAAGTATCCTGTTGATTTCCTCGTTTTTGCTACCGCTCAAGATAGATTTTGTCCCATCATTTTTGCCAGACCTTCTCTCAATACCGTCAATGCTTATATTGATTGTGAGAAGCAAACTGTCACTTTTGGCTTTGAAGGTGAGTCACATGAGTTCAATTTCTCTAAGTTTGGTAGACAACCTCATGAAAAGGAGTTGCCTAGTAAGGATGAAACTATTTCCTTAGCTTCTATTTCCATGCCTCCTACTGATCCCTTAGAGCAATACTTGCTTGAGCATGAAAATGATATGCATATGGATGAAAGGGATGAAATAGATAGAGTTGTCTTAGAAAAATATCATGTCCTTAAGAATAATCTACCTGTTGAACTGCTTGGGGATCCACCCCCACCAAAGGGTGATCCTGTGTTCGAGCTTAAACAGTTGCCTGATACTCTTAAGTATGCCTATCTTGATGAAAAGGAGATATATCATGTTATTATTAGTGCTAGCCTCTCAGAGCGTGAAGAAAAGAAGTTGCTAAAAACTCTGAGGAAGCACCGTGCTGCTATTGGATATACCCTTGATGATCTTAAGGGCATTAGTCCCACTCTATGCCAGCACAAGATTAAAACCGACCCTGATTTCAAACCAGTTGCTGATCATCAAAGGAGATTGAATCCTAAGATGAAAGAAGTAGTAAGAAAAGAAATACTAAAGCTCCTGGAAGCGGGTATTATCTATCCTGTTGCTCATAGCGATTGGGTGAGTCTGGTGCATTGCGTTCCTAAGAAGGGAAGCATTACCATTGTCCCTAATGATAAGGATGAATTTATCCCGTAGAGGATTATCACTGGCTATAGGATGGTGATCGATTTTAGGAAATTCCATAAAGCCACTACGAAAGATCATTACCCTTTGCCTTTTATTGACCAAATGCTAGAAAGGCTGTCAAAATACACACACTTTTGCTTTCTAGACAGTTATTCTGGTTTCTCCCAAATACCAGTTGCACAATCCGATAAGGAGAAAACCACTTTCACCTGCCCTTTCGGTACCTGTCGTGGTAACGATTCCGACAATAGAAAGAGGGTGGGATAACGGAGCATGATCTATCTAGATGCACATGGGTGACACGGTGGTTTTAGCGAGTTCAGGCCTCTCACAGTGGAGATAACAACCCTACGTCTCGTGCTCCGGAGAGGCTTTGTTCTATCTGTCATGGACATGAGTTACATGGTGTAGAGAGAGAGAGAGCCAGAGCTCGAGAGAAAGAATGAGCCCGAAGGAGGAGAAGAAGAAGATGTCCCTAGCTGTGGAGGGGGTGGCTTATATAGAGTGCGCCACCTCCTCACCTCTTATGTTACAAGATGGGGCATTGATGCCATAATGTTAGCCCACTACAGATGTCTTGTCGACTGTTGGTATTTACATGACCGAGTGAGTCATATGGCCGAGTGGTTGACTGTCATCCGAGTGGATGGAATGTACTTGTCCGAGTGGATCCGTACCGAGTGGATTAGATGTTGTCACGGTCCAGTAGGAATTTCCCTTGTAGTCCTTAAACTAATAATGAGGTGCCCTTGGGTAGGACGTACTGGTCGGACCTATGACCCTACCCTAGGGCTATATCCCCGTCATTAGCCCCCGAATGGATCAGGGTCCGAGTGGTGAAGGTGTTGATGTAAATCTTGTAGCAGCAGACCGAACTTGAGCGTGCTTCAGGGCCTTGCAAAATTATGCGTTGATTGAAGTCTTCATCATTCGCCCTGATCAATTCCGCTGAGTAGTACGTCCGAGTGAACTTAAGAATTGAAGTAGATCCGAGTGACCAACAGGATCTTGAGACTGTGACTGACTGTTGGTAGTCGGTTGGAATCTGTTGAATCTGTCGAACTTGGATGTTGTTGGTGGACCTGACCAAGCAGAATGTTTCTTTTTTGTTCTTCTCTTCTAGTGGGGGCACGCTAAGTGCACCCACTGGGTGTAGTGCCCGAGCCTCTGTCGGACTAGAAGAGTCCGACAGAGGGTTTAAGTCATCCAATGCTCGTCATGTTGAATGTTTGTTGTATCTGCATTATATGATTTCTGGATCAAAGTCAAGTCTCCGAGTGTATTTTTTAACTTAGGCGATACGGGGTCGCAGCTAAGTTCCCGAGTGTGGAGCATGTCTGTACTCGGAGTAGTTTTAACTTAGGCGATACAGAGTCGCAGTGAAGCCCCCGAGTGCGGAGCATGTCCGCACTGAGAGTTGTTTTTAACTTAGGTGATACGGAGTCGCAGCTAAGCCCCCGAGTGTGGAGCATGTCCGCACTCGGAGTAGTTTTTAACTTAGGCGATATGGAGTCGCAGCTAAGCCCCCGAATGTGGAGCATGTCCGCACTCAGAGTTGTTTTTAACTTAGGCGATACAGAGTCGCAGCTAAGTTCCCGAGTGTGGAGCGTGTCTGTACTCGGAGTAGTTTTAACTTAGGCGATACAGAGTCGCAGTGAAGCCCCCGAGTGTGGAGCGTGTCCGCACTCAGAGTAGTTTTGAACTTAGGCGATACGGAATCGCAGCTAAGTCCCCGAGTGTGGAGCATGTCCGCACTCGGAGTAGTTTTGACTTAGGCGACACGGAGTCGCAGCTAAGTCCTCGAGTGTGGAGCATGTCTGCACTCGGAGTAGTTTTGAACTTAGGCGATACGGAATCACAGCTAAGTCCCCGAGTGTGGAGCATGTCCACACTCGGAGTAGTTTTGAACTTAGGCGATACGGAATCGCAGCTAAGCCCCCGAGTGTGGAGCGTGTCCGTACTCGAAGTAGTTTTAACTTAGGCGACACGGAGTCGCAGCTAAGTCCCCGGGTGTGGAACGTGTCCGTACTCGAAGTAGTTTTAACTTAGGCGACACGGAGTCGCAGCTAAGTCCCCGAGTGTGGAGCATGTCCGCACTCGGAGTAGTTTTGAACTTAGGCGATACGGAATCGCAACTAAGCCCCCGAGTGTGGAGCATGTCTGCACTCGGAGTACTTTCAACTTAGGCGACACGGAGTCGCGGCTAAGCTGAGCGATGGCGCGCGGGGCAGCCAAATGATGAAGACGTTCCACACGGAGTGGTGACGCGCATGGCATCCGAGTGAGGTAGATGATTATGGCTGAGTGGCAACGCGCGGGGCGGCCAAGTGATGTATGTCGAGGAGGCGTCCGACCCACTGACGGCACGCGGGGCGGCCTCTCCACTACGTCATTGCGGGGGCTTCCGAACACATGAAAACGCATGAATGATCGTTGCGACGACTGAGCCTAAGCAGCGACGAGGATGGCGCACGGATGCGTCGAGTAACCTGTGTATGAAAAATAGCACAAGCCAACATAAAAAATTATCAAAGTAATATGATCTTTTCTGAAATAATTCGTGTAAATTGCACCCATAGACACCCACTGGGTGTGCCACGTGATTGCTGGTTCGGAACCAGCAAGAGTCTAAAAGAGTGAAGGATCCGGCTGAACTTGTTTGAGTACTGGACCCAAACAAAGCGGAAGTGAAATGTTCCCACATAAAAATAAACAACCGAGTGCAGAGGTACACTCGATGGCGTGGCATCCGAGTGAACGTCATGTGAGACTTCCTCGACACTCGGTAATGCGGAAGCAACTATTTAATTGAATGAAGCGTATGGAGAATCACTTAGCTTTCTGACGGCGCGGGAGCAGCCGAGTGATGAAGGAGCGATTAACTGAGTGAAGGTGCGCGGAGCGACCGAGTGATGCAGGTCTGTCTCGCCGAGTGGCGACGCGCGGGGCGGCCAGGTTACGAAGGAACGTCCAGTCAAGTGGTGATGCGCAGAGCTCCCGAGCGACGAAGATGCGTCCTGTTCGTTAGCTGGCCGAGTGAAAAGGAGAATCGGCTGAATGAACCACAGCTGGGCCGCGATCCGGTTGCCACACCATCAGCCGAGTGTGATAAATGATGAGTCGGGCGGGCGGCGTTATTTGTCTCAGTAAGCCTACAAGTTTAGCAAATACACGTACATCCAAAAATATTTTTTGTTGGACTAAAGTGTCCACATATGCATGCTATTTTGCAAGAAGTAAAGACCACGGATGGCTGCGCATGCATGCACGAATTAATCGGTGTGGAAACTGAAAGGTAAGCAATTTCAGACTTCATGATGAAATAACATCTACGTTACTCATTTTAAGAGCGTGCAATTAAGCGTGGGTGTTAATCACCGCATAACTAAGACCAGCATGCTGTGTGTTATACACATGTAATGGTGGGCCGATCCTACCCAGGCACTCAAGCCGCGAGCGTTGCTGCATGCTTTCCTTACATCTGCACATCCTGCTTCACAAACTGACGCGATATTAATGGGCAGAAATTGGTAGAATGGAGGAAGGTACCGTCATGGTGGAGCGGACTGTCCTGGTTGTGGTGTTGTGCCAGCCCTATGCCTCCACCATAGAGGCGGCCGCTGGACCATCAACGTCGGGGATGCCGGTTGACTCTGCGCCTCCCCGGCGCGTGGGCCACTACGGCAGGGGAGACCCACGTGCCGGTTGCTGCGACCTGTCGCTTGAGGAGCCAGAGCGCCGGTCGGGCCGGCGCCGTCGAGCATTTGCCCAGAGGAAGGGAAGTGTCGCGGTTGAGCACGAGCGGCCAGCACCGACACGCGCGCGCATCGAAGCCGTGTCTCTACCGCAGAGATTACCGTCTGCAGTCGACCGTATGGGGAAGTGCCACGGTCGAGGACGCGGCCAGCCTCGACGCCGGTGCCGCGTTGGATGGTTGATGCTATAGGGAGGATCCGCCAAGTGTAGATACATGGCAAGTCCCGACATTCGCACCATGTCAGGTCCACGCTCCCATCGAGGAATCCTCCATTGTGTAGTCGACTGGAGGAAGAGGCCATCGATAATGGTGCTTGGACGCTCGGGAGCTGGATCATCGATCAAGTTCCAGCTGATGGCCGGAGGTTCACTGATTGAATTCTTCGTTGACAAATAGCTTGTCTCCGGTGGAAAATACCGAATCATCGAGGTGTTCCTGTTCTTGATAGAAGTAAGATGCATCAAAAACAGAAAAAATAGATATAAGAGCGAACACAAACCGTATGCATCATGGCTCGATAGACGCCACGCCCCACGGTGGGTGCCAAATGTCGTGGTAACGATTCCGACAATAGAAAGAGGGTAGGATAACGGAGCATGATCTATCAAGATGCACATGGGTGACACGGTGGTTTTAGCGAGTTCATGCCTCTCACAGTGGAGATAACAACCCTACGTCTCGTGCTCCGTAGAGGCTTTGTTCTATCTGTCATGGACATGAGTTACATGGTGCAGAGAGAGAGAGCCAGAGCTCGAGAGAAAGAATGAGCCCGAAGGAGGAGAAGAAGAAGATGTCCCTAGCTGTGGAGGGGGTGGCTTATATAGAGTGCGCCACCTCCTCACCTCTTATGTTACAAGATGGGGCATTGATGCCATAATGTTAGCCCACTACATATGTCTTGCCGACTGTTGGTATTTACATGACCGAGTGAGTCATATGGCCGAGTGGTTGACTCTCATCCGAGTGGATGGAATGTACTTGTCCGAGTGGATCCGTACCGAGTGGATTAGATGTTGTCACGATCCAGTAAGAATTTCCCTTGTAGTCCTTAAACTAATAATGAGGTGCCTCTTGGGTAGGATGTACTGGTCAGACCTATGACCCTACCCTAGGGCTATATCCCCGTCAGTACCTTTGCTTATAGACGTATGCATTTTGGCTTATGTAATGCACCTGCCACCTTTCAAAGATGTATGATAGCTATATTCTCTGACTTTTGTGAAAAGATTGTCGAGGTTTTCATGGATGACTTCTCCGTTTATGGGTCTTCCCTTGATGATTGCTTCAGCAACCTTGATCGAGTCTTACAGAGATGTAAAGACACCAATCTTGTCTTGAATTGGGAGAAGTGTCACTTTATGGTTAATGAAGGCATCGTCTTAGGACACAAAATTTCTGAAAGAGGTATTGAAGTCCATAAGTCTAAGGTTGATGCAATCGAGAAAATGCCATACCCCGCAGATATCAAAGGTATAAGAAGTTTCCTTGGTCATGTTGGTTTCTATAGAAGGTTCATTAAAGACGTCTCTAAGATTTCTAGGCCTCTTACCAATCTCTTACAAAAGGATATTCCTTTTGTTTTTGACAAAGATTGTGAGGAAGCCTTCGAAATACTTAAGAGGGCTTTGATAACTGCACCTATTGTTCAACCACCTGATTGGAACCTACCCTTTGAAATCATGTGTGATGCTAGTGATTATGTTGTTGGTGCTGTTCTAGGGCAAAGAGTTGACAAGAAGTTGAATGTCATTCACTATGCTAGTAAAACTCTAGACAGTGCCCAGAGAAACTATGCTACTACGGAGAAGGAATTTCTAGCAGTCGTGTTTGCATGTGAAAAGTTTAGGTCTTACATCGTTGATTCCAGAGTCACTATTCACACTCATCATGCTGCTATTAAGTACCTCATGGAGAAGAAGGATGCTAAACCTAGACTTATTAGTAGCAGATAACTTGTTTAGGTTGGAGAACTTTCTTGATGACCCACAACCTATTGATGATAGTTTTCCCGATGAGCAATTGAATGTCATCAATGCTTCACGTAGTGCACCGTGGTATGCTGATTATGCAAACTATATAGTTGCCAAATATATACCACCTAGTTTCACGTACCAGCAAAAGAAGAAGTTCTTCTTTGACTTGAGACACTACTTTTGGGATGATCCTCACCTTTATAAGGAAAGAGTAGATGGTGTTATTAGACGTTGTGTACCTGAACATGAAGAGGGACAGATCCTACAGAAGTGTCACTCTAAGGCCTACGAAGGACACCATGCGGGAGATAGAACTGCACACAAGGTATTGCAATCAGGTTTCTATTGTCCCACTCTCTTCAAGGATGCCCGTAAGTTTGTCTTGTCTTGTGACGAATGTCAAAGAATAGTTAATATTAGCAAACGTCGGGAAATGCCTATGAACTATTCACTCGTCATTGAACCATTTGATGTCTGGGGCTTTGATTATATGGGACCTTTTCCAAAATCCAATGGGTATACTCACATCCTAGTTGCTATTGATTACGTCACTAAGTGGGTAGAAGCTATCTGCACTAGTAGTGCTGATCACAACACCTCTATCAGGATGCTGAAAGAAGTTATCTTCCCTAGATTTGGAGTCCCTAGATATCTAATGACCGATGGTAGTTCACACTTCATTCATGGTGCTTTCCGTAAAATGCTTGCTAAGTACGATGTCAACCATAGAATTGCGTCTCCCTATCACCCTCAGTCCAGTGGTCAAGTAGAGCTAAGAAACAAAGAGATTAAACTAATTCTGCAAAAGACTATCAATAGGTCTAGAAAGAATTGGTCTAAGAAGCTCGATGATGCACTATGGGCTTATAGAACTGCCTATAAGAATCCCATGGGCATGTTTCCGTACAAAATGGTGTACGGTAAAGCATGTCATTTACCTCTTGAGCTAGAGCATAAAGCTTATTGGGCAATCAAAGAGCTCAACTTTGATTTCAAACTTGCCGGTGAGAAGAGGTTATTTGACATTAGCTCACTCGATGAATGGAGAACTCAGGCATATGAGAATGCCAAGTTGTTCAAAGAGAAGGTTAAGAGGTGGCATGATAAGAGGATACAAAAGCGTGAGTTCAATATAGGTGATTATGTCTTGCTATATAACTCTCATTTAAGATTCTTTGGAGGCAAGCTTCTCTCTAAATGGGAAGGTCCCTATGTTGTTGAGGAAGTATATCGTTCCGGTGCTATCAAGATCAACAACACGGAAGGTAATTGTCCGAGAGTTATAAATGGGCACAGAATCAAGCATTATATCTCAGGTTCTCCCATAAATGTTGAAAGCAATATTATCAATACCATAACTCCGGAAGAATACCTAAGGGACATTTATCAGCCTCTTTTAGACTCCGAAAACAAAGAGGTCTATGATTCAGTAAGAAAACAGAGTGCAAAAATTTTCCAGTAGGAATTTTTTTCCGTTTTGGCATTTTTGAAAAAATACAAAAATTGGAAGTGGTCCGGAAAGTGCGCGAGGAGGCGACAAGCCTGCACGGCGCGGGGCCACCCCCTGGCCACTCCGTGAGGGCTTGTGGCCACCTCGTGCGCCTCCCGCACTCCGTTTTCGCGCAGGGTACTCCTTCTAGTCTGGAAAAAATCATTATATATACTCCCGTTTGGTCTGACCCCTGCATCACGTAGATTTCTTTTGTTTTTTGTTTCGAGCCTGTTTTCTGCCGCAGATCTAGGTCAAGATGTCTTCTCAGGATTCAGAGGGCGAGACCTATGTGGATGATCACCTTGCTAACCCCAAGGTCTATGGGGACTTTGAGCCTTATGGCTGTACCTCTTATGAGGAAGAAGATTATGATCCCAAGGGGAAGGAACAAATGAGTTCCGATGAAGAGGAGGCTCCTCTACCTCAACCTGGACGTAGGCACGTGGAGTTCAAGAAGTCGAGCCTCCCTGACTCAAGGAAGAGTTCTAAGACTTTGTTTATCCCTTCTCGTTTCTTGTAGGAGAGTAAGCAGGAATTATGCCAAAGGGTGTTGAAGCTTGAAGAGGAAAATGATGATCTCAGGGAGCATAATTTCATGCTCAAGTTGAAATTAAACAAGCTCAAGACCACTTCAACAACTCCTCCACCATCATCACCAAAGGAAGACAACTGAGCATTGGTATGGGCAATCCCCTTGGCTTTTGCCAAGCTTGGGGGAGTTGCCCCGGTATCGTATCACCATCACATCTTTTGCCTTTACCTTTGTTTTAGTTTTCCTTTTCAGTTTTCTCTTTTTCTAGTAGATTAAAAGTCTTAGTGTTTTAGTCTTCAGTTTTTGCCTTGTGTCACCCCCGATGTATTCGAGCTCGTGAGCCATATAATAAAGAGTGTCTTAGTTGAAGGGATTTTCCTCTTGTCATGATCAAAAGAGTGAGAATAGAACAAAAGCATGAAAGATCATGTAATGATCTTATAGGAAGTGATGGCTTCACATATAAAAAGAATGAGGATTGAAACTTGTTGAGGGTAGGAAAACGTAGACCTTGGTCATGGTTGCAATTAATAGGAAGTGATAAAGAAGGAGAGGTTCACATATAAATATATCATCTCTAACACCATCTATGATTGTGAACACTCACTAAACTATTACATGCCTAGAAGTAGATGTTGGACAAGTAAGACAACATAATGATTTGGTTCCAAACAATGCTATATGATTAGAGATACCTTAGCATGGGACGATTGCTTCCACCTCACAATAGCCAAACCTCCCGCACTAAGTAGAGATACTACTTGTGCATCCATAAACCTTCAAACCAGTTTTGCCATGAGTGTCCACCATACCTACCTATGGATTGAATAAGATCCCTCAAGTAAGTTTTCATCTGTGCAAGCAATAAAAATTGCACTCTAATATGTATGATCTATTAGTGTGAGGAAAATAAGCTTTGTACGAACCTGTGATGAGGAAGACATAAAAGCGACAGACTGCATAATAAAGTTCTTTATCATAGGAGGCAATATAAAGTGACGTTCCTCCGCACTAAGAGGACACGCATCCAAATCTCAAAAGCGCATGACAAACTCTGCTTCCCTCTGTGAAGGGCCTATCTTGTACCTTTACTTTTTTCCCTTGAAAGAGTCATGGTGATCTTCACCAATTCCTCATTCCGCCTTTATCTTGGCTAACGTCGTATGCTTGGGAAAGATCTATATTCGTATGTCAACTTGGAAGTAAGTATTCTTGAATTATTATTGTTGACATTGCCCTTGAGGTAAGCAGTTGAGAGGCAAAACTGTAAGCCCCTATCTTTCTTTGTGTCCAGCTGAAACTTTGATCTCAGGAGTACCACGTGAGTTGTAGCAATTGTACAGAACGAAAGAATGATTGAGTCTGTGGATTTGCAGGTGGCCACAAGTCTGCACGGCACGACCACCCCCTAGGTCGCGCCATGAGGGCTTGTGGTCACCCTGCAGGCCCACTTGCTCCCCTCTTTTGCTACATGGAGGGTTTCATCTAGGAAAAAATCAAGGCGGAGCTTTTTTGTGGTTTCGCCGCCGCCACGAGGCGGAACTTGAGCAGAACCAATCTAGAGCTCCGGTAGGACGATCCTGCCGGGGAAACTTCCCTCTCGGAGGAGGAAATCGTCGCCATCGTCATCACCAACACTCCTCTCATCGGAGGGGGCTCATCACCATCAGCATCTTCATTAGCACCATATCATCTCCAAACCCTAGTTCATCACTTGTAACCAATCTCCGTCTTGCGACTCTGATTGGTACTTGTAAGGTTGCTAGTAGTGGTGATTACTCTTTCTAGTTGATGCTAGTTGGATTACTTGGTGGAAGAGATTATGTTCATACCCTTGATGCTACTCATTACCTCTCTGATCATGATTATGATTATGCTTTGTGAGTAGTTACTTTTGTTCCTGAGGACATGGGATAAGTCATGCTAATAGTAGTCATGTGAATTTTGTATTCGTTCGGTAATTTGATATATTGTATGTTGTTTTTCCTCTAGTGGTGTCATGTGAACGTCAACTACATAACACTTCACCATTATTTGGGTCTAGAGGAAGGCATTGGGAAGTAGTAAGTAGATGATGGGTTGCTAGAGTGATAGAAGCTTAAACCCTAGTTTATGTGTTGCTTCGCAAGGGGATGATTTGGATCCACTAGTTTAATGCTATGGTTAGACTTTGTCTTAATTCTTCTTTCATAGTTGCGGATGCTTGCCAGAGGGGTTAATCATAAGTGGGATGCTTGTCCAAGTAAGGGCAGTACCCAAGCGCCGGTCCACCCACATATCAAACTATCAAAGTAACGAACGTGAATTATATGAACATGATGAAAACTAGCATGACAGAAACTCCCGTGTGTCCTCGGGAGCGTTTTTCCTCCTACAAGACTTTGTCCAGGCTTGTCCCTTGCTACAAAAGGGATTGGGCCACTTTGCTGCACCGTTGCTACTTTTGTTACTTGTTGCTTGCTACGAATCATCTCACCACACAATCACTTGTTACCGATAATTTCAGTGCTTGCAGATATTTCCTTGCTGAAAACCACTTGTCAGATCCTTCTGCTCCTCGTTGGGTTCGACACTCTTACTTATCGAAAGGACTACGATTGATCCCCTATACTTGTGGGTCATCTTTGTCCCAAATAGGGACGGGCCCAACTCAACTTATCTAGCTCACAGAGTTATCACCGCCCACCGGGCCAAGGTGGCACGCTTGTTGGGGAACGTCGCATGGGAAACAAAAATTTTCCTACGTGCACAAAGACCTATCATGGCGATGTCCATCTGCGAGAGGGGATGTGTGATCTACATACCCTTGTAGATCGTACAGCAGAAGCGTTAGTGAACGCGGTTGATGTAGTGGAACGTCCTCACGTCCCTCGATCCGCCCCGCGAACCGTCCCGCGATCAGTCCCACGATCTAGTGCCGAACGGACGGCACCTCCGCGTTCAGCACACGTACAGATCGACGATGATCTCGGCCTTCTTGATCCAGCAAGAGAGACGGAGATGTAGAAGAGTTCTCCGGCAGCGTGACGGCGCTCCGGAGGTTGGTGATTATCTCGTCTCAGCAGGGCTCCGCCCGAGCTCCGCAGAAACGCGATCTAGAGGTAAAACCGTGGAGATATGTGGTCGGGCTGCCGTGGCAAAGTTGTCTCAAATCAGCCCTAAAACCCCACTATATATAGGAGAGAGAGGGGGAGCCTTGCCTTGGGGTCCAAGAACCCCCAAGGGGTCAGACGAGCCAAGGGGGGAAGGATTCCCCTCCCAAACCGAGTCCTACTTGGTTTGGAAGGTGGAGTCCTTCTTCCCTTTCCCACCTCCTCCTTTTTTCCTTTCCTCTTTGATTGTCTTCCCAATTCGCATAGGCCTCTCTTGGGCTACGGGCTGGTGCGGCACCCCAAACACCTATGGGCTTCCCCCGGGTGGGTCCCCCCCCCCCCCCCGGTGAACTCCCGGAACCCATTCGTCATTCCCGGTACATTCCCGGTAACTCCGAAAACCTTCCGGTAATCAAATGAGGTCATCCTATATATCAATCTTTGTTTCTGGACCATTCCGGAAACCCTCGTGACGTCCGTGATCTCATCCGGGACTCCGAACAACATTCGGTAACCAACCATATAACTCAAATACGCATAAAACAACGTCGAACCTTAAGTGTGCAGACCCTGTGGGTTCGAGAACTATGCAGACATGACCCAAGAGACTCCTCGGTCAATATCCAATAGCGGGACCTGGATGCCCATATTGGATCCTACATATTCTACGAAGATCTTATCGTTTGAACCTCAGTGCCAAGGATTCATATAACCCCGTATGTCATTCCCTTTGTCCTTCGGTATGTTACTTGCCCGAGATTCCATCGTCAGTATCCGCATACCTATTTCAATATCGTTTACCGGCAAGTCTCTTTACTCGTTCCGTAATACAAGACCCCGCAACTTACACTAAGTTACATTGCTTGCAAGGCTTGTGTGTGATGTTGTATTACCGAGTGGGCCCCGAGATACCTCTCCGTCACACGGAGTGACAAATCCCAGTCTTGATCCATACTAACTCAACGAACACCTTCGGAGATACCTGTAGAGCATCTTTATAGTCACCCAGTTACGTTGCGACGTTTGATACACACAAAGTATTCCTCCGGTGTTAGTGAGTTATATGATCTCATGGTCATAGGAACAAATACTTGACACGCAGAAAACAGTAGCAACAAAATGACACAATCAACATGCTACGTCTATTAGTTTGGGTCTAGTCCATCACGTGATTCTCCTAATGATGTGATCCAGTTATCAAGCAACAACACCTTGTTCATAATCAGAAGACACTGACTATCTTTGATCAACTGGCTAGCCAACTAGAGGCTTGCTAGGGACAGTGTTTTGTCTATGTATCCACACATGTAAATGAGTCTTCATTCAATACAATTATAGCATGGATAATAAACGATTATCTTGATACAGGAATTATAATAATAACCATATTTATTATTGCCTCTAGGGCATAATTCCAACAGTCTCCCACTTGCACTAGAGTCAATAATCTAGCCCTCACATCATCATGCGAATTACATTGTAATAAATCTAACACCCATACAGTTCTGGTATTGATCATGCTTTGGCCGTGGAAGAGGTTTAGTCAGCGGGTCTGCTACATTCAGATCCGTGTGCACTTTGCATATATTTACGTCCTCTCCTTCGACGTAGTCGCGGATGAGGTTGAAGCGTCGTTTGATGTGTCTGGACTTCTTGTGAAACCGTGGTTCCTTTGCTAAGGCAATGCACCCGTGTTGTCATAGAACAAGGTTATTGGATTTAGTGCGCTTGGCACCACTCCAAGATCCGTCGTGAATTGCTTCATCCAGACACCCTCCTTAGCCGCCTCCGAGGCAGCCATGTACTCCGCTTCACATGTAGAATCTGCTATGATGCTTTGCTTGGAACTGCACCAGCTCACTGCACCCCCATTAAGAATAAATACGTATCCGGTTTGCGACTTAGAGTCGTCCGGATCTGTGTCAAAGCTTGCATCGACGTAACCTTTTACGGTGAGCTCTTCGTCACCTCCATATACGAGAAACATCTCCTTAGTCCTTTTCAGGTACTTCAGGATATTCTTGACCGCCGTCCAGTGATCCACTCCTGGATTACTCTGGAACCTACCTGCCATACTTATGGCCAGGCTAACGTCCCGTCTAGTGCACAACATTGCATACATGATAGAACCTATGGCTGAAGCATAGGGGACGGAGTGCATATGCTCTCTATCTTCATCAGTTGCTGCGCACTGAGTCTTACTCAATCTCGTACCTTGTAAAACTGGCAAGAACCCCTTCTTGGACTGTTCCATTTTGAACCTCTTCAAAACTTTATCAAGGTATGTGCTTTGTGAAAGTCCTATCAGGCGTTTTGATCTATCCCTATAGATCTTAATGCCTAGAATGTAAGCAGCTTCTCCTAGGTCCTTCATAGAGAAACTTTTATTCAAGTAATCCTTTATGCTCTCCAAAAACTCTACATTGTTTCCAATCAGCAATATGTCATCCACATATAATATTAGAAACGCCACAGAGCTCCCACTCACTTTCTTGTAAATACAAGATTCTCCAACCACTTGTATAAACCCAAATGCTTTGATCACCTCATCAAAGCGTTTGTTCCAACTCCGAGATGCTTGCACCAGTCCATAAATGGATCGCTGGAGCTTGCACACCTTGTTAGCATTCTTAGGATCGACAAAACCTTCGGGTTGCATCATATACAATTCTTCCTTAAGGAAACCGTTAAGGAACGCCGTTTTGACATCCATCTGCCAGATTTCATAATCGAAAAATGCAGCTATTGCTAACATGATTCTGACGGACTTAAGCATCGCTACGGGTGAGAATGTCTCATCGTAGTCAACTCCTTGAACTTGTGAAAAACCCTTTCCCACAAGTCGAGCTTTATAAACGGTCACATTGCCGTCAGCGTCCGTCTTCCTCTTAAAGATCCATTTGTTCTGAATAGCTTTGCGGCCCTCAGGTAGTACCTCCAAAGTCCACACTTTGTTCTCATACATGGATCCTATCTCGGACTTCATGGCTTCTAGCCATTTGTTGGAATCTGGGCCCACCATTGCTTCTTCATAATTTGCAGGTTCATTGTTGTCCAACAACAGGATTGATAAGACGGGATTACCGTACCACTCAGGAGCAGCACGTGGTCTCGTCGACCTGCGTGGTTCGACAGAAACTTGAACCGGAGTTTCATGATCATCATCATTAACTTCCTCCTCAACCGGCGTTGCAACGACAGAGGTTTCCCCTTGCCCTGCGCCACCATCCAGAGGGATGAGAGGTTCGACAACCTCGTGAAGTTCTATCTTCCTCCCACTCAATTCTCTCGAGAGAAACTCCTTCTCGAGAAAAGCTCCATTTTTAGCAACAAACACTTTGCCCTCGGATTTGAGATAGAAGGTGTACCCAACTGTCTCTTTTGGGTAACCTATGAAGACGCACTTTTCCGCTTTGGGTTCCAGCTTTTCAGGCTGAAGCTAACTTTTCAAATGTTTCAGACTTGTGCTTCATTAAGTAGACATAACCATATCTACTCAAATCGTCAGTGAAGGTGAGAAAATAACGATATCCGCCGCGTGCCTCCACGCTCATCGGACCACACACATCGGTATGTATGATTTCCAACAAGTCACTTGCACGCTCCATTGTTCCAGAGAACGGAGTCTTAGTCATCTTGCCCATGAGGCATGGTTCGCACGTGTCAAGTGAATCAAAGTCAAGTGACTCCAAAAGTCCGTCAACATGGAGTTTCTTCATGCGTTTTACACCAATATGACCTAAGCGGCAATGCCACAAAAATATGGCAATATCATTGTTAACTCTAACTCTTTTGGTCTCAATGTTATGTATGTGTGTATCACTATCAAGATTCAATTTGAACAACCCTCTCACATTGGGTGCATGACCATAAAAGATGTTACTCATAGAAATAGAACAACCATTATTCTCTGACTTAAAAGAGTAACCGTCTCGCAATAAACAAGATCCAGATATAATGTTCATGCTCAACGCAGGCACTAAATAACAATGATTTAAGTTCATAACTAATCCTGACGGTAACTGAAGTGAGACTGTGCTGACGGCGATTGCATCAACCTTGGAACCATTTCCCACGCGCATCGTCACTTCATCTTTCGCCAGCCTTCGTCTATTCCGCAGTTCCTGTTTCGAGTTGCAAATATGAGCAACAGAACCGGTATCGAATACCCAGGCACTACTACGAGAGCCAGTTAAGTACACATCAATAACATGTACATCAAATATACCTGATTTTTCTTTGGCCGCCTTCTTATCAGCCAGATACTTGGGGCAATTGCGCTTCTAGTGACCCATACCCTTGCAATAGTAACACTCTGTTTCAGGCTTAGGTCCATCTTTGGGTTTCTTCGTCGGATTGGCAACAGGCTTGCCGCTCTTCTTCGAATTACCCTTCTTTACTTTGCCGTTTCTCTTGAAACTAGTGGTCTTATTCACCATCAACACTTGATGCTCTTTACGGAGTTCAGACTCTGCGACTTTCAGCATCGCAAACAACTCGCCGGGAGACTTGTTCATCCCTTGCATGTTGTAGTTCAACACAAAGCCTTTATAGCTTGGCGGCAGTGATTGAAGGATTCTGTCAGTGATAGCTTCTTGCGGGAGTTCAATCCCCAGCTCAGCTAGATGGTTTGAGTACCTAGACATTTTAAGCACATGTTCACTGACAGACGAGTTCTCCTCCATCTTGCAAGCATAGAATTTATCGGAGGTCTCATACCTCTCGATCCGGGCGCTCTTCTGAAAGATAAACTTCAACTCCTGGAACATCTCAAATGCTCCATGACGCTCAAAGCGACGTTGAAGTCCCGGTTCTAAGCCATACAAGACTGCACATTGAACTATTGAGTAGTCCTCCTTACGTGCTAACCAAGCGTTTTTAACATCCTGATCAGCCGTAGCGGGTGGTTCATCTCCTAGCGCAGCATTAAGGACATAATCCTTCTTCCCAGCTTGTAAGATTAGCTTAAGATTACGAGCCCAGTCTACAAAGTTGCTTCCATCATCTTTCAACTTAGCTTTCTCTAGGAACGTATTAAAATTCAGGGTGACTGTCGCGTGAGCCATGATCTACAACACAAATATATTCAAAGTGGACTTAGACTACGTTCAAGATAATTAGAGTTTAACTTAATCAAATTATTCGCTAAACTCCCACTCAAAAAGTACATCTCTCTAGTCATTTGAGTGGTTCATGATCCACTTACACTAGCTCAAGTCCGATCATCACGTGAGTTGAGCATAGTTTCAGTGGTAAGCATCCCTATGCTAATCATATCATCTATATGATTCATGATCGACCTTTCGGTCTCATGTGTTCCGGGGCCATGTCTGCACATTCTAGGCTCGTCAAGCTTAACCCGAGTGTTCCGCGTGCGCAACTGTTTTGCGCCCGTTGTATGTGAACGTTGAGTCTATCACACCCGATCATCACGTGGTGTCTCAAAACGACGAACTGTAGCAACGGTGCACAGTCGGGGAGAACACAATTTCGTCTTGAAATTTTAGTGAGAGATCACCTCATAATGCTACCGTCGTTCTAAGCAAAATAAGGTGCATAAAAGGATTAACATCACATGCAATTCATAAGTGACATGATATGGCCATCATCACATGCTTCTTGATCTCCATCACCAAAGCACCGGCACGATCTTCTTGTCACTGGCGCCACACCATGATCTCCATCAACGTGTCGCCATCGGGGTTGTCGTGCTACTCAAGCTATTACTACTAAAGCTACATCCTAGCAAAATAGTAAACGCATCTGCAAGCACAAATATTAGTATAAAGACAACCCTATGGCTCCTGCCGGTTGTCGTACCATCGACGTGCAAGTCGATATTATCTATTACAACATGATCATCTCATACGTCCAATATATCACATCACATCATTGGCCATATCACATCACAAGCATACCCTGCAAAAACAAGTTAGACGTCCTCTAATTTTGTTGTTGCATGTTTTACGTGGTGACCACGGGTATCTAGTAGGATCGCATCTTACTTACGCAAACACCACAACGGAGATATATGAGTTGCTATTTAACCTCATCCAAGGACCTCCTCGGTCAAATCCGATTCAACTAAAGTTGGAGAAACTGACACCCGCCAGTCATCTTTGAGCAACGGAGTTACTCGTAGCGATGAAACCAGTCTCTCGTAAGCGTACGAGTAATGTCGGTCCGAGCCGCTTTGATCCAATAATACCGCGGAATCAAGAAAAGACTAAGGAGGGCAGCAAAACGCACATCACCGCCCACAAAAACTTTTGTGTTCTACTCGAGAAGACATCTACGCATGAACCTAGCTCATGATGCCACTGTTGGGGAACATCGCATGGGAAACAAAAAATTTCCTACGCGCACAAAGACCTATCATGGTGATGTCCATCTACGAGAGGGGATGTGTGATCTATGTACCCTTGTAGACCGTACATCAGAAGTGTTAGTGAACGCGGTTGATGTAGTGGAACGTCCTCACGTCCCTCGATCTGCCCCGCAAACCATCCCGCGATCAGTCCCACGATCTAGTGTCGAACGGACGGCACCTCAGCGTTTAGCACACGTACAGCTCGACGATGATCTCGGCCTTCTTGATCCAGCAAGAGAGACGGAGAGGTAGAACAGTTCTCCGGTAGCGTGACGGTGCTCCGGAGGTTGGTGATGATCTCGTCTCAGCACAGCTCCGCCCGAGCTCCGCAGAAACGCGATCTAGAGGTAAAACCGTGGAGATATGTGGTCGGGCTGCCATGGCAAAGTTGTCTCAAATCAGCCCTAAAACCCCACTATATAGGAGAGGGAGGGGGAGCCTTGCCTTGGGGTCCAAGAACCCCCAAGGGGTCGGCTGAGCCAAGGGGGGAAGGATTCCCCTCCCAAACCGAGTCCTACTTGGTTTGGAAGGTGGAGTCCTTCTTCCCTTTCCCACCTCCTCCTTTTTTTTCCTTTCCTCTTTGATTTTATTCCCAATGCGCATAGGACTCTCTTGGGCTGTCCCACCAGCCCACTAAGGGCTGGTGCGGCACCCCAAACACCTATGGACTTCCCCGGGGTGGGTGCCCCCCCCCCCCCGGTGAAATCCCGGAACCCATTCGTCATTCCCGGTACATTCCCGGTAACTCTGAAAACCTTCCGGTAATCAAATGAGGTCATCCTATATATCAATCTTCGTTTCCGGACCATTCCGGAAACCCTCGTGGCATCCGTGATCTCATCCGGGACTCCGAACAACATTCGGTAACCAACCATATAACTCAAATACGCATAAAACAACATCGAACCTTAAGTGTGCAGACCCTGCGGGTTCGAGAACTATGCAGACATGACCCGAGAGACTCCTCGGTCAATATCCAATAGCGGGACCTGGATGCCCATATTGGATCCTACATATTCTATGAAGATCTTATCGTTTGAACCTCAGTGCCAAGGATTCATATAACCCCGTATGTCATTCCCTTTGTCCTTCAATATGTTAGTTGTCCGAGATTCGATCGTCAGTATCTGCATACCTATTTCAATCTCGTTTACCGGCAAGTCTCTTTACTCGTTCCGTAATACAAGATCCCGCAACTTACACTAAGTTACATTGCTTGCAATGCTTGTGTGTGATGTTGTATTATCGAGTGGGCCCCGAGATACCTCTCCGTCACACGAAGTGACAAATCTGAGTCTTGATCCATACTAACTCAACGAACACCTTCGGAGATACCTGTAGAGCATCTTTATAGTCACCCAATTACGTTGCGACGTTTGATACACACAAAGTATTCCTCCGGTGTTAGTGAGTTATATGATCTCATGGTCATAGGAACAAATACTTGTCACGCAGAAAACAATAGCAACAAAATGACACGATCAACATGCTACGTCTATTAGTTTGGGTCTAGTCCATCACGTGATTCTCCTAATAACGTGATCCAGTTATCAAGCAACAACACCTTGTTCATAATCAGAAGACACTGACTATCTTTGATCAACTAGCTAGCCAACTAGAGGCTTGCTAGGGACAGTGTTTTGTCTATGTATCCACACATGTAAATGAGTCTTCATTCAATACAATTATAGCATGGATAATAAACGATTATCTTGATACAGGAATTATAATAATAACCATATTTATTATTGCCTCTAGGGCATAATTCCAACAACGCGTGCATAATCATCCCCCTTTGGGGCATATCGGTGAGAGATCACGCGGACAGCCCAAGTCACGGCCTTCCCATACCGGCACGAGGTGGTTGTACGGTTATGCCCGGTCGGGTGACTCATGATCATCCACCATATCATAGCAACCATAGTAACTCATAATCATAAGCATACATCTCTATATGATCATTTATTAAATTATTATTTTCTTAGCAAGTTAAGCAAGTTTTATGCATGAGGATATGATCTATGCTATGCAAAACTACATCACATGGATATGATGGCTTGCCTTGATCAGTGGGGTTGTTCAAACACTCCTGGTCTTCAAAGTTTTCCTGTGAAAATGTATTTGAAATAGCAAAAGAAAAGGAAAAGCATTAAATACCTTTTCATTAACCAGAAATTCTATGAGTGTGGGAAAAATACCAAAATTTACCAGATTTTAAAGATTTCAATACAAACCCAATGCAAAAAGAATCAAGTGATTTGGACTTGTAGATAAAAAGATTTAAATGATCAAAGTTTCTGTTAAAAACTGAAATAAATAAAAGAAAAGAAAACCTGGGGGGCACGTTGAAGGAAAAAGTGGAGGGGCGCCTCCACTTACCGCTTCGGCCGCAGGCCACAACCCCTAGCAGGTGGGGCCTGCCCTTTTAAAACATAGAGAGAGGAGCGGAACAGAGGAGGGCGGCTCACCGGCGATAGGGACGGCGGCGAGGCTGGGAGATCATGAGAATGGAACGGGCGCTCGACGGTGATCCTCCCTGTACCCGTAGCTCCTCCGGAGGTGGACGGACGGCGCCGCCCCTCTTTCTCCGGCGGGTGGAGGCTACGGTGGTCGTCGACAGCGACGGTTCCGGTCGAGATTCAACTCACTGACGGCTCGAGGAGCACCAGAGGGACTCAAGGAACACACTGGTGGCCTACGATTGGACTGGGGAGGGGCGGAAGAGGCTGGCGACATAGGGGATTTGGCGGCGGAGCAAATCGTCGGAGCTGAGGAAGACGAGCTCCCGGCTCTTGCTGGGGGGCTCGAGGGCTAATCCAAAGGTGGAGGAGAGGGGTTGGAGCTAGGAGGGGTTCGGGCAGTGCCTCAAATAGGCGAGCGACGAGCGCTGCCGAGCTCTCCCGAAGCAAAGAGGCTCGGGCTTGCCACTGGAGCAAGGACGGCGAGCTGGCTGTCGCGGCGCGGTGGTGACGTGATGGAGGAGGTCACGGGAGCGACGGGACGGGTCCAGAGCCATTAATGGCGTGCAGACGACCATAGTGGCCGAAGCCCACTGTGTTGCCCGTGGCGGAGCTTGACCTGGAGCACCGGCGGCCTTCCCCGGCGAACCAGAGGGTTCGGGAGGTGCCACGCGGCTACTAGGGACCTCGTGGGCGCTTCGGACAAGGGGGCAGCGATTGACGGCTTGGGATGGCTCGGCTGTCACTGGAGCTGCGCACAACGCGCTCTATGGCATGCCAGCACCGTGCTCACCATGGTTGCGGCCACCTTGATGTCACGCAAGCCTTGACAGCTTGTCCATTGCGTCGACCAGCCTTCCATTAGTCACCATCCACTGCTTGCCTGAGCATACAAGCTCTGCTGCGGCTAGGAAAATCATCAACAGGTTCTGCCAGCAGACTTTGGGTTGATATGGATCTCAACAGGGTTGGAATAAGAGCAAACTAAGATGTCTAATGGAATCACCATAGAAAAGACTCTAAACTGGCAAAATTTGGCAAGGTTTGAAGATCAAATGAATATAGTTCCTTTGTAAACCACCTTTCTGGTCCAGAACACAAATGAGCTCCTAGCACACAATTGCAAGCTTTGCTACGAGTGTCTTTTTGTGGGGAAGTGTCATTTGGTGGTGCACACATGCCCAAAAATTTGCAGCTCCATTGTGCACTCCTAGCTGGCACTTCCTTCACAAAGGTCATGTTTTCGCAGAAACTTAGCAGAGTGTTTTTGCTCAAAATTTGTAATGGACCATGGGATGTTTTTACATATTGGAACCATATATGATCCCTAGTAACTACATAAATTTATTGGGAATTTTTCAAAACAGGAATCATAGGGTTGCTTCACAAAAGGATAATTCTGGTCAGATAATAAATAATTATTCTGGCCATAATTATCCATTGGACACAGAAATGTTTTTGCATATTTTGAAATCATATAGCATTGAGAAGATGTTGCAAAAGTTTTGGGTCTTAAAGCTCATCCAAGCTATAGGTTGCTTCACAGCCCATAGTGATGGCATAATTCCCAAAATAGAAAAAGAGAATTATTTAATGAAAGAAAATATTGCAAATAAATCTCAGAAGGGTTTTAGTATGAAGCAAATAGTTTTGGGTTGTTGGAGACAAGAATTCAAAGATTTCTTAATCCAACTTTCTTTGAGAACTTGAAAATCCACCAAATTGCAAGTGCTTTTCAAAAATATTTTGAAAAGAAAAGTTTTGAAAAATCAGGGTGTTACAAACCTACTCCCCTTAGGATGAATCTCGTCCTCGAGATTCGGTCGCTCAGGGAACAAGTATGGATATGCGGATCTCAAGAAATCTTCTCTCTCCCATGTAGCTTCTTCCTCGGTGTGGTGTTCCCATAGTACTTTATAAAACTTAAGCACCTTACTCGTGGTAGTTCTTTCCGTCTCATCCAAGATTCCGACAGGTTTTTCCTCATAGGTCAGATACTTAGCCAATTCTAGGTCACTCATATTTGCTTGCTTAATTGGAGGTGCAATACACTTTCTTAACTATGAGATATGAAAGACATCATGCACATCTGACAATTCGGGTGGTAGCTCTAACTGGTAGGCAACTCTGCCTCTTCTTGCCATCACTAAAAAGGGACCAGTATATCTCGGTGCGAGCTTTCCGCGTGTGTGAAACCTTCTTACTCCTTTCATAGTGGTTACTCGATGATACGCATATTCTCCTGGTTCAAAGGTCACTTCTTGGTGTTTTGGATCATAGTAACTTTTCTGGCGGGACTTGGCTGCTTGAAGGCGTTCCTGAATATCCTTGACCTGTTTCTCGGCCTCCAGCATCAAGTCAGTTCCAAATATGCGAGTGCCTCCCATCTGTGACCAATTCAATGGCGTTCGGCACTTCCTGCCATACAATTCTTCAAAGGGTGACATCTTCAGGCTTGTCTGATAGTTGTTGTTATAGGAAAATTCTGCATAGGGTAGGCTATCTTCCCATTTGGGCCCATGGGTGAGGGCACATGAGTGAAGCATGTCCTCTAGTATTTTATTTACTCTTTCTATTTGTCCATCCGTCTGAGGGTGGTATGCGGTACTGTGCTTTAGCATGGTGCCCAAGGCCTGGTGAAGTCGTAGCCAGAATGTCGAGGTGAATAGAGAGCCTCTATTTGATGTGATTGACTTGGGTACCCCATGTAGGCTTACTATCCGGGACATGTATCACTGTGCCAGTTGATTAGCGTTGAAAGTAGTCTTTACCGGAATAAAGTGAGCGACTTTCGTGAGCATATCCACTATGACCCAGATAGCATCATTGCCTCTTATTGACTTGGGTAGTCCGACAATGAAGTCCATGCATATGTCGTCCCACTTCCATTGGGGAACCGGTAAAGGCTGTAGTAATCCCGCGGGCTTTTGGTGTTCCGCCTTAACCTTGTTTCATATATCACAGCAGACGACATAGTATGCTATATCCTTTCGCATCACTGACCACCAAAATGTCTTTCTCAGGTCTTGGTACATCTTCGTACCTCCTGGATGAATAGAATATGCGGAATCATGCGCTTCTCTGAGTATTTGCTGCCTCGGGCTATTTTGGTCGGGGACGCATATCCGTTTTTTGAACCATAGGATGCCTTGGTCATCTACTCGAAAAGATTTGTCCCTCCCTTTTGGCAGTGACCCTTTGATCTTCTCAATTCCCTCGTCTGATTCTTGAGCTTTCTTGATTTCGTCTATGAGGGTGGGGGTAATTTCCAGGTTCTTTGGGGAAATTGGACCGCATAATATCATGTTGAGACTAATGAACTCTTCTTGTAGTCTTGGATGCATATTTTCTAGTAATGCATTGATCGTGATTGGCTTTCGACTAAGAGCATCTGCAACCACATTGGCTTTCCCCGGATGATAGTTGATCCCAAGGCCATAGTCCTTGACGAGTTCAAGCCATCGTCGTTGCCTGAGGTTCAGATCGGTTGGGTGAAAATATACTTAAGACTTTTGTGGTCCGTATATATCTCACACCGTTACCCAATGAGGTAATGCCTCCAAATTTTTAGGGCATGAACCACGGTTGCTAGCTCCAAGTCATGAGTGGGGTAATTCTCTTCATGCGGTCATAGCTGTCGGGATGCGTATCCTACAACCTTCCCTTCTTGCATCAGCACACAGCCAATTCCTCGTCGGGAAGCGTCACAATAAATGTCAAAACTCTTGTGAATATCTGGGAGGATTAAAATAGGTGCGGTCGTTAGCCTTGTTTTAACTCCAGGAAACTGCTTTCGCATGTTGTCGTCCATACGAATCTATGGTTTTTCTTGAGCAATTCCGTCAATGGTTTGGCTATCTTGGAAAAGCCTTCTATGAATCGTCAGTAATATCCTGCTAATTCCAGGAAGCTGCAAACTTCGGTCACCGAGACTGGTGTCTTCCAATTTAGCACTGATATTACCTTACTGGGGTCGACAGCCACACCTTGCTCTGACAGGATGTGTCCCGAAAATCCCACTTCCTTTAGCCAAAACTCGCATTTACTAAACTTAGCATACAGTTGATGGGGTCTCAGTCTTTCCAAGACAGCACGGAGGTGACGCTTGTGATCCTCTTCGTCTTTAGAATATATCAATATATCATCAATGAACACTACCACGAACTTGTCTAGGAAATCCATGAAGACCTTGTTCATCATACTCATGAAATAGGATGGAGCATTTGTCAGACCAAATGACATGACTCTGAACTCATACAGGCCATATCGGGTAGTGAACGTTGTCTTGGGTATCTCTTCCTTTCGGATTTTGAGCTAATGATACCCAGTCCTGAGGTCAATTTGGAGAACACTCGTGCTCCACTCAACTAAGCGAATAGGTCATCGATGCGTGGTAGTGAGTACTTGTTCTTAATAGTGACCTCATTTAGCTAACGATAGTCTATGCACATTCGCAAACTTCCATCCTTCTTTTTCACGAACAGTACTGGTGATCCCCATGGTGAGATGCTTGGGCGAATGTATCCTTTTTGTAGTAATTCGTCCAACTGTTTCTTCAGCTCTACCAATTCTGGTCCTGGCATACGATAGTATTTCTTGTAAATTGGGGCGGTACCGGGAACTAATTCGATTGCGAACTCCAACTCCCGGTCCGGTGGCATTCCTGGCAATTCCTCGGGGAATACATCTAGAAATTCACATACCACTAGAATCAAGTTCATATCCATGACATCTGCTTGTTATGAGATTCCATTCCTTGTCTTCATGCTGTTGGCGATAAACTGGACGGTTTTACCGGCCGGATTAACCAGCATCACAGTTCTGTTGGCACAATTGATGCACACTTGATGGGGTGTCAACCAATCCATCCCTAGTATTACATCTAATCCCGAGGATTCGATGGCAATTAGTGCAGCTGGAAAGGTAACTCCTTGTATCCGTATTTCCAGATCCCGGTATATGAGATTTGTTCTAAGCATGGAGAAAGGGGATTGTACCACCATGATTTTATCCAACAATGAAGGGGAAAATAGGTGTATGACGGCAAAACTCCTCCAAACAAATGAGTGGGAAGCCCCAAAATCAAATAAAACTATTGCTGGTATGTTGTTAACAGAGAACATACCGATGACGACTTCTGGAGCTTCGCATGCTTCTTCGGCAGAGACATGGTAGACGCGTCCTTGGCTAACCTTAGATTTAGGGCGGCATCCAATAGTGTTGATCTGCGGTTTGAGGTCGGCGGATGGCTTTCCGCCATTGGTGGGGCACTGCTTTGCATAGTGTCCACTTTGGCCGCAAGTGAAACAGGTATTGTTGTGGCGACAATCCTCTAGCAGTGGTTGTTTGCCGAACGCCTCGTTCTGGCTCACTATCTTGTTAGTGTTGTTACTGTTCTTCCAAGTGGGCTTGTAGACAGTGGTGTTTGGCTGCCAGGTACGCGGCTTTTGTGCAATCTGCTCCTTGTTGTCCTTCTTGGGTTCAAACTTCCTCTTGCGGTCATCGTATCCAGTCTTAAGCTCTTGCTCGGCTATGAAAGCTTTGTTTACCAGCGTCTGGAAGTCTGGAAAGTCCAGCATACAAAGCTGACAACGAAGGGCATGGTTAAGACTGCCTAGGAAGCAATCAACCTTCCTTTCCTCAGTGGATACATCATGGGTCGAGTATCATACCAGATTGTTAAACTTGTTCAGATACTCGGCTACTGTCATGTTTCCTTGTGTAAGGGCAAGGAATTCTCTTTGCTTCACCTTCATAATACCCGTGGGAATATGATATTTGCAGAATGCTTCCTTGAATCTTTCCCATGTAATCTCTTCTCCACAGGGCCATGTTATCTTAGTATTATCCCACCATATAGTTGATGGCCCTTCTAGGTAGTGAGTGGCAAAGGGAACCTTGTCAGCTTCCTCATAACGGGATATGTCTAGCTTCTTCTCCATAGTCATTATCGAGTCGTCGGCTTCAATCGGATTCGCAGCTTGACCAAAATTGGGCGGCTTAGTACGCTGGAAATCTGACAACCTGGATCGTGCCCCGTTGTGGTTGTTCTGGCCTACCATAGCTTGCATGTTGTCACATCCCTAACCTTAAGCAAGATAGCATTGTGCTCATGTCTTCTTTGCATTGCATCTAAGAAGTTTCAACAAAAACAACAAAGTGGCAAAGGAAAAACTCAAAACCCTAGCCACCATTTCAATTAAAGGAAATCTCAAACTAGTTCAAAATCAATGATCCCAAAATGGCCTCAAGAAATGTTCAAACTTTCTGATAAATCATGAAAGTAAATGAGCATTGGAGAAAACTATTTTCTTGACACTTTAAGCATTTTAAATAAATGCAAAAGCCACTGGTTTCAAACTTTAAAATTTGAAATCAGAATATATAAATTTCCAAAAATGTTGCAAACCTTGGAAATGAGTGGGGATATTATAACAAATATTTCAGGAGGTCTAAAATAGTTTTTACTTTTTGTTTTGGAGCTGAAATAATTAGCAAAACAATAGTTAGCAAAACAGAAGAACAAAAACAGAGGAAATGGGAAAACACTTACCTGTCGCCCAAGCCTGGCCCGGCCCATCTCCCCTCTCGTCCCCTCCCTCGCGCCAGTAGGCAGCAGGAGGTGGCCGCCGCCTCCTCCGGCGCGGCCACGCACCTGCGTGCCTGCCTGGCCGCCGCCTCGCGCTGGCGACGACGGGGATAAGCTCCCCAGAGCCTCCCCTATCCATTCCCCGCCTCGGTTCTCCTCCTCCTCCCGGATCTCCTCCTCCTCCCGGATCTCCTCCTCCTCCTTGCTCCCGCCATTAGAGCCGAGCTCGAGCTCGAGCTGCCCGTGCCCCTGGCCATAGGTTTCCCTCCCAGAGCATGCCATTAGCTCCGCCTCGTCGCCCTAGTCATCTCTGCAGAAGCCGAAGCTTCCTCGAGCCCTGCAACGCCCGCAACGCCGTCGTCTTCCACCTCCGGCCGCCGGACCTCTCCCGTCGATTCGTCGCCCCCAGGCCTTCCCCGAGTCATCTAAGCTCTGCTCTGCACTCCCCGTGAGCATGCGGTCGTTTCCCCTAAGTTTCCCCCGTCGATCCTCTCCTCTAGCTGTAGTTTCACCGGAGCCCGACGAGGACCGCCGCTGCCGCTCGTCGCCGGTAGCCCTCCGATGATCAGCTCGTCCTTCCGAGGGCACCAGCAGCTCCAGGACGACGCGTAGATGCCGTAGCAGCTAAGAACCGAGCGTAGATCCCCCTAATTCAAAGACCCCGATGGCGCCCGAGCCTCGGCCGCCGCTCCGGCTCGTCGCCGACGCCTCTTCCGGCGACCCTAGCCTCCCCAGATGGTCCTGCCAGATCGGCCACTTCGCAAGCATGCTGTAGCTGCCAACCGCGTGCGTTTTGGTGCTGTGGAGCGCCGTCTAGGTCGCCTCCGGCGAGCCCTCCGCCGCGGGTCTGGTCGCCGGCGACCACCCTCCGGTGGGCGTCGACGTGGCCGACCATTAGGGCGTAATCGCCCTCCCCTCAGTCGCTGCCACCGGGCCCCACGCCTGGTCAAACCCCAATTAGGGGCTGGTCAGCGCGGGATTAGTCCCAGAGAGGCTGACCAGTGGGGCCCCCCTGTCAGGTTTGACCTGAACAGGTCGGCTGACCTGCTGACGTCAGCCTGATGCAATAAATAGAATTTCCAGTATAAAACTAATTCAGGAAATTGCTAAAAATTGTAAAAATCATAGAAATTAATCTGTAACTCCAATGAAAATAATTTATATATGAAAAAGTATCAGAAAAATTCAAGGATTCTGATTATGATATTTTCAACTATGTTTGAAAAAGTTACAGAACCCTAAATTGTGAAATAAGGAATAATTTAATTCGTTTAATCACTTTATAAATGGAATTTGCAAAAATATTCAAATTTCATTATATATGCAATGATCACACACTGCCCTAATTACAAATCAGTACCATAACATGACATTTCATGCATGTTAACATCAAGTTGATCTGAGCATCAGGTCGAATCAATTAAACCGGTATCCGAGAATACCCCGTTTGAATTGCTATTCGAATGTGATTGAAATCAACTCTAAACCTAATACATGTTGAAAATAATAACTTACCACTTGCATTCTCATGCCATGCTCATGCATCATTTTGAGTGCATATGATTGTTATTGAATGTTGCCATTCTTTTCGGTAGGCTCCACACCCCCGGATTCCACCGAATATCCGTCTGACGGATATCGTTCCTCCTCTGAGCAACAAGGCAAGCAACCCTTTTGATCATCCCGATAACTCCTATGTTCTTGCTCCTGCACCTATTTATTGCATTAGGATCAAATGCTTCAACTGCTTTTGCCACGATAGTTGGACCCACTTCCTTTGCATGACTTAACCTTGTCACAGTAAATAGCCGAACCTTGCAACCTAGCATACCTGGTAGTTGCTTGAGCTATGATGTGCCTTATCCTGCTATGCATGCTATGCTTAGAGTTGTGTATGGTCTGTCATCTGGGAGATGAACAGAAATGTGGAGTGTGTTCGGTGAGCAAAGGTTGTGTGTTGAACTTGATTTGGTAAAGGTACCGGTGAAAGGTTGTGTAGGAGTACATGGCGGGTTGTTTCATTGGAACCGTCCTTAGGAACTGAGTTCCGTGTATGTAATCCAAGACTAGACACTACCACATGCTGGGCCCTGAAATATGACCCCGCTCGGCCTATTAATCACGTAGTACTCGGTCCAGGAGTTGCAAGTAGTTTCTGGTGTTTATAGTAATGCTGGAGGCCGTGCATGGTGGTGACCTGAGAGGTGGACCGTGATGCGGTAGGCAGTGGCACGGTGTACCAAGTGGCACCCGGATGGTGGGCTTGGGAACCCTGCGCACATCGTTTGAGGCCGTGGCGGAAACCTCGGCCGGACTTCCGTACGGGTTACTCTCAGATAGGCGATAAACCTGGACTAGGTACTAGTGTGGTTAACGGTCGTGGCCGACTCCCTCGCTGGGCTTCCGCTTGAAGGTTGCCGAGGTGCATGACGTGCACATGGCGATAAGTGGCGGGAGCATGTGTGACGAAGTACACCCCTGCAGGGTTATGATCTATTCGAATAGCCGCGTCCGCGGATATGGACTACTTGGAGACATATGTTGTTCATAGATAACTTCAATGGCAACTCATAAAATTTGTCAAGATAAGTGTGAGTGTCGTGGACGGCATTTCCGTATGGAGATGGAATGATTCCACGATAGTGTATTGTTGTGGTGTTAGTGGACTCGTGTGCGATAAATCAAGTTGTCAAAACTACTTTCAAAGTGCAAGTTGTCTAGCCACGAGTCAAATGCTGGCTTCCCGCATGAAACCCCACAATACCTTTTGATACCTTGCATGAGTAGTTAGTTCTCCTAAAGTCTTGCTGAGTACCTTCGTACTCATGTTGCTTAATAAATGTTGCAAAGGTTGCTAATGACCCTAATGGAGGGTTCTTCGTAGACATCGACGACGACGAGTAGCTGGTGTCCCAGCTACGATCTGGCCCTACGTCGGCTCTGTAGTATAGTCAGGCCATGTGCCTTCTAGTTGCCCTGTCTGTACCCAGACAGTTTATAACTCTTCCGCTGGCTTGTATTTGTATGACTGCTATTATGGGTCGAGAGACCCTTAATGTGTAATATTATGTGTGTGGCTCTTCCGAGCCTCTTAAATAAAGCTTGTGTGTTATGGTTATGTTGTGATGCCATCGATGTATCTATACATATCGGTATGCCATGCGTACGTGTGTCTTACTTGGTATGTATGGGGTTCGAATACCTAGTCGTGAACTTTAGTAGCACTCCTTACAAGGAAATGCCCCTTTGTGATCCAACGAGCCTTGGTAGTCCGCTACTGCTCCGGACACATTGGTTGACCGGCATGTGTCCTTCTTAGCTGCTGTGTCTATCCTCTTTGGGGAAATATCACGCGACGTAATGGAGTCCTTGTAGCTTGCTACGACTCGTCTACGTTCGCTGATGACCGACACCTGCTTTGTTGGGTCATGTATGCCTGTCCTTGTGCGGAACTGCCACTTTGATTTATGACTAGACATGTCGATCCGGGTTCTTTGACATTGGATTGCTAGCGACACCTATCGCATACGTGAGTCAAAAGACGCAAACGGTCCCGGCTAAGGTAACGCTGCAGCCGTGGAGTTAACCGTGCGTGAGACCACAAAGAGATGCGATGTGTTACAGGCTGGATTCCTATGGCATAGGATCGGGGTCCCGACACATGCTTCTCAGGAATTCCATGAGATCCTGATTCCTCTTTTCCTCAAACATTCTCATGATCTGCTCAGTACTTGGTGCCTGGGGTGGTGAAGGTGGTAGGTCTTCTGGTGGTTGACCTGCCTGCCTGGCAGACCGACGGATGGGGGTTCCATCGTTGCCTTGGCTACAGCTCCCTTTCATCCTAAATTATTGTTCCCATTGCAAAGTACTGAATCGATGAGCAACATCCATAAGGGAAAAGCATGGTCATAAAACACCAAAGAAATCCTCATGAAAGGCAAATAAGCAAAGAACATAATTATACAATGCACATTAACATCACATCTGGCAAGCTAGTAGGGGAACATATCATGGCTAGACTGCTCACACGGCAGTTGACATATGCAAAGATGCATACTCAACAACTCCAACCTCGGCTCTAGTGGCGCGGATGGCACGAACACTAGAAGACCTTCGACTCCTCGTCGTCTGATCTTGAGTTAGAGTCTGAGCTGATGATGTTGACCTCAATCTCCGGAGCAAAGGCTACGCGGCGACGCTGACGAGACGGTCCTGCTTCCGAAGGAGCACAGCGCCTTAGCATCGGGGCAGCAGGAGTGGCAAGGAGTGAGGCCCACTCAGAATGAGTCTCACGGCGACTGCCAGACGAAGTGCCTGGCGGTGTTGAAGAACTGGCTGGAATCTCAAATCCAGGTGGTGGAACTAGTGGTGCATCTGGGGGTGGAACAGAAGACTGGGGTGGGGTGGCACTGCAGTTGCAATGACAAGTGTCGCCCGAAGACGGGATAGCTCCTCTGCCAGGGATACAATCGTACGATAGCTGGCGCTCACATAGCGAGAACGCACAGCAGTCGCATGGTCACATGCCGGGTATACGGGAGCAAAAATGACTCGCCCTGTCGAAGGCGACAAGGTGGGTTAATTGAAGAAACCTGGATGAGTCTGCATCTCCACCTCATGGTAGCGCAAGTCAGTGAGAGCCTCCACCGCAGCAAACTGGATTGCCATCTCTGGAGTAGAAGCCGTTCTGCCCTTAGTAGAGCGAGAATAGCTACCAATATCCAAGCTGACAACCAGGTAGGCCTGAGCATGGAACTCATACACGGACTCGGCAAGCTGCTCCCGAAACACCTGGTACACTGGTTCCTCGCCATGCGGGTACAGTCGAAACCAGACGTTCCGTAGTAGTGCTGGGAAGGAGGATGGTGCAGGCTCATACTGAAAATGATACGGAACTAGTGCCATCTACACTCACAAAGCCAAAGGTTAGTAACACAATGAATCATGATGCATGCCATGCAACAACCAAATGCAGCATCCAAATGCAACAAGAAAATGCATACTCACGACCCTGTACTACCTGTTGTGCTAACGCGGTTACTAGGGTGTCCTACAGTCAGCGTGGCTCTGATACCAAGCGTTGTGGCACCCCGATTCCACGAATCGGATTACCAGTGCTTCCAACCCAGAGATCATGTCTTCTGGAAACACTCAACAACTTGGCACAGAGTAGAACTGACTTTATTGATAGCATAATGTTACAAGAGCATATCTTACAATGATAGTGAGGCCAAAGGCACCCTTGGTGCAACACAATATCTACATTATTTATGAGACATAGCGGGGCCTCGAAACTACTAGGTACTTCTACGGCGTAGCAGAATATAGCGGCAACTCCATACACAGGGACACTGTTGTGGACACTTCCTAGTACGCATCATCAGGACCTCCGTCCTCGGCTTCTCCTCCATTTGGCATGATACGCCAGGTGAGCACTTTGAATGTACTCGCAAGCTCATAATAACCAAGCAATGCAGCAAACAATAGCATGGCAACAAATTATAAATAGTACCACTTGACTTTATAACAACCACTTACTCATGTCCGGGGTTGTCTCACAACCACCGGAATGCTCATCAAGCATCTCCACTCAACTAGAGTGTTCTTCCATCATTACTAACATCCACACGGGAGACCATCTACTGAGATCTGGTCGGGCCGTCCATTACCGTGGACACGGCTATTCGAATAGCTTTTACACTGTGTAGAGGTTGCACACTTTACCCACACTCTGGAGCACTGACCTCGTGATCCCATTCGGGTGGACCAGCATTGCTCCAACGCAACTTGCCTAACCCATGACTCTCTCATCATATCCCTGGCAACCACTCCCTTCCGGAGTCCTGCCCTGGGTGGCCTTGTGTCCTCACGACACCTGTGTCCTCATGACACCTGCCACCGTCGTGGCCAAACAAACTGTCCCAAACGGGGACGGGCCCAACTCAACTTAACTGGGCTCACAGAGTTATCACCGCCCACCGGGACAAGGTGGCACGTGTGCAAAACACTCCCTCTTTGGGGCATATAGGTGAGAGATCACGCGGACAGCCCAAGTCACGGCCTTCCCATACCAGCAAGAGGTGGTTGTACGGTTATGCCCGGCCAGGTGACTCATGATCATCCACCATATCATAGCAACCATAGTAACTCATAATCATAAGCATACATCTCTATATGATCATTTATTAAATCATTATTTTCTTAGCAAGTTTTATGCATGAGGATGTGAGCTATGCTATGCAAAACTACATCACATGGATATGATGGCTTGCCTTGATTAGTGGGGTTGTTCAAACACTCCTCGTCTTAAAAGTTTTCCTATGAAAATTTATTTCAAATAGCAAAAGAAAAAGTAAAATCATTCAATACCTTTTTATTAACCAGAAATTCTATGAGTGTGGGAAAAATACCAAAATTTACCAGATTGTACGGTATTTCAATACAAACCCAATGCAAAAAGAATCAAGTGATTTGGACTTGTAGATAAAAAGATTTAAATGATCATAGTTTCTGTTAAAAACTGAAATAAATAAAAGAAAAGAAAACCTGGGGGGGCACGTCGAAGGCGTAAAGTGGAGGGGCGCCTCCACTTAACGCTTCGGCCGCAGGCCACAGCCCCTAGCAGGTGGGGCCTGCCCTTTTAAAACAGAGAGAGAGGAGCGGGAACAGAGGAGGGTGATACGGCAACAAAAGTTCTTCCCCGCAATGGTGCTAGAGATCCTTCTGTCGTCTCTTGGGCTTGCGTTGGTTATTCCCTTGAAGAGGAAAGGGTGATGCAGCACAGGGGCAGTAAGTATTTCCCTTAGTTTGAGAACCAAGGTATCGATCCAGAAGGAGGGTCTCATCAAGTCCAGAGTACCTGCGCAAACACAAACAAGCTTGGACCCAACGCTCCAAAGGGGTTCTCAATCCCTTCAAGATTGTTTGCAAAGTGAGATCTGAAGGCGGAAAGTGCAACGAAGTAAAAAGTGTAAGGCTCAAAATATGGTGTGGAGTTGACCCGGGGGCCATAGTGTTCACTAGAGGCTTCTCTCAAAATAGCAAATATCACGGTGGGTGGACAAATTACTGTCGAGCAATTGATAGAACCGCGCAAAGTCATGACGATATCTAAGGCAATGATCATACATATAGGCATCACGTCCGAGACAAGTAGACCGATACTTTCTGCATCTACTACTATTACTCCACACATCGACCGCTATCCAGCATGCATCTAGTGTATTGAGTTCATGACGAACAGAGTAACGCCTTAAGCAAGATGACATGATGTAGAGGGATAATCTCAAACCAATGATGAAAACCCCATCTTTTTACCCTTGATGGCAACAACACGATGCGTGCCTCGCTACCCCTTTTGTCACTGGGTGAGGTCACCGCACGGTATGAACCCAAAACCAAGCACTTCTCCCATTGCAAGAATCATAGATCTAGTTGGCCAGACAAAACCCACAACTCGAAGAGAATTACAAGGATATGAAATCATGGATAAGAGAGATCAGAAGAAACTCAAATAAGATTCATAGATAATCTGATCATAAATCCACAATTCATCAGATATCGACAAACACACTGCAAAAGAAGATTACATGGGATAGATCTCCATGAAGATCATGGAGAACTTTGTATTGAAGATCCAAGAGAGAGAAGAAGCCATCTAGTTACTCTCTATGGACCCGTAGGTCTATGGTGAACTACTCACGCATCATCAGAGAGGTCATGGTGTAGTTGAAGAAGCCCTCCATGTCTGAATCCCCCCTTCGGCAGGGCACCAGAACGTGCCCCAGATGGGATCTTGCGGAGACAGAAGCTTGCGGCGGCGGAAAAGTGATTTTGACGATCTCCTAATTTTTTGGGGATTTTTAGGGAATATATAGGCGCAACCCCTAGGGCAGAGGGCGCCCAGGGGGCCCACAAGCCTCTGGACCGCGGCCTCCCCCCTGGTCGCGGCGTTGGGGCTTGTGGGGCCCCTGAGGCTCCCCTGCCTTGGCTCCGAAGATTCCTGATCTTCTTCCGTTACGGAAAAAATATTTTCGGGGATTTTCTTCTGTTTGGACTCCGTTTCAAAATCTCCTCTGAAAGGGGTCAAAAACATGGAAAAAACAGGAACTGGCACTTGGCACTGAGTTAATAAGTTAGTCCCAAAAAATATATAAAAGGCATGCAAAACATCCAAAGTTTGACAAGATAATAGCATGAAACCATCAAAAATTATAGATACGTTGGAGACGTATCAAGCATCCCCAAGCTTAACTCCTCCTCGTCCTCGAGTAGGGAAGTGATAAAGAATGAATTTTTGATGTGGAATGCTACTTAGCATAGTTGTCCTTTGCAACTTCTTTCACGTGACATGAATGTTCAGATCTGTAAGACTCAAAACAATAGTTTGCTATTGACATGAAAACAATAATACTTCAAGCAAACTAGCAAGGTAATCATGAACTTTCAAAGTAACAAGGCCAAGGAAAGTTATCCCTACAAAATCATATAGTCTAGCTATGATCCATCATCCTCACACAACTAATGTAAATCATGCACAACCCCGGTATTGGCCAAGTAATTGTTTTCGCACTCTTACTTTCTCAAACTTTTTATAACTATCACGCAATACATGAGCGTGAGCCATGGATATAGCACTATAAGTGGAATAGAGTGTGGTGGTGGTTGTGAGACAAAAAGGAGGAGATGGTCACATTGACTTGGCGTATCAAAGGGCTATGGACATGCCCATTAATAGATATCAATGTGAATGAGTAGGGATTGCGATACAAGAGATGCACTAGAGCTATAAGTATGTGAAAGCTCAAAAGGAGAACTAGTGGGTGTGCATCCAACTTGCTTGCTCACGAAGACCTAGGGCAATTTTGAGGAAGCCCATCATTGCAATATACAAGCCAAGTTTTATAATGAAAATTCCCACTAGCATATGGTAATGACAAAGCAAGAAGCTCCCAATCATGAAGAACATGGTGCTATTATGTAGCACAAGTGTGGAAAAAGATAGTAGCATTGTCCCTTCTCTCTTTTTCTCTCTCTTTTTTCATTTGGGCTCTTAGGCCTCTTTTTTTCTCTTTTTTTTGTTTTTGGCTCTTTGGCCTCTCTTTTTTTCCTCACATGGGACAATGCTCTAATAATTATGATCATCACACTTTTATTTACTCACAGCTTCAAAACTCAAAATGATGATGACTCTATAGGAAATGCCTCCGGCAGTGTACCGGGATGTGCAATGATCTAGCATGGCGTATGACGTTGAGAACATCTCGCTAGCTATCTTACGATCATGCAATGGCAATATGAGAGTGACGGCACAAGTCATGAGACGGAACGGTGGGAGTTGCATGGCAATATATCTCGGAATGGCTATGAAAATGCCATAGTAGGTAGGTATGGTGGCTGTTTTAAGGAAGGCATATGGTGGGTTTGTGTACCGGCGAGAATTGCACGGCACTGGAGAGTCTAGCAATGGTGGAAGGTGAAAGTGCATCTATACCATGGACTCACATTAGTCATGAAGAACTCACATACTTATTGCGAAAAAATTTATTAGTAATCTAAACAAAGTGCTAAATGCATACTCCTAGGGTAAGGGTTGGTAGATGTTAACCATCGCGCGATCCCGACCTCAACACAAAGGATGACAAACAATAGATCAATTATGCTCCGACTTCCTAACATAGCGGTTCACCATACGTGCATGCTACGGGGATCACTAACTTCAACACAAGTATTTCTAGATTCACAACACCCTACTAACATAGCTCTCAATATTACCAAATCCACGTCTCAACACTAATTGAGAGGAATCAAAACTTCTCTTTATACTCAATGCACATGAAGATGGAGGTTTTTGCATCCTCTTTGGGTGCCTATCACATTTGGGACTACATTCATAGCATAAGCCAACTACCAAATCACGCACCGCCGTGCTCTAAAAGATATAAGTGAAGCACTAGAGCAAAAGTATCTAGCTCAAAAGATATAAGTGAAGCATTGTGAGCATTCTAGCAAAATCACGATGAGTGCATGTGTCTCTCTCTCAAAAAGGTGTGCATCAAGGATGATTGTGACATGATACGTCTCAAACGTATCTATAATTTTTTATGGTTTCACGCTGTTATCTTGTCAACTTTGGATGTTTTGTTTACCTTTTATATCTTTTTTGGGACTAACTTATTAACTCAGTGCCAAGTGCGAGTTCCTGTTTTTTCTGTGTTTTTGACTCTTTTCAGATCTGATTTTGGAACGGAGTCCAAACGGAATAAATTCCCCAAAATGATTTTTTCCAGAACGGAAGAAGATCGGGAGGCTTGAGGGCAAGCAAGTGGGCCCATAGGGAGCCCACAAGCCCTGTTGCCGTGGCCAGGGGGAGGCCGCAGTAACCAAGCTTGTGGCTCCCTGGCGCCCCCCTGCCCTAAGTCTTTGGCCTATGAATTCCCTAAAAATCTAGAAAAAATAAGGGCGTCCACGAAAACACTTTTCCGCCGCCGCAAGCTTCCGTTTCCGTGAGATCTCATCTGGAGACCCTTCCCGGTGCCCTGCCGGAGGGGACTTTGGAGTTGGAGGGCTTCTTCATCAACATCATCACCCCTCCAATGACTCGTGAGTAGTTCACTTCAGACCTACGGGTCCGTAGTTAGTAGCTAGATGGCTTCTTCTCTCTCTTGGATCTTCAATAAAAAAGTTCTCCATGATCTTCATGGAGATCTATCCGATGTAATCCTCTTTGGCGGTGTGTTTCTCGAGGTCCGATGAATTGTGGATTTGTGATCAGATTATCTATGATATATATTTGAGTCTTTGCTGATTTCTTATTTGCATGATTTGATATCCTTGTAAGTCTGTCCGAGTCGTGGGTTTTGTTTGGCCAACTAGATCTATGATTCTTGCAATGGGAGAAGTTCTTGGTTTTGGGTTCTTACCGTGTGGTGACCTTTCCCAGTGACAGTAGGGGCAGCAAGACACACATCGTGTAGTTGCCATCAAGGGTAACAATATGGGCTTTGTCGTAGATATGAGATTGTCCATCTACATCATGTCATCTTGCTTAAGGCGTTACTCTATTCTTTTGGACGTAATACACTAGATGCATGCTAGATAGCGGTCGACGTGTGGAGTAATAGTAGTAGATGCAGAAAGTATCGGTCTACTTGTTTTGGACGTGATGCCTATAGATATAATCATTGCCATAGATATCGTCACGACTTTGCACGGTTCTATCAATTGCTCGACAGTAATTCGTTCACCCACCGTCTACTTGCTTTCATGAGAGAAGCCACTAGTGAACACTACGACCCCCAGGTCTATTCACACCTATCGTTTCCACTTTCACTTTTACTTTGCTTTGTTACTCTGTTGCTTTCGGTTCTCATGTGGCAAACAATCTATAAGGGATTGACAACCACTTCATAGCGTTGGGAGCAAGCTCTTTGTGTTTGTGCAGGCACTTGTGATACTCCTTCAGTGGATCGATACCTTGGTTCTCAAAACTGAGGGAAATATTTAACCACCGTTGCGCTACATCACCCTTTCCGCTTCGAGGGAACACCAACGCAAGGCTCCAAGGCCGCGGGGAAATCCTTTGCATATTTGCCTAAGAAGTACCTAAAGGCATAGCCGTAGCAGAAGGATTCCTGGTGCCGTTGCTGAGGAGTAAAGAACAGTCTCCCGTCAGCACTGTTTCTGGCACCGTTGGAAGGTCTTTTGTTGCCGTAGCAAGAATAATTTCTGGCTCCATTGCCGGGGAAGGAGAGATCTATCCAAGTAGGTCTCACAAACTCATCTCTTGCATTTACTTTTTTTTTGCCAGTTGCCTCTCGTTTTCCTCTCCCCCACTTCACATTTGCCGTTTTCATTTGCCTTTCTCCTTTGTCGTTTTCTGTTGCCTTTTGCCCTTTTGCCGTTTTCCTTTGCCGGTTTTCTTGCTTGCTTGTGTGCTTGTTTGTTAGTTGAATTCATCATGGCTAAAAACACCAAACTTTGCGACTTGTCGAGTACCAATAATAATGATTTTATTAGTACTCCGATTGCTCCTGCCACTAGTGCGGAATCATATGAAATCAATGCAGCCTTGTTGAATCTTGTTATGAAAGAGAAATTCTCTGGCCTTCCTAGTGAAGATGTCGCATCCCATCTCAATACCTTCATTGAGCTTTGCGATATGCAAAAGAAAAGAGATGTGGATAATGACGTGATTAAGTTGAAGCTTTTTCCTTTCTCGTTGCGAGATCGTGCAAAAACTTGGTTTTCTTCTTTGCCTAAAAATAGTATCGACTCTTGGGATAAGTGCAAAGAAGCTTACATATCCAACTATTTTACGCCGGCTAAGATTATATCCTTACGTAACGATATCATGAATTTCAAGCAACTTGATCATGAACACGTTGCACAATCTTGGGAGAGGATGAAGCTTATGATTAGAAATTGTCCCGCTCATGGCTTGAGTTTGTGGATGATTATACAAATCTTTTTGCTGGTTTGAATTTCGCTTCTCGCAATATCTTGGACTCGGCCTCAGGTGGAACGTTCATGGAAATCACGTTAGGAGATGCTACAAAACTCCTAGACAATATCATGACCAACTACTCTCAGTGGCACACTGAAAGGTCACCTGCTAGCAAAAAGGTACACGCTATAGAAGAAATTAACTCGCTTAGTGCTAAGATGGACGAGTTGATGAATTTGGTTGCTAGTAGAAACGCTCCTTTAGATCCTAATGACATGCCAATATCTTCCTTGATTGAGAGTAGCAACGCTAGTTTGGACGTTAACTTTGTTGGTAGGAACAATTTTGGCAACAACAATGCTTTTAGAGAAAACTATGTTCCTAGGCCTTTTCCTAGCAACTCCTCTAACAATTATGGCAATTCCTACAACAACACTTAAGGAAATCACAACAAATTACCCTCTGATTTAGAGAGTAATATCAAAGAGTTCATCAACTCTCAAAATATTTTCAATGCGTCCATAGAGGAAAAACTATTCAAAATTGACGATTTGGCTAAGAGCGTTGATAGGATGTCTTGTGATATTGATGCTTTGAAAGTTAGATGTGCTCCTCCCAAGGTCAACTTGGATGAAACTTTGAAAGCTATGCATGTCTCCATAGATGAGAGGAAAGAAAGAACCGCCCAAATTCGCGCTAGGCATGAATGGTTTAAAAGGGTGCGTTCTAGTGATGCGAATCACGAAGATCTTAAAGTGCTTAGTGTGACTCCTCTTGAATCTTTGTTTTCGCGTGTCAAACCTATGAATGAAGGGGTTGGATAGGAATTCAATTTGGTTGAAAAACGCCCCAATGATTCGGAGTCCACCTATCTTGATGATAAAGGTGTGGAGAGTGGAGTAGAAGAAATCAAAATTTTGGGTAGTAATGAAACTCCCACTTTGGATTTCAAGGAATTCAATTATGATAATTGCTCCTTGTTTGAATGCATATCTTTGATGCAATCCATTGCAAACTCTCCACATGCTTATAGCCAAAGCAAAGCCTTTACCGCGCATATCGTAGACGCTATGATGAAATCTCTTGAAGAGAAGCTCGAACTAGAAGTCTCTATACCTAGAAAACTTCATGATGAGTGGGAACCTACTATCAAAATCAAGATCAAAAACTATGAGTGCAATGCTTTGTATGATTTGGGTGCTAGTGTTTCCGTGGTTCCAAAATCTTTATGTGATATTCTTGGTTTTCATGAGATTGAAGAGTGTTCTCTTAATTTGCATCTTGCGGATTCTACTGTCAAGAAACCCATGGGAAGAATCTATGATGTTCTTATTGTTGCAAATAAGAACTATGTACCTGTGGATTTCATTGTACTTGAGATAGATTGCAATCCTTCATGTCCCATTATTCTTGGTAGACCTTTCCTACGGACTATTGGTGCTATCATCGATATGAAGGAAGGGAATATTAGATTTCAATTTCCCCTAAAGATGGGCATGGAGCACTTTCCTATAAAGAAAATAAGATTTCCTTATGAATCTATGATGAGGGCTACTTATGGTTTGAGCACCAAAGATGACTATACGTGATTCCATCACCTTTTGCCAAGCTAACGGCGTTAAACAATAGGGCTTGTTGGGAGGCAACCCAACGAATCTATCATTTTTCTTTCTGTTTTGTGTTTTCCACACTTTCATAATTTTGTTATGATTGTGTTTCTTGTGTTTCTTTTTGCGTTTGTGCGAAGCAAAACCGTTATGATTAGTCTTGGGGATGATCATTTGGTCATGCTGGAAAAGACAGAAACTTTCTGCTCAGGAAAAGAATATTCATTTTTTTATGTAAGAGCTTTCGAGTTGATTCTTTTTGCTACTGATTTCTACGCAAATTCTTCCGACTCTCGTAAGTGTTCAGAATTTTTGAAGTACCATAAGTATACTAAGTATACATATTTCTACAGACTGGTCTGTTGTTAACAGATTATGTTTTTGTTGTGTTGGTTGCTTATTTTGATGAAACTATGGATAGTATCGGGGGGTATTAGCCATGGAAGATTGAAAATACAGTAACCCAACATCAACATAAGTAGAATTCAAGTTTCCTACAGTACCTAAGGAAGTGGTGGTTTGCTTTCTTATACTAATGTTATCACGAGTTTCTGTTTAAGTTTCGTGTTGTGAAGTTTTCAAGTTTTGGGTGAAGTTCTTATGGAAAAAATGATAAAGAGTGGCAAGAGCTCAATCTTGGGGATGCCCAAGGCACCCCAAGATGATTCAAGGATGTCGTAAAAGCCTAAGCTTGGGGATGCCCCGGGAAGGCATCCCCTCTTTCATCTTCAATCCATCGGTAACGTTACTTGGGGCTATATTTTTATTCACCACATGTTATGTGTTTTGCTTGGCGCGTCTTGTATCGTAGGAGTCTTTTATTTTTTTTGTGTCACAATCATCCTTGCTGCACACCTAGAGAGAGAGACATGCACTCACTGTGATTTTGTCGAGCTTCACTTATATCCTTTGGTTAGACAATTCAGCTCAGATGTGCTTCACTTATATCTTTTGAGCTAGTTGATTTTGCTCTATGTGCTTCACTTATATCTTTTAGAGCACGGCCGTGCATGGCTTGGTAGTTGATCTATGCTTTGAAAGTATTCTCAAAAGGGGTAGTTATCCAAAGGGATACGAAAACTTCCACCTTCATGTGCATAGAATAGTTAGAGAAGTTTGATTCATCTCAACTAGTTTTGAGTTGTGGTTATGGTAATATTGAAGTTATGTTAGTAAGGTGTTGTGGATCTAGAAATACTTGTGTTGAAGTTAGTGATTCCCGTAGCATGCACGTATGGTGAACCGCTATGTGATGAAGTCATAGCATGATTAGTCTATTGATTGTCATCCATTGTGTGGCGGTCGGGATCGCGCGATGGTTTATACCTACCAACCCTTCCCCTAGGAGTATGCGTTGAATGCTTTATTTCGATTACTAATAAAACTTTTGCAACAAGTGTATGAGTTCTTCATGACTAATGTTGAGTCCATGGTTTAGATGCACTTTCACTTTCCACCATTACTATCTTCTTTAGTGTCGTGCAACTTTCGTCGGTGAACAAAACCCACCATTAGCCTCCCTCAAAACAGCCACCATAGCTACCTACTATGGCTTTTTCAAGGTCATTCCGAGATATATTGCCATGCAACTACCACCATGACATGTGCTACCATGTCTACATTGCCATTGCATGATCGTAAGATAGCTAGCATGATGTTTCCATTAATGTCCATGCCATGCTAGATCATTGTCACGGTACACTACCGAAGGCATTCCATATAGAGTCATCGTTGCTCTACGTTTTGAGTTGTAAGTGTGATGATCATCATTTATGGAGCATTGTCCCATGTGAGGAAATAAAAGAGGCCAAATATGCCCACCAAAAAAAAAGAGGCCAAAGAGCCCATCCAAAAAATGAGAGAAAAAGAGAGAAGGGACAATGCTACCACCTTTCCATACTTCTGCATATTAAGCACCATGATCTTCATGATTGAGAGTCTCTCGTTTTGTCACCACCATATAGCTAGTGGGAAATTTTCATTATATAACTTGGCTTGTATATTCCAATGATAGGCTTCCTCATTTGCCTTAGGTCTTCGTGAGCAAGCAAGTTGGATGCACACCCACTAGTTTTCTTTAAGAGCTTTCACATACTCTTAGCTCTAGTGCATCATTTATATGGCAATCCCTACTCATTCATATTGATATCTATTGATGAGCATCTCCACAGCTCATTGATATGCCTAGTTGATGTGACCATCTTCTCCTTGTTTTTCTTGCAACCTCCACCACACTCCACACCACTTATAGTGCTAAAACCATGGCTCACGCTCATGTATTGCGTGAGAGTTGAAAAGGTTTGAGAAAGTAAAGGTGTGAAAACAATTACTTGGCCAATACCGGGGTTGTGCATGATTTAAATTCGTTGTGCAATGATGATAGAGCATAGCCACACTATATGATTTTGTAGGGATAACTTTCTTTTGGCCTTGTTATTTTGAAAGTTCATGATTACTTTCCTAGTTTGCTTGAAGTATTATTGTCTCCACACCAATAGCAAACTATTATTTTGAATCTAATGGATCTAAACATTCACGTCACATAAGAGGAGTTACAAAGGACATCTATTCTAGGTAGCATGAAAGCATCAAAAATTCATTCTTTATCACTTCCCTACTCGAGGACGAGCAGGAGTTAAGCTTGGGGATGCTTGATACGTCTCAAACGTATCTATAATTTTTGATGGTTTCACCCTGTTATCTTGCCAAATTTGGATGTTTTGTTTACCTTTTATATCTTTTTTGGGACTAACTTATTAACTCAGTGTCAAGTGCCAGTTCCTATTTTTTCTGTGTTTTTGACTCTTTTCAGATCTGATTTTTGAACGGAATCCAAACGGAATAAAATCCCCAAAATGATTTTTTCCAGAATGGAAGAAGATCGGGAGGCTTGAGGGCCAAGCAAGTGGCCCACAGGGAGCCCACAAGCCCTGTTGCCGCGGCCAGGGGGAGGCCACGGCAACCAAGCTTGTGGCCTCCTTGGCGCCCCCCTGCCCTAGGTCTTTGGCCTATAAATTCCCTAAAAATCCAGAAAAAATAAGGGCGTCCACGAAAACACTTTTCCGCCGCCGCAAGCTTCCGTTTCCGCGAGATCTCATCTGGAGACCCTTCCCGGTGCCCTGTCGGAGGGGACTTTGGAGTTGGAGGGCTTCGTCATCAACATCATCACCCCTCCAATGACTCGTGAGTAGTTCACTTCAGACCTATGGGCCCGTAGTTAGTAGCTAGATGGCTTCTTCTCTCTCTTGGATCTTCAATACAAAGTTCTCCATGATCTTCATGGAGATCTATCCGATGTAATCCTCTTTGGCGGTGTGTTTCTCGAGGTCCGATGAATTGTGGATTTGTGATCAGATTATCTATGATATATATTTGAGTCTTTGCTGATTTCTGATTTGCATGATTTGATATCCTTGTAAGTCTCTCCGAGTCGTGGGTTTTGTTTGGCCAACTAGATCTATGATTCTTAAAATGGGAGAAGTGCTTGGTTTTGGGTTCTTACCATGTGGTGACCTTTCCCAGTGACAATAGGGGCAGCAAGGCACACATCGTGTAGTTGCCATCAAGGGTAACAAGATGGGCTTTGTCGTAGATATGAGATTGTCCATCTACATCATGTCATCTTGCTTAAGGCGTTACTCTAATCTTTTGGACTTAATACACTAGATGCATGCTGGATAGCGGTCGACGTGTGGAGTAATAGTAGTAGATGCAGAAAGTATCGGTCTACTTGTTTTGGACGTGATGCCTACAGATATAATCATTGCCATAGATATCGTCACGACTTTGCGCGGTTCTATCAATTGCTCGACAGTAATTCGTTCACCCACCGTCTACTTGCTTTCATGAGAGAAGCCACTAGTGAACACTACAGCCCCCGGATCTATTCACACCTATCGTTTCCACTTTCGCATTTACTTTGCTTTGTTACTTTGTTGCTTTCAGTTCTCACTTGGCAAACAATCTATAAGGGATTGACAACCCCTTCATAGCGTTGGGAGCAAGCTCTTTGTGTTTGTGCAGGCACTTGTGATACTCCTTCACTGGATCGATACTTTGGTTCTCAAAACTGAGGGAAATACTTACCACCGTTGTGCTACATCACCCTTTCCGCTTCGAGGGAACACCAACACAAGGCTCCAAGGCCGCGGGGAAATCCTTTGCATATTTTCCTAGGAAGTCCCTAAAGGTGTAGCCATAGTAGAAGGATTCCTGGTGTCGTTGCTGAGAAGTAAAGAACAGTCTCCCGTCAGCACTGTTTCTGGCACCGTTGGAAGGTCTTTTTTGCCGTAGCATGACACAACAAAAAGAAAAGACTCCTATGATACAAGACGCTCGAAGAAAAACACATATCATGTGGTGAATAAAAATATAGCTTCAAGTAATGTTACCGATGGATTAAAGACGAAAGAGGGGATGCCTTCCCGGGGCATCCCCAAGCTTAGGCTTTTGGTGTCCTCGAATTTTGCTTGGGATGCCTTGGGCATCCCCAATCTTGAGCTCTTTCCACTCCTTATCTCTTTGTCCATAAGAACATCACCCAAAACTTGAAAACTTCACAACACAAAACTTAAACAGAAACTCGTGATAACATTAGTACAAGAAAACAAACTACCACTTCTTTTGGTACTTTAGCAAACTTAAATTCCATCTATATTGGTGTTGGGCTACTGTATTCTCACTTTTCCATGGCTAGTACCCCCCGATACTAACCATAGTTTCATCAAAACAAGCAACCAACTCAACAAAAACAGTATATGTCAAAAACAGACCAGTCTGTAGCAATTTGTATACTTTGTATACTTCTGGTACCTCAAAAAATCTGAACAAATACGATGGCCTGAGCAAAAAGCATATCAACCGGCAAGAAAAATAATCGACTCAAAAGCTCTTTCTGAATAAAAATGAAAAGTCATCTCGTGAGCGCAAAGTTTCTGTCGTTTTCCAACAGGATCAAACAACCATTACCAAGACTAGTCATAAAGGTTTTGCTTGGCTTAAACACAAAAAGAAACACCAAAAACACAATCGAAACAGAATCGTGATGGTGTGAACGCAACAAAACAGAAAGAAAAATATAAATTCATTTGGTTGCCTCCCAACAAGCACTATTGTTTAACGCCCTTAGCTAGGCATAAAAACGATAGAATCATGTATCATCGTCTTTGGTGCTCAAACCATAAGTGGCCCTCATCATGGATTCATAAGGCAATCTTATTTTCTTTCTAGGAAAGTGTTTCGTGCCCTTCCTTAAAGGAAATTGAAATCTAATATTCCCTTCCTTCATATCGATGATAGCACCGATAGTCCTTAGGAAAGGTCTACCAAGAATAATAGGGCATGTAGGATTGCAATCAATGTCAAGAACAATGAAATCCATGGGTACATAGTTCCTATTTGCAATAATACGAACATCATTGATCCTTCCCATGGGTTTCTTGACAGTAGAATCAGCAAGATGCAAATTAAGAGAACACTCTTCAATCTCATTAAAACCCAGAACATCACATAAAGACTTTGGAATTGCAGAAACACTAGCACCCAAATCACACAAAGCATTGCATTCGTAGTTTTTGATTTTGATTTTGATGGTAGGTTCCCACTCATCATGAAGCTTTCTAGGGATAGAGACTTCCAATTCAAGTTTCTCTTCAAGAGATTTTATCATAGCTTCGACGATGTGATCGGTAAAGGCCTTGTTTGGGCTATAAGCGTGTGGAGAGTTTAACATGGATTGCATCAAATAAATGCATTCAATCAAGGAGAAACTATCATAATTGAATTCCTTGAAATCCACGATAGTAATTTCATTACTACTCAAAGTTTTAACATCTTCTACTCCACTTTCAATGCTTTTAGCATCAAGATAGATGGACTCCGAATCATTGGGGCACTTTTCAACCAAAGTGGATTCATATCCAGACCCATAATCATTAGGTTTGACACAAGAAAACAAAGATTCAATGGTAATCACACCAAGCACTTTAAGATCTTCGTGATTCTCATCACGAGAACACGCCTTTTTAAGCCATTCATGTCTAGCACGAATTTTGGCGGTTCTTTCTTGTCTCTCAATCATGGAAACACGCATAGATTTCAAAGTTTCATCCATGTTGATTTTGGGAGGAGCACATCTAACTTTCAAAGCATCAACATCACTAGACATTCTATCAACGCTCTTAGCCAAATCATCAATTTTGAGTAGCTTTTCCTCTATGGACGCATTGAAAATCTTTTGAGAGTTTATGAACTCTTTGATATTAGTCTCTACATTAGAGGGTAATCTATTGTAATTTCCATGGGTATTGTTGTAGGAATTGCCAAATTTATTAGAGGAGTTACCAGGAAAAGGCCTAGGAACATAGTTTTCTCTAAAAGCATTGTTGTTGCCAAAGTTATTCCTACCAAAAAAATTAACGTCCAAGCTAGCGTTGCTACTCTCAATCAAAGAAGACAAGGCCATATCATTAGGATCCAAAGGAGAACTTCTACTAGCAACCTAATTCATTAACTCGTCCATCTTAGCACTCAACGAGTTAATTTCCTCTATAGCGTGTACCTTCTTACTAGTAGGTGACCTTTCAGTGTGGCACTGAGAGCAGTTCGTCATGATGTTGTCTAAGAGCTTTGTGGCGTCTCCTAACGTGACTTCCATGAACGTTCCACCTGAGGCAGAGTCCAAGATATTTCTAGAAGCGAAATTCAAGCCAGCGTAAAAGATTTGTATAAGCATCCAAAGACTCAAGCCATGAGCGGGACAATTTCAAATCATTAATTTCATTCTCTCCCAATCTTGTGCAACAAGTTCATGATCAAGTTTCTTGAAATTCATCATATTATTACGGAGAGAGATGATCTTAGCCGGCGGAAAATACTTGGATATATACGCATCTTTGCACTTATCCCAAGAATCGATACTATTTTTAGGCAAAGAAGAAAACCAAGTTTTCACGCGATCTCGCAACGAGAAAGGAAAAAAGCTTCAATTTAATCACGTCATTATCCACATCTTTCTTCTTTTGCATATCGCAAAGCTCAATGAAGGTATTGAGATGGGATGCGGCATCTTCACTAGGAAGGCCAGAGAATTGCTCTTTCATAACAAGATTCAGCAAAGCGGCATTTATTTCGTATGACTCTGCACTACTGGCGGGAGCAATCGGAGTACTAATAAAATCATTATTATTAGTATTCCAGAAGTCACAAAGTTTGGTGTTTTCATTCATGGTGACTTCGGCAAGCAAGCAAGCACACGAGCAAACAAAGAGCATGCGAGAAAAAAGGCAAATGAAAAAGGCAAACGAAAAAGGCAAATTGGTGAAGTAGGGGAGAGGAAAACGAGAGGCAATTGGCAAACAAAGTAAATGCAAGAAATGAGTTTGCGACACCTACTTGGATGAGTTCTTGACTTGATCTTCCTCCCCGGCAACGGCGCTAGAAATTCTTCTGCTACGGCAACAAAAGTTCTTCCCAGGCAGTGGTGCCAGAGATCCTTCTGTCGTCTCTTGGGCTTGCGTTGGTTCTTCCCTTGAAGAGGAAAGGGTGATGCAGCACAGGAGCGGTAAGTATTTCCCTCAGTTTGAGAACCAAGGTATCGATCCAGAAGGAGGGTCTCGTCAAGTCCAGAGTACCTGCGCAAACACAAACAAGCTTGCACCCAACGCTTCAAAGGGGTTGACGATCCCTTCAAGATTGTTTGCAAAGTGAGATATGAAGGCGGAAAGTGCAACAAAGTAAAAAGTGTAAGGCTGAAAATATGGTGTGCAGTAGACATGGGGGCCATAGTGTTCACTAGAGGCTTCTCTCAAAATAGCAAATATCAAGTGGGTGAACAAATTACTGACGAGCAATTGATAGAACCGCGCAAAGTCATGACGATATCTAAGGCAATGATCATACATATAGGCATCACGTCCGAGACAAGTAGACCGATACTTTCTGCATCTACTACTATTACTCCACACATCGACCGCTATCCAGCATGTGTCTCGTGTATTGAGTTCATGACGAACAGAGTAACGCTTTAAGCAAGATGACATGATGTAGAGGGATAATCTCAAACCAATGATGAAAACCCCATCTTTTTACCCTTGATGGCAACAACACGATGCGTGCCTCGCTACCCCTTCTGTCACTAGATGAGGTCACCGCACGGTATGAACCCAAAACCTTCACTTTTCCCATTGTAAGAATCATAGATCTAGTTGTCCAGACAAAACCCACAACTCGAAGAGAATTACAAGGATATGAAATCATGCATAAGAGAGATTAGAAGAAACTCAAATAAGATTCATAGATAATCTGATCATAAATCCACAATTCATTGGATCTCGACAAACACACCACAAAAGAAGATTACATCGGATAGATGTCCATGAAGATCATGGAGAACTTTGTATTGAAGATCCAAGAGAGAGAAGAAGCCATCTAGTTACTAGCTATGGACCCGTAGGTCTATGATCAACTACTCACGCATCATCGGAGAGGTTATGGTGTTGATGAAGAAGCCCTCCGTGTCCGAATCCCCCTCCGACAGGGCACCAGAACGTGCCCCAGATGGGATCTTGCGGAGATAGAAGCTTGCAGCGGCGGAAAAGTGATTTCGATGATCTCCTGATTTTTTGGGATTTTTAGTGAATATATAGGCGCAACCCCTAGGGCAGAGGTCGCCCAGGGGGCCTACAAGCCTGTGGGCCGCGGCCTCCCCCCTGGTCGTGGGGTGGGGGCTTGTGGGGCCCCTCAGGCTCCCCTGCCTTGGCTCCCAAGCTTCCCGATCTTCTTCCGTTACGGAAAAAATCTTTTCGGGGATTTTCTTCTGTTTGGACTCCATTTCAAAATCTCCACTGAAAGGGGTCAAAAACATGGAAAAACAGGAATTGGCACTTGGCACTGAGTTAATAAGTTAGTCCCAAAAAATATATAAAAGGCATGCAAAACATCCAAAGTTTGACAAGATAATAGCATGAAACCATCAAAAATTATAGATACGTTGGAGACGTATCAGAGGGCGGCTCACCGGCGACGCTCACCGGCGATGGGGACGGCGGCGAGGCTGGGAGATGACGGGAATGGAACGAGCGCTCGACGGCGATCCTCCCTGTACCCGTAGCTCCTCCAGAGGTGGACGGACGGCGTCGCCCCACTTTCTCCGGCGGGTGGAGGCTACGATGGTCGTCGACGGTGATAGTTTCGTCCGGGATTCAACTCACTGACGGCTCGAGGAGCACTAGAGGGTCCCAAGGAACACACTGGTGGCCTTGGATTGGACTGGGGAGGGGCGGAGGAGGCTGGCGACAGAGGGGATTTGGTGGCGGAGCAACTCGTCGGAGCTGAGGGACATGAGCTCCCGGCTCTTGCTGGGGGTTCTAGGGCTAATCCAAAGGTGGAGGAGAGGGGTGGGAGCTAGGAGGGGTTCGGGCAGCGCCTTAAATAGTCCAGCGATGAGCCTACCGATCTCTCCCGAAGCGGCGAGGCTCGGGCTTGCCACTGGACCAAGGTCGGCGAGCTGGCTGTCGCGGCACGGTGGTGAGGTGATGGAGGAGGTCAAGGGAGCGAGAGGACGGGTCCGAAGCCATTAATGGTGTGCGGACAGCCATAGTGGCCGAATCCCACTGTGTTGCCCGTGGCGGAGCTTGGCCGGGAGCGACGGCGGCCTTCCTCGGCAAACCAGAGGGTTCGGGAGGTGCCACGCGGCTATCAGGGACCTCGTCGGCGCTTCGGACAAGGGGGGCAGCGATTGACGGCTTGGCTGTCACTAGAGCTGCGCAGAGCGCGCTCTGTGGCATGCCAACACCGTGCTCACCACGGTTGCGGCCACCCTGATGCCACGCAAGCCTTGACACCTTTTCCATTGCGTCGACCAGCCTTCCATTAGTCACCATCCACTGCTTGCCTGAGCACACAAGCTCTGCTGCGACTAGGAAAATCATCAACAGGTTCTTCCAGCAGACTTTGGGTTGATATGGAGCTCAACAAGGTTGGGATAAGAGCAAACTAAGATGTCTAATGGAATCATCATAGAAAAGACTCTAAACTGGCAAAATTTGGCAAGGTTTGAAGATCAAATGAATATAGTTCCTTTGTAAACCATCTTTCTGGTCCAGAACACAAATGAGCTCCTAGCACTCAATTGCAAGCTTTGCTACCAGTGTCGTTTGGTGGGGAAGTGTCATTTGGTGGTGCACACATGCCCAAAAATTTGCAGCTCCATTGTGCACTCCTAGCTGGCACTTCCTTCACAAAGGTCCTATTTTAGTAGAAACTTAGCAGAGTGTTTTTGCTCAAAATTTGTACTGGACCATGGGATGTTTTTACATATTGGAACCATATATGATCCCTAGTAACTACATAAATTTATTGGGAATTTTTAAAAACAGGAATCATAGGGTTGCTTCACAAAAGGATAATTCTGGTCAGATAATAAATAATTATTCTGGCCATAATTATCCATTGGACACAGAAATGTTTTTGCATATTTTGAAATCATATCGCATTGAAAAGATGTTGCAAAAAATTTGGGTCTTAAAGCTCATCCAAGCTATAGGTTGCTTCACAACCCATAGTGATGGCATAATTCCCAAAATAGAAAAGGAGAATTATTTAATGAAAGAAAATATTGCAAATAAATCTCAGAAGGGTTTTAGTATGAAGCAAATGGTTTTGGGTTGTTGGAGACAAGAATTCAAAGATTTCTTAATCCAACTTGCTTTGAGAACTTGGAAATCCACCAAATTGCAAGTGCTTTTCAAAAATATTTTGAAAAGAAAAGTTTTGAAAAATCAAGGTGTTACAGGTTGCCGGGTCATAACACATAGTAGGTGACTACAACTTGCAAGATAGGATCAAGAACACACATATATTGGCGAGAACATAATAGGTTCAGATCTGAAATCATGGCACTCGGGCCCAAGTGACAAGCATTAAGCATGGCAAAGTAGTAGTAACATCAATCTCAGAACATAGTGGATACTAGGGATCAATCCCCGTCAAAACTAACTCAATTACATGATAGATATCATCCAACCCATCACCGTCCAGCAAGCCTACGATGAGATTACTCACGAACGGTGAAGAGCATCATGGAATTGGCGATGCAGGAAGGTTGGTGATGACGATGGCGACGATCTCCCCTCTCCGGAGCCCAAAACAGACTCCAGATCTGCCCTCCAGAGGAAGAACACGAGGTGGCGGCGCCTCCGTATCGTAAAACGCGATGAACTCTTCTCCTTGATTTTTTTTCCGGACGAAAGGGACTAAATAGAGCTGGAATTGGAGGTGGTGGAGCAACGTGGGCCCCACAAGCCTGCTAGGCGCGGCCAGGGGGGCGCGCCTGGTGGGCTTGGGGGCTCCACGCTCCACTTCTTCGGTTGATTCTTGCGCCAGTATTTTTTATATATTCCACAAAAAATCCTCTTAAATTTCCAGGTCATTCCGAGAACTTTTATTTCTGTGCAAAAACAACACCATGGCAATTCTGCTGAAAACAGCGTTAGTCAGGGTTAGTTCCATTCAAATCATGCAAATTAGAGTCCAAAACAAGGGCAAAAGAGTTTGGAAAAGTAGATACGATGGAGACGTATCACTTTCTCCCCTTGTTCTTTCTCTCTCTCTTGGCAAAAAGGTTCTAGCGGTAGTTGTTGGGGAACGTTGCATGGGAAACAAAACATTTTCCTACGCACACAAAGACCTATCATGGTGATGTCCATCTAAGAGAGGAGATTAGATCCACATACCCTTGTAGATCGCTAAGCGGGATGCGTTAAGAAACGCGGTTGATGTAGTGGTACAGCTTCGTGATTCAAATCACCGTCGTCCCACGACCCGTTCCGATCTAGCGTCGAACGGACAGCACCTCCGCGTTCAGCACACGTACAGCTCGATGACGATCTCGGCCTTGTTGATCCAGCAAGAGAGATGGAGAAGTAGATGAGTTCTCCAGGAGCGTGACGGCGCGCCGGTGGTGCTGATGATCTACTCCTGCAGGGCTCACGTGGTATAGGCTTGAGTTGCACGTGGCAAAGTTGTGTCTCAAAAAGCCCTAAACCACCAATATATATAGGAGGGGAGGGGCTAGACTTGGGGCTCAAGGGAGCCCCAAGGGCGCCGACCGAGTGGGAGGAGGTGGACTCCCACCCCAATTCGGTTTGGGGGAAGGAGTCCCCTCCTTCCTTCCCACCTCCCTCTTTCCTTGTTTTTTTTCTTTTCTTTTGGTTTTTTCCACTTGTGGTGCCATGACCCTATTGGGCTTGCCTCACCAGCCCACTAAGGGATGGTGCGCCACCCTAGGGTCACTGGACTCACTCCCGGGTGGGTGGGCCCCTCCCTGTGAATATCCGGAACCCATTCGTCACTCCCGGTACACTGTCGGTAATGCCCGAAAACTTTCCGGTGACCAAATGAAACCATCCTATATATCAATCTTTGTTTCCGGACCATTTCGGAAACCCTCGTGACGTCCGTGATCTCATCCAGGACTCGGAACAACCTTCGGTCACCAACACATATAACTCAACTATACTAAAACATCATCGAACCTTAAGTGTGCAGACCCTGCGGGTTCGAGAACTATGTAGACATGACCCGAGACACTCCTCCGTCATTATCCAATAGCGGGACCTGGATGTCCATATTGGATCCTACATATTCTACGAAGATCTTATCAATTGAACCTCTGTGCCAAGGATTCATATAATCCCGTGCAACATTCCCTTTGTCCTTCGGTATGTTACTTGCCCGAGATTTGATCGTTGGTATCCCTATACCTATTTCAATATCGTTACCGGGAAGTCTCTTTACTCATTCTGTAATACAAGATCCCGTGACTCACACTTGAGTCACGTTGCTTGCAAGGCTTGTGTGTGATGTTGTATTACCGAGTGGGCCCTGAGATACCTCTCCGTCACACGGAGTGACAAATCCCAGTCTTGATCCATGCTAACTCAATGGACACCTTCGGAGATACCTGCAGAGCACCTTTATAGTCACCCAGTTACGTTGTGACGTTTGATACACACAAGGTATTCCTCCGGTGTCAGTGAGTTACATGATCTCATGGTCATAGGAATGAATACTTGACACGCAGAAAACAATAGCAATAAAATGACACGATCACATGCTACGTTCATAGTTTGGGTCTAGTCCATCACATGATTCTCCTAATGATGTGATCCAGTTATCAAGTGACAACACTTGCGTATGGTCAAAAAACCTTAAACATCCTTGATCAACTCGCTAGCCAACTAGAGGCTTGCTAGGGACATTGTTTTGTCGATTTATCCACACATGTATCCATGTTTTCATTCAATGCAATTATAGCAGGGATAATAAACGATTATCTTGAAACAGGAAATATAACAATAACTATTTTATCATTGCCTCTAGGGCACATTTCCAACAGTAGTACCGCTAAAAGTTAGCGGTAGTACCGCTAGCAAGCGGTAGTACCACTAAAAGTTAGCGGTAGTACCGCTAGCAAGCGCTAGTACCACCCCCTGGCTAGCGGTAGTACCGCTCCAGGTCTGCAGTACCGCTCTCGTAGCGGTTGTGCTACGAAGAACCTTTTTGCGAAGACTTTCTCGGCGGTGTTAGGCCCGGTAGTAGCTCGTGCACTACCTTGGGTAAAGCGGTAGTACCGCTCTAGTCCGGGCGGTAGTACCGCTGGAGGCAGCGGTAGTACCGCTGCCCCTGAGCGGTAGTACCACTCTGCTCATGCAGTAAGTGGGGGTAACGGTTGGTTTTGTCCCCCCACTATATAAAGGGTTCTTCCACTCCGTGAACCCTACCTTTGACCCTCCAAGACTCCATTGTTGCTCCCTAAGCTCATATGTGCCCGATCTCTCTCCCTAGCCAATCAAACTTGTTGATTTTCTAGGAACTGGTTGAGAAGGCCTAGATCTACAGTTCCACCAAGAGAAAATTGATTCCCCCCACTAATCCCTTGTGGATCTTGTTACTCTTGGGTGTTTGAGCACCCTAGACGGTTGAGGTACCTCGGAGCCAAATTCCATTATGGTGAAGCTTCGTTGTCTTGTTGGGAGCCTCCAAGCTTTGTGTGGAGATAGCCCCAACCTTGTTTGTAAAGGTTCGATCGCCGCCTTCAATGGCACCTATAGTGGAATCACGACACCTTGCATTGTGTGAGGGCGTGAGGAGAATACGGTGGCCCTAGTGGCTTATTGGGGAGCATTGTGCCTCCACACCGCTCCAACGGAGACGTACTTCCTGTCAAAGGGAAGGAACTTCGGTAACACATCCTCGTCTTCATCGGTTCCGCTTGTGGTTATCTCTAACCTTTACATTGTGTATGTTATTGTTGTAGAGTATTTCTTACTTGCCTTAGCGATTATAGTTGGTAGCATCATTTTAGAGAACCCTTTATGTTGCTAACCCTAACTTGTTAAGAATAGCTGAAAATTAGTAGTTGCCTATTCACCCCCCCCCCCTCTAGTCAACCATATCGATCCTTTCACACTTCGTGACCGCCCGTCGGTTCAAATGGGTCGGTGATGGGGCTATAGTGAGGGCAAGCTCGTCCTCACTCGCACCGCTACTACACCCAACGACATCGGTGACATAAATGAACTCCACATATACCATGGGTTGTCCAAATATCGAGTTATTGGGATTGCTTGCAAACCTCATGTACGACCCCAAGAGTTTTCACCAGTGACCGGCCACAAACCCCAATGGGGAACTGTCCCATCATTTCCTCCGGCAACCATGAAAGCCTCCATGGTCATCTTTTTTTCATCCATTGCTGGCCCAAACACCTCTCGGATGCACCTTCTAACTGTTGCATAATCTATGTTGACTATGTCTCTCACTACAAGTGTAGTTAATCCCCACATGGACACATCCACCCTGGAAGGAGCGTCGCGTATGACGTCCCCATAGAACACTAACAAATTTTTCATAGTACCTAATGAGCATCAAGATTTACATTGTTAGTCGATTAAAACTTTCAATATCTTCCGCAAAATCAGTTTAATATATTTAGATTTTCATAATTTCCGATGATAATCGTTTATTTACACATAATAATGTGACAAATATTCACAACAACAATAACATCATTCATAACAGTACATCAATATACACAAATATTCGAAAAATTACACGGCGTCATTGTACCTCAACTTCAGTAAAGATGTCCTTCCAAATAAAATTAAGTGTCACGATAGTTCGAAAAATATGTGTCAGCATGAACATATTGCTAGTAATATGTCGACGGAGTCAACCTATTATCACATGAACAAAAATATTGTACACTATTTTATTTAATAAAATAACACTAATTTATTTAATAAAATGACACGTGAAATAACATCATATTTAATCATGCAATGACCAATTACCGTACAATCTTTTTCTTAATTAGCATATTAAGAACTTTTTAAATGTCTAACTAAAATTATGCATCTTAAAGACCTAACGTTGATCTACAATACAATCAAATATTTGTTGTCCAAATTCTGACTCAACTCAACCTTAACGTTTAAGAGAAGTACTAATTACGACTTAATGACAAGAATAACATCATGTTGCATGTAAAAAAAATAACACAACTAACATTGATCACAACATCTTGAACATACCTTCCTCATGACTATTACTATAAGTGCAAATTATCTCATATTAATACGTTTATAACTTCTAAGCAGTAAACATCGCATAGCTAATGACGGGCTACAAAACTATATAACTTCTAACGTGCATGCCTAAAAAAAATCATGTATTGAAAATATCATACCTTGATCTTCAACTTAGTAGTCCACACACACATTAAAATATACTCCTTAAGCTTCAAATTATTCTACAAAGTAATAAAACACTGCCTAAAACAACAGAGAGTACAAACTTAGAAATTAAATCAAATAGAGTACAAACATCATACATGCGAGCATAACCAACAAAAATGGATAGACCTTACCTTGACCTCTCTTTTCTTCAACTAGAACATCAGAATCTGACTCTAAATCATCCTAAATCACGACTAAGAGTCGGTATCGAGCTTTTCTTTATGTGTGTTCTTGAGACTTAGAAAGAGAAGAGGGCGAGAGAGCGATAGTGTTTCCGCATGAAACAATGAGATCGCATATAAAAGGAAGAGGAGCACTATAGTGTCGATAGAATAGGTTCAAACGCATCGTGTTTCTGTCGCAGCAACAACAACGCTCTCTACCTCACACAGAACATCAGCATCTCGCAATCGCACACACAGTAGCAGCATCTAACCACAGAAATCAGCACAATCATACCTCGCACAGAACAGCAACATCTCGCAATCGCACACAAAGTAGCAGCATCTAACCACAGAAATCAGCACAATCAGTAACATTATTACCTCGTAATCAGCGTTGTCAAAGCAGGCGACCGCGTGCAGCCGAACAGGGGCTGCCACCCGGCGCGGTGGCGGCAGGACCCATTGCCCTATTCTCGTTTCGTCGCGACCCGGTGCTGTGTCAGGAAAGCTGTGGCGGCAGGTGATGTCGCCTTGTTGCCTGACGGCAGGTACCACGTTTCAGCTGGTGCGTTTGTCATCACGGAGCAGACAATCTTTTCTGGCATTTTATCTGCAAAGTGGTCTATTTAAACAGTTTTATCGAGCAGGGGTCCTTTTAGACAAAAGTTCAAGCAATCCTATCTGTACCACCATCTTCAGAAAATCAGAAGTGGCGCATCCTTTTCAAACATCGTCCTCACGGATGTCCTTTCGTTGTTGTTGTTGAGGGGTTCACATCACAAAGCTTCACCAGAATACTCAATCAACTCTACTGTATTTTCTATTTAATCAACTAGAGGCAAATTGATCTCCTTTGCCGGACATTGGTGCTCACTTATTCATTATTAAAGCAACTCCAACGAGACGATCTATTTTATCCGTTGTTGTTTGTTTGAATTTATATAGACAAAAATAATGACCCAACGCACAAATTTATTGTCAAAACGCATCCACGCCGCTCCATTTTTAACTTAAATTTAAGACTGAAATGCATCGGCGCGAATGAGAAGTGAAAGCTTCCGCGTCCTCTCGATGTCCGTATGTGACCGACCTGACCTACTTGTCACATAGCCATCCATCCACCTCTGTCTGCTTATTTAATTCGTGAGCATGTCCCACCCACCTTTCTAGTACTCCCTTTGTTCTTAAATAAATAAATCTACACTTTAAAATATGTCTATGCAGATTCCTAAATAAATAAATCTATAATTTAAAATATGTCTATATACATCCATACGTACTTCATAACGAAATCTCTAAAAAGTTGATATTTAGGAACGGAGGAAGTATTAGACGGTGTCTGGATCACTAAAGACTAGAGACTAGTAGTCACCTTTAGTCAGTAAACCTCCAAACACCCCTGACTAATGGGTGACTAAAACTAGTTTAGTCCCTAGTCACCCCACCCCCAACTTTTACTGACTAAAGTCTCTTCTCTAATTAATTGGCGGGCCCATCCTGTTGCGGGCTCATCCTCCCATGCGGGCACGCTAATGGAAGGGAGATAAATGGAAGTAAGAGAGAATAATTTAATACTGAGACATTTAATGCTGACTAGTAGTAGTCACCTTCCAAACAGGGCCTGACTACAAACTTCTAGTTTGACTACTACTAGTCACATGTGCCGACCACTTGCTTTCCGATTGGATACATGTGCTGATCAATTTAAAAAATGGACACGGACAAACCTACCCAAACAGACAAAACACGGACAGAAAGTCCGCCAAACGAACAAAAACGATGTTCGTTTGGGTCGCTAGCAGGCATAACAAATTCTAGTGGCAACAAATGCATATAAAGTTTCATTCCCATCGTATTTTATGAAAATACAAAGAAATTGTTCCAATTGTCCAGCTTCTGAGAGTCTGATTCAATTAATCGCATATAAAAAGGGACTCTGAGTCGATTACTGAAACTCAAGAAGCTCATGGAGTACTTTATCACGACAACCTATATTCAGCTCGACTGCTTGAGCATTAAAAGTGGACACTAAAACTTGGAGTAGAAGACTAGCAGCAAATACATCTCACAGAAGTAAGCTTCAGGCTGATCAGAATCTAGGAGCGTCTAAACGACAGTATAATGATTGTAGGTACAGAAGAAGAACATGCGTATAAAAGAGGCTTGTTGATTTTAACTTCACTTCAGAACTTAGGCATGTGCAAAGGTACCAAGAATTTGACCCGCGAGCCAGATATCATTCGTCACCATCAGACAAGAACAGAGGACCTTCTTGTTCCCTGACTTCATTCAGCCTTCATTCACACTTGGTATGATCCAAGATGCCGCCGCCCCGATACGCTGAGCCATGTCAAGCTCGTTCAGCCGGCATTCAAGCTTCTTAGTGGTCCGGCTCTGCAGATTGAAAGCCGATACACTGTATTTCACACTGCTGGAGCGGCTCGCCTCCTTGGTGGTCACCGAGTAGACTGTGTTGCTTTCAAGATTCGTGAACCCTGATGCCCCCACAGCGAATCCGTGGAGAGGATCAACAAACAGCGCCCGCTCGCCGATGCTGGTGAGGTCCTGCCAGACTGGGTAGGTGCTCCGGTGGTTCACGGAGAATGCCTTGGAGAAGTCCACGTCGGCACCATCACCAAAGACGTACAACCACTTGGACTTGGCTAGAAGGAAGAGCTCCTCACCAGCCACCACGACGCGCGCCTCAGTGGGGAGGTCGAGTTGGGGCGGCGGGATGACGGCAGTGACCGCGAGGGTGATGGAGTCGACGATGGTGGTGCGGCACGCGTCCTCCTCGAAGACGAAGAAATCGCCGCCGGCGTAGTTGATGCTGCTCACGTTGCAGTCGGGCATGGCGGGGACTGGGGCCCAGGAGTCGGCGAGAGGGTCTAGGGCGCAGACCAGGACGACCTCGCCGCAGGACGCCATGACGCTGTGCGGGGATAGGTCCCAGGCCAGGTCATCCGTCTCCGCGAAGAAGGCGGGGAGCGGCGGGAGGGGGCGAACGGAGCCGGTGAAGGGGTGGAGGAGGGACGCGGCGAGATCTGTGGGGTCGATGGCGAGGATCCAGCCGTGCGGAGACGCAGAGAGGCGGCGGCGGCGGCGGCGGCGGTCGGCGTCCGCGGTGGGGACGGGCAGATGGATGTTGCAGTAGAGGCGGTCCTCCGAGGGGTTGAAGAAGAGCGGCGACGGGGAGGACGGGAGAACGAGCCACGGGGGCTGCGATGGAGGCGCGGCCGCTGCATCCACTCCCGCGTCACGCCAGGTGGTGCATACGGAGCGGAAGCGGGCGATGTCCGCTAGCTCCGTGAGGTCGCCGGAGACGGTTACGAGGAGATCCGGTGCGAAGTTCGACCACCCGCGGAGGGCCATGGAGACCGTGATCTGGAATTGAAATTGGGCGTTTCTAGGTTGTGTGGACTCGGTTGCGATGGAAAAATGCCTCTTTGCTCGGATTTATGGGTGATTCTCTATGGCGGTGGGGATCGTTGCCGTGCATTGTTTTGATCATTGGGCTTGTGCGGTTTGGTCGGTGCCGCTCTTTAGGGCAACTCCAACACAGTCCATTAGAGCGTGTCTAGCCATTCCGTAAATAATAATCCGCAAAATGTATTTACAATTTGTTGCCTATCAATTTTAGGCGAATATATATGTTAAAAAATCAGATCCCGTATATGAAACTGTAAAATTTAAAGAAAAAAAACATTTGTGGGTGAAACTTGTAAAGACATGCATGAAATCACATCATGGTTCTTCATCAAACTACATTATTCGTCATGAGCAAACTACATTGTCTTCATACTATTAGGTAGGGGGACTGCGAGTCGTGCAGCGTGTCCGAGCCTAGGCTATCAAAAATGACGGATGCGGCGGTGACGACATGGTGGAGGAGCCGGAGGAGCACAGTCGGCGTCGAAGTCGGAGTCGAAGTCAATCCAGACCTTGACCTACTCGACCTTCATGACGCGCAGGTCCGCCTCCTTGGACGCGCTCGTGTGCGATGTTGTGACGCCTTACTCGAGGAAGATCTACTCGATCTCAAACCCGCGGCGGTTGCACGCGGAGACCTCCTCCGCCTCCCTCACCGAGCATTCCATGATGGCGTGCATGAGGTGATCCTCCTGTCCCGGGGGGAGGTAGTTCTCGCGGCTGATGACCCCTCCGCGTGGTGGAACAACGCCATCCTCGAGCTTGACGACGAACGGCCCGAGCTCCTCTGGCCTTCTCTTGACTTTAGTGATGGTCCGCAAGGACGAGGCGCACGCAGACGAATTCCCAACGACACACGAGCCGGAGGAGCGCACCGTTGGGCCGCGAGCTCCCGCTCGTACTCCTCGAGCTCGCGGCATTCGTAAGCCGGCGGCGTCCGGCGGCCGTACTTCATCCACTTCTGTGATCCCCGCTTGCGTGCGGTGGCGGCGGCGCCGCTCGACATCATCCCCTCCATTTCTGTGGCCGTCCTTGGTCGGGATGGCTATGGGTTTGTTTGGCTCCCCGGCGGCGAGGGCGGAGTGGGAGATGAATCGTGGCGAAGCTGCGGCGGTGGAGGATAGGGTTTGACCCGTATCCAAGCGGTGAAATGGAATATGCCCCGGTTGGGGGGTCTTTTTCCGGGCCACGGTAAAAAAAAATTATGGGCCGGATGCGCGATACGGGGTCTATTCTGGCTAGCAAAACGGGCCGAACCCGTATACTTGCCCGAATTATCCGGGTTCGACCCTTTTAAGGGGTCTGCTAGAGATGCTCTTAGAGCATCTACAGCCAGACTGAGCAAATCCGGCCTCGGACGCGTTCAGACACGCTTGCGGACGCATACGGACGACCCTTCATATTTCGCTTCGTGCATCCACATACCTCATATTCGGACTCTTAAATCCATACAAAGCCATGCACGTCGATCATCCGATATAAATTGTCTGTATTCAACAGTTTTAAACAAAAGCAAACGATATCATAGTTCCACCAAACTAACATGCCAAAATGAAATCAATGCCCGGATGCTGTTGGATCACTGGCCGGATGAGTTCGTCCATGCGTCGTGCTCCTCTTGGGCATCCATCTCCGCATGCATCTGGGCTGCCTCCTCCGTCTGCATCATGGCAACGATCGCCGCCTGCATCTAGGCTACCTCCACCATCTGGATCGTGGTTGCGTGCTTTGTTGTCGCAGTCGTAGCCGCCCTGGCCGCCCCAACGCTCTATGGTCGTTGATCTCCCTCTTTGTGTCCACGAGACATTTTGGCATGTTCATCCAAAGTGAATTAATCCATGAGCATGATTTTTTGCATCCTTCACGTCGTGTGAGAGTTGCAACCTCTCCTTCTCGAGCTCAATGTCTTCAAATGTCTTGGCCTTCTGGAGTTCTCATTTGATCGCCGCCTCTTGCTTCTCCAACTCGATTGTCTTCCTCTCAATTTCAAGCCACCTCTTTGGCCTCGTTCGATCCCACTTCATCCTCTTCCTTTGTGCATCCAACATAGCCTTGTACCTCTCATCTTTCTTACTCCCCCTTACCGAAAAAATGTTTGCCCATGTGAACGACATTTTTGTAGTCGCTGCGCCACGGGAGATCCTTGCCTTCTCCCACTTACTTCCCATGAGTAGCCGGTTATCCTTTTGCATGATAGCTTTTCCATTGGTGACGATAACATCATTGTCATCATCATCCAACCCAATGGATTGGTGGGAACTTAAGCCATCATTCCTCTTCTTTCCGGCCTTGAGGTCGGACACAACTTGTTGCCACTTTGGCTTGCCATCCACCATCCAATAAGAGACAACAATGGCTAAAAGCAAATGGCCTCTTCTCGATCTCTGGATACAAAAGTGGCCACCACCACCGCCTAGCAAACAAAATACGTATGAGCACAAGAATGAAAAACACATCAACATATTGAAATGAAAAATAGATGAGATAATCGAGCTTACATGAGTTGCCACTCACATCCCACTTTGGGACCATTTGGTCACTTGTGAGTAGCAACCGGCATACTTGTGTTGGAAATATGCCCTAGAGGCAATAATAAATTAGTTATTATTATATTTCTTAGTTCATGATAATCGTTTATTATCCATGCTATAATTGTATTGATTGGAAACACAATACTTGTGTGGATACATAGACAAAACACTGTCCCTAGTAAGCCTCTAGTTGACTAGCTCATTGATCAAAGATGGTCAAGGTTTCCTGGCCATAGGCAAGTGTTGTCACTTGATAACGGCATCACATCATTAGGAGAATCATGTGATGGACTAGACCCAAACTAATAGACGTAGCATGTTGATCGTGTCATTTTGTTGCTACTGTTTTCTGCGTGTCAAGTATTTGTTCCTATGACCATGAGATCATATAACTCACGGACACCGGAGGAATGCTTTGTGTGTATCAAACATCGCAACGTAACTGGGTGACTATAAAGATGCTCTACAGGTATCTCCGAAGGTGTTCGTTGAGTTAATATGGATCAATACTGGGATTTGTCACTCCGTATGACGGAGAGGTATCTCGGGGCCCACTCGGTAATACAACATCACACACAAGCCTTGCAAGCAATGTAACTTAGTGTAAGTTGCGGGATCTTGTATTACGGAACGAGTAAAGAGACTTGCCGGTAAACGAGATTGAAATAGGTATACGGATACTGACGATCGAATCTCGGGCAAGTAACATACCGAAGGACAAAGGGAATGACGTACGGGATTATACGAATCCTTGGCACTGAGGTTCAAACGATAAGATCTTCGTAGAATATGTAGGATCCAATATGGGCATCCAGGTCCCGCTATTGGATATTGACCGACGAGTCTCTCGGGTCATGTCTACATAGTTCTCGAACCCGCAGGGTCTGCACACTTAAGGTTCGACGTTGTTTTATGCGTATTTGAGTTATATGGTTGGTTACCGAATGTTGTTCGGAGTCCCGGATGAGATCACGGACGTCACGAGGGTTTCCGGAATGGTCCGGAAACGAAGATTGATATATAGGATGACCTCATTTGATTACCGGAATGTTTTCGGAGTTACCGGGAATGTACCGGGAATGACGAATGGGTTCCGGGGGTTCACCGGGGGGAGGGGGGGCAACCCACCCCGGGGAAGCCCATAGGCCTTGGGGAGACACACCAGCCCTTGGTGGGCTGGTGGGACAGCCCACAAGTGGTCTATGCGCCAAGAGAAGAAAAATCAAGAGGAAAAAAAAGGAGGAGGTGGGAAGGGAGGAGGACTCCCTCCCACCAAACCTAGTCCAACTCGGTTTGGGGGGGGGGGGAGAGTCCTCCCCCTTGGCTCGGCCGACCCCCTTGAGGGTCCTTGGACCCCAAGGCAAGGCCCCCTCCCTCCCACCTATATATACGGAGGTTTTAGGGATGATTTGAGACGACTTTTCCACGGCAGCCCGACCACATACCTCCACGGTTTTTCCTCTAGATCGCGTTTCTGCGGAGCTCGGGCGGAGCCCTGCTGAGACAAGGTCATCACCAACCTCCGGAGCGCCGTCACGCTGCCGGAGAACTCTTCTACCTCTCCGTCTCTCTTGCTGGATCAAGAAGGCCGAGATCATCGTCGAGCTGTACGTGTGCTGAACGCGGAGGTGCCGTCCGTTCGGTACTAGATCGTGGGACTGATCGCGGGATTGTTCGCGGGGCGGATCGAGGGACGTGAGGACGTTCCACTACATCAACCGCGTTCTCTAACGCTTCTGCTGTACGGTCTACAAGGGTATGTAGATCACTCATCCCCTCTCGTAGATGGACATCACCATGATAGGTCTTCGTGCGCGTAGGAAAATTTTTGTTTCCCATGCGACGTTCCCCAACAGTGGCATCATGAGCTAGGTTCATGCGTAGATGTCTTCTCGAGTAGAACACAAAAGTTTTTGTGGGCGGTGATGTGCGTTTTGCTGCCCTCCTTAGTCTTTTCTTGATTCCGCGGTATTGTTGGATTGAAGCGGCTTGGACCGACATTACTCGTACGCTTACGAGAGACTGGTTTCATCGTTACGAGTAACCCCCTTTGCTCAAAGATGACTGGCAAGTGTCGGTTTCTCCAACTTTAGTTGAATCGGATTTGACCGAGGAGGTCCTTGGATGAGGTTAAATAGCAACTCATATATCTCCGTTGTTGTGTTTGCGTAAGTAAGATGCGATCCTACTAGATACCCATGGTCACCACGTAAAACATGCAACAACAAAATTAGAGGACGTCTAACTTGTTTTTGCAGGGTATGATTGTGATGTGATATGGCCAACGATGTGATGTGATATATTGGATGTATGAGATGATCATGTTGTAATAGAAATATCGACTTGCACGTCGATGGTACGCCAACCGGCAGGAGCCATAGGGTTGTCTTTATACTAACGTTTGTGCTTGCAGATGCGTTTACTATTTTGCTAGGATGTAGCTTTAGTAGTAATAGCATAAGTAGCACGACAACCCCGATGGCAACACGTTGATAGATGATCATGGTGTGGCGCCGGTGACAAGAAGATCGTGCCGGTGCTTTGGTGATGGAGATCAAGAAGCACGTGATGATGGCCATATCATGTCACTTATGAATTGCATGTGATGTTAATCCTTTTATGCACCTTATTTTGCTTAGAATGACGGTAGCATTATGAGGTGATCTCTCACTAAAATTTCAAGACGAAATTGTGTTCTCCCCGACTGTGCACCGTTGCTACAGTTCGTCGTTTCGAGACACCACGTGATGATCGGGTGTGATAGACTCAACGTTCACATACAACGGGTGCAAAACAGTTGCGCACGCGGAACACTCGGGTTAAGCTTGACGAGCCTAGCATGTACAGACATGGCCTCGGAACACATGAGACCGAAAGGTCGAGCATGAATCGTATAGTTGATATGATTAGCATAGAGATGCTTATCACTGAAACTATTCTCGACTCACGTGATGATCGGACTTGAAATAGTGGATTTGGATCATGTACCACTCAAATGACTAGAGAGATGTACTTTTTGAGTGGGAGTTCTTAAGTAATATGATTAATTGAACTAATTGTCATGAACATAGTCTAATGGTCTTTGCGAATTACGATGTAGCTTGCGCTATAGCTCTACTGTTTTTATATGTTCCTAGAGAAAATTTAGTTGAAAGTTGATAGTAGCAAACTTTGCAGACTGAGTCTGTAAAACCGAGGATTGTCCTCGTTGCTGCGCAGAAGGCTTATGTCCTTAATGCAACACTCGGTGTGCTGCACCTCGAGCGTCGTCTGTGGATGCTGTGAACATCCGACATACACGTTTCTGATGACTACATGATATTTCAGTGCAAAATACTTAAATGGCTTAGAAGCAAGGCGCCGAAGACGTTTTGAAACGTCACGGAACATAAGTGATGTTCTAAAGAGATGAAATTGTGATTTCATGCTTGTGCCCTTGTTAAGAGGTACGAGACCTCCGACAAGATTCTTTGTCCACAAAGTAAAGGAGAAAAGCTCAATCGTTGAGCGTGTGCTCAGATTGTCTGAGTACGACAATCGCTTGAATCAAGTGGGAGTTAATCTTCCAGATGAGATAGTGATGGTTCTCCAAAGTCACTGCCACCAAGCTGTGAGAGCTTCGTGATGAACTGTAACATATCAAGGATAGATACAATGATCCTTGAGTGATTCGCGATGTTTGACACTGCGAAAGTAGAAATCAAGAAGGATCATCAATAGTTGATGGTTAGTAAAACCACTAAATTTCAAGAAAGGCAAGGGCTAGAAGGGATACTTCGTGAAACGGCAAAACAGTTGCTGCACTAATGAAGAGACCCAAGATTAAACCCAAACCCGAGACTAAGTGCTTCTGTAATGAGGGGAACAGTCACTGAGGCGGAGCAACTCTAGATACTTGGTAGATAAGAAGGCTGGCAAAAGTCGAAAGAAGTATATTTGATATACATGATGTTGATGTGTACTTTACTAGTACTCCTAGTAGAACGAGGGTATTGGATACCGATTTGGTTGCTAAGTGATTAGTAACACGAAATGAAAGCTACGGCATAAACGGAGACTAGCTAAAGGCGAGGTGACGATACGTGTTGGAAGTGTTTCCAAGGTTGATATGATCAAACGTCGCACGCTCCCTCTACCATCGGGATTGGTATTAAACCTAAATAATTGTTATTTGGTGCTTGCGTTAAGCATGAACATGATTGGATCGTGTTTATTGCAATACGATTATTCATTTAAAGAGAATAATGGTTACTCTGTTTTCTTGAATAATCACCTTCAATGGTTTATTGAATCTCGATCGTAGTGTTACACATGTTCATGATATTGGTGCCAAAAGATACGAGTTGATGATGATAGTACCACTTACTTGTGGCATTGCCGCTTGAGTCATGTTAGTATAAATTGCATGAAGAGGCTCCATGCTGATGGATCTTTGTACTCACCTGATTTCGAATCACTAGTGACATGCAAATCATACCACATGAGCAAGGCCTTGTTTTCATTGAGATGAAATAAGATAGTAACTTGTTGGAAGTGATACATTTTGATGTATGCAGTCCAATGGGTGTTGAGGCACGCAGTGGATATCATTATGTTCTTACTTCACTGACGATTTGAGTAGATACTAGAGTATTTACTTAATGAATCACAAGTCTGAAATATTGACAAATTCAATTCTGTTTCGGAGTGAAGTTCGTCGTAACAAGAGGATAAACTGTCTACGATGTGATCATAGAAATGAATATCTGAGTTACGAGTTTTGGTACGCAGTTAAGACAATGTGGAAATTGTTTCGCAGTTCATGCCACCTAGAACATCATAGTGTGATGATGTGTCTGAACGTCATAGCCACGCACTATTTGGTATGGTGCATACTATGATGTCTCTTATCGAATTACCACTATCGTTTATGGGTTATGCATTAGAGACAACCGCACTCACTTTAAATAGGGCACCGCGTATTTCCGTTGAAATGACACAGTACAGACTGAGGTTTAGAGAAATCTAAACTGTTGTTTCTTGAAAGTTTGGGGCTTCGACACTTATGTGAAAAAGTTTCAGTCTGATAAGCTCGAACCCAAAGCGGATAAATGCATCTTCATAGGATATCCAAAACAAATGGGTACATCTCCTATCTCAGATCCGAAAGCAAAGTGTTTGTTTCTAGAAACGGATCCTTTCTCGAGGAAAGGTTTCTCTCGAAAGAATTGAGTGGGAGAGTGGTAGAACTTGATGAGGTTATTGAACCATCACTTCAACCGGTGTGTAGCAGGGCGCAGGAAGTTGTTCCTGTGGCACCTACACCAATTGAAGTGGAAGCTGATGATGGTGATCATCAAGCATCGGATCAAGTTACTACAAGCCTCGTAGGTTGACAAGGTCACGTACTACTATAGAGTGGTACCGTAACCATGTCTTGGAGGTCATGTTGTTGAGCAACAGTGAACCTACGAGTTATGGAGAAAGCGATGGTGGGCCCAGATTCTGACAAATGGCTGGAAGCCATGAAGTCCGAGATAGGATCCATGTATGAGAACAAAGTGTGGACTTTGGAGGTACTGCCTGAGGGCCGCAAGGCCATTCAGAACAAATGGATCTTTAAAAGAAAGACAGACGATGATGGTGATAAATCACTATTAAGAAAAGCTCGACTTGTCGCAAAGATGTTTCCGACAAGATCAAACTGTTGACTATGATGAGTCTTTCTCACTCGTAGCGATGCTAAAGGTCTGTTCGAATTATGTTAGTTGTTGATGCATCATTTATGAAATATTGCACATAGGATGTCAAAACATTGTTTTCTCAACGGTTTCTTTGAGCAAACATTGTATGTGATACAACCAGAAGGTTTTGTCGATCCTAAAGATACTAGCAAATATGCAAGCTCCAGCGATCCTTCAATGGACTGGTGCAAGCATCTCGGAGTTGGAATATATATACTTTGATGAGATGATCAAAGATTTTGGGTTTGTACAAGGTTTATGAGAAACTTGTATTTCCAAAGAAGTGAGTGGGAGCACTATAGAATTTCTGATAAGTATATGTGGTTGACATATTGTGGATCAGGAGTAATGTAGAATTTCTGTAAAGCATACAAGGTTGTCTGAAAGGAGTTTTTCAAAGGAATACCTAGATTGCGCTACTTGAACGTTGAGCATCAAAGATCTATGGAGATAGATCGAAAGCGCTTAATAGAAGTTTCAACAAGATGCATGCCTTGACAAGTTTTTGAAGGAGTTCAAAATAGATCAGTAAAGAAGGAGTTCTTGGTTGCGTTGTAAGGTGTGAATTTGAGTAAGACTCAAAACCCGACCCCGGCAGAATAAAGAGAATAGACGAAGGTCGTCTTCTATGCCTTAGCCGTAGAATCTAAAGTATGCCATGTTGTGTACCGCACCTGATGTGTGCCTTGACTCAAAGTATGTTGAGAGGTACAGAGAGTGATCCATGATTGAATCACTAGCAGTGGTCGAAATTTATCCTTAGTAACTAAATAGACTAAGGAATTTTTCTCGATTATGGAGGTGGTTAAAGAGTTTGTCGTAAAGGGTTACGTCGATGCAAGCTTTGACACTAATCCGAATAACTATGAATAGTGAAACGGATTCGTATAGTAGAGTAGATATTTGAAGCATTTCCGAATAGCACGTAGTAGCAGCATCTATAAGATGACATAAAGATTTGTAAAGAACGCACGGATCTGAAAGTTTCAGAACCGTTGACTAAAACCTCTCTCACGAGCAAGACGTGATCAGACCCCATAACTATATGGGTGTTGGATTCGTTGGAATCACATGGTGATGTGAACTAGATTATTGACTCTAGTGCAAGTGGGAGACTGTTGGAAATATGCCCTAGAGGCAATAATAAATTAGTTATTATTATATTTCTTAGTTCATGATAATCGTTTATTATCCATGCTATAATTGTATTGATTGGAAACACAATACTTGTGTGGATACATAGACAAAACACTGTCCCTAGTAAGCCTCTAGTTGACTAGCTCGTTGATCAAAGATGGTCAAGGTTTCCTGGCCATAGGCAAGTGTTGTCACTTGATAACGGGATCACATCATTAGGAGAATCATGTGATGGACTAGACCAGAACTAATAGACGTAGCATGTTGATCGTGTCATTTTGTTGCTCCTGTTTTCTGCGTGTCAAGTATTTGTTCCTATGACCATGAGATCATATAACTCACGGACACCGGAGGAATGCTTTGTGTGTATCAAACGTCGCAACGTAACTGGGTGACTATAAAGATGCTCTACAGGTATCTCCGAAGGTGTTCGTTGAGTTAGTATGGATCAATACTGGGATTTGTCACTCCGTATGACGGAGAGGTATCTCGGGGCCCACTCGGTAATACAACATCACACACAAGCCTTGCAAGCAATGTAACTTAGTGTAAGTTGCGGGATCTTGTATTACGGAACGAGTAAAGAGACTTGCCGGTAAACGAGATTGAAATAGGTATACGGATACTGACGATCGAATCTCGGGCAAGTAACATACCGAAGGACAAAGGGAATGACGTACGGGATTATACGAATCCTTGGCACTGAGGTTCAAACGATAAGATCTTCGTAGAATATGTAGGATCCAATATGGGCATCCAGGTCCCGCTATTGGATATTGACCGAGGAGTCTCTCGGGTCATGTCTACATAGTTCTCGAACCCGCAGGGTCTGCACACTTAAGATTCGACGTTGTTTTATGCGTATTTGAGTTATATGGTTGGTTACCGAATGTTGTTCAAAGTCCCGGATGAGATCACGGACGTCACGAGGGTTTCCGGAATGGTCCGGAAACGAAGATTGATATATAGGATGACCTCATTTGATTACCGGAAGGTTTTCGGAGTTACCGGGAATGTACCGGGAATGACGAATGGGTTCCGGGGGTTCACCGGGGGGGGGGGGGGGCAACCCACCCCGGGGAAGCCCATAGGCCTTGGGGGAGACACACCAGCCCTTAGTGAGCTGGTGGGACAGCCCACAAGTGGTCTATGCGCCAAGAGAAGAAAAATCAAGAGGAAAAGAAAAAAAAGGAGGAGGTGGGAAGGGAGGAGGACTCCCTCCCACCAAACCTAGTCCAACTCGGTTTGGGGGGGAGAGTCCTCCCCCTTGGCTCGGCCGACCCCCTTGAGGGTCCTTGGACCCCAAGGCAAGGCCCCCTCCCTCCCACCTATATATACAGAGGTTTTAGGGCTGATTTGAGACGACTTTTCCACGGCAGCCCGACCACATACCTCCACGGTTTTTCCTCTAGATCGCGTTTCTACGGAGCTCGGGCGGAGCCCTGCTGAGACAAGGTCATCACCAACCTCCGGAGCGCCGTCACGCTGCCGGAGAACTCTTCTACCTCTCCGTCTCTCTTGCTGGATCAAGAAGGCCGAGATCATCGTCAAGCTGTACGTGTGCTGAACGCGGAGGTGCCGTCCGTTCGGTACTAGATCGTGGGACTGATCGCGGGATTGTTCGCGGGGCGGATCGAGGGACGTGAGGACGTTACACTACATCAACCGCGTTCTCTAACGCTTCTGCTGTACGGTCTACAAGGGTATGTAGATCACTCATCCCCTCTCGTAGATGGACATCACCATGATAGGTCTTCGTGCGCGTAGGAAATTTTTTGTTTCCCATGCGACGTTCCCCAACAACTTGCTCATTTCTCCTTGAATGATCCCCCATCGATGTTGAAGAGATGCCACATTGCGAGTGCTCATGATATGTTGCGGCTCCACGTACTCCTTTCGTTCATGATAGTCCTTCCAAATCTTCTCCCAATACATGCTTCCCTTTTGCTCGGTGCCACTTATTGGATCCAATGTTGTGTTCAACCAAGATTTGACCAACAAGATGTCCTCATATCTTGAGAAAGCAAGCCCTTGCCTTCGTCGTCTTGCCCTTCTTCTTCTTCTTAGTAGGATTGGGATCGTATGTTGCCCCAATCAAAAATGGGCCCGCCTCCTCCATTTCATATTCCACGTGGGACGGATCTTCATTCTCATTGATCATACTTGCCAATTATGTATCCTACATGTTCATGGTTTGCAAGCAATCATCTTGTGCGAACTAGTGAACTATACGAAACATTAATCATTAGATCGGGCAGGAGCAAACGTACCCAGTCTTGTTGAGACATTCTGTCGAACATGTCGAGTGCAACCCGGTTGGTGGGGTTGCTCGCGCTCACCCGCTCACGAACAAGCTGCGGGGACTCACACTCTTGGACCGATGGCTGCTGCATGGCGGGGCAGCTCTCCGGAAGGGTCTAGTCGGCCGTCTCATCCTCCTTCTCCTCGGTCTCGACGCTGTCGTACGGTACAATCCGCGCTGACGCTTGTATGGCTGGGGTGACAGGAGCCCAGCACGTCGTGGGAGAAATCTCCTTGACGATGCCCACATGTATATGTGCGGCCAACTTCCTGTGTCGCTGCAAGCAACAACGCAGCTACGAACGATGTTCTACGACTTGCATGACGATGCGGAGGAAGGGTTGCTGACAGGCGAGGCGGACTGTGTCTCCGTCGCGGCGGTCGGGGATGGGGTGGAAGACATCATGACAGTGAACCGGAATAGATGGTGAGGATGGAAAGCAAGGGTGCCGGATGGCGAGGGATCGAGCGTGGGAAATGTTGGTGGCGGCGGGAGAAGGAGGAAGGGTTTGGGAGGATTGGTGCAATTTGAGGTAGAATCGGGCTATCGGGTCCGACGTGGCGGGCGTGTGTGGGATCACTAGAAGGGATGTCTAGAGGGGGGTGAATAGACTACTTGCATAAATTAAAACCTAGTCTTTTCCCAATTTTAAATTTTGGCAGATTTTTGCAATTCTAACAAGTCTAGTGCACCCAACAAATGCTACTCAACATATAGGGCAGCGGAAAGTAAAGACATTGCACATGTAAGTAAGGAGTAGAGTTTAGGAAGATCAAACGCATAGTTGGACACGATGATTTTTGGCATGGTTCCGATAGATGGTGCTATCGTACATCCACGTTAGTGGGGACTTCAACCCACGGAGGGCAACAACTGTGAAATTCCATGGAGGGCTCCAACCCACGGCCTTGTCTATTCCCCCATGGCTTACGTCCACACAGGACTAGCCTCGCTCGGGCTAGATCTTCACGAAGTAGGCGATCTCCTTCTGTGTACTAAATTCATGGTTCAACTCCACAACTCGAAGTAGGAGGCTCCCAAGAAACACCTAACCAATCTAGGAGACAGCACCCTCCAAAAGGTAATAGATGTGGTAGTACGATGAACTCCTTGCTCTTGTGCTTCAAAAGATAGTATCCTCGACATTCAATCACTCTCTCACAGATTTTCCATGGGTAGAAGAGATTGATTGGGTGGAAAGCAACTTTTGGTGAGGCGAAAGATCAAGTTTAAAATAGATGGATTGGAATATATTGATCTCAACACATGAGTAGGCGGCTCTCTCTCAGAAATATGGATATGGCAAGTGTATGTGTGTTCTGAGTGCTTCCCCAGCGAATGAGAGGTGGTGGATGGGTATATATAGGCATCTCCAAAATCCCAACCGTTACAACATTATGGCCCAACTCGGTGAAACCGAAGTGAACCTCGGTGGCACTGATTTGCACAAAATGTGACAAATTTAGAGTTCTTGATGAGACCGATATAGGAATCTTGGTGGTACCGATATGGTGGCCTAGGGTAGTTTCTGAATCTCGGTGAGACCGATTCCAATACTCGGAAATTCTGATTCTTGAAAACGACACACCAGAAAGTTGGTCACTAATTTTCGGTGGCACCGAAGTGGAAGTTGGTGGTACCGAGATTCTAGGGTTTGGCATAGATTCTATCTCTAGAAAAATTGTTAAGGCCAAGTGGAAAATATTGGTGACACCAATTTTGATGTTTAGGATTTGGACAGAAAATTTTATGGGAGAATGGCTGAGTATTTTTTGTGGCTATCTCTAAGCACTTGAGCAACCAATTCATCATTGTAGGATCGAAAGTATGTCTAGAGGGGGGGGGGGTGATTAGACTACTTGACAAGATAAAATCTTATCCTTTTCCCAATTTTAAGTGTGGGCCAGTTTTAGCAATTATGACTAGTCAAGTACACCCTACACATCTGTTGGAAATATGCCCTAGAGGCAATAATAAAATAGTTATTATTATATTTCCTGTTTCAATAGAATCATTTATTATCCATGCTATAATTGTATTGAATGGAAACATAAATGCATGTGTAGATATATAGACAAAAACTATGTCCCTAGTGAGCCTCTAGTTGACTAGCCTGTTGGTCAAGGATGGTTAAGGTTTCCTAGCCATAGACAACAGTTGCCACTTGATGACGGGATCACATCATTAGGAGAATGATGTGATGGATAAGACCTAAACTATAAACGTAGCATATGATCGTGTCATTTTGTTGCTATTGTTTTCTGCATGTCAAGTATTCATTTCTTTGACCATGAGATCATGTAACTCAGTGACACCGGAGGAATGCCTTGTGTGTATCAAACGTCGCAACGTTACTGGGTGACTATAAAGGTACTCTATAGGCATCTCCAAACGTGTCCGTTGAGTTAGCATGGATCAAGACTGGGATTTGTCACTCCGTGTGACGGAGAGGTATCTCAGGGCCCACTCGGAAATACAACATCACATACAAACCTTTCAAGCAATGTGACTAAAGACTTAGTCACGAGATATTGTATTACGGAACGAGTAAAGAGACTTGCCGGTAACGAGATTGAAATATGTATGGAGATACCGATGATCAAATCTCGAGCAAGTAACATACCGAAGGACAAAGGGAATGATATACGGGATTGTGTGAATCCTTGACATAGAGGTTCAACCGATAAAGATCTTCGTAGAATATGTAGGATCCAATATGGACGTCCAGGTCCCGCTATTGGATATTGGCCAGAGAGTGTCTCGGTCATGTCTACATAGTTCTCGAACCCGCAGGGTCGGCACACTTAAGGTTCGGTGACGTTTTCGATATAGTTGAATTATTGATGTTGGTAACCGAATATTGTTCAGAGTCTCGGATGAGATCCGGACGTCACGAGTGTCTCCGCAATGGTCCAGAAACAAAGATTGATATATAGGATTGTTGCATTTGGCCTCCGGAAAGATTTTGGGCATTACCTGTAAAGTACCAGAAGTGAGGAATGGGTTCCGGGGTTTTACCGGGAGGGCCACCCACCCGGGAGAGAACCTAATAGGCCCATGGGTGGCGCACCAGCCCTTAGTGGGCTGGTGAGGCCAGCCCAATAGGGATATTTCGGTCAAGACAACAATAAAGGAAAAATAAGAAAAAAGAGAGGAGGTGGGAAATAAGGAAAGACTCCTCCAAACGGAATTGGAGGAGGATTCCTTCCTCCTTGTCTCGGCCGACCCCTCTGCTACTTCTCAAACAACAGCGCCAGAAATTGACACGTTAACGGAGATTGGGCTTCCGTTGGTTTTTCCCTTGAAGAGGAAAGGGTGATGCAGCATAGGAGCAGTAAGTATTTCCCTCAGTTTGAGAACCAAGGTATCGATCCAGAAGGAGGGTCTCGTAAAGTCCAGAGTACCTGCGCAAACACAAACAAACTTGCACCCAACGCTTCAACGGGGTTGTCAATCCCTTCAAGTTTGTTTGCAAAAGTGAGATCTGAAGGCGGAAAGTGCAACTTAGTAAAGAGTGTAAGGCTGAAAATATGGTGTGGAGTAGACCCTGGGGGCCATAGTGTTCACTAGAGGATTCTCTCAAAATAGCAAGTATTACGGTGGGTGAACAAATTACTGTCGAGCAATTGATAGAACCGCGCAAAGTCATGACGATATCTAAGGCAATGATCTAACATATAGGCATCACGTCCGAGACAAGTAGACCGATACTTTCTACATCTACTACTATTACTCCACACATCGATCGCTATCCAGCATGCATCTAGTGTATTGAGTTCATGACGTACAGAGTAACGCTTTAAGCAAGATGACATGATGTAGAGGGATAATCTCAAACCAATGATGAAAACCCCATCTTTTTACCCTTGATGGCAACAACACGATACGTGCCTCGCTACCCCTTCTATCACTGGGTGAGGTCACCGCATGGTATGAACACAAAACCAAGCACTTCTCCCATTGCAAGAATCATAGATCTAGTTGGCCAAACAAAACCCACAACTCGAAGAGAATTACAAGGATATGAAATCATGCATAAGAGAGATCAGAAGAAACTCAAATAAGATTCATAGATAATCTGATCATAAATCCACAATTCATCGGATCTCGACAAACACACCGCAAAAGAAGATTACATCGGATAGATCTCCATGAAGATCATGGAGAACTTTGTATTGAAGATCCAAGAGAGAGAAGAAGCCATCTAGTTACTAGCTATGGACCCGTAGGTCTATGGTGAACTACTCACGCATCATCGGAGAGGTCATGGTGTTGATGGAGAAGCCTTCCGTGTCCGAATCCCCCCTCCGGCAGGGCACCAGGACGTGCCCCAGATGGGATCTTGCGGAGACAGAAGCTTGCGGTGGAGGAAAAGTGATTATGATGCTCCCTTGATTTGTTTGGGAATAATTGGGAATTTATAGGCGCAAGATCTAGGTCATGGGACCTCCAGGGGGCCCACAAGCCTGCATGGCGCGCCCCTGGCCGCGGGGTGGGGGCTTGTGGGGCCCCTGGGGATCTTCTGGCTTGGCCCCCAAGCTCTTCGATCTTCTTCCGTTCCAGAAAAAATCTTTTCGGGGATTTTCTTCCGTTTGGACTCCGTTTCAAAATCTCCTCTGAAAGGGGTAAAAAACATGTTAAAAACAGGAACTGGCACTTGGCACTGAGTTAATAAGTTAGTCCCAGAAAATAAATAAAAGGCATGCAAAACATCCAATGTTTGACAAGATAATAGCATGAAACCATCAAAAATTATAGATGCGTTGGAGACGTATCAAGCATCCCCAAGCTTAACTCGTGCTCGTCCTCGAGTAGGGAAGTGATAAAGAACGAATTTTTGATGTGGAATGCTACCTAGCATTGTTGTCCTTTGCAACTTCTTTCACGTGGCATGAATGTTCAGATCCATACGATTCAAAACAATAGTTTGCTATTGACATGAAAACAGTGATACTTCAAGCAAACTAGCAAAGTAATCATGAACTTTCAAAATAACAAGGCCAAAGAAAGTTATCCCTACAAAATCATATAGTCTGGCTATGCTCCATCATCCTCACACAACTAATGTAAATCATGCACAACCCCGGAATTGGCCAAGTAATTGTTTTCACACTCTTACTTTCTCAAACTTTTATAACTATCACGCAATACATGAGTGCGAGCCATGGATATAGCACTATAGGTGGAATAGAGTGTGGTGGTGGTTGTGAGACAAAAAGGAGGAGATTGTCACACTGACTCGGCGTATCAATAGGCTATGGAGATGCCCATTAATAGATATCAATGTGAATGAGTAGGGATTGCCATACAAGAGATGCACTAGAGCTAAAAGTATGTGAAAGCTCAAGGGAAAACTAGTGGGTGTGCATCCAACTTGCTTGCTCACGAAGACCTAGGGCAATTTTGAGGAAGCCCATCATTGGAATATACAATCCAAGTTATAAAACGAAGATTCCCACTAGAATATGGTAGTGACAAAGCAAGAAGCTCTCAATCATGAAGAACATGGTGCTATTATGAAGCACAAGTGTGGAAAAAGATAGTAGCATTGTCCCTTCTCTCTTTTTCTCTCATTTTTTTTATTTGGGCTCTTAGGCCTCTTTTTTCTTATCTCTTTTTTTGGGCTCTTTGGCCTCTTTTTTTTATTTCCTCACATGGGAAAATGCTCTAATAATGATGATCATCACACTTTTTAGTTACTCAAAGCTCAAAGATCAAAATGATGCTGACTCCATAGGAAATGCCTCCGGCAGTGTACCGGGATGTGCAACGATCTAGTATGATCATGCAATGGCAATATGAGAGTGACGACACAAGTCATTAGATGGAACGGTGGTAGTTTTATGGCAATATATCTCGGAATGGCTATGAAAATGACATAGTAGGTAGGTATGGTGGATGTTTTGAGGAAGGAATTTGGTGGGTTTGTGCACTGGCGAGAATTGCGCGGCGCTAGAGAGGCTAGCAATGGTGGAAGGTGAAAGTGCATCTATACCATGGGCTCAACATTAGTCATAAAGAACTCACATATTTGTTGCAAAAGTTTTTATTAGTAATCGAAACAAAGTGCTAACGCATACTCCGAGGGGAAGGGTTGGTAGGTGTAAACCATCGCGCGATACCGACCTCAACACAAAGGATGACAATCAATAGATGAATTATGCTCCGACTTCCTAACATAGCGGTTCACCAAACATGCATGCTACGAGAATCACTAACTTCAACACAAGTATTTCTAGGTTCGCAATACCCTACTAACATAACTCTCAATATTACCGAATCCGTGTCTCAAAACTAATTTAGAGGAATCGAAACTTCTCTTTCTACTCAATGCACATGGAGGTTTTTGCATCCTCTTTGAGTACCTAGCACATGGGACTACTTTCATAGCATAAGCCAACTACCAAATCACGCACCGTCGTGTTCTGAAGATATAAGTGAAGCACAAGAGAAAAAGGATCTAGCTCAAAAGATATAAGTGAAGTACTATAGCAAAAGTATCTAGCTCAAAAGATATAAGTGAAGCACTATGAGCGTTCTAGCAAAATTGCGATGAGTGCATGTCTCTCTCTCTCAAAAATGTGTGCAGAAAGGATGATTGTGACACAACAAAAAGAAAAGACTCCTATGATACAAGATGCTCCAAACAAAACACATATCATGTGGTGAATAAAAATATAGCTCCAAGTAATGTTACCGATGGATTGAAGACGAAAGAGGGGATGCCTTCCCGGGGCATCCCCAAGCTTAGGCTTTTTGGTGTCCTTGAATTTGGCTTGGGGGGCCTTGGGCATCCCCAAGCTTGAGCTTATTCCACTCCTTATCTCTTTGTCCATGAGAACGTCACCCAAAACTTGAAAATTTCACAACACAAAACTTAAACAGAAACTTGTGATAACATTAGTACAAGAAAACAAACTACCACTTCTTTTGGTACTGTAGCAAACTTGAATTACATCTATATTGATGATGGCTACTGTATTCTCACTTTTCCATGGCTAGTACCCCCGATACTGACCATAGTTTCATCAAAACAAGCAACCAACTCAACAAAAACAGAATCTGTCAAAAACAGACTAGTCTGTAGCAATCTGTATACTTCGTATACTTCTGGTACCTTAAAAAATCTGAACAATTACGACGATCTAGAGAAAAAGTATATCAATCAGCAGAAAAACAAATCAACTCAAAAGCTCTTTCTGAATAAAAATTAAAAATCATCTCGTGAGCGAAAAGTTTCTGTCTTTTTCCAGCAAGATCATACAACCATTACCAAGACTAGTCATAAAGGCTTTGCTTGGCTCAAACACAAAAAGAAACACAAAAACCACAATCACAACAGAATTGTGAAAGTGTGGACGCAACAAAATAGAAAGAAAAAGATAAATTAATTGGGTTGCCTCCCAACAAGCGCTATTGTTTAACGCCCTTAGCTAGGCATAATAGCAATAGAATCACGTATCGTCGCCTTTGGTGCTCAAACCATAAGTAGCGTGATCACTTATCATCTTGAGGTTTTCATCTTTCTTGCTAGATGATTCATCACTACTTTTAGGAACAAAGACAGGCATGTTGATTTTATTGTGGGAAAAATTGGGAGTATTCTGCACAGCGGCAAAAGCGGAACCCAAGTTGGTTATAACATCCTCTAGTTTGCCAATCCTAGCGGAATCATGACCTAGCTTTTCGCTAACTGTGGGTTCCTTCTCCTTTAAATTTTTCAAAACCATTCCCATCTTGGATCCGTTCTGAGTGATTTGATTGTGGATCTTTTTATCCAAATTCTTGATGAGTTCAATCGTAGCAACTTTATTTTCAATAGCGTCCATCCTACACATCACATGTTCCAGAGTTAAGGTAGTTCCATTAACCATGAGTGGGGGTGAGCCTACCAAATTTATCACAGCTCCGTAAGAATCAATGGTATGGCTACCCAAGAAATTTCCACCTACGATGGTGTCCAGAATATACCTATTCCAAGGAGAAATACCCACATAAAAACTGTGAAGCAAGACGGTAGTGGATTGCTTATGAGTAGATCTACTCTGAGCATTGCAAATCCTATACCAAGCGTCCTTTAAGTTTTCTCCCTCAATTTGTTTGAAATTGAGAACTTCGCTCTCGGGAGTATCGTTCGAAGTGGTGGATCTAGCCATCAGGATAGACTATCCCACACAGACGAGCAAAAAGCAAGTGAGAGAAAAAGGGCGAACGAAAAAGGCGAACGAAAAGGCGAACGAAAGAGGCAAATTTGTGAAGTGGGGGAGAGGAAAATGAGAGGCAACTGGCAAACAAAGTAAATGCAAGAGATTAGTCTGCGACACTTACTTGGATGAGTTCTTGACTTGATCTTCCTCCCCGGCAACGGCGCCAGAAATCCTTTTGCTACTTCTCAAACAACAGCGCCATAAATTGACACGTTGACGAAGATTGGGCTTGCGTTGGTTTTTCCCTTGAAGAGGAAAGGGTGATGCAGCACAGGAGCAGTAAGTATTTCCCTCAGTTCGAGAACCAAGGTATCGATCCAGAAGGAGGGTCTCGTCAAGTCCAGAGTACGTGCACAAACACAAACAAACTTGCACCCAACGCTTCAAAGGGGTTGTCAATCCCTTCAAGATTGTTTGCAAAAGTGAGATCTGAAGGCGAAAAGTGCAACTTAGTAAAGAGTGTAAGGCTGAAAATATGGTGTGGAGTAGACCCTGGGGGCCATAGTGTTCACTAGAGGCTTCTCCCAAAATAGCAAATATCACGGTGGGTGAACAAATTACTGTCGAGCAATTGATAGAACCGCGCAAAGTCATGACGATATCTAAGGCAATGATCATACATATAGGCATCACGTCCGAGACAAGTAGACCGATACTTTCTGCATCTACTACTATTACTCCACACATCGACCGCTATCCAGCATGCATCTAGTGTATTGAGTTCATGACAAACAGAGTAACGCTTTAAGCAAGATGACATGATGTAGAGGGATAATCTCAAACCAATGATGAAAACCCCATCTTTTTACCCTTGATGGCAACAACACGATACGTGCCTCGCTACTCCTTCTGTCACTGGGTGAGGTCACCGCACGGTATGAACCCAAAACCAAGCACTTCTCCCATTGCAAGAATCATAGATCTAGTTGGCCAAACAAAACCCACAACTCGAAGAGAATTACAAGGATATGAAATCATGCATAAGAGAGATCAGAAGAAACTCAAATAAGATTCATAGATAATCTGATCATAAATCCACAATTCATCGGATCTCGACAAACACACCGCAAAAGAAGATTACATCGGATAGATCTCCATGAAGATCATGGAGAACTTTGTATTGAAGATCCAAGAGAGAGAGAAGAAGCCATCTAGTTACTAGCTATGGACCCGTAGGTCTATGGTGAACTACTCACGCATCATCGGAGAGGTCATGGTGTTGATGGAGAAGCCTTCCGTGTCCGAATCCCCCCTCCGGCAGGGCACCAGGACATGCCCCAGATGAGATCTTGCGGAGAGAGAAGCTTGCGGCGGCGGAAAAGTGATTACGATGCTCCCCTGATTTGTTTGGGAATAATTGGGAATTTATAGGCGCAAGATCTAGGTCAGGGGACCTCCAGGGGACCCACAAGCCTGCATGGCGCGACCCCCTGGCCACAGGGTGGGGGCTTGTGGGGCCCCTGGGGATCTTCTGGCTTGGCCCCTAAGCTCTCCGATCTTCTTCCGCTCTAGAAAAAATCTTTTCGGGGATTTTCTTCCGTTTGGACTCCATTTCAAAATCTCCTCTGAAAGGGGTAAAAAACATGGGAAAAACAGGAATTGGCACTTGGCACTGAGTTAATAAGTTAGTCCGAGAAAATAAATAAAAGGCATGCAAAACATACAAAGTTTGACAAGATAATAGCATGAAACCATCAAAAATTATAGATACGTTGGAGACGTATCACCTTCCTACTTGGAGTAGGAGGCAAGGACACCACCCCTTGGTTTCTCCTATATATAGTGGAGGGTTTTATGGTTTTTGTACCTCAAGTTTTTTGAAAACCTCTCTCCCTCCACTACATCGTGACATATTGTAGCTAGATCGGTAGGGCACGAAGAAGTCGTGCCGGAGTAGCTCCACCACTAATACGTCCCAAACGTATCTATAATTTATGCTTGTTCTATGATCTTTTGGGTGACATTGTTATATGTTTTGCTACACTTTTATATCATTTTACACATATTTGTACTAACCTACTAACTCGGTGTACCCAGTGCCAGTTTCTGTCTGCTGATGTCTATTTTCCTGGGGCTTTTACCCAATATTTCGAAGACCGAAAAAATCTAGAAAAAATACATAAGAAATCAGCGAAACACAACTTCCGCATCACTGGAGAAGGTCCAAAGGGGGGCCATGGGCCTCCCAGGCATACTGCTAGCGCGGCCAGGCCCTAGGCCGCGCTAGGATGTCGTCTGGGTGGGTCCCACCTCCTCCGGTCCCCACCTTTGGCCTATATTTAGAGTCTCGAGAGGAAACACTCGCAGACTTTTTTGGAATCACGAATTTATCCATCGTTCCGCCGCCGCAACGCTTCCAAGATCGGGAGCGTCAGGAGACCTCATCGCGGCACCCTGCCGGAGGGAGGATTGACCTCCGAGAGATTCTCCACCGGCATGGACGCTTCCCGGACGTGTCGTGAGTATTCCTCCTTGGACCATGAGTCCATGACCAGTAGCTATGTGATGTCTTCTCTCTAATCTCGTGCTTCAATGGTTAGTCCTTGTGAGCTACCCTACATGATCAAGGCATCTATGTAATTCTCTCGCTATTGCTATGCTCGGTTTGTTGGGATCTGATGGACTATGAGATTATGTTCAGATTGTTATGAGTTATATATTTGATTATCCTTTTATATTATGTTCCTTAGTGATTCATGCATATTCTCTATTGCTTTTTATTGCTTTGGCCAAGTAGTAGATTGTAACTCCAAGAGGGAGCGTTATGCATGATTGTGGGTTCATGCCCCTCGATGTCTAGCTTGAGTGACAGAAACATGAGACTAGGGGATGTTCTTGTTGCCACCAGGGAGAAAACAATGGTGCTTGTGACCACGGTTGCAAGGATTGTTTACCTTACGCATAGTTCGTTAATGCAGTTGTCTGTTGCTTTGAGTTTACACTTTGGGTGGGGCTCGCAACTTAATACCGGAGAGATGTTCTGGATAGATATATCAAGGTGGATGATTAGTAAGTAGATGCTGATGAATAAACGGTCTACTTGTCTTGCCGTACTGCCCATTACTATTGAACCTCTAACTATCAAGTAGCATAATTAGCATTGCGGTGCGATCATAATTCTGTCAATTGCCCAACTGTGATTTGTCTACCCAAGCATAATTGTTTATCGTATTTTGGGAGAGAGACATCACTAGTGAACATCATGTGACTCCGGTCTATATCACCATCATTGTTTACACCTCCATAATTTACCGCTTTCATTTACTTTTCCGTTGTAATCACTATTACCTCCCCGCTTGTGTTTTCATCCTTTGCAAACTACAAGGCCGAAGAGATTGACAACCTCTATGTACTCGTTGGGAGCAAAGTTATTTGTTGTGTGTGCAGGTCCACGTCTTCTACTAGCGCCAGGGTGGAAGACACCTACTTATTGAGCCTAGGAGTCCTCTTGGTACGATAAACCTTACAGTCTTCGTGTAAGGGAAATCTGTTGCTCACTACATCTCCACCTTCCACTTGGGGTAACTCCTACCTCTTGAGCTTGCGTTGGTTTTTCCCTTGAAGAGGAAAGGGTGATGCACCACAGTAGCAGTAAGTATTTCCCTCAGTTTAAGAACCAAGGTATCAATCCAGTAGGAGTATAAAGGCAAGTCTCGAAAGTACCTGCGCAAAAATAGCAAACTTGCACCCAACGCTACAAAGGGGTTGTCAATCCCTTCACGATTGATTGCAAGGTGAGATCTGAAGGCGGAAAGTGCAACAAAGTAAAATTGTAGGGCTGAAAATATGATGTGAAGTAGACCCGGGGGGCATAGTGTTCACTAGAGGCTTCTCTCATGATAGCAAATATTACGGTGGGTGAACGAATTACTGTCGAGCAATTGATAGAACCGTGCAAAGTCATGACGAAATCTGACGCAATGATCATACATATAGGCATCACGTCTGAGACAAGTAGACCGATACTTTCTGCATCTACTACTATTACTCCACACATCGACCGCTATCCAGCATGCATGTAGTGTATTGAGTTCATAACAAACAGAGTAACGCCTTAAGCAAGATGACATGATGTAGAGGGATAAATTCATGCAATAGATATAAACCCCATATTTTTACCATTGATGGCAACAACATGATGCGTGCCTCGCTACCCCTTTTGTCACTGGGTGAGGACACCGCACGGTATGAACCCAAAACCAGCACTTCTCCCATTGCAAGAACTGTAGATCAAGTTAGCCAAACGAAACCCACAACTCGAAGAGAATTACAAGGATATGAAATCATGCATATAAGAGATCAGAAGAAACTCAAATAAGGTTCATAGATAATCTGATCATAAATCCACAATTCATCGGATCTCGACAAACACACCGCAAAATAGGATTACATCGGATAGATCTCCATGAAGATTATGGAGAACTTTGTATTGAAGATCCAAGAGAGAGAAGAAGCCATCTAGCTACTAGCTATGGACCCGAAGGTCTATGGTAAACTACTCACGCATCATCGGAGAGGCAATGGTGTTGATGAAGAAGCCCTCCGTGTCCGAATCCCCCTCCGGTAGGGTACCAGAACGTGCCCCAGATGGGATCTTGCGGAGAGAGCAGCTTGCGGCGGCGGAAAAGTATTTTCGTGGCTCTCTCTCGTGGTTTCAGATTTTTCGGGGATTTATAGGCGGAAGGAGTAGGGCAAAGGAGCCACGGGGGGCCCACAAGCCTGCTAGGCACGCCCCCCAGGCCGCGGCTACGGGGCATGTGGCCTCCCCCGGGACCCTTTGCCTTGGTTCTCAAGCTCCCTGCGTATCTTCTGTTCCGGAAAAAAATCTTTTCGGAGGTTTTATTCCGTTTGGACCCTGTTTGATATTCTCCTCTGAAAAAGGTCAAAAACACGGAAAAAACAGGAACTAGCACTTGGCACTGAGTTAATAAGTTAGTCCCAAAAAAGATATAAAATGCATACAAAACATCCAAAGTTTGACAAGATAATAGCATGGAACCATAAAAAATTATAGATACGTTGGAGACGTATCAAGCATCCCCAAGCTTAACTCCTGCTCGTCCTCGAGTAGGGAAGTGATAAAGACTGAATTTTTGACGTGGAATGCTACCTAGCATATTTGTCCGTTGTAACTTCTTTCATGTGACATGAATGTTCAGATCCGTAAGATTCAAAACAATAGTTTGCTATTGACATGAAAACAATAATACTTCAAGCAAACTAGCAAGGTAATCATGAACTTTCGGAATAACAAGGCCAAAGAAAGTTATCCCTACAAAATCATATAGTCTGGTTATGCTCCATCATCCCCGCACAACGAATTTAAATCATGCACAATCCCGGTATTGGCCAAGTAATTGTTTCCGCACTCTTACTTTCTCAAACCTTTTTCAACTCTCACGCAATACATGAGCATGAGCCATGGATATAACACTATAGGTGGAATAGAGTGTGGTGGAGGTTGTGAGGCAAAAAGGAGGAGATGGTCACATCGACTCGGCATATCAAAGGGCTATGGAGATGCCCGTCAATAGATATCAATGTGAATGAGTAGGGATTAACATGCAACAGATGCACTTAGAGCTATAAGTGTGTAAAAGCTCAAAAGGAGAACTACTGGGTGTGCATCCAACTTGCTTGCTCACGAAGACCTAGGGCAATTTTGAGGAAGCCCATCATTGGAATATACAAGCCAAGTTATAAAACGAAGATTCCCACTAGCATATGGTAGTGACAAAGCAAGAAGCTCTCAATTATGAAGAACATGGTGCTAACATGAAGCACAAGTGTGGAAAAAGATAGTAGCATTGTCCCTTCTCTCTTTTTCTCTCTCTCTCTCTCTTTTTGTTTGGGATCTTCGGCCTCCCCTTTTTTTCATTTTTTTGTTGGGCAACTTTGGCCTCTTTTCATTTTCCTCACATGGGACAATACTCTAATGATGATCATCACACTTTTATTTACTCACAGCTCAAGGCTTAGAACAATGATGACTCTATAGGAAATGCCTCCGGCAGTGTATCGAGATGTGCAACGATCTAGCTTAGCATATGACGTTGAAACATCTCTCTAGCTATCTTACGATCATGCAATGGAAATATGAAAGTGACGACACAAGTCATGAGACGGAACGGTGGGAGTTGCATGGCAATATATCTCGGAATGTCTATGAAAAGGCCATAATAGGTAGGTATGGTGGCTGTTTTGAGGAAGGTATATGGTGGTTTTGTGTACCGGCGAAAGTTGCGCGGCACTAGAGAGGCTAGCAATGGTGGAAGCTGAAAGTGCATCTATACCATGGACTCACATTAGTCATGAAGAACTCACATATTTATTGTGAAAGTTTTTATTAGTAATCGAAACAAAGTGCTAAAAGCATACTCCTAGGGGATGGGTTGGTAGGTGTTAACCATCGCGCGATCCCGACCGCAACACAAAGGATGACAATCAATAAATCAATTATGCTCCGACTTCCTAACATAGCGGTTCACCATACGTGCATGTTACGGGAATCACTAACTTCAACACAAGTATTTGTAGATTCACAACACCCTACAAACATGACTCTTAATATTACCATATCCATGTCTCAAAACTAATTGAGAGGAATCAAACTTCTGTTTCTAATCAATGCACATGAATATGGAAGTTTTATTATATCCTCTTTGGATGCCTATCATCTTTAGGACTACTTTCATAGCACAAGCCAATTACCCAGCTACTCAAAGAGAGCACTCTCAAAAAGATATAAGTGAAGATCGAGAGTTCTTATTTCTCCAAAATATGACACCGCCATGCTCTAAAAAGATCTAAGTGAGGCACTTAGAGCAAAGTTATCTAGCTCAAAATATATAAGTGAAGCACATGCGAGCTAAATTGCCTAACTCAAAAGATATAAGCGAAGCTCAATGAGTATTCTAGCAAATTCACGATGAGTGCATGTCTCTCTCGAAAGGTGTGCAACAAGGATGATTGTGACACAACAAAAAGAAAAGACTCCTATAATACACGACGCTCCAAGCAAAACACATATCATGTGGTGAATAAAAATATAGCTCCAAGTAAGGTTACCGATGGATTGAAGACGAAAGAGGGGATGCCTTCCCGGGGCATCCCCAAGCTTAGGCTTTTTGGTGTCCTCGAATTTGTCTTGGGATGCCTTGGTCATCCCCAAGCTTGAGCTCTTTCCACTCTTTATCCCATTGTCCATGAGAACATCACCCAAAACTTGAAAACTTCACAACACAAAGCTTAAACAGAAACTCGTGATATCATTAGCACAAGAAAACAAACTACCACCTCTTTAGGTACTGTAGCAAACTTGATTTCTATTTATATTGGTGTTATATTACTGTATTCTCAATTTTCGATGGCTAGTCCCCCCGATACTATCCATAGTTTCATCAAAATAAGCAATCAACACAACAAAAACATAATATGTCAAAAACGGACCAGTGTGTAGCAATCTGTATACTTCTGGTATTTCAAAAATTCTGAAAAATTACGAAAATTTGGGAAATTGGCATATTAACCAGAAGCAGAAAGAATCAACTCAAAATCTCTTTCTTGATAAAAATGAAAAATAATTTCGTGAGCGAAAAGTTTGTGTCTTTTTCAGCACAATCAAACAACCATCACCAAAACTAGTCATAAAGGTTTTACTTGGCACAAACACAAAAAGAAACACAATAAACACAATAATAACAGAATTATGATGGTGTGGACACAACAAAACAGAAAGCTAAAAGCAAAGATAAATTCATTGGGTTGCCTCCCAACAAGCGCTATTGTTTCACACCATTAGCTAGGCATAAGGCAATAGAATCACGTATCGTCGTCTTTGGCACTCAAACTGTAAGTAGCCCTCATCATGGATTCATAAGGCAATCTTATTTTCTTTCTAGGAAAATGTTCCATGCCCTTCTTTAATGGAAATCAAAATCTAATATTACCTTCCTTCATATCATTGACAGCAGCAATAGTCCTTAGGAAAGGTCTACCAAGAATGATAGGACATGTTGGATTGCAATCAATATCAAGCACAATGAAATCTACGGGTACATAGTTCCTATTTGCAATAATAAGAACATGGTTGATCCTTCCCATAGGTCTCTTAACAGTAGAATGCGCAAGATGCAAATTAAGAGAGCACTCATCAATCTCATTGAAGCCTAGAACATCACATAAAGACTTTGGAATCGAGGAAACACTAGCACCCAAATCACACAAAGCATTGCATTCATAGTTTTTGATCTTGATTTTGATAGTAGGTTCCCACTCATCATGAAGTTTTCTAGGAATAGAAACTTCCAATTCAAGTTTCTTTTCAAGAGATTTCATCATAGCATCGACGATATGATCGGTAAAGGCCTTGTTTTGGCTATAAGCGTGTGGAGAGTTTAGCATGGATTGCATAAAGGAAATACATTCAATCAAAGAGCAACTATCATAATTGAATTCCTTGAAATCCAAAGTAGTAGTTTTATTACTACTCAAAGTTTTGATATCTTCTACTCCACTTTCAATGCTTTCAGCATCAAGATAGATAGACTACGAATGATTGGGGCGTTTTTCAACCAAAGTGGATTTATATCCAGCCCCATCATCATTAGGTTTGACATTAGAAAACAAGGATTCAATGGGAGTCACACCAAGCACTTTCATATCTTCTTGATTCTCATCACGAGAACACGCCTGTTTAAGCCATTCGTGTCTAGCACGAATTTGGGCGGTTCTTTCTTTACTCTCATTCATGGAAACACGCATAGATTTCAAAGTTTCATCCACACTAATCTTGGGAGGAGCACATCTCAATTTCAAAGAATCAATATCAAGAGACATTCTATCAACGCTCCTAGCCAAATCATCAATTTTGAGTAGTTTTTCTTCTATGGATGCATTGAAAATCTTTTGCGAGTTGATAAACTCTTTAATATTACTCTGTAGATCAGAGGATAATTTATTGTAATTTCCATGAGCATTGTTGTAGGAATTGCCAAAGTTATTAGAGGGATTACTAGGAAAAGGCCTAGGAATATAGTTTCCTCTAAAAGCATTGTTGTTGCCAAAATTATTCCTACCAACAAAATTAACATCCAAGCTCTCATTGCTACTCTCAATCAAGAAAGACAAGGGCATATCATTTGGATCTAAAGGAGCACCTTTACTAGCAAACAATTTAATTAACTCATCCATCTTAGCACTCAAAGATTTAATTTCTTCCATAGCGTGCACTTTTTTACTAGTAGGTGACCTTTCAGTGTGCCAGTAAGAATAGTTTTTCTTGATATTGTCTAGGAGTTTTGTGGCTTCTCCTAATGTGATTTCCATGAAAGTTCCACCGGAGGCAGAGTCCAAGATATTTCTACAAGCAAAATTCAAACCAGCATAGAAGATTTGTATAATCATCCAAAGACTCAAGCCATGAGTGGGACAATTTCTAATCATCAATTTCATTCTCTCCCAAGATTGTGCAACATTTTCATGATCTAGTTCCTTAAAATTCATGATATCATTACGGAGAGAGATACTCTTAGTCGGTGGAAAATACTTGGATATATAAGCATCTTTGCACTTGTTCCAAGAATCAATACTATTTTTGGGCAAAGATGAAAACCAAGTTTTTTCTCGATCTCGCAATGAGAACGGAAATAGCTTCAATTTAATCACATCATTATCCACATCTTTCTTCTTTTGCATATAGCATAACTCAATGAAGGTATTAAGATGGTATGCGACATCTTCACTAGGAAGGCCGGAGAATTGCTCTTTCATAACAAGATTCAACAAAGCATCATTGATTTCATATGATTCCGCACTAGTGGCGGGAGCAATCGAAGTACTAATAAAATCATTATTATTAGTATTCGAGAAGTCATGGTGACTTCAGCAAGCAGACAAGCACACAAACGAACAGAAAGCAAGCAAAAGAAAAGGGCGAACGAAAAAGGCAAATATTTTTGTAAATTTTTGTTTTTTCAGAAGTGGGGAGAGGAAAACGAGAGGCAAAAAGGTAAATGCAAGAGATTAGTTTGCGACAGTTACTTGGATAAGCGTCACTTAGAATAATCCCCGGTGCCAGAAATTGACACGTTGGGGGAAGACTATTCTTGACTTCATGCTCCGCGGCAACGGCGCCCGAAATTCTTCTTGCTACCTCTTGAGCTTGCGTTGGTTTTTCCCTTGAAGTGGAAAGGGTGATGCAGCACAGTAGCAGTAAGTATTACCCTCAGTTTGAGAACAAAGGTATCAATCCAGTAGGAGTATCAAGGCAAGTCTCCAAAGTACCTACGCAAAAATAGCAAACTTGCACCCAACGCTACAAAGGGGTTGTCAATCCCTTCACGATTGATTGCAAGGTGAGATCTGAAGGCGGAAAGTGCAACAAGTAAAAGTGTAGGGCTGAAAATATGATGTGAAGTAGACCCGGGGGCCATAGTGTTCACTAGAGGCTTCTCTCATGATAGCAAATATTACGGTGGGTGAACGAATTACTGTCGAGCAATTGATAGAACCGCGCAAAGTCATGATGAAATCTAAGGCAATGATCATACATATAGGCATCACGTCCGAGAGAACTAGACCAGTACTTTCTGCATCTACTACTATTACTCCACACATCGACCGCTATCCAACATGCATCTAGTGTATTGAGTTCATAACAAACAGAGTAATGCCTTAAGCAAGATGACATGATGTAGAGGGATAAATTCATGCAATAGATATAAACCCCATCTTTTTACCCTTGATGGCAACAACACGATGCGTGCCTCGCTACCCCTTCTGTCACTCGGTGAGGACACCGCACGGTATGAACCCAAAACCAAGCACTTCTCCCATCGCAAGAACTGTAGATCAAGTTGGCCAAACGAAACCCACAACTCGAAGAGAATTACAAGGATATGAAATCATGCATATAAGAGATCAGAAGAAACTCAAATAAGATTCATAGATAATCTGATCATAAATCCACAATTCATCGGATCTCGACAAACACACCGCAAAAGAGGATTACATCAGATAGATCTCCATGAAGATCATGGAGAACTTTGTATTGAAGATCCAAGAGAGAGAAGAAGCCATCTAGCTACTATTTATGGACCCTAATGTCTATGGTGAACTACTCACGCATCATCAGAGAGGCAATGGTGTTGATGAAGAAGCCCTCCGTGTCTGAATCCCCCCTCCGGCAGGGCACCAGAACGTGCCACATATGGGATCTTGCGGAGACAGAAGCTTGCGGCGGCGGAAAAGTATTTTCGTGGCTCTCTCTCGTGTTTCCAGATTTTTCGGGGATTTATAGGCGGAAGAAGTAGGGCAAAGGAGCCATGAGGGGCCCGCAAGCCTGCTGATACGTCTCCAACATATCTATAATTTTTGATGGTTTCATGCTATTATCTTGTCAAACTTTGGATGTTCTGCATGCCTTTTATTTATTTTCTGGGACTAACTTATTAACTCAGTCCCAAGTGCCAGTTCCTGTTTTTTCCATGTTTTTGACCCCTTTCAGAGGAGATTTTGAAACGGAGTCCAAACGGAAGAAAATCCCCGAAAAGATTTTTTCTAGAACGGAAGAAGATCGGAGAACTTGGGAGACAAGCCAGAAGAGCCCGAGGGGCCCCACAAGCCCCCACACCGCGGCCAGGGGGCACGCCATCCAGGCTTGTGGGCCCCCTGGAGGTCCCCTGACCTCGATCTTGCGCCTATAAATTCCCAAATATTCCCCAAAAAAAATCAAGAGACGATCGCAATTACTTTTCCGCCGCCGCAAGCTTCTGTCTCCTCAAGATCCCATCTGAGGCACGTCCTGGTGCCCTGCCGGAGGGGATATTTGGATACAGAGGGCTTCTTCATCAACACCATGACCTCTTCGATGATGCGTGAGTAGTTCACCATAGACCTACGGGTCCATAGCTAGTAACTAGATGGGTTCTTCTCTCTCTTGGATCTTCAATACAAAGTTCTCCATGATCTTCATGGAGATCTATCCGATGTAATCTTCTTTTGCGGTGTGTTTGTCGAGATCCGATGAATTGTGGATTTATGATCAGATTATCTATGAATCTTATTTGAGTTTCTTCTGATCTCTCTTATGCATGATTTCATATCCTTGTAATTCTCTTCGAGTTGTGGGTTTTCTTTTGCCAACTAGATCTATGATTCTTGCAATGGGAGAAGTGCTTGGTTTTGGGTTCATACCGTGCGGTGACCTCACCCAGTGACAGAAGGGGTAGCGAGGCACGTATCGTGTTGTTGTCATCAAGGGTAAAAAGATGGGGTTTTCATCATTGGTTTGAGATTATCCCTCTACATGATGTCATCTTGCTTAAAGCGTTACTCTATTCGTCATGAACTCAATACACTAGATTCATGCTGGATAGCGGTCGATGTGTGGAGTAATAGTAGTAGATGCAGAAAGTATCGGTCTACTTGTCTCGGACGTGATGCCTATATGCTAGATCATTGCCTTAGATATCGTCATGACTTTGCGCGGTTTTATAAATTGCTCGATAGTAATTTGTTCACCCACCGTGATATTTGCTATTATGAGAAAAGCCTCTAGTGAACACTATGGCCCTAGGGTCTACTCCTCACCATATTTGCATCCTTACACTTTTTACTTCGTTGCACTTTCCGCCTTCATATCTCACTTTGCAAAAAATCTTGAAGGGATGGACAACCCCTTTGAAGCGTTGGGTGCAAGCTTGTTTGTGTTTGCGCACGTACTTTGGACTTGACGAGGCCCTCCTTCTGGATTGATACCTTGGTTCTCAAACTGAGGGAAATACTTGTTGCTCCTGTGCTACATCACCCTTTCCTCCTCAAGGGAAAAACCAACGCAAATCAGAGAAGTAACAAGAAGAATTCCTAAGCGCCAGGGAAGGACTTTTGTTGCCGCAGCAGAAGAATTTCTGGCGCTGTTGCCGGGGAGGAAGATCAAGTCAAGAACTCATCCAAGTTGGTGTCGCAAACTCATCTCTTGCATTTACTTTGTTTGCCAGTTGCCTGTCGTTTTCCTCTCCCCCACTTCAGCAATTTGCCTTTTTCGTTCGCCTTTTTGTTCGCCTTTTCGTTCGCCCTTTTTCTCGCCCGCTTTTTGTTTGCTTGTGTGCTTGCTTGCTTGCTGAAGTCACCATGAACGAAAACACCAAGCTTTTGTGACTTCTCGAATACTAATAATAATGATTTTATTAGTACTCCGATTTCTCCCGCCACTAATGTGGAGTCATACGAAATCAATGCCGCTTTGCTGAATCTTGTTATGAAAGAGCAATTCTCTGGCCTTCCTAGTGAAGATGCTGCATCCCATCTCAATACCTTCATTGAGATTTGCGTTATGAAAAAGAAAAAAAATGTGGATAATGACGTGATTAAATTGAAGCTTTTTTCTTTTCTTGTTGCGAGATCGCGCAAAAACTTGGTTTTCTTCTTTGCCCAAAAATAGTATCGATTCTTGGGATAAGTGCACAGATGCTTATATATCCAAGTATTTTCCGCCGGCTAAGATCATCTCTCTCCGTAATGATATCATGAATTTCAAGCAACTTGATCATGAACATGTTTCACAAGCTTGGGAGAGAATGAAATTAATGATTAGAAATTGTCCTCCTCATGGTTTGAGTCTTTGGATGATTATTCAAATCTGTTACGCTGGCTTGAATTTCGCTTCTAGAAATATCTTGGACTCCACCTCAGGTGGAACGTTCATGGAAATCACGTTAGGAGAAGCCACAAAGCTCTTAGACAACATCATGACGAACTACTCTCAGTGGCACACTAAAAGGTCACCTACTAGTAAGAAGGTACACGCTATAGAAGAAATTAACTCGTTGAGTGCTAAGATGGATGAGTTAATGAATTTGGTTGCTAGTAGAAGTGCTCCTTGGGATCCTAATGATATGCCTTTGTATTCTTTGATTGAGAGTAGCAACGCTAGCTTGGACGTTAATTTTGTTGGTAGGAATAACTTTGGCAACAACAACGCTTTTAGAGGAACCTATGTTCCTAGGCCTTTTCCTAGTAACTCCTCTAATAACTTTCGCAACTCCTACAACAATACCCATGGAAATTACAATAGATTACCCTCTGATCTAGAGAGTAATATCGAATAGTTCATCAACTCCCAAAAGATTTTCAATGTGTCTGTAGAGGAAAAACTACTCAAAATTGACGATTTGGCTAAGAGCGTTGATAGGATTTCCTGTGATGTTGATGCTTTGAATGTTAGATGTGCTCCTCCCAAAATCAACATGGATGAAACTTTGAAAGCTATGCGTGTTTCCATGATTGAGAGCCAAGAAAGAACCGCCCAAATTCGTGCTAGACATGAATGGCTTAAAAAGGCGTGTTCCCGTGATGAGAATCACGAAGATCTTAAAGTGCTTGGTGTGACTCCCATTGAATCTTTGTTTTCATGTGTCAAACCTAATGATTATGGGGCTGGATATGAATCCACTTTGGTTGAAAAGTGCCCCAATGATTCGGAGTCTATCTATCTTGATGCTAAAAGCATTAAAAGTGGAGTAGAAGACGTTAAAACTTTGAGTAGTAATGAAATTACTACCGTGGATTTCAAGGAATTCAATTATGATAGTTGCTCCTTGATTGAATGCATTTCTTTGATGCAATCCATGTTGAAGTCTCCACACGCTTATAGCCAAAACAAAGCCTTTACCGATCATATCCTCGAAGCTATGATAAAAGCTCTTGAAAAGAAACTTGAATTTGAAGTCTCTATCCCTAGAAAGCTTCATGATGAGTGGGAACCTACCATCAAAATCAAAATCAAAAACTATGAGTGCAATGCTTTATGTGATTTGGGTGCTAGTGTTTCTGCGATTCCAAAGTCTTTATGTGATATTCTGGGTTTTAATGAGATTGAAGAGTGTTCTCTTAATTTGCATGTTGCTGATTCTACTATCAAGAAACCCATGGGAAGGATCAATGATGTTCTTATTATTGCTAATAGGAACTATGTACCCTTGGATTTCATTGTGCTTGACATTGATTGCAATCCTACATGCCCTATTATTCTTGGTAGACCTTTCCTAAGGACTATTGGTGCTATCATCGATATGAAGGAAGGGAATATTAGATTTCAATTTCCTTTAAGGAAGGGCATGGACCACTTTCCTAGAAAGAAAATATGACTGCCTTATGAATCCATGATGAGGGCCACTTATGGTTTGAGCACCAAGGACGACAATACGTGATTCTATCGCTCCTATGCCTAGCTAAGGGCGTTAAACAATAGCGCTTGTTGGGAGGTAACCCAATGAATTTATCTTTTTTCTTTATGTTTTGTTGCGTCCACACTTTCATAATTCTGTTGTGATTGTGTTTATTGTGTTTCTTTTTGTGTTTGAGCCAAGCAAAACCTTTATGACTAGTCTTGGTAATGGTTGTTTGATCCTGCTGGAAAAAGACAGAAACTTTTCGCTCACGAGATGATTTTTCATTTTTATTCAGAAAGAGGTTTGAGTTTATTTTTTCTTCTGATTTATATGACTTTTCCCCAGACCTTCGTAATTGTTCAGATTTTTTGAGGTAACAGAAGTATACGAAGTATACATATTGCTACAGACTGGTCTGTTTTTGACAGATTCTGTTTTTGTTGAGTTGGTTGCTTATTTTGATGAAACTATGGTTAGCATTGGGGGGTACTCGCCATGGAAAAGTGAGAATATAGTAGCCCATCATCAATATAGATGGAGTTCAAGTTTGCTACAGTACCAAAATAAGTGCTAGTTTGTTTTCTTGTACTAATGTTATCACAAGTTTCTGTTTAAGTTTTTTGTTGTGAAGTTTTCAAGTTTTGGGAGACGTTCTCATGGAGAAAGAGATAAGGAGTGTAAAGAGGTCAAGCTTGGGTATGCCCAAGGCATCCCAAGCCAAATTCAAGGACACCAAAAAGCCTAAGCTTGGGGATGCCCCGGGAAGGCATCCCCTCTTTCGTTTTCAATCCATCGGTAACATTACTTGGAGCTATATTTTTATTCACCACATGATATGTGTTTTGCTTGGAGAATCTTGTATCTTAGGAGTCTTTTCTTTTTCTTGTGTCACAATCATCCTTGGTGCACACCTTTTTGAGAGAGGGAGACATGCACTCATCGTGATTTTGCTAGAATGCTCATAGTGCTTCACTTATATCTTTTGAGGTAGATACTTTTGCTCTAGTGCTTCACTTATATCTTTTGAGCTAGATACTTTTGCTCTTGTGCTTCACTTATATCTTTAGAGCACGGCGGTGCGTGATTTGGTAGTTGGCTTATGCTATGAAAGTAGTCCCGAATGTGCTAGGCACCCAAAGAGGATGCAAAAACCTCCATCTTCATGTGCATTGAATAGAAAGAGTAGTTTTGATTCCTCTCAGTTAGTTTTGAGACATGGATTCGGTAATATTGAGAGTTATGTTAGTAGGGTGTTGTGAATCTAGAGATACTTGTGTTGGAGTTAGTGATTCCCGTAGCATGCACGTATGGTGAACCGCTATGTTAGGAAGTCGGAGCATAATTGATCTATTGATTGTCATCCTTTCTGTTGAGGTCGGGATCACATGATGGTTTACACCTACCAACCCTTCCCCTCGGAGTATGCGTTTAGCACTTTGTTTCAATTACTAATAAAAACTTTCGCAATAAGTATGTGAGTTCTTCATGACTAATGTGAGCCCATGGTATAGATGCACTTTCACCTTCCACCATTGCTAGCCTCTCTAGTGCCGCGCAATTCTCGCCGGTGCACAAACCCACCAAATTCCTTCCTCAAAACAGCCACCATACCTACCTACTATGGCATTTTCATAGCCATTCCGAGATATATTGCCATGCTACTCCCACCGTTCCATCTCATGACTTGTGCCGTCGCACTCATATTGTCATTGCATGATCATACTAGGTCGTTGCACAACCCGGTACACTGCCGGAGGCATTTCCTATGGAGTCATCATCATTGTGATCTTTGAGCTTTGAGTAACTAAAAGTGTGATGATCATCATTATTAGAGCATTGTCCCATGTGAGGGAAAAAAAGAGGCCAAAGAGCCCAAAAAAAGATAAAAGAAAAAAAGAGGCCTAAGAGGCCAAATAAAAAAAAGAAATGAGAGAAAAAGAGAGAAGGGACAATGCTACTATCCTTTTCCACACTTGTGCTTCATGTTAGCACCATGTTCTTCATGATTGAGAGCTTCTTGCTTTATCACTACCATATGCTAGTGGGAATCTTCGTTTTATAACTTGGCTTGTATATTCCAATGATGGGCTTCCTCAAAATTTCCCTAGGTCTTCATGAGCAAGCAAGTTGGATGCACACCCACTAGTTTTCCTCTTGAGCTTTCACATACTTATAGCTCTAGTGCATCTCTTGTATGGCAATCCATACTCATTCACATTGATATCTATTAATGGGCATCTCCATAGCCTTTTGATACGCCGAATCAATGTGACCATCTCCTCCTTTTTGTCTCACAGCCACCACCACACTCTATTCCACCTATAGTGCTATATCCATGGCTCGCGCTCATGTATTGCGTGATAGTTAGGATGTGTTTGGCATGGCTCCTACTTTCAAATTCTGTACGGGAGCTGAGGGAGCAGAGCCGAACGCCAAGAGCTCCAAGAAAATAGGATCCTTGGATCAGCGAGGAGCGGAGCAGAAAATAGACTAGCGCGGAGGAGCGACCCACAGGTTGATTCTATTTTTGTGGAATCAAAAAGGCCCAGTGAAGTTAAGAGATATTACCCACCATTGCCATTACTAACCCCAAATCTCATACCGCTGTTCCATATCTTCTCTTTCCCTCGTACAAGAAACAGAGATAGACGACCGGCGGCAGCCACGACAGTCACCGAGGCCGCGACCGGCGGCAGCCACGGCCGTCACCGGAGAGCTACGAAGACGACCTGCTACAGTGCCGACTTTCATTTTCCATTTATCCTGTTAAGGTATGGCACCCATCCCAAACCGTAGGCTGTAGATTGGTTCATGTTCACCTGTCCCAATTGCTTGTATCAAGATTTTTGCATCCCCTCTCAAATTCTAACAGGACATGTGTCAATATTGATTGAGGAAGTCAGTTCCTAGAAAAGCATGTATATTCAAGATAGATTTCAGATTGACTGTCGATAACTATGCACGAAGTGCAGATGTACGGCTAGACGTACTATCAGATTTGTAGGTAGTATTACTAGCTAATTTATTTATTGTGTAGGATATTTTTCCTTTTTTAAATATTAGTAATACTAGCATACTTGTTCCGTGCATCTTCAATATATATTTTTAGCAGCTGGTACTGCTGCTTACGTAATTTATGCCGAACACAGTAGCAATGGAAGCAACTGCTGAGTGGAATGAAGAACACACTCGATTGGTTTGTGAGCTGTTCAAGGAACAAGTTGAGGCTGGAAATCGCCCAAATACACATATGAATAACATTGGGTATGCAACAGTGATTGATAAATTTTATCAGAAGACTGGAATACAGTACAACAAAAGACAGTTTAAGAATAAATGGGATAAACTAAAAAGTGCTTACTACATTTGGAAGAGTTTGAAAAAGGAGACAGGTATGGGCTGGGATCCTGTGAAGCAAACAGTTACAGCTTCAGCCGAGCGTTGGAAAAATCTTAAGAAAGTGAGCTACTAATCATTGTTTATTTTTCTGCACATACAACAACTACTATCCATGGATGTCTAATGTTTAGTACTTGCCATTGACAGAAATACCAAGGTTGTGGTAGGTTTCAAAAGGCTGGACTTCAAAATGAGGACCTTTTGGCCAAGATCTTTGAAGACTTGCGCAACACTGGTGAAGACCATTGGTCTCCTGCTAATGGTAGCATGCCTCAAAGTCCTCAGAATGTTGATGCTGAAGACCACGGAGATGAGAACGAGGACAAAGAAAGTGAGGAGGAAGATGAGTCTCCAGTTATTAATAATAAAGGAAAAAGAGTTGGTGGTGCTATAGAAGGAAAAGGAAAAAAAATCAAGGAGTGGTTCTACGATCATGCAATACCATTTGAAAGAAATTGTTGAGCTGAGCAAGAAGTCGCAAGCAGCCATTGAATCCATTGCTAAACAACGAGAGGATGCCTCAGTTTGTACCATCAAAGATGCGATGACTCTGGTTACAGAATGTGGTGCTGTCATCGGCACTAAGAAGCACTTCATTGCTTCTGAGATTTTCATAAAGAAGGAGCAAAGAGAAATGTTTATGACCATACCTGATGCTAGTGCACGCTTTGACTGGCTTCAAAGGAAATATGATGCCAAGTATGGCAAATAGATTATAATATTTTGGTTGTAATTGTTAAAGCATTCCTATAAGTAGTATGCCTTCAACACTCCTATCTTTCATGTTGCATTTAGTTATTTATTTGGCTTGTAAGACCCTGTGCAGTTTGTTACAAATTATCTATTTATGTACGTCATTATTGTTATTGACTCATTTCTCATTTTAAAGTGGCTCATGTATGTTATATGCATAGATGTCCTCAAGCGAAAGTGATAGTGGAGGGAGCAATTACTCCAATGAAGAGCATGATGAAGATGTACAGCTGATGCACCTACACGAAATGATGATAAGCAATCTTGCTTCAGCTGTAACTATTGTTGAAAAGTATCACACGACGTACTTGGATAAGAATGAACCTAGGACTTCAATTCTCAGTGGAATGGGCTGGGTGAAAGAAACCTTGAGCACCCCAGGGGAGAGCCACCGCATGTTTCGTATGAATTCTACAATGTTTCACAATTTGCATTTTATTTCATCCAGTTAGATCGCTCATGTTTATTATATATACTTGCAATAATTGCTACAGATTTAACCTATATTATTATATACGTGCAGCCACGGAACCACACGTAGCACACATGTGATGGTTCATAATTGCAATAAACGTGAGATGATGCTTCAAAAAAGCTTAAAATGAAATGTTTAACTAACGCTCAATATTCCCATTTGTATGTAATATGTATAACACCGCAGCCTATGCTAGACGTATATGCATAGAGGGGTACCAAAAGCATTACATTCAGGGGCATTACGGTATATTTTATTCCTAAACCCACAAATCAGTGTTTTGGGAGTCAACTGATAGCCGAACGCTTTTTTAAAGCTGATCCAGCTCCTCACGGGAGTGGATTCTCGGAGGATCTGGAGCAGGGAGCAGTAAAATGAGGATCTGGAGCTCTAACGAACAGGCCCTTATAAAAAGTTTGAGAAAGTAAGAGTGCGAAAACAATTACTTGGCCAATTTCGGGGTTGTGCATGATTTACATTAGTTGTGTGAGGATGATGGAGCATAGCCAGAATATATGATTTTGTAGGGATAACTTTCTTTGGCCTTGTTATTTTAAAAGTTCATGATTACTTTGCTAGTTTGCTTGAAGTATTACTGTTTTCATGTAAATAGGAAACTATTGTTTTGAATCTTACGGATCTGAACGTTCATGCCATGTGAAAGAAGTTGCAAAGGACAACTATGCTAGGTAGCATTCCACATCAAAAATTCATTCTTTATCACTTCCCTACTCGAGGACGAGCAGGAGTTAACCTTGGGGTTGCTTGATACGTCTCCAACGTATCTATAATTTTTGATGGTTTCATGCTATTATCTTGTCAAACTTTGGATGTTTTGCATGCCTTTTTTTATTTTCTGGGACTAACTTATTAACTCAGTGCCATGTGCCAGTTCCTGTTTTTTCCATGTTTTTGATCCCTTTCAGAGGAGGTTTTGAAACGGAGTCCAAACAGAAGAAATTCCCCGAAAAGATTTTTTCTGGAACGGAAGAAGATCGGAGGACTTGTGAGCCAAGCCATAAGAGCCCCAGGGGCCCCACAAGTCCCCTGATCTAGATCTTGCGCCTATAAATTCCCAAATACTCCCAAAAAAAATCAAGAGACGATCGCAATTACTTTTCCGCCGCCGCAAGCTTCTGTCTCCGCGAGATCCCATCTGGGGCACGTCCTGGTGCCCTGCCGGAGGGGAGATTCGGATACGGAGGGCTTCTTCATCAACACCATGACCTCTCCGATGATGCGTGAGTAGTTCACCATAGACCTACGGGTCCATAGCTAGTAACTAGATGGCTTATTCTCTCTCTTGGATCTTCAATACAAAGTTCTCCATGATCTTCATGGAGATCTATCCGATGTAATCTTCTTTTGCGGTGTGTTTGTCGAGATCCGATGAATTGTGGATTTATGGTCAGATTATCTATGAATCTTATTTGAGTTTCTTCTTATCTCTCTTATGCATGATTTCATATCCTTGTAATTCTCTTCGAGTTGTGGGTTTTGTTTGGCCAACTAGATCTATGATTCTTGCAATGGGAGAAGTGCTTGGTTTTGGATTCATACCGTGCGGTGACCTCTCGCAGTGACAGAAGGGGTAGCGAGGCACATATCGTGTTGTTGCCATTAAGGGTAAAAAGATGGGGTTTTCATCATTGGTTTGGGATTATCCCTCTACATCATGTCATCTTGCTTAAAGCGTTACTCTGTTCGTCATGAACTCAATACACTAGATGCATGCTGGATAGCGGTCGATGTGTGAGGTAATAGTAGTAGATGCAGAAAGTATCGGTCTACTTGTCTCGGACGTGATGCCTATATGCTAGCTAATTGCCTTAGATATCGTCATGACTTTGTGCGGTTCTATCAATTGCTCGACAGTAATTTGTTCACCCACCGTGATATTTGCTATTATGAGAGAAGCATCTAGTGAACACTATGGCCCCCAGGGTCTACTCCACACCATATTTTCAGCCTTAAACTTTTTACTTCGTTGCACTTTCCGCCTTCAGATCTTACTTTGCAAACAATCTTGAAGGGATTGACAACCCCTTTGAAGCGTTGGGTGCAAGCTTGTTTGTGTTTGCGCAGGTACTTTGGACTTGACGAGGCCCTCCTTCTGGATTGATACCTTGGTTCTCAAACTGAGGGAAATACGTACTGCTCCTGTGCTGCATCATCCTTTCCTCTTCAAGGGAAAAACCAACGCAAATCATAGAAGTAACAAGAAGAATTCCTAAGTGCCAGGGAAGGACTTTTGTTGTCGCAGCACCTGCTAGGCGCGCCCCCAGGCCGCGGCTAGGGGGCTTGTGGCCTCCCCCGGGACCCTTTGCATTGGTTCTCAAGCTTCCTGCGTATCTTCTGTTCCGGAAAAAATCTTTCGGAGCTTTTATTCCATTTGGACTCTGTTTGATATTCTCCTGTGAAAAAGGTCAAAAACACGGAAAAAACAGGAACTGACACTTAGCACTGAGTTAATAAGTTAGTCCCAAAAAAGATATAAAGTGCATACAAAACATCCAAAGTTTGACAAGATAATAGCATGGAACCATCAAAAATTATAGATACGTTGGAGACGTATCACTAACCAACAAGGGTTGAGAAGTATATCCATAAACCTTCATCAAGCAAATTTCTGGTGCCGTTGCCGAGGACTCCAGTCTTCAAGATAGGGGAGTTGCACGCTATCTTTTACCTTTGCTTTTTAGTCTTGTTCATTTGCTTTCTAGTTTTTGCTTTAGAGTCTTATACCAAAAACCACAAAAAAATAGTTGCTTTGTTCTTGCTTGTCGCTGCTGTCGTGGGTATAAGCCTGACAGTAGATGAGTAGGGTTCGAAAGTAGAGCGCAGAGTCCTAGCTACGGCAATGTGGTATGAGTTCAGGCCCCTCTACGGTGGTGGTAACAACCCTACGTCTTAGTGCTCTGGATCTTTTGTGTCGAGTGGAATACAGGTGTCACAGAATGCCAACCCCTGTGCCAGAGGGGAGGGTGGATTATATAGAGTACACTGCCCCTCGTAAGTATCCAGCCTTCAAGGGTGCAATAAGTGAGATTGAATGCATACGTTAGAGGTAACGTATGCCATAAATGACATTAACTACAATAGTCTAACGCCTGGCCGTTAGCCTTGCTGGAGTGGCTTCAGGTCTTCTATGTCGAATGGCTTCTGGTCTTCACGGAGTGGAATCCAGTCGTCGAGTACAAGATGATCTCCGAGTTCTTTTCTACCGAGTGGATAAGAGGATGTCTTAATCCAGTTGGTAGGTATCTTGTGACCCTTAAGCTAATAATGAGGTGCCCCTGTGGTAGGACTTATAGGTCAGTCTTATGACCCTACCCTAGGGCAATAACCCCATCATTAGCCCCCGAATGGATCGAGGTTCGAGTGGGGAAGGTGTATTTGTAAATCTTGACGTAGCAGACTGAACTTGAATGCTCTTCAATGTTTCGCCAAATTGGATGTCGATTGGAATCTTCGTCATTCACCTTGATCAATTATCCTTTGTACAAAATATCTGAGTGAATTTGAAGATCCGAGTGAGCAAACGAAATGGCACGTCTGACAGGATCTTTTGATGTGACGAGTCACCCTGTCAGCTCTGGATTTTCTGGGATTCGAAAATTTCGGTTGCCGCGCGTTACGCGGTGATGATGTCTCGCCATCAAGTGGATCTCGTTGCCTCAATTCCCGCGCCTCTATCTCCACCACATATCTCGCGGTGGCCTGCGAAGGGATAAGTCGAGGGCCCACTTACAAGTGAACCAGTCGGCTGGTTATAAAAGTCTCCAGCGCTAGGGTTTGGAACGGCATCGTCTTCTTCCTCCCCTCTGCTCTTCCTTCTCCTCAGCCACCAACGCAAACCGAAGCAACCAATCTCACCGCTGCCACTATGACGAAAGGGCAGACCGGCAAGTTGGAGAAGGCGAAGAAGAAGGGCGTCGCCAAGTCGAAGAAGCAAGCTCTGCCGTTGGGCTGGATCCAGGGGGATTTCCTTCCCTCCACTATGCGGAAGGAGGATCTCCTCGACCTCGTCGAGCATGGCATGTTGGTGGACAAGTCTTGGAGGCTTCCTGGAGATGAGATCGAGTCCGAGCCGTGGGAGGGAGAGCGGGTTCTCCTCCTAACCCACGTCGGAAGAGGTTTCTCTCTGCCGGCCCATCCTTTCATTCGGGGGTTCTTGAACTTCTTTGGGGTGCAGTTGCATCACTTTCCTCCGAATGCTATTGCACATCTTTCTTGCTTTATCACCTTGTGTGAGTGTTTCTTGGGGTGTCCTCCTCACTGGGGACTCTTTAAATCTATCTTCACCGTGCGTTCTCAGTCAGTGAAGAAAGTCAATCCGACTGATGACAAGACTCATGTCATCCAGTTATGTGGGGGCTTAGGACTTCAGAAGAGAGCCAAAAGTAGTTATCCTACCATGACCTTTCCCGAGTCGGTTCGCAACTGGCAAGCCACTTGGTTCTACTGTAATGATGTCGCTTGTCCGAATATGTCGAGTGGATGTCCCTTTACTCTAGAGCGACCGAGTGCTCCGAGGACGTTAGTGTTGACGAAGGAGGAGAAAACTCAGGTGGATCCCTTGGTCAAAGCGCTGATTGGTCTGGTCCGCAATGGAGTGACAGGAATGGATCTCTTAGAGACCTTCCTTGGCAGACGCATCCAGCCTCTCCAGGCTCGGGACCACACCATGTGGCATTACACCGGTCCTAAGGACTCCACTTGGTCTTATCCCGAAGAAGTGAATGAAGACACGGTAGAAAAGTGGATCCGCGGAATAGCAGGTCCTTGTGATAATCCGATGGGGGCGAAAAGGGTCCTCCCTTCTCAGCTCAAAACCCGTCGACAAACAACGTTAGTTCTGCTCTGTCGAATATTTTTTCGTTCGAACCGAGTGCTTGCAATTTCCTTGTCGACTGAGCTTGTGGATTGTATCTTGCAGGAGTGGACGAACTTGCATTATGCGGTCCCAAATGGCAACACACTCGATCTTGATGAGGGGAGCATGGAGGATAGCGCGGGGTGCGAGGACTATGTCGATTACAGCAAAGAGACTGAGGAGGAGGAGTTGGAGGAAAGCGAGGAGGAAGATGAGTCTCCTTCTCGCCATGAGCCTCGGACCAAGCAGCGTCATGATCCCGTGGGCACTCCAAGCAAACCTTTGGCGTCGAGTGGCAGGAGTGCCAAGCGCGTCAGGGGATCTCCTGGAGAACCAGTGGAACAGTGTGCAAAGGTGCCCAAGCCCAGTGCACCCAAACCTCGGAAGGCTCTGCCTAGGATGAGGATTGTTGTGCCAGTCGCCTCTGCGTAAGTACTTGATCTTCGACTCTTATCCGAGTGAACTTTTATTCTTATCCGAGTGAACTTTTTTGGTTGATGATGATCAAATGAGATTGCCTTGATAGAGATGCTACCTCTGTCACGTCACCACCGCAAGGGGACGAAGATCCTATGGAGGTCGACATCGCGAACGCAGCCACTTCGCAGCTAGGTATTACTGATTCCCTATTCTATGTCATTCCTCCGTGTGTATGATTTCCTGTTTGCACGTTCTGATGTTTCTGTCTGCCAGCCGCGCCTGCTGCAAGGGAGGTCATCTAGCTGGATGACGACGATCAAAGGCAACCAGCTGTTGAGGTGGAACCCATTGTGTCCGAGGAGCCCATGGCGGAAATGGCTGTAGTGAGTGCTCCGCATGTCAGTTCAGTCGTTGTCACCACAACTCTGACTGGATTGCAGTCAAGCGCTCCAGTTGTTTCTGTTGCAGCCTGAGGATTGACGTCACCCATGATGGTTTACACCACACGTCGTGTCCCTGAAGACCAGACTGGTGCCGCCAAGGAGGCTATGATCCAGGCAGAGCTGATGACGCAGCAAGCAAAAGGAGCCTATGACGCCATCATCTTGGTGTACAACAACAGCGTGGTGCTCCAAGAAAACGTCCGAGTAAGTTCGACCATAAGTTTGAATTCTGACTCACACCGAGTGGGTGTTTATGTAGAAATGTGTTTGGTTTATTTGCGTTCCAGTGGGGTCGCTCCGAGTGAACCCACTGGGAGTAGTCCCCGAGAGAGCTGTCGAGTGCTTGCACTGGCAGGGGTCTTATTGAGTAGATACTTTTCATTTTTGTTGATCACAATCAACGAGAGCTGATCTAGTTGAGTTCTGAATCTAGTGGGGGCACACTAAGTGCACCCACTGGGTGTAGTCCCCGAGACTATTATTACTCGGTAGTGAATGATAATAGTCAGAAGTACTTGAGTGTATAATCTTTTTGGCTCGTTAGGATAGACCTGATCGAGTGATAAGTCAGTGGGGTTACGCCGAGTGAACCCAGTAGGTGTAGTCCCCGAGACCGCTGTCAAGTGCTTGGACTGGCAGGGGTCTGATCGGAAACATGTCTTGTCCTTCAATCGAATGAAGTTTTTATCACTCGAAAGTGATTTTACTTTGACCATATATCACTCGGAAGTGTTATATATGTCGACTAATGTTTGTCTTCTAACTCTTTCAGAAAGCTTGTGAAGTAGGTTCAGCGTATGCTACCTTGGCTGCAGAAAATACTCAACTGACTATGAACCTAGAGATGGCTACAAATGAAGTAGTTGCTTTGAAGAAAACACTGGAGGAGAAGGACAAAGCGTTGGTGGAAGCTCATGCAACCAATAAGAGTTTGCAGGTGGAGGTGTAGAAAATGCAGAAATAGTGAATGAAGTGGATGAACCAGCTGAGGGATATGAACAAGAGGGCGAATGTTCAAGAGAAATACGTGGGAGACTTTGCCACCAAGATGTTGGAGTTACTCACTGGTAAGTGTATTCTCGAGTGAATCGTGCCATTGATTGTGTGGTGTTTTTTGGATGACCTTGAAACTTCTCTCCCACAGAATCCTATCAAGACTTGGGGAAGGAAACTAAGGAGGTTGAGCCTTCGCTTGACCCAATCAACACTCCACTCGGTGACGGCCCAGCTTTGAATCTGTTCCCTATGAGCTCCTGACTGACGAAGGTGGAGAAGTACGTCACGCGACTGAGGGCTGTTGTGAGCAAGATCGACAAGGAGCTATGGGCAGAGGATGAACTCCAGCATGACCTGGAGGCAATGATGACTCGAATGGAGCAGATTCCTCAGCGGGTTCAAGCGTGGAAGAAGTCTGCTGCTCGGTGTGGGGCGGATGTAGCTTTGTCACTTGTCAGGGTCCATTGCAAAGAGACTCGGGAGGGGAAGCTCAAGGCGCTGCAGGTTGCAAACATGAAGAACCTTCGGTTTGAAGACTTCATGGAGACCTTCATTGATGCTGCAACCCGCATCGCCGACTTCATCGACCTCGACACCTTCGTGGAGCCAGCCAGTCCAGGTGAGCCATGAGGAAGTTGCTCACTTGTGAGAAAAAACATTTAATTGCCTCGGTATGCAGAGTGGTTCTTGTAAACGCTTAAAACTTCGTTGTGGTAATAACTCGAATGCTTTTGGCCTGCACGGATAACCTTGATCTGTGCCGATATCATCGATGTGCTCATTTTGACTGAATTTGCATTTATCTTTGTCGAATGAACTTTTCTTTTTGGGGATGCTCTGGGCATTTGGGCGGGGTTTTCATCACTTAGGCAAATCTGGTTCACGACTAAGTCCCCCAGTGAGAGGGTAGCTCTTGACTCGGAAAAGTTTTCTAACTTAGGCGAATCTGGTTTGCAGCTAAGTCCCCGAGTGTGAGGGTAGCTCTTCACTCGGAGAAGTTTTTTAACTTAGGCGAATCTGGTTTGCGGCTAAGCCCCCGAGTGAGAGGGTAGCTCTTCACTCGCAAAAGTTTTTGAACTTAGGCGAATCTGGTTCACGGCTAAGCCCCCGAGTGAGAGGGTAGCTCTTCACTCGGAGAAGTTTTTCTAACTTAGGCAAATCTGGTTCGCGGCTAAGCCCCCGATTGAGAGGGTAGCTCTTCACTCGGAGAAGTTTTTAACTTAGGCGAATTTGGTTCGCGGCTAAGCCCCCGAGTGAGAGGGTAGCTCTTCACTCGGAGAAGTTTTTCTAACTTAGGCGAATCTGGTTCGCGGCTAAGCCCCCGAGTGAGAGGGTAGCTCTTCACTCGGAGAAGTTTTTCTAACTTAGGCGAATCTGGTTCGCGGCTAAGCCCCCGAGTGAGAGGGTATCTATTCACTCGGAGAAGTTTTTTTTAACTTAGGCAAATGTGGTTCGCGGCTAAGCCCCCGAGTGCGAGGGTAGCTCTTCACTCGGAGAAGTTTTTTAACTTAGGCGAATCTGGTTCGCGGCTAAGCCCCCAAGTGAGAGGGTAGGTCTTCATTCAGAGAAGTTTTCTAACTTAGGCGAATCTGGTTCGCGGCTAAGCCCCCGAGTGAGAGGGTAGCTCTTCACTCGGAGAAGTTTTTTAAGTTAGGCGAATCTGGTTTGCGGCAAAGCCCCCGAGTGAGAGGGTAGCTCTTCACTCGGAAAAGTTTTTTTAACTTAGGCGAATCTGGTTCGCGGCTAAGCCCCCGAGTGAGAGGGTAGCTCTTCACTTGGAGAAGTTTTTTAACTTAGGCAAATTTGGTTCGCGGCTAAGCCCCCGAGTGAGAGGGCAACTCTTCACTCAGAGAAGTTTTCTAACTTAGGCGAATCTGGTTTCAGCTAAGCCCCCCGAGTGAGAGGGTAGCTCTTCACTCGGAGAAGTTTTTTTAACTTAGGCGAATCTGGTCTGCGGTAAGTCTCCGAGTGAGAGGGTAGCTCTTCACTCGGAGAAGTTTTCTAGACCGGAGTCAACAAATATATTGCGGTAATCAAAACTTCTGGCAAGTAAATTGCTTTAGGGAATCTTGTTCGTTACATCAAAACATTCGTTAATCAGGCATAAAAATGCTTAAGTAGATCTCCGTTCGATGCTCGGGGATCATCGATCCTCTTCTCCAAATTGTAGAGTCTGTATGCTCCGTTGTTCAACACCATAGAGACGATGACAGGTCCTCCCCAGGCGGGGGACAACTAGTGTGGTCTCTACTGATGCACTCGGAGCACCAAATCGCCTCCTTGGAACATCCCACTCTTGACGTGTCTTGGATGGAACCGCCGCAAGTATTGTTGGTAGATCGTCGATCAAATCAGGGCCATCTCGCGCTCCTCCTCCAAGAGATCGACTCTGTCCTGTCGGGCTTGTTCAGCTTCGGCTTATGAGAAGAGCTCAACTCTGGGGGAATTGTGAAGTAAAACACTCGGAAGGATAGCTTCTGCTTCGTACACGAGAAATAACAGGGACCGCCCAGTCGACCTGTTCGGGGTCGTTCTGAGTCCCCAGAGCACAGAAGGTAACTCAGTGACCCAAGCACGTGCAGCGTGTCCAATCTCTCGCATGAGACGAGGTTTTAAACCTTGAAGTATGAGTCCATTCGCCCGTTCAGCCTGGCCGTTTGTTTGAGGATGGGCAACGGATGCGTAATACACTCGGGTTCCTTGGTTGGAGCAAAAACTCTTGAATTCATATGATTCTAAGTTCGACCCATTGTCACTGATGACGCTGTGTGGAACCCCAAATCTGAAAGTGATTTCCCTCATGAACTTTGATTGCAGTGCGTGCATCTAGCTTATTGATTAGCTTGGCTTCTATCCACTTGGTGAATTTGTCGATTGCAACTAGAAAATGAGTGAATCCGCCCTGCCCTGTACGGAAGGGTCTGACCATGTCCAAGCCCCACACGGCAAAAGGCCATATGAGGGGGATTGTCTTTAGAGCAGATGACGGCTTGTGTGATTTGTTGGAGTAGAATTGACATCCTTCGCAGCGGTCTACAAGCTCCTTGGCCATTTCACCCGCACGTGGACAGAAGAATCCAGCTCGAAATGCCTTAGCAACGATGGCTCTGGAGGATGCATGATGACCACATGTTCCCGAGTGAATTTCCTCCAAAAATCAGTCGGCCTTCCTAAGGGGAATACTGTCACGCCCAAGATGTGACCCTATCCTCAATTTGGCACGAAGGCCTTGTCAGGGATAGAAGCACATCTCGTCGTGTCGCAAGAATGGATATCGTTACAAGTACATGTACTGAAAAGAAGAGATATATATATACAGAGTTGGCTTACACTCGCCACAAGCTACAGCAGAGTCACATCAGTACATTACATAATCATCAATAGTAAGAGCAGGATCCCACTACGGACGAAAAAAACCGGGAAAAATAAGAACAACGTCCATCCTTGGTATCCCAGGCTGCCGGCCTAGAACCCATCCTAGATCGATGAAGAAGAAGAAGAAGAAGAAGCAACTCCAAAGGAACAATCAACACGCTCATGTAAAGTAACCCTTTACCTGTACCTGCAACTGGTGTTGTAGTAATCTGTGAGCCACAGGGGACTCAACAATCTCATTTCCAAAGGTATCAAGACTAGCAAAGCTTAATGGGTGAGGTAAGGTTAAGTGGTGAGGTTGCAGCAGCGGCTAAGCATATATTTGGTGGCTAAACTTACGAGTACTAGAAATAAGAGGGGGAAGATCTATGCATAGAGGACGTGAACTATAGTTGATCAAATGAGTGATCCTGAACACCTACCTGCGTCAGATATAACCCCACCGTGTCCTCGATCGGAGAAAGAACTCACGAAAGAGACAATCACGGTTACGCACACAGTTGGCAAGTTTTATTTAAGTTAACTTCAAGTTATCTAGAACCAGTGTTAAACAAAGTTTCCACGTTGCCACATAACCGTGGGCACGGCTTTCCGAAAGATTTAACCCTGCAGGGGTGCTCCAACTAGTCCATCACAAATTACCACAAGCCGCATAGAAATCCTCAATCACGAAGCTCGCGATCTCGTCGGATTCCCTAGTGGAAAACCTCAACTCTGAGATTACCCAAAGCATCACCGGAATCCCGATGCACAAGATATTCCGTCAAAGGTAAAACTAATCCAGCAAGGCCACCCGGTGTGTCGACGAACCCGATGGGAGCCGCGTATCTCGTTCTCAGGACACACCGTCTATGCAAAGTGGACGGGAACCAAACCTCGAGTTGCCCCGTGGTGGCACCGCCGACTGCTAGGTGGGTGGACCAACACTCATGAGGAGCACTAGCCCCCGAGGGGGGGGGGGTTGATTAAATTAGTCCGCGGGTGCCGACGGGTCCCTATGCATTATTATTAGGTTATTAGGCAAATGTAGTACCAAAGTTGGGCCTTGCCAGACCAGCTTTAATCTATGACGAATTATCAAGGGGGTCCCCATAACAACCCCGATCGTGTTAGGAGCGCTCAATTATGGAACATAACACCGGTAGCCGGTAACTAAGGGGGCAAAGGTGGAACAAAACACCAGGCTAGAAAGGCTGAGCCTTCCACCTTTTACCAAGTATATAGGTGCATTAAATTAAATAGCATTTAATATGGTGATATAACAAGGAACCCATGTTTTCACATGGAAGCATCTGCACCTGCAGCTAGAAACGCTAACACAGGGTTAAGCAAGCGGTAACATAGCCAATCAGTGGTTTGCTAGGTCGAACAGGTTGAAGGTGATCATGGCATTGTTGAGAGGCTGATATTTAACATGTGGTAGGCAACGAGACATAATCGATAGGAGCAAATGATCATCTTGCCTGAGATCCCGCTTGGAAGAAGAACGCCTCCGTGAAGCAGACGAACCGACATAGTCGAACAGATCCTCACTTTCCGACACGCTTGCGGAACTCTAACGAGACGAAGCAAATGGAAACAAGAATCAACACACAATATTCACCACAACACATGCACAACCGGATGCACTACCCAATATGATGCATGGATGCCCAACACCTAATGATGCACTTAAACCATCCTACATCGGTAAACAAGTGCCACCTCATCATGAGTTGACACTTCAGCAGGACTGCCCAAAATTGGAAACTACTACCTCCATTGGATTTACTGGGTTCTTCTACGCCAAATCCATCTATTACACTGCTATATATGCATGCAGAAAACACCAGAAACAACAAAGGAAAAACTACACACGATCAAACTCCATTAATAACAAGAACAGAGGATGTTCCTGATATGCCAGATTTAGCATATTCCTCTTCTGGAAAATTCCAGATTTGTATATACAACACAAAACTAAATAAACAAAACTAATTTAATCCTCAGGGGGTCCCACTGGTCTCTGGACCCACTGACAGAGGCACACTACAACAAGCAACTAAAAACACAAGGAAAAAAATAACCTAGGAGTAGGGGACTCGAACCCACTACCTATTTGCAATACATCAGGGCAAACACCAGTGAGCTAGTCTCGGTTCCCTGCCCTAACAGGGGGAGTAAACCACCTAAGCTATCTATGCAGGCAGTGCAACAGGTTGAAATAAACCACAATAAAAAGGGGCGCGTAAGGGCTCGAACCCTCGACCTACTGGCGCTGAAGTGGCTCTGTTGCCACTACGATGGTGAACTGCTACTGCTAGAACAGAGAAAGAAATGCAGGTATGCAGCTAGCACAGGAGAACAAAAATCGCACAGATAACAAAATGGGGCGCTGGGGTCTCGAACCAGAGACCTCGCAGTCTCTACGCGGCGCTCAAACCAGTCGTACTAGGTGGGGGATTCTGAACTTAAACAGGATCTGCACCAAATAAGCTAACTACACGGGCACCCTTCTTCTACCTCCAGACTGGAAGTACAGAGGAGAAGAGGGTTTGACAGCGGCGAGCGGTGAGGCAACAACGGCGGCGAGGTACTACCGACGGGGGTGCGGGAACCCTAGGGGGTTCCATTCCCGGGGCTACGAGGCTCTAAGGAGCTGGGCACGGCGGAGTCATCGAGCTTGAGCACTGCCCGCTCCTGGCCAGTGACACGGACGGCTATAGCGAGGCTACACAAGGTAGGCACGGACGGGGAAGGGGAGATGCTCACCGAGGAATTAGGACGGGAGATCGGGGCGAAGAAGTGAATGGACGCTGGCGCTGCAGACTCTCTTCAGGCGCCCGACGGAGCCGAACATGGGTTGCCGGCGTGGTGGCCCTCCGGCCACCCTAGCGGCGGGAACGGGATACGAGAGCTCCCCGCGTTCCGTGAAACAAGATTGAGGAGGGGCTCGATCTGCAGGCGTCGACGGAGACGCGACGACAACGACGCTTCCCCTATCTCTAAACCTTACCTGCGACGACCTTCAGAGAAACAGAGAAGGGAGGAAGAAGGAGTGGAGGTGGCGGCGGACAAGGAGGAGAGGGAAACCCTAGGGGGAGGGGCACGGACTCCGGGGCTTATAGCCAGAGTGCTGGTCGTCGTGGCTGCCACGGTGGTCATGTGTTGGGTGTTGTCTGCGTCGATGTTGTGAGAGGGATGTGAAAAGGAGGAAGAAAATAGAGAGGAAGGAGGAGGCTGACGCTAGGCCCGACGGGAGCCACGCTGGAAAGAGCCAGCTCGCGGGGGAGGGGTCAATGGGCTGCGATGACGAGGAGAGCCCAAGTGGGCCGACACCCTATATCTCACAACGAAAAACAGGGCAAACATGGCCTACTAAAGAAAAGAAAAAGACTGGTCTGAACGAAGTTTGCTAGTGGCTAAAAGAAAAAAAAATAGTTTTCAAAAATAAAAATAAAATGTTTTGTGGCTTTTAAAATCATGTCCCTTTTTTTTAATAAAGAATAAATTAGGCATTTTGTAAGAGTAAATATTGAATGCCTTTTAAAGACAAAGAATTTGTTTATGAAATAAAACAAAAGGAGAATAAAAAATAAAAAACCAGAGGGTTGCCCCGAAAATAACAAGAATGTTTTTAAAAGAGGAGGAACATTTTATTAGGCCCCAAATAGAGACTTTAAACTCAGCCACTAAATAAATTGGAAGAATGGTTTTTTGGAGCTTTGGTGCAACAATGGGTTTTGAGAAGAATCCTTGAGGCACCCAATCACACAACAATCACAATGGTACACTCACAAAGCACTCACACTCACAATCACCAAGGTGCAACTAGACACCAAGACAAGCACGCAAGAGAAATGATGACATGCATGATGCGATGATGATGCGACCAATAAAATAATCATACATCAGCACCGGAAAAGAGGGAAATCTTCTGGGGCGTCGGTCTCGGGCTGTCACAAATACACCGCTCAGCTACGCCAGTCACACTTTCCTTATAGAGCTGATCTCCCATGATTGTGAAGGCTTTTGATGTGCGGACGATCTGTCTAGCTTCATCTTCATCTTCGTGTAGTTCTGGCCTCAGGATATATGCAATATACTACATTGTCCAATCGGGCGTGACCACTCAAATCTCCATGACAAGATCGACAACTGCTTGGATTTCAACTTCAGTAGGATCAGATGCACTTGTAGGCTGAGGAGGTTCTTCAGTGAATGGATCTTGCTGGACTGAAGGAGTGTGTATGTGCTCCAAACAAACATCACTAGGCACAATTTTCCGAGTGGATCCGATTTTTGCCAACTCATCAGCAGCTTGATTCTTCAATTGAGGAACGTGATGAAGTTCCAAACCTTCAAACCTTTTCTCAAGCTTTCTTACTGCGTTGCAGTACCCAGTCATGGCAGGGTTTTTCACATCCCACTCTTTCATTACTTGATTAACCACTAGATCCGAATCACCGTATAACATCAAGCGTCGGACGCCGAATGAGATGGCCATACACAACCCGTAAAGGAGAGCTTCATACTCTGCCTCATTGTTAGGGGAATCAAAGTGAATTTGCAATACGTAACGGAGCTTGTCACCCTTCGGGGATATAAGAACTACTCCTGCACCAGAACCACTCAGCATCTTTGAGCCGTCAAAGACCATAGTCCAATGTGCCGAGTGAGTGGGGGCTGGTTGTTGTTGTTCCACCCATTCAGCCATAAAATCTGCGAGAGATTAAGATTTGATGGATTTCTTGGCTTCAAACTTTATGTCACAATATAATTGTTCCATTTCCCATTTCGCCACTCGGCCCGATGCATCCTGATTGTGAAGGATTTCTGACAATGGGGCATCGCTGACAACAGACACCGAGTGATCTTGAAAATAATGAGCTACCTTCTTTGCAGGCATGTAAATCCCATAGAGAAGCTTCTGATAGTGGGGATATCTCTTCTTGGAAGGAGTCAATACCTTAGAAACATAATACAATGGGCGCTGAATCTTATAAGCCTTGCCTTCCTCCTCTCGCTCGACTGTCAGGACTGTGCTGACAACTTGATTTGTAGTCGCGATGTATAAGAGGAGTGGCTCTTTGCTGTACGGAGCAGCAATAACCGACTGGGTGGATAGCAGAGTCTTTAACTCGACGAATGCAGCTTCTGCTTTGGGAGTCCACTCGAAGGTATCTAACTTCTTCATGAGTCGATATAATGGTAAGGCTTTCTCTTCGAGTCGAGATATGAATCTGCTAAATGTTGCCAACTATCCTGTAAGCTTTTGGACGTCGTGCACACGCACAGGGCTTTTCATTCGGATGATTGCCCTGATTTTTTCGGGGTTAACATCGATTCCTCGTTCGGAAACAAGAAAACCGAGTAACTTGCCGCCGGGGACTCCGAATGTGCACTTGGTTGGGTTGAGCTTGATGTCGTACCTTCGAAGGTTGGCGAACGTTTCAGCCAAGTCAGTCAGCAGGTCGGAACCTTTGCGTGACTTGACTGTGATATCATCCATGTATGCCTCCACGTTCCGACTGATCTGGTCAAGGAGGCATTTCTGAATCATGCACATAAAAAGTGGCTCCTGCATTTTTGAGACCGAATGGCATAGTGATGTAGCTTAAGCACCCAAACGGGGTGATGAAGGCTATTTTTATTTCATCTAGGCCATACAGACGGATCTGGTGATACCCAGAGTAGGCATCTAGAAAAAATAATCGCTCACATCCCGTAGTCGAGTCGACGATCTGATCTATGCGGGGAAGTGGGAAGTGGTCTTTCGGGTAGACCCGATTGATATGCTTGAAGTCGATGCACATTCAGAGTGACTTGTCCTTCTTAGGCACCATGATGACATTCGCGATCCACTCAGAGTGGTAAACCTCGCGAATGAACTTGGACTCTAGGAGCTTAGCCACTTCCTCGCCGAATGCTTTCCTTTTCTACATGGCGGACCAACGCAGATGTTCCTTGACAGGTCAAGCTTTTGGGTCGACCCTCAGTTGGTGCTCAGCCAGTTCCCTGGGCACACCGGGCATGTCAGCGGGCTTCCATACGAAGATGTCCCAGTTGTCACGGAGGAACTGGATGAGCTCGGCTTCCTATTTAGGGTCAAGAGTTGTTGAGATGTCGGTCGAGGCAATGGTGGAATCCGTCGGGTGAATGCTGACTTTCTTGATTTCGCTTGCCGACTGGAATGCACACTCGGAAGCTGGCTTCTTTGAGCGCATCAGTTCGGCGGGGTCTGCTGTCTGTCGGTACTCATCGAGCTCCATCATTGCAATCTATTGGTCGGAGATCTTGGAGCCCTGCTGCAAACATTCTTCTGCCCTCTGCCGATCGCCGGTGATGGTGATGACTCCCTTCGGCCCTGGCATCTTCATCTTGAGATAAACGTAACATGGTCGGACCATGAAACGTACATATGCTGGACGACCAAGTATGGCGTGGTAGGCACTCTGGAAACCCACCATCTGGAAGATGAGTTTCTCCTTGCGGAAGTTCTTGTCAGAGCCGAAAACGACGTCTAACGCGATCTGGCCGAGTGACTTGGCCTTCTTCCCTGGGATCACTCCGTGAAACTGCATATTGCTCTCGCTGAGTTTGGACATCGGAATGCCCATCCCCTTGAGAGTGTCGGCGTACATGATGTTCAAACCACTCCCTGCGTCCATCAATACCTTGCGGAGTCGAACTCCTTCTACTACCGGGTCGACAACAAGAGCCTGACGTCCTGGAGTGGGGACATGGGTCGATTGATCTGACTGGTCGAAGGTGATGGCAGTCTGTGACCACTTGAGATACTTTGCGGTGGAAGGAGCTGCCATGTTGACCTCTCAGTTTACCACTTTCAGTCGACTCTTGCTTTCGACATCAGCAAAGATCCTCAGAGTGGCATGGACCTTTGGCAAGGGGTCTTCTTGTTCTTCGTCCTCCTTCTCTTGGTATTTCTTACTCGACCGATGCTCTCCAAATGTCTGGATTAACAGCTTGCACTGTCGAGTGGTATGCTTAGGCACTATGGTGTTGCCTTCTTCATCTATTTTCGTGTGGATTGCACACGGCTGATCAAGGATATCTGGTCCTGACTGCTTCTTGAATTTCTTGGGGGGGATTGGATCTTGGCCTTTCCCTTGAACTTTGCCACTCCCAGAGCGGCTGCTTCTGCCGGCGGTGTGCGCTCCACCTTCTGCTTTTGCTTTCGGTTGGAATTTGCATCTCCGGCGACTCCTTTGCCTTTGCCGCTGCGGAGACTGTCTTTTTCTTCTCCATTGGCATAACAGATTGCTATCTCCATCATCTTGCTCATAGACATATCTCTTGTCCGACCGAACTTCAAGTACAACTCTCGGTATCTGACGCCTGCTTTGAAAGCGCAGACTGCTTGATGCTTGGTGACGTTTTCCGTCGTGTGGTGGAGAGTGGTCCAGCGCTGGATGAAATCGCGCAAAGACTCACTCAGCTTCTGGATACAATGTTGTAGCTCGGAGAGACCAGCAGGGCGCTTGCAGGTGCCCTCGAAGATCCTGATGAACACTCGGGCCAAGTCTGCCCAGCAATATATGCTTGATGGAGCTAGTTGATTCAGCCAAGCACGGGCCGACCCATCCAGCATCAAGGGCAAGTACTTCATTGCTACGTTGTAGTTGCCGCCGCCGATCTAAACTGCCACTCGGTAATCATCTAGCCATGTTTCCATCTTGGATTCGCCGGTGAACTTGCTTATTCCGGCCGCCAACCTGAAGTTGGGGGAATATCAGCGGAGCGAATTGCTCGGCTGAAACACTCGGGGTCAGAGATGACAGAACCACTTCCACTCAGACGATCCCCGTCATATCCGTCACAATGGGCTCGGCCTCTATCAACTCTCTTCTGAGTGAGATAGTCCCTTACATCACGCCTTTGGTCATGGTTATCGCCCACCAATTGCCTTTCGTCGTTGCGCTGGGGAGCGTACGAACCAATCCGCGGAGGAGAGCATGAGCGATGGTGATCCTTGCGATTGAACCGGGGGAAGCTGATTCCGCCCCTGGTCTCTGTATCGATCTTCCCGGTGATCTCCTCCTTTGCGATGCTGGGGAGAACCTGGGTTGTAAACCGACCGAACTGTGTCTGCTCACACGGAATTGCTATGCAGTCTATTGTAAGACTGAGAAATAGCAAAATTCTGCTGCTGTACCGCGTGCAACAGGGCACGGATCTGCTGCACCCCTCTGTCGGCTTCTGAATTTGACGGCTTAATGGAGTCTGCAATCCTTGCGTCCGCAACCAAGTTGAGGACGGGCGTGCGGAATACCTCGATGTTTTCATGATGAGAACGCCGACCGGATGCTGGAGGGTGCGGATGATGATGCGCACCCGAAGTCTCTTCGGTTTCCCACTTGTCCCGATTGGTCCTTGGCGGGCTCTCGTGTGAGCCGGCCATGAAGATCTCTGCCATAGGGCTGCAGCTATCGCACTTGGAAAAGGAGCCACACGGATCTGACACCGAGTGGGAGGTAGCACACGGAGGTATAGCAGGTTCGATGGGCGCCACCTGCGGTGAAGATGCTTGCCACGCGAGTATATGATGCATCGAGCGTGGAGCCGCGAGCTACCGGATCGCTTGTTGCGACATGCGATGGGGAACACCGTCGGCAGCGGAGTCGACGGTTGGCGAATAAGAACTCCGCAAGAACTACCGCGGAAAAACGTTGCTCCGTGAACTGGAAGCACCTCGATGTCGAGAGGCGCCTCCCGAAGCCATGCCGACTCGTCGGTGACGAAGACGAGTGTGCCGTAAACAATCTCGTGGCCCAAGCACAAATCATCGCCGGAAGACATGCTGAAGGAGAAAAACACAAACTTGCCGGAACTCGCCTAGATGCGTGCCCCACGGTGGGCGCCAACTTCGTGGGTATAAGCATGACAGTAGATGAGTAGGGTACGAAAGTAGAGGGCAGAGTCCTAGCTATGGCAAGGTTTTATGATTTCAGGCCCCTCTACGGTGGAGGTAACAACCCTACGTCCTAGTGCTCTGGAGCTTTTGTGTCGAGTGGAATACAGGTGTTACAAAATGCCAAACCCTGTGCCAGAGGGGAGGTGTGGCTTATATAGAGTGCGCTGCCCCTCATAAGTATCCAGCCTTGAAGGGTGTAATAAGTGAGATTGAATGCATACGTTATAGGTAACGTATGCCATAAATCACATTAACTACAATAGTCTAACGCGTGACCGTTAGCCTTGCTGGAGTGGCTTCTGGTCTTCTATGTCGACTGGCTTCTGGTCTTCACTGAGTGGAATCCAGTCGTTGATTACAAGATGATCTCCGAGTGCTTTTCTACCGAGTGGATAAGAGGATGTCTTAATCCAGTCGGTAGGTACTTGTGACCCTTAAGCTAATAATGAGGTTCCCCTGGGGTAGGACTTATAGGTCAGACCTATGACCCTACCCTAGGGCAATAACCCGATCAGCTGCTGTTATGGGTTCCACTGAGAACACCAAGTTGTTTGACTTCACTAGTCACAACAAAAATGACTTTATCTGCACACCTATTGCTGCTCCCGCCACTGGAGCCATGTCCTATGAGATTAAACCTGCTTTGCTCAACCTAGTTATTAAAGATCAATTCTCCGGTGCTCGAGATGCTGCTGCTTTGCACTTGAACAATTTTGTTGATCTCTGTGATATGCAAAAATATAAAGAAGTAGATGGTGATATTGTTAAACTTAAACTTTTTCCTTTCTCCTTGAGAGGAGGAGCTAAAGTGTGGCTTCAATCTTTGCCTAGGAATAGCATAGATTCTTGGGAGAAGTGCAAAGATGCTTTTATTGGGAAGTACTACCCGTCTGCTAAGATTATCCAGTTGAGGAGTAAGATTGTGAATTTTAGGCAATTGGATAATGAACATGTTGCTCAAGCTTGGGAACGTATGAAATCTCTTGTTAAGAATTGCCCTACACATGGTTTGATTACTTGGATGGTTATCCAAACTTCCTATGCAGGATTGAACTTTACCTCGCGGAATTTGTTAGACTCGGCCACGGGAGGAACCTTTATGTCAACTACATTTGGTGCTGCCACAAAGCTATTGGATGAGATGATGAAAAATTATTCTCAGTGGCACACCGAGAGAGCTCCAACAGGTAGGAAAGTAAACTATGTTGAGGAGATCTCCTCCCTTAATGATAAGGTTGACATGATCATGACCCTACTTACTAAGCAAGCTCCTATTGATCCTCATGGTGTTCCTTTAAATTCTTTGGTTTCTCAAGAAAGAGACAAAGTGGATGTTAATTTTATTTCTAGGAACAACTTCAATAAAAATGCTTATAGGAGTAATTTTCGTAGCAATCCTAGACCGTTCCCATCCAACAACTATGGGAACAATAACAATTATCCTAGCACCAAAAACTCCACTTCTAAATTAGAGAGCATGCTTAAGGATTTTATCACTTCTCAAAAAGCCTTCAACAAGAGTATAGAAGAAAAACTAGAAAAAATAGATAGTCTCTCTTTGAAGGTGGACAACATAGCTCATGATGTAGGGAAGCTTAAAATTAGAACTTCCCCACTTGAGGAAAGGAACATCACACCCATTAATGCTATCTAAGTCCAAATTAATGAGAACGTAAGAATGCTAGCCAAACTTAAAGAGAGATGGGCTAGAGAAAAGGAAGAGGAAGATAGAATTAAGAGCCTTCCAACACACACTACCATTGCTACTATACAAGTTGTTGAGGATCTCAAAACTTTTAGCACCCATCGCACTCCTAGTCCAAATGGACCTATTAATGGTGATGCTAATACCTCAACTATAGGACAATAAGATCCTATGAATTTAGAGACTACCAAAAGAATGAGCTTAGATGACTTTACCACCACTTTAATTAATGGTAGTAATCTTGATTTTGACAATTATAGTCTCTCCGAAGTTATCATTTTTTGCATAGAATGGCTAAAGACCCCCACACTAGTACACTCAATATTGCCTTCACCGAGCATATTACCAATGCTATTACCAAAGCTAGGAAGGAGAAGCTCAAGCTAGAGACTTATATTCCTAGAAAACTAGAAGATGGTTGGGATCCTATGGTCAAGATCAAGTTGAATAATTTCTCTTGCTTTGTATTGTGTGATGTTGGAGCTAGTGCCTCCGTTATGCCCAAAAGAATGTATGATATGCTTGAATGGAAACCTTATGATCCACGTTCTTATGGTGTTTGTCTTGTTGATTCTTCCATAAAGAAACATTTAGAGAGAATTTATGATGTTCTTATTGTTGTCAATGATAATTATGTGCCCGTTGATTTTCTTATTATAGACATTGAGTGTGATCCTTCATGTCCAATTATTTTGGGACGTCCTTTTCTCCACACCGTTGGTGCTATCATTGACATGAAAGAGGGAATTATTAAATTCCAGTTTCCTCTTAAAAATGGAATGGAAAACTTCTCTAGAAATAAGATTAAGTTACCTTATGAGTCTGTTACTCGGGCAAGTTATTCTTTTGGAGTTGATAATACTTGATCTTCTTGCATTATGCCTAGCTCAAAGGCATAAAAGAAAGCACTTGTTGGGAGGCAACCCAAATTTTTATACTTTCTGTTTTAGTGGTCTTGATGCTTTTTACTACTATAGCAACATCATTGTATCTTTATTTTTAAGCTTTGTGCCAAGTTATAGCCTCCGATTGCACGAAAGTTCAAAAATTGTGACATGTTGTCCAGAAACAGATTCTGTCTGCTTGACGAAAAAATTCGTCAAAAATCACCAGATCATCTTTTTGATCGGAATGTTTTTGAAAGCTTGATCTATATAATTGACTTTCTGGCATCGGTTCTGAGTTTTTTGATTTAAGTTGCCGAAGTGCCCCGAATAAATTATTTACTACGTGTTGTTCTGTTTTTCAGAGATTCTGCCATGTTTTGCGTTTTCATTGTTTTGCGAATCCTAACCTTTCTTTTTTATTTGCAATAACCTTTTGTAAATCATGAGAAGCAGTAGATTTTCATGAAAATCTTTATTTCCAGCAGGTAATAAATTATTTTATTAAGGGTACTAACCACTCTAATCAGGTTATGATGAGTTTCGTATGAAGGGAGTTTTCAAGTATGTGATGTGAGAGATGATGAAAGAAGATACAGGAGTGTCAAGCGCTCAAGCTTGGGGATGCCCCCATGCACCCCAAGAAATATTCAAGGAGACTCAAGCATCTAAGTTTGGGGATGCCCCTGTGCATCCCCTTCTCTATCAACAATCATCAGTTCATCCATCTCCATGCTATATTTTTATCACTTCATATGTTATGTGATATGCTTGGAGCGTCCCGCTCTTCACTTTTTAGTTTGTTTTAATTTTGCTTGCTCTTCATAACAAGTCAGAACCTAGCCTACCTTGTTTGGGAGAGAGACCCGCTCCATTCCACTCTAGAACACAACATAGGTTTTCATGCCTATCTGTTTGTGCGTTCTTCATCTTTTCGTAGCTACTGTCATGCTTAGATCTTAGTTTTCATGCTTATCTTTTTAAGAGATATTATTTAGGTTTATTTTGGAACTAACTTGAGTTATCATGCTTATCTTGTTTAGAGAGTTGGCTTGTTGCACTGAGTTGTGTGTCTTGCATGAGTAGGTAATTAAGATTGCTATTTAAGTATATTAATAACCTGCAATAGTTTTGAGGTATTGATTTGAGTAATGTTTGGACTATTGGTGCCAAGAGCTTGAGCCTATTAGTGATAGGTGTCGTATTTTGGGAAATCTCTGTGTTTTTCGAAAACTAAAAGTTAGTTGAGAACTCTAGCTACTAAATTGATCGCTAACCTCTGGAGGGGTTGTAATATATAGAATACCCTCACGTTACCATGAGTTTAGGATGCACAAGGATAACCAAACCTAACTAGATAGAGAGTTACCATGAGTCACATTACCTCGGGGTACTTGTCTCTTTGTGAATATCCTAACTAGATAGAGAGTTACCGATAATAAGTGTATGAGTTCTTCGGACTAATGTGGGTATTCGATTGTTGGCACTTCCACCATCCATATTTTGCTAGCCTCTTCGGTACCGTGCATTGCCCTTTCTCACATTGAGAGTTGGTGCAAACTTCGCTGGTGCATCCAAACCCATGACATGATACGCTCTGTCATACATAAGCCTCATTATATCTTTCCTCAAAACAGCCACCTTACCTACCTATTAAGGCATTTCCATAGCCTTTCCGAGATACATTGCCATGCAACATCCACCATCTCATGACTTGACCTTCATATCATACATGCTTTTGCTTGATCATAGAGCCGCATGATAGTTGGTCCTTGCCCAAATTGCGCTACATGATGCGCTAGTATCATTGCATATCCTGCTACACTGGCAGAAGCATACATTTGCATACATCAAGATAGTTTTCACTTGCCTTTATGTTGATTACTTCTTATAAAGTGTGATAATTTTTCTTTTTATGCATGTAAAACATAGAGTGTTTTCCTTAAGAGAGGAAAAGATCCCAAAGAGGAAAAACAAAAGATCCCAAAGAGGACAAATGAGAGATAAAAAGAAAGAGTCAAAGAGGCCACAAAAAAATAAAGAAAAAGAGAAAAAAGAGAGAAGGGGCAACACTACTATTCCTTTTGAAAGATCCACACTTGTACTCCATTGTTATATTGGTACTACATAGAGATTATCATTCATGCATAACTAGGTGGGGACCTTTACACTATAGAACTTGGTTTGCATATTCCAATGATGGGCCTCCTCAAATGAGCTCTAGGTCTTCATGAGCAAACAAGTTGGATGCACCCCCACTAGTTCCATTGGGGAGCTTACCTTAGCTCATATGTGCATCCGTTACATGGCAATCCCTACTCCTCACATCATATCTATCATTTGGCTTTCTCTCTCCTATGGTTGTCCTCATTGATGTGAGCCTTTCACTCATTTTTGTCTTCCTTCCCCATCATTATTCTATTTGCCATCCTAAGTGCCAACATATCTTTCTTATGCTCATCCATTGCATGAGTGCTCAAAGTCGAAAGGGAGAGGATCATTTTGACTTGTGCCTCACTAGTGGTCTGGGGATGAGTCAAAATAAGATTTTGAGGGATACTAAGTGTGAGGTTTAGTAAATTGAGTTCTTAATTAAAAAAATATTTTATGATCTCAACCCATCTCCCACTTCTTGTACGCAAACACCATTTGGAGACATTCGAGTCACGACAGCGAGAGCTCTTGCACCTTTATGTTCTTACTTTGCTAAATTCAATACTAGATATAGACTCTTGCTTGTTATTGTCTTGACTTGAATTGCATATCTCACTTGCTTTACTTTTAAGTTCTTATATGTGTGTTAGCATGTCACCACAGAAATTAGTGTGTTATCATTTATCTACTCGAGGACGAGCATAAATTAAGGTTGGGGATGTTGATACGTCCCAAACGTATCTATAATTTCTGCTTGTTTCATGATCTTTTGGGTGACATTGGTATATGTTTTGCTACACTTTTATTTCATTTTACACTTATTTGGACTAACCTACTAACTCAGTGCACCCAGTACCAGTTTCTGTCTGCTGATGTCTATTTTGCAGGGGCTTTTACCCAATTTTTCGAAGCCCAAAAAAATCCAGAAAAAATATATAAAAAATCAGCGAAATAGAAGCTTCTGGATCACCGAAGAAGGGCTAGAGGGAGGCCAAGGGCCTCCCAGACGGCCTGCTGGCGTGGCCAGGCCCTAGGCTGCGCTAGGAGGTCGCCTGGGTGGGTCCCACCTCCTCTGGTGACCTCCGTTGGCATGTATTTAGAGTCCCGAGAGGAAACCCTTGCAGACTTTTTGGAATCGTGAATTTCTCCATCGTTCCGCTGCTGCAGCGCTTCCGAGATCCGGATCGTCACGAGACCTCTTCCCGACACCCTGTTGGAGGGAGGATTGACCTCCGGGAGCTTCTCCGCTGCCATGGACGCTTCCAGGACGTGTCGTGAGTAGTCCTCCTTGGACCATGAGTCCATGACCAGTAGCTATGTGATGTCTTCTCTCCAATCTTGTGCTTCAATGGTTAGTCCTTGTGAGCTGCCCTACATGTCGAAGGCATCTTTGGAATTCTCTTGCTATTGCTATGCTCGGTTTGTTGGGATCCGATGGATTATGGGATTATGTTCAGACCGTTATGAGTTATATATTTGATTATCCTTTTATATAATGTTCCTTAGTGATTCATGCATGTTCTCCGTTGCTTTTTATTGCTTTGGCCAAGTGATACGTCCAAAATGCATCACTATTTTGTATCATAATTTGTCTCTATTCATTGATATATTCTACATTATGATGGTGCAATTATAGTGTTTTGTCTTACTTTACAAAGTTTACAACTTTTCTGTGCCGAAACAACAGACGTAGGATTCAGCGAAGAAAATAGCACGAAGAGTTGCAATATCACAACATCTCCAATTGCGCTGAAATTTTGAGGGAAGAAGTTTAACATATCCCGAAGACAGACCAAAGAAGGGCCGGAGGGGGGCCACAGGTCACCCAGGGGACCTGCTGGCGCCCCACCTAGGCCACGCCAGGAGGCCGCCTAGGTGATGGGCCCCACCTCCCGTGCTCTCCTTTGGCATATATGTTCCTATTGACCTAAAAGTTCCGGGGACAGAAGAGTTTTCGCGATTCCGCCGCCGCTCCGCGGTGGAAACATACATAGAAGAAAAGACCTCGTCGTCATCGTCATCACCATCGTCACGGGCATCATCGAGATCATCATCAGCATCATCACCAACACCAGCACCATCTCCACCTTCATCCCATCTACTTCACCATTGCAATCGGAGTTGTACCTTGCACTATTCATCCCCTCTACTCTAGAAGTGTTGATTACTCTTTTGTGGTCAATGCTATTGAGTTTTGTTAGAGGATTATTGCTATGACCATATTTTTAATCATATTTTCATCACCTCTGATCATGATCTCTTTTATGTCTTGTGAGTAGTTCCATTAGTTCTTGAGGACATGGGAAAAGTCTAGATGCTAGTAGTCATATGATGTTGAAGTAATATGTGTTGATTGATATTTAAGTTATGGTGTTATTCTTCTGGTGGTGTTATGTGAACGTAGACTACATAACGCTTCGCCTTTTCAATGACCTAGGGGAGTGCATCGTGTATAAAGAATGCTTATGGTGGGTTGCCGGAGTGACAAAAACCTGAACCCCAGTTCGCATACTTTTGCATGAGGGAGTATTGGATCCTAAAGCTTATTGCTATGGTTAGGCTTTGCCTTAATTTCTCTCTTGTATTTGTGGATGCTTGCAAGAGGGATTAAGCATAAGAGTGTACTTGTCTTAGCCTAGGCGGTGCACTAGTTAAGATCCACCCACATAACACTTATCTGTACAAAACATAGTACTAGACGGAATATGGCAAAAGCACTTGACTATCTCTCCCGTGTGTCCTCAGGAACATCTTTGTCTTTATAAGTTTAGTCCCTCGGCTTATCCTTTGTGTTCAAAAGTATTGGGCCACTTGCTGCACCTCGGCACCATTTACTTTACTAGCATTTATTTCCTTGTTGCTTATACTAGAAAACCCATAAAAAGTTACATTTTAGTACTTGCAGTTATTCCTTGCTTGAGATCACTTGTCAATACCTTCTGCTCCTTGTTAGGTTCGACAATCTTACTTATCGAAAAGGCTATGATAGATCCCCTACACTTGTGGGGTCATCAAGACCATTTTCTGGCGCCGTTGCTGGGGAGTGTAGCGCTATTTGTAAGGAAACCTTTACGCTGTACGTGCTATTTTTGTTTTACTGTTTCCAGTTTTTGTCCCTCTGGAGAACTCTGCTCTTGGTTTGTTGCTTGTGGGGAACCACCCCAACGCTATTGTGGTGGAGAATCCTCCCTCACCTACTGAAATTGTGCCTTTTAAAATACCAATTGGTATTATTGATTGTGTTTTAGCTAATCGATATGCAGGAGATAGACATCCACGTGAACACTTGCTATATCTTTCACAACTATGCTCCTTATTTAAGCTTGCAGGTATATCGATGGATTTTGTTAGGAGAAAGCTATTCTCTCTATCGTTAAAATATAAGGCTTTGGATGGCTATAGGCTCCTTGATGACTCTCATTTACTAAATTGGCAAGATCTTATGCCTCTCTTTTATGCAAAGTTTTATTGTCTTCATGAAATATATTGAGACAGGAATTATATTTATAACTTTTGATCTCGTGACGGAGAAAGCATCGCTCAAGCTTGGGGGAGATTTCAATCCTTATTTCTCAAATGTCCCAATCATGATCTCTCCAAAGAAATTGTTCTTACAAATTTTTATACAAGGCTTTCTCATCAAGATAAAGAGATGCTTGATGCTTCCTCTAGTGGGGCATTCTCCAAAAAAAGCACTGAAGCTAAGTGGGATCTTATTGAAAAGATCTAGAAGAATAATGAAGACCGGGAGATTCATAAAGGTATTGAACCCGTTATAAATTATGAGCGTGATTACATTGAGAGTTATGTGAAAACTGATTACTTCCATACCTTTTGCGCTAAGATTGGTCTTGATTCCCAGCTTCTAATTGATTTTTGCAAAGACTTTGCCTCTCATATTGACTCTTCTAAGAAGAAGGAGGAGCAACACCATAAACCTTTTAAGGATTTACCTATTGATATTAATGTTGTTGACCCTATCTTGCCTGCAGTTTAATATGAAAATCCCCCTTTTCCCGCAAGGATGAGGAAGCATTCTTTTGTCACACGCATCCTGAATAAAAGTGAAAGAACGACTGATGAGCATGAGGACCTGATTAAAGTCGATCCTCAAGTTGCATTAGTCAAGGATCTTGTTACTAGAAATATTCAGGATTCCAATATAAATTTGTGCTGTTTCCACTAACCTTGTTACAACCAAGAATAAAGGCCCATTTTCAGGTACTCCAGTTGTATCTGTTAAATAGGAGATCATAGTTATTATGGGCTATGTGATTTGGGATCCAGTGCTAGTGCTATTCTTTTTTCACTTTATCAAGAGATCATGAATGAGATTCTACCATGTGAAACTGAAGAAGTTGATGTTACTATTCATCTTGCAAACAAAGAAACTATCTCTCCTATTGGAATTGTGTGAGATGTTGAAGTTCTATGTGGAAAGGTAAAATATCCTACCGACTTTCTAGTACTTGGTTTAGTAGAAGATAATTTTGTCCTATTATCTTTGGTAGACCTTTTCTCAAAACTTGTGGAGCTATTATATATTCCAGGAAAGGAAAAGTATTTGTTGAATTTAATGGTGAGCCATATGAATTTAACTTTTCTAAATTCTCGAAGCAAACTCGTGGTACTGATCTACCTAATAATGATAAAATTATTGAAGAGATTGCTTCTATTGCTATTCATCCTAACGATTCTTTGCAGCAATTTATGGAAAACCACGAGAATGATATGCGTATGCAGGAAAGGAATGAGCTAGATGGCATATTCCTGAGACAACCTGCTATCCTGAAGCACAACCTTCCGGTTGAGCCTTTATGAATTTTATCGAAACCAAAAGAAGACCCGGTGTTTGATCTTAAACCTCTTCCCAGTACGCTTAAGTATGCTTATTTAGATGAAAAGAAAGTATATCATGTTATTATCAATTCTAACCTTTCAGGATATGAAGAAGAGCGATTATTGGAAGTCCTTCATAAACACGGAGGCACTATTGGTTATACCCTTGATGATCTTAAGGGGATTAGTCCATCTATTTGTCAGCATACTATCAATCTTGAGCTGATGTCAAACTGGTTGTTGATCATCAGCGACGGTTAAACCCGAAGATGAAGGATGTTGTGAGGACCGAAATCCTCAAGCTTCTAACCGCATCTATTATCTACCCTATAGCTGATAGTAAGTGGGTAAGTCCAGTATATTGTGTTCCCAAGAAAGGTGGTATGACTGTGGTTCCTAATGCTAAGAATGAACTAATACCTCAAAGAATTATTATTGGCTATAGAATGTGTATTGATTACACGAAGCTGAACAAAGCAACCAGGAAGGACCACTAGTCGCTGCCGTTCATCGACCAAAAGTTTGGAAGGTTATCCAGAAACACTCACTTTTGCTATCTTGATGGGTACTCTCGCTTCTCTCAAATTCATGTTAACACTGACAATCAAGAGAAGTCCACTTTTACTTGTCCCATTGGTACTTATGCTTATAGACGTATGCCTTTTGGTTTATGAAATGCTCCTGCTACTTTTGAAAGGTGTATGTCCGCTATCTTCCATGGTTTTTGTGAGGAAATTGTGGAGGTCTTCATGGACGATTTCTCCGTCTATGGAACCTCTTTTGACCATTGTCTTCACAACCTTAATAATGTTTTGCAGAGATGTGAGGAGACGAACTTGGTACTCAACTGGGAGAAGTGCCACTTCATTCTCAATGAGGGAATTTTTCTTGGCCATAAGATTTCGGAAAAGGTAATCGAGGTGGACAGTGCAAAGGTTGAAGCAATCGGGAGAATGCCTTGTCCAAAAGACATCAGAGGTATTCGTAGTTTCCTCGGTCATGCTGGTTTCTATAGGAGATTTATTAAAGAGTTCTCTCAAATTCGAATCCCCTTACTAATATTCTCTAGAAGGATATCCTTTTTGTGTTTGATGAAGATTTTAAGGAATCCTTCGAAGTTCTTAAGAAAGCCTTGATAACCGCCCCTATAGTCCAACCACCTGATTGGAATTTTCGTTTTGAAATCATGTGTGATGCTAGTGATTTTGTTGTTGGAGCTGTGTTAAGACAAAGGGTTGATAAGAAATTGAATGTTATCCATTATGCTAGCAAAACCCTTGACACCGCTCAAAATAATTACGCTACTACTAAGAAAGAATTTTTAGCGGTAGTGTTTGCTTGTGATACGTTTAGGCCTTACATTGTTGATTCTAAAGTCATTATTCATACTGATCATGCCGCTATTAAGTATTTTATGGAAAAGAAGGATGCCAAACCAAGGCTTATCAGATGGGTCCTTTTTCTTCAAGAATTTGATTTGCAGATTGTTGATAGGAAAGGAGCAGACAACCTTTCCAGGATGGAGGACATAACACACAATCCCATTCTAGTCAACGATAGTTTTCCTGATGAACAGTTAGCTGTTTTACAGGTGAAATCTAATTCAGATCCATGGTATGCAGATTATGCTAACTTTAGTGTTGCAAAGTTTTTGCCTCCAGGTTTAACATTCCAGCAGTGGAAGAAGTTATTCCACGACTTGAGGTATTACTTTTGGGATGACCCACATCTTTTTAGAGAAGGTGCAGATGGAATTTTGAGGAGATGCATACCGGAGCATGAGCAGAAGGATATCTTGAGACAATGTCATAGCAGTCCTTATGGAGGGCATCATGCCGGTGAGAGGACCGCACAAGGTTCTCCAATTAGTTTTTATTAGCCTACTGTCACATCCCTAACCCCTAAGCAAGATAGCATTGTGCTCATGTCTTCTTTGCATTTGCATCTAAGAAGTTTCAACAAAAACAACAAAGTGGCAAAGGAAAAACTCAAAACCCTAGCCAGCATTTCAATTAAAGGAAATTTCAACTAGTTCAAAATCAATGAACCCAAAATGGCCTCAAGAAATGTTCAAACTTTCTGATAAATCATGAAAGTAAATGAGCATTGGAGAAAACTATTTTCTTGACACTTTAAGCATTTTAAATAAATGCAAAAGCTACTGGTTTCAAATTTAAAAATTGAAATCAGAAACTATAATTTTCCAAAAATGTTGAAAACCTTGGAAATGAGTGGGGATATTATAACAAATATTTTAGGAGGTCTAAAATAGTTTTTACTTTTTGTTTTGGAGCTGAATTAATTAGCAATACAATAATTAGCAAAACAGAAAAACAAAAACAGAGGAAATGGAAAAAGACTTACCTGTCGCCCAAGCCTGGCCCGGCCCATCTCCCCGCTCGTCCCCTCCCTCGCGCCAGTAGGCAGCAGGAGGTGGCCGCCGCTGCCTCCGGCGCGGCCACGCACCTGCGTGCCTGCCTGGCCGCCGGTTCGCGCTGGCGACGACGGGGATAAGCTCCCCAGAGCTTCCCCTATCCATTCCCCGCCTCGGTTCTTCCCCTCCTCCCGGATCCCCTCCTTCTCCCTGCTGGCGCCATTAGAGCCGAGCTCGAGCTCGAGCTGCGTGTGCCCCTGGCCATAGGATCCCCTCCCAGAGCACGCCATTAGCTCCGCCTCGTCGCCCTGGTCGTCTCTGCAGAAGCCGAAGCCTCCTCGAGCCCTGCAACGCCCGCAACGACGTCGTCTTCCTCCTCCGGCCGCCGGACCTCTCCCGTCGATTCGTCGCCCCCAGGCCTTCCCCGAGCCGTCTAAGCTCTGCTCTACACTCCCTGTGAGCATGCGGTCGTTTCCCCTAAGTTTTCCCCGTCGGTCCCCTCCTCTAGCCCTAGTTTCACCGGAGCCCGACGAGGACCGCCGCTGCCGCTCGTCGCCGGTAGCCCTCCGATGTCCAGCTCGTCCTTCCGAGGGCACCAACAGCTCCAGGACGACGCGTAGATGCCGTAGCAGCTAAGAACCGAGCGTAGATCCCTCTGATTCAAAGATCCCGATGACGCCCGAGCCTTGGCCGCCGCCAAGCTCGTCGCCGGCGTCATCTCCGGCCAGATCAACCCCGGCAAGGCGCAGAAATGAAGCTGCGGGAGATGTGCCGTTCCTCTAGTGCTCTCCGCGCAGCATTTGGCCCCCTGTGCGCCGTTTCCGAGCCCCTCCGCCGTGCTGGTGGTCGCCGGAGGCTCCCCGCCGGCGAGGACGACCTCGCCGCCGGTGGAGATCGACGTGGCAAGCTAACCCAGCCGATTAGTGACTTAATCACTCGCTGACAAGTGGGCCCAAGGCCAAGTCAAACCTCAGTTAGGGCTGGTCAGCGCGGGATTAGTCCCAGAGAGGCTGACCAGTGGGGCCCCCCTGTCAGGTTTGACCTGAATAGGTCGGCTGACCTGCTGACGTCAGCCTGATGCAATAAATGGAATTTCCAGTATAAAACTAATTCAGGAAATTGCTAAAAATTGCAAAAATCATAGAAATTAATCTGTAACTCCAATGAAAATAATTATATATGAAAAAGTATCAGAAAAATTCAAGGATTCTGATTATGCTATTTTCAACTATGTTTGAAAAAGTTACAGGACCCTAAATTGTGAAATAAGGAATAATTCAATTCCTTAATCACTTTATAAATGGAATTGCAAAAATATCCAAATTTCATTATAAATGCAATGATCACACACTGCCCTAGATATAAATCAGTACCATAACATGACATTTCATGCATGTTAACATTAGGTTGATCTGAGCATCAGGTCGAATCAATTAAACCTGTATCCGAGAATACCCGTTTGAATTACTATTCGAATGTGATTCAAATCAACTCTAAACCTAAGACATTTTTATTACAATAACTTATCACTTTGCATTCTCATGCCATGCTCATGCATCATTTTGATTGCATATGATTGTTATTGAATGTTGCCATCCATTTCGGTAGGCTCCTCACCCCCGGATTCCACCGAATATCCGTCTGACGAATATCGTTCCTCCTCTGAGCAACAAGGCAAGCAACCCGGATGGTGGGCTTGGGAACCCTGCGCACATCGTTTGAGGCCGTGGCGGAAACCTCGGCCTGACTTTCGTACGGGTTACTCTCAGATAGGCGATAAACCTGGACTAGGTACTAGTGTGGTTAACGGTCGTGGCCGACTCCCTCGCTGGGCTTCCACTTGAAGGTTGCCGAGGTGCATGACGTGCACATGGCGATAAGTGGCGGGAGCGTGTGTGATGAAGTACACCCCTGCAGGGTTATGATCTATTCGAATAGCCGCGTCCGCGGATATGGACTACTTGGAGACATATGTTGTTCATAGATAACTTCAATGGCTACTCATAAAATTGTCAAGATAAGCGTGAGTGTCGTGGACGGCATTTCCGTATGGAGACGGAATGATTCCACGATAGTGTATTGTTGTGGTGTTAGTGGACTCGTGTGCGAGAAATCAAGTTGTCAAAACTAATTTCAAAAAGCAAGTTGTCTAGCCACGAGTCAAATGCTGGCTTCCCGCATGAAACCCCACAATACCTTTTGATACCTTGCATGAGTAGTTAGTTCTCCTAAAGTCTTGCTGAGTACCTTCGTACTCATGTTTGCTTGATAAATGTTGCAGAGGTTGCTAATGACCCTAATGGAGGGTTCTTCGTAGACATCGACGACGACGAGTAGCTGGTGTCCCAGCTACGATCTGGCCCTACGTCGGCTCTGTAGTATAGTCAGGCCACGTGCCTACTAGTTGCCCTGTCTGTACCCAGACAGTTTATGACTCTTCCGCTGGCTTGTATTGTATGACTGCTATTATGGGTCGTGAGACCCTTAATGTGTAATATTATGTGTGTGGCTCTTCCGAGCCTCTTAAATAAAGCTTGTATGGTTATGGTTATGTTGTGATACCATCGATGTATCTATACATATTGGTATGCCATGCGTACGTGTGTCTTACTTGATATGTATGGGGTTCGAATACCTAGTCGTGAACTTTAGTAGCACTCCTTACAAGGAAATGCCCCTTTGTGATCCAACGAGCCTTGGTAGTTCGCTACTGCTCCGGACACATTGGTTGACCGGCATGTCTCCTTCTTAGCTGCTGTGCCTGTCCCCTTTGGGGAAATGTCACGCGACGTAATGGAGTCCTTGTAGCTTGCTACGACTCGTCTACGTTCGTTGATGACCGACACCTGCTTTGTTGGGTCATGTATGCCTGTCCTTGTGCGGAACTGCCACTTTGGTTTATGACTAGACATGTCGATCCGGGTTCTTTGACATTGGATTGCTAGCGACACTATCGCATACGTGAGTCAAAAGACGCAAACGGTCCCGGCTAAGGTAAGGCTGCAGCCGTGGAGTTAACCGTGCGTGAGACCACAAAGGGATGCGATGTGTTACAGGCTGGATTCCTATGGCTTAGGATCGGGGTCCCGACAACGTTGGTATCAGAGCCTGACTGATTGTAGGATTACTAAGCCAAACTGGTCGATGTTGAGTCTAGAATTGCTTTAGTTATATACAAGGGAATTGTTTGTGGAAGGGAACGTAACACTCTTGTTCTCTTCTCAAGATATTCTATCCTGGTCATCCTCATCTTTTCCGCGGGAATTAAGGACTAGATTTCTCATCTTCTCCTAGGCTCGTGTTTCCGATCGGTAGCTTATAGGACTACGGGTCGAGAGATATTGGGTTTCTTTTATTCCTAGGAAGCAGGAAGTAAGTTTGATGATCAGAGAGTTGAACTTGATAGTTGAGTGGTTACACTATTCTATTTTGGGTTGTCTCAAAATTTGTTTTTGAGCATTTACAGCCGTTATGCTGCCCAATTTTGCATTCAGAGCTCCAATGCTTTTGCATTACTCTCTATTTACAGATGCCTGGCCATCCTTCTCATCAGGTGGTACGTCTGACCAGGTGCATTGATGTACCGGGTCATACGGCCATGCTGGTTGGGGTGATGTCGGTGTGCGGTTACCGCTGGTACCCCGAGTACACGGTAGAGGAACAGTACCGAGACTTCAACCAGAGCCAGTACATCTGCACTGTTAGGGTATTTCCAGACTACCCTGGAGCGGAGAAGCCAATCCATTGGTCCTATGGGTTGGGGGTCACCGTTGACATGGCAGTACAGGATGCTGCCTATTCAATGCTGACTATTATGAGAGCGAGACATGCACTGCTGCAGAATTCAGAGTTCTGCTATGTTCCGGCCTCTCAGTCTGGTGAAGAGGGATACCTCAGTGGAGTCTATTCTGATTCTTCTATGGAGGATCCACTTCTGCAGTCCACTGCTGAGATGCTAGAGAACAGAGACAAGGATGCTCGTGCTCTCCGCATGGAGCTTTATGCTACCCGTGCCCGTCTGTGGACAGCTTTGACGCAGCTGGCACCGGTAGTCCAGACAGGGTATGGAGAGATGGAGATGCTGAACCCTGTTAGGACCCATCTTCCGGCCCACGTTGACTGGCCAGCTATAGGAGGAGTTACACCTCTTCGGGGACCCCTCTTACCACCAGTCGGGGGACCAAGGCCACATCCGTGTCCTTATGGATCCCAGGGATCTCAGGCTAGAGGGTTTCCTGATCCACAGGTTGAACTTCCAGGTCATGGAGGTAATCTCTATGAGATGTTCTATGCGGATGCCTGAGCTGTGAGCGGAAGGATAGTATGGTAGTAGCCGTACATTCACAGTCCTGCGTGACTTGTGAAGTATGGTAGTAATGTGAAATGAATTCCGGAGGCCTAGATAAATAATGTATAGGAAGCTTGTAAGCCTCTGATGAGTAGTTCCACCATTTTAGTAGTTTGCTCTTCGGTTAAGTTTGTACTGAACTATGTAAGGGTGTGTATGAACCATGGTGTATATATAGAAGTGGCTTGTTACCATGTTGTTCGGATATTCATTTCCGCATTCCGTGTGTTCAGTACATTCTTAATCCATAGCTAGTATTGATTTGATATTGGTCTAAGCTATGAGTTTGTTTGTCAGGATGGTGTTCACCAGGTTGAACCGTGCCCCTCCTCATGAGCAAGGTGAGGGTAGTCAAGCGTCGCAGGAAGACCTGCCTCACCCACCTTCTCTGGTAGAAGTGATGCTTGAGGCAGAAAGAAACAAAAGGGAGACCAACCGACTGCTAGAGCGTATTGAGCAGAATACGGCTCGACAACCTAGGAATGCTGCAGTGTCCCTCAATGACTTTGTGAAGCTGAATCCTCCAAAGTTTCATCATTCCGTCGATCCCCTCGACGCTGATGACTGGTTGTGTAGCATCTCACGCAAGATTCGCTCTGCAAATGCGTCTGAGGCCGACAAGGTGACCTTTGCGGCGTATTTCCTGGAGGGACCCGCCAATCTGTGGTGGGAGAATTTTGAAGCTATGCGTCCCGCTGAACCAGTGGCCACATGGGCAGACTTCAGTGCAGCTTTTCGTCTGCACCATATTCCAGAGGGCCTGATGGACAGAAAGAGAGAGGAGTTCTGTGCCTTCACTCAGGGCAAGTTGTCTGTGGATGCCTATAGCCGCGAGTTCGGTAACCTCGCCCGCTATGCAACAGAGGAGGTGTCTACTGACGCCAAGAAGCAAGCAAGATTCCGCAAGGGTCTGAGCCCTGAGCTCCGTCGTGATCTGCGCCTCCATGAGTGTGCAAGTTTTCAACCCCTAGTCAACAAAGCGATCAGTGCGGAGACTGGTCATTCTGACTTCGAAGCCACAAGGAAGCACTCCCGTGACTTCGGCTCGTCTTCTGGTTCCGCGTTTCCAAAACGCAGGCTGTGGGTTCCAAACAGTTCTCTACCGCCAAGATACACTCCGAGGCCATCCTACGTGGCGCCTTAGACGAATCAGGCCAAACCTCCAGCAAAAGCTTATGGTGGTCCAGCTAGCAATGCTGCACCACGTGCCAACCAGGTGATATGCTATAAGTGTGGAGAACCAGGGCATTATTCCCGTGAGTGTCCTCAGAATGTGGGTGCCAAGCAACCCGGAAAGTCCGTTGGGCAGGCCAAGTCGGGCAAAGCTTTTTATGTGAAGCCAACTCCTGCACGTGGCCGTGTGAACTATGTGTCAGCAGAAGAAGCTGCAGAGGATCCCGACGTCATGCTGGGTACGCTTCTTGTTAATCATCACCCAGCGTCCATTCTCTTTGACACTGGGTCTTCTCATTCCTTCATTTCAGAAAGTTATGCACAGTTGCATAACATGTCATTTTGTGATATGCCAATCCCATTGGTTGTCCAAACCCCTGGTAGTAAATGGCAAACCTCTAGGATAACCTATGGAAATGAAATTCTAGTAGACAGGCTAGTTTTTCTAGCCTCATTGATAGCATTGAAATCTTCGGATATTAATATCATCTTGGGCATGGACTGGATGTCAGCTCACTATGCCAAGATTGATACTCACTCTAGAAATGTCCAGCTTACCCATTCCTCGGGTGAGATAGTAAATGTCTCTACTCGAGCTGCCAAATGCCAACTCTATTCCCTAAATGCCAACCCTCTTCCGGAACTTGAAGACATTCCGGTAGTCCGTGACTTCCCGGATGTTTTTCCAGAGGAACTGCCAAGAATTCCACCTGACAGAGATGTAGAGTTTGTGATAGATCTTGTTCCGGGAACTGTTCCAATAGCCAGGAGACCTTATAAGATGGCACCCCTAGAGCTAGCCAAACTTAAGAAGCAATTAGATGAGGCCTTGAGCAAGGGTTTCATTCGTCCTAGCTCTTCTCCTTGGGCTTGTCCCGTCCTCTTCGTCAAGAAGAAAGACGGAACGGATCGGATGGTTGAAGATTACCGACCAGTTAATCTGGTAACCATTAAGAACAAGTATCCGCTCCCCAGGATCAACGACCTGTACGATCAGCTCGCTGGATCCTCAGTCTTCTCCAAAATGGATTTGAGGTTGGGATACCATCAAATCAAGATTAAGAACGGGGACATTCCAAAAACGGCTTTTGTTACTCGTTATGGCCAATATGAGTACACCGTTATGTCCTTCGGTTTAACCAATGCCCCAGCCACCTTCTCTCGGCTGATGAACTCAATCTTTATGGAGTATTTGGATAAATTCGTCGTAGTATACCTCGATGATATTCTCATCTACTCAAAGAATGAACAAGAACATGCCGAGCATCTAAGGCTGGTATTGATGAAACTTCGAGAGCATCGCCTGTATGCCAAATTTTCAAAATGTGAATTCTGGTTACCAGAAGTGACCTATCTAGGCCACGTAATCTTTGGTAAGGGTATTGCTGTCAATCCCGAGAGAGTTCAAGCTGTCCTTGATTGGACTCAACCTGAATCGGTTAAGCAAGTTAGGAGTTTTCTTGGTCTAGCGAGCTATTGTCGCCGCTTCGTCGAGAATTTCTCCAAGGTTGCAAAGCCTCTAACTGAACTCCTCAAGAAGGATAAAAAGTTCGAGTGGACTCCACAGTGTGAGCATAGTTTTCAGGAACTGAAAAGACGCCTGACTTCCGCACCTTTGTTGCTACCACCAGATTTTTCTAAGGACTTTGTTATCTATTGCGACGCCTCGCGACAAGGATTAGGTTGCATTCTCATGCAAGATCATCATGTGATCGCATACGCATCTCGACAGTTGCGTCCACATGAGGATAATTATCCCACACATGACCTTGAGCTTGCAGCTGTGGTCCATGCACTAAAAACCTGGCGACATTACCTTTTGGGTAATCGTTGCGAAATATTTACTGATCACCAAAGTCTGAAATATATCTTCACCCAGCCGGATTTGAATCTCCGGCAAAGACGGTGGGTTGAGTTGATCTCGGATTACGACTTAGGGATAACTTACACCCCGGGGAAGGCCAATGTTATGGCCGATGCACTAAGTCGTAAATCTTATTGTAACAATTTGATGCTACAACAAGGTCAACCACTTCTCCATGACGACTTTCGGAAGTTGAATTTTCATATTGTTCCTCAAGGATTCCTTTCTACCCTGGTGGCGAAGCCTACTCTTAAGGATCAAATTATAGCTGGCCAAAAGCGTGACAAGGGTATATCACGGATCAAGGAGAATATTTTTAGCGGAAACGCTAAAGAATTTTCCATGAATGATCAAGGTGTGGTGTTCTTCCAGAATCGTTTAGTGGTTCCTAAGAACCCACATCTAAGGCAGTTAATCCTTAAGGAGGCTCATGATTCCCCTCTCACCATTCATCCCGGTAGTACTAAGATGTATCAGGACCTACGCCAGAGGTTCTGGTGGACTAGGATGAAGAGAGAAATTGCTGAGTTCGTTGCTAACTGTGACGTTTGTCGCCGAGTTAAGGCAGAACATCAAAGGCCTGCTGGCACCCTTCAACCTTTAGCTATTCCTGAATGGAAATGGGATAAAGTTAGCATGGATTTCATTACCGGATTTTCCAAGACCAAGAAAGGAAATAATGCTATCTTTGTGGTCATTGACCGTCTTTCCAAAGTGGCTCATTTTCTTCCTGTTCGTGAGAGTATAACAGCTAGCCAGCTAGCAGAGTTATATATCTCTCGAATAGTGTCTCTTCATGGTGTTCCCCTGGAAATTAACTCGGACCGTGGAAGTATCTTTACTTCTCGCTTCTGGGAAAGTTTTCAGAATGCCATGGGGACTCACCTATCTTTTAGCACTGCTTTCCATCCTCAATCAAGTGGTCAAGTAGAAAGAGTGAATCAAATTCTAGAAGATATGCTCCGAGCTTGTGTTATTTCGTTCGGTATGAATTGGGAGAAGTGCCTTCCATTCGCCGAATTCTCTTATAACAATAGTTATCAATCAAGCTTGGGCAAAGCCCCTTTTGAAGTTCTCTATGGACGAAGATGTCGAACCCCTCTTAATTGGTCAGAAACCGGAGAGAGGCAACTCTTTGGCCCGGACATGATCCAGGATGCAGAAGAGCAGGTTCGCATTATTCATGAAAAGTTGAAAACAGCCCAGTCTCGTCAAAAGAGCCAATATGATCGTCATCATAAGGCTATGACCTTTGAAGTTGACGAGAAGGCTTACCTTCGGGTTACACCTTTGAAGGGTACCCATCGTTTCGGTATCAAGGGCAAGTTGGCTCCTCGTTACATTGGACCTTTTCGCATTCTTGCCAAACGAGGAGAAGTTGCCTACTAGTTGGAACTTCCTCCGCATCTTTCCAAGGTTCATGATGTTTTCCACGTCTCGCAACTCAGGCGTTGCTTTTCGGATCCTATCCGTGAAGTGGACCACGAAACGCTTGATCTACAAGATAACCTTTCTTACCGAGAATACCCCGTGCGTATTCTTGATCAAGCTGAGCGTACCACTCGACGTCGAAACCTCAAGTTTCTTAAAGTTCAATGGTCAAATCATTCTGAAAAGGAGGCAACTTGGGAAAGAGAGGATCGCCTCCATCTTGAGTATCCTGCGTTATTCCCGACGACTTCTAAATCTCGGGGCGAGATTCTTTTGAGTGGGGGTGAGTTGTCACATCCCTAACCCCTAAGCAAGATAGCATTGTGCTCATGTCTTCTTTGCATTTGCATCTAAGAAGTTTCAACAAAAACAACAAAGTGGCAAAGGAAAAACTCAAAACCCTAGCCACCATTTCAATTAAAGGAAATTTCAACTAGTTCAAAATCAATGAACCCAAAATGGCCTCAAGAAATGTTCAAACTTTCTGATAAATCATGAAAGTAAATGAGCATTGGAGAAAACTATTTTCTTGACACTTTAAGCATTTTAAATAAATGCAAAAGCTACTGGTTTCAAATTTAAAAATTGAAATCAGAAACTATAATTTTCCAAAAATGTTGAAAACCTTGGAAATGAGTGGGGATATTATAACAAATATTTCAGGAGGTCTAAAATAGTTTTTACTTTTTGTTTTGGAGCTGAATTAATTAGCAATACAATAATTAGCAAAACAGAAAAACAAAAATAAAGGAAATGGAAAAAGACTTACCTGTCGCCCAAGCCTGGCCCGGCCCATCTCCCCGCTCGTCCCCTCCCTCGCGCCAGTAGGCAGAAGGAGGTGGCCGCCGCCTCCTCCGGCGCGGCCACGCACCTGCGTGCCTGCCTGGCCGCCGGTTCGCGCTGGCGACGACGGGGATAAGCTCCCCAGAGCTTCCCCTATCCATTCCCCGCCTCGGTTCTTCCCCTCCTCCCGGATCCCCTCCTTCTCCCTGCTGCCGCCATTAGAGCCGAGCTCGAGCTCGAGCTGCCCGTGCCCCTGGCCATAGGATCCCCTCCCAGAGCACGCCATTAGCTCCGCCTCGTCGCCCTGGTCGTCTGTGCAGAAGCCGAAGCCTCCTCGAGCCCTGCAACGCCCGCAACGCCGTCGTCTTCCACCTCCGGCCGCCGGACCTCTCCCGTCGATTCGTCGGCCCCAGGCCTTCCCCGAGCCGTCTAAGCTCTGCTCTACACTCCCTGTGAGCATGCGGTCGTTTCCCCTAAGTTTTCCCCGTCGATCCCCTCCTCTAGTCCTAGTTTCACCAGAGCCCGACGAGGACCGCCACTGCCGCTCGTGGCCGGTAGCCCTCCGATGTCCAGCTCGTCCTTCCGAGGGCACCAACAGCTCCAGGACGACGCTTAGATGCCGTAGCAGCTAAGAACCGAGCGTAGATCCCTCTGATTCAAAGACCCCGATGACGCCCGAGCCTTGGCCGCCGCCAAGCTCGTCGCCGGCGTCATCTCTGGCCAGATCAGCCCCGGCTAGGCGCAGAAATGAAGCTGCGGGAGATGTGCCGTTCCTCTGGTGCTCTCCGCGCAGCATTTGGCCCCCTGTGCGCCGTTTCCGAGCCCCTCCGCCGTGCTGGTGGTCGCCGGAGGCTCCCCGCCGGCGAGGACGACCTCGCCGCCGGTGGAGATCGACGTGGCAAGCTAACCGAGCCGATTAGTGACTTAATCACTCGCTGACAAGTGGGCCCAAGGCCAAGTCAAACCTCAGTTAGGGCTGGTCAGCGCGGGATTAGTCCCAGAGAGGCTGACCAGTGGGGCCCCCCTGTCAGGTTGGACCTGAACAGGTCGGCTGACCTGCTGACGTCAGCCTCATGCAATAAATGGAATTTCCAGTATAAAACTAATTCAGGAAATTGCTAAAAATTGCAAAAATCATAGAAATTAATCTGTAACTCCAATGAAAATAAATTATATATGAAAAAGTATCAGAAAAATTCAAGGATTCTGATTATGCTATTTTCAACTATGTTTGAAAAAGTTACAGGACCCTAAATTGTGAAATAAGGAATAATTCAATTCCTTAATCACTTTATAAATGGAATTGCAAAAATATCCAAATTTCATTATAAATGCAATGATCACACACTGCCCTAGATATAAATCAGTACCATAACATGACATTTCATGCATGTTAACATTAGGTTGATCTGAGCATCAGGTCGAATCAATTAAACCGGTATCCGAGAATACCCGTTTGAATTACTATTCGAATGTGATTCAAATCAACTCTAAACCTAAGACATCTTGATTACAATAACTTATCACTTTGCATTCTCATGCCATGCTCATGCATCATTTTGATTGCATATGATTGTTATTGAATGTTGCCATCCATTTCGGTAGGCTCCGCACCCCCGGATTCCACCGAATATCCGTCTAACGGATATCGTTCCTCCTCTGAGCAACAAGGCAAGCAACCCTTTTGATCATCCCGATAACTCCTATGTTCTTGCTCCTGCACCTATTTATTGCATTAGGATCAAATGCTTCAACTGCTTTTGCCATGATAGTTGGACCCACTTCCTTTGCATGACTTAACCTTGTCACAGTAAATAGCCGAACCTTGCAACCTAGCATACCTGGTAGTTGCTTGAGCTATGATGTGCCTTATCCTGCTATGCATGCTATGCTTAGAGTTGTGTATGGTCTGTCATCTGGGAGATGAACAGAAATGTGGAATGTGTACGGTGAGCAAAGGTCGTGTGTTGAACTTGATTTGGTAAAGGTACCGGTGAAAGGCTGTGTAGGAGTACATGGCGGGTTGTTTCATTGGAACCGTCCTTAGGAACTGAGTTCCGTGTATGTAATCCAAGACTAGATACTACCACATGCTGGGCCCTGAAATATGACCCCGCTCAGCCTATTAATCGCGTAGTACTCGGTCCAGGAGTTGCAAGTAGTTTCTGGTGTTTGTAGTAATGCTGGAGGCCGTGCATGGTGCTGACCTGAGAGGTGGACCGTGATGCGGTAGGCAGTGGAACGGTGTACCAAGTGGCACCCGGATGGTGGGCTTGGGAACCCTGCGCACATCGTTTGAGGCCGTGGCGGAAACCTCGGCCTGACTTTCGTACGGGTTACTCTCAGATAGGCGATAAACCTGGACTAGGTACTAGTGTGGTTAACGGTCGTGGCCGACTCCCTCGCTGGGCTTCCGCTTGAAGGTTGCCGAGGTGCATGACGTGCACATGGCGATAAGTGGAGGGAGCGTGTGTGACGAAGTACACCCCTGCAGGGTTATGATCTATTCGAATAGCCGCGTCCGCGGATATGGACTACTTGGAGACATATGTTGTTCATAGATAACTTCAATGGCTACTCATAAAATTGTCAAGATAAGCGTGAGTGTCGTGGACGGCATTTCCGTATGGAGACGGAATGATTCCACGATAGTGTATTGTTGTGGTGTTAGTGGACTCGTGTGCGAGAAATCAAGTTGTCAAAACTAATTTCAAAAAGCAAGTTGTCTAGCCACGAGTCAAATGCTGGCTTCCCGCATGAAACCCCACAATACCTTTTGATACCTTGCGTGAGTAGTTAGTTCTCCTAAAGTCTTGCTGAGTACCTTCGTACTCATGTTTGCTTGATAAATGTTGCAGAGGTTGCTAATGACCCTAATGGAGGGTTCTTCGTAGACATCGACGACGACGAGTAGCTGGTGTCCCAGCTACGATCTGGCCCTACGTCGGCTCTGTAGTATAGTCAGGCCACATGCCTACTAGTTGCCCTGTCTGTACCCAGACAGTTTATAACTCTTCCGCTGGCTTGTATTGTATGACTGCTATTATGGGTCGTGAGACCCTTAATGTGTCTTACTTGATATGTATGGGGTTCGAATACCTAGTTGTGAACTTTAGTAGCACTCCTTACAAGGAAATGCCCCTTTGTGATCCAACGAGCCTTGGTAGTTCGCTACTGCTCCGGACACATTGGTTGACCGGCATGTGTCCTTCTTAGCTGTTGTGTCTGTCCCCTTTGGGGAAATGTCACGTGACGTAATGGAGTCCTTGTAGCTTGCTACGACTCGTCTACGTTCGTTGATGACCGACACCTGCTTTGTTGGGTCATGTATGCATGTCCTTGTGCGGAACTGCCACTTTGGTTTATGACTAGACATGTCGATCCGGGTTCTTTGACATTGGATTGCTAGCGACACTATCGCATACGTGAGTCAAAAGACGCAAACGGTCCCGGCTAAGGTAATGCTGCAGCCGTGGAGTTAACCGTGCGTGAGACCACAAAGGGATGCGATGTGTTACAGGCTGGATTCCTATGGCTTAGGATCGGGGTCCCGACACCTACTCTCTTTAAAGATGCTAGAAATTACGTTTTATCCTGTGATAAGTGCCAGAGAGTTGGTAATATTAGTAGGAAGAATGAGATGCCTATGAATTATTCACTAGTCATTGAGCCTTTTGATTGCTGGGGTTTTAATTTTATGTGTGCTTTCCCTCCTTCACACAAGTACACTCACATCTTAGTAGCTGTAGATTATGTGACCAAGTGGGTTGAAGCAATCCCCACCGAAAGTGCTGATCACAAGACATCTTTGAAAATGCTCAAGGATGTAATATTCCCTAGGTTTGGTGTACCTAGGTACCTAATGACCGACGAAGATCATATTTTACACATGGTGATTTTAGAAAATCTCTAGTCAAATATAATGTTAATCAAAGAATTGCTTCACCTTACCACCCTCAAACAAGTGGGCAAGTTGAGCTCAGAAATAGAGAGATCAAGTTCATCTTTCAAAAGACAGTGAATAGTTCTAGAAATGACTGGTCCAATAAGTTAGGAGATGCCTTGTGGGCGTATAGAATTGCTTACAAAAATCCCATGGGGATGTCTCCGTATAAGATGGTTTATGGCAAGGCATGCCATCTACCTCTAGAGTTAGAGAACAAAGCTTTGTGGGCTGTTAGAGAGCTTAATGTTGATCAAAATCTTGCTGGTGAAAAGCATCTCATGAACTTGACTTCTCTAGATGAGTGGAGAAGTGAAGCTTACGAGAGCGCAAAAATGTTCAAAGAAAACATAAATAAGTGGCATGACAAGAGAATTTTGAAACGTGAATTTAATGTTGGTGACAAAGTTTTGTTGTATAGATCTCGTTTTAGGATTTCTCCAGGTAAATTACTTTCCAAGTGGGAAGGACCGTAACATATCGAAGAAGTCTACCGCTCCGGTGCAATCAAGATTAATAATTTTGAAGGCACAAAACCACATGTTGTGAATGGGCAAAGACTCAAGCATTACATGGCTGGAGACCCCATCAATGTAGAGGTGGATGTGATACAGGTAGCCACTCACAAAGAACATATTGCAACACTGTATCAGATATCGGCAGAAGCAGAATGAGAAAAGGTATGAAATACAGTAAGGAAACTTCGCGAACATCAATAAAAGTTCTGTTTTATGCGTTTTTGGGAAATTAGGAAAATTCCAAGCCGAAGCGGAGCCGGAGAGGAGCTCCAGGTCACCCAGGCGACCTGCTGGTGCGGGCTAGCCCCTGGCCGCGCCAGGAGGCCGCTTGGACCACCCGGAGTTCGTCTCTGACCCTACTTTGTCTTGTTACCTTCCTTTTGGTGCCGAAAAATTTCCTATATATTTTCTCGGACCGTCCCGGCATTGTATCTTGCGATTCTATGCGTTTTCTCTTTCGATCTTTTTCTGCCAGGCTAAGAAGCTATTGTTCGAGATGTCTTCTTGCGACTCAAGTGGGGAAGACTACACAGGTCGTCGTCTCCGCCGTGTCCAGCAACATATCAACCAAGGGAAGTTCACCGGATGGGCTACCAATGAAGAGATAGCCGCAAGACAAGCGAAGACGGAGTGCTTCGTGAGAGAGGAAGTCAAGATGGTCACCACCCAGGAAGAAGGAGATCCTTCATCATGAGGATCCAACTCCAAACCCCATCCTCGTGGGTTTTATTAACTCTCAACATGATCTTTCTCTGAACCTTTCAGAAACTGCCCCTCCACCAGGAGCTCCACCTATGTCATCTACTATATCCAAAACTTACAGAATCACTAACCAATTCTACGAAGACTTCTGTGTGCTTAAAGTACAGGTGGCCATACTGGAAGCTGAAAACAAAACCCTTCGGCGCATAATAGCGGACTTGAAGAACAACAAGTAGGATGAAAAGTGAAATCTTCAAGGGTAATGGTATTCCCTTAGCTTGTTCCAAGCTTGGGGGAGTGCCAGGTATCTTTATTTTTATCCTTTACTTTTATGGTCAAGTTTAGTGTCGTATCATGTCTAGGGAAGTTATCTTATGAAATAGGTGTTTGCACTGAGGTCTATCACTCCTTTGTGGAGAGTCTTGTATCGGTGAGCATGCAGTGTCTATGATGGAATATTAATGAGAAGTCTATTGGTTTCTTTGCTGCACTTGGTATTCTCTTCATGCAATCGATCTTATATGCTGATTCTTATGGGAGTATTGATCTTACACATCAGGTATGACTTTGAAAACTTTATTTAATCTTGGCAAACATAGCATTGGTCATAACAACAAGCATGAGTTTTTCTAGTAGCGACATAGCCAAAACCTTTATGTTCTTATGATTGAAGTGTTATGCTGACAAGGAAGACAACTTGATGTTTTATGCCAATTCTTTATTTTAAACTTTATATTGTTTTGCATCCAAGTCAACATTATTTGTTTGCACTTAAAAAGCCTTTGCTAGCCAACCCTTGCACTAAGCGGTAATACTACTTGTGCATCCATACCCTGAAACCTCAACCTTCCCAAGAGTCCACCATATCTTCCCTTTACGTGGCATTTCACCGCCACTCCTAAAGTATATTACTCATGTGCTATCTTTAAACCTTCAAATAGTACTCCCTGTTTTGTGCCTCTGTTTTAGCTCATGAGGAAGTAGTAGATAATTCATGATCTTCTCATACTGGACAAGTTTTATCTTGGGTTTGCATGTGATATGCGAACCCGTAATATGAGGAGGGACTCGCATGAGCGCGCACAACTCGTAAAAGATAATAACAATAAACAAAACCTTCTTCACGCTTTGTTGATGAGAAATCTGAAAATTTTGGTAGTGATAAACAAAGGGGATTAAGGGGATGTGATCGTCCCCACTTTGGGAGCCGTTCCTCAAAACTTGTTCAGCATGAGAAGTACTGGGCTATCTACTAGTATTCGTTGACAAATTATGCACCTCACAAAAGCTTGTTTTACAATCTTGCTGATTTCAAAATCCCTAAAATCTCTACCACATGAGTTCTCCCTCCTTCTCTCTGCGAAGGGCCAACCTTTTAGTTTTATGTTGAGTCAGTAAACCTACTTCTTTCTATCCTGAAAAGAGCAGACACTTTATGTTGACAAAGATTCATGCATTAACATTGTTTCATTGAGAATTGCCATATCACCTTCGTTGACATTATCATTAAGATAAGTGAGTTGTTTGTTAAGCCTAGCTAAAGAAAACATCTTCCTTTGTGTTAGCATTTTCACTTGTTGACTAATAACATGTTCTTTCAAAAAGCTTCGATTCATCTCATCAAAATATAAGAGGAAGAGAAAACGTTAAAAGTTATTAGTTGTTCTTTGACCAAGGACATGTTTGCCATGGTTTGATGAGTTTTCTTAGCTCTACTTTTGATTGTAATTGATATTACTCTTTCATAAGGGCCTTATGAGTTGAGATTGCTGTTGAGGATGGTTGAGTTTAGTAGAGAAATTATGATGCTTCTTATCTGTATTCTTATTTATCGACAGTTCACTCTCTAAACTTGTGGACAGGTTTGCCGAGCTCATTATTCGCTTAGGGACAAGCGAGGTCTATGCTTGGGGGAGTTGATACGTCCAAAATGCATCACTATTTTGTATCATAGTTTGTCACTATTCATTAATATATTTTACATTATGATGGTGTACTTATAGTGTTTTGGCTTATTTTACAAAGTTTACAACTTTCCGGTGCCGAAACAGCAGACACATAATTCAGTGGAGAAAATAGCACGAAGAGTTGCAATATCGGAACATCTCTAATTGCGCTGAAATTTTGAGGGAAGAAGTTACGAACAGATTCCGAAGACAAGACAAAGAAGGACCGGAGGGGGGCCACAGGTCACCCAGGCGACCTGCTGGCATGCCCCCTAGGCCGCGCCAGGAGGCCGCCTGCGTGATGGGCCCCACCTCTGGTGCTCTCCTTTGGCCTATATGTTCCTCTTGACTTAAAAGTTTGAGGAGAGAAGAGGTTTTGCGATTCCGCCGCCGCTCTGCGGCGGAAACCTACACAGAAGAAAAGACCTTTCCAGTGGGCAGATTCCACTGGAGAGAACTCCTCTCAGAAGGGGAGATCATCCTCATCATCATCACCATTGTCACGGGCATCATCTAGATCATCATCACCATCATCACCAACACGAGCACCATCTCCACCTTCATCCCATCTACTTCACCATTGCAATCGGAGTTGTACCTTGCACTGTTCATCCCCTCTACTCAACCGGTGTTGATTACTCTTTTGTGGTGAATGCTATTGAGCTTTGTTGGAGGACTATTGTTATGACCAGATTGTTAATCATATTTTCATCACCTCTGATCATGATCTCTTTTATGTCTTGTGAGTAGTTCCATTAGTTCTTGAGGACATGGAAAAAATCTAGATGCTAGTAGTCATATGATGTTGAACTAATATGTGTTGATTGATATTTAAGTTATGGTGTTATTCTTCTAGTGGTGTTATGTGAACGTCGACTACATAAAACTTTGCCTTTTTAAGGACCTAGGGGTATGCAGCATGTATAAATAATGGTTATGGTGGGTTGCCAGAGTGACAGAAACCTTAACCCCAGTTCGCATACTTTTGCATGAGGGAGTATTGGATCCTAAAGCTTATTGCTATGGTTAGGCTTTGCCTTAATTTCTCTCTTGTATTTGCAGATTCTTGCAAGAGGTATTAATCATAAGAGTGTACTTGTCTTAGCCTAGACGGTGCACTAGTTAAGATCCACCCACATAACACTTATCAATACAAAACATAGTACTAGACGGAATATGACGAAAGCACTTGACTATCTCTCCCATGTGTCCTCAAGAACGCCTTAGTCTTTATAAGTTTAGTCCATCGGCTTATCCTTTGTGTCCAAAAGGATTGGGCCACTTGCTGCACCTCGGCACCATTTACTTTACTAGCATTTATTTCCTTGTTGCTTATACTAGAAAACCCATAAAAAGTTACCTTTCAATACTTGCAGTTATTCCTTTCTCAAGATCACTTGTTAATACCTTCTACTCCTCGTTGGGTTCGACAATCATACTTATCAAAAAGGCTACGATCGATCCCCTACACTTGTGGGTCATCACCAAGTAGTAGATTGTAACTCCAAGAGGGGGCAATATGCATGATTGTGGGTTCATGCCCCTCGATGTCTAGCTTGAGTGACAGAAACATGAGACTAGGGGATGTGCTTGTTGCCACCACGGAGAAAACAACGGTGCTTGTGACCAAGGTTGCAAGGATTGTTTACCTTACACGTAGTTGGTTAATGTAGTTGTCCGTTGCTTTGAGTTTACACTTTGGGTGGGGCTCGCAACTTAATACCGGAGAGATGTTTTGGATAGATATCTCAAGGTGGATGATTAGTAAGTAGATGCTGATGAATAAACGGTCTACTTGTCTTGGCATACTGCCCATTACTATTGAACCTCTAACTATCAAGTAGCATAATTAGCATTGTGGTGCGATCATAATTCTGTTAATTGCCCAACTGTGATTTGTTTACCCAAGCATATGTTCGAAATATGCCCTAGAGGCAATAATATATTAGTTATTATTATATTTCTTTGTTCATGACAATCGTTTATTATCCATGCTATAATTGTGTTGATTGGAAACACAAATACATGTGTGGATACATAGTCAAATCACTGTCCCTAGTAAGCCTCTAGTTGACTAGCTCGTTGATCAAAGATGGTCAAGGTTCCGTGACCATAGACAAGTGTTGTCACTTGATAACGGGATCACATCATTAGGAGAATCATGTAATGGACAAGACCCAAACTATGAACGTAGCATGTGATCGTGTCATTTTATTGCTATTGTTTTGTGCGTGTTAAGTATTCACTCCTATGACCATGAGATCATGTAACTCACTAACACCAGAGGAATACCTTGTGTGTATCAAACATCACAACGTAACTGGGTGACTATAAAGGTACTCTACAGGTATCTCCGAAGGTGTCCGTTGAGTTAGTATGGATCAAGACTGGGATTCGTCACTCCGTGTGACGGAGAGGTATCTCGGGGCCCACTCGATAATACAACATCACACACAAGCCTTGCAAGAAATGTCACTCAAGTGTGAGTGTCGGGATCTTGTATTACATAACGAGTAATTCCGACGTCGTTTACAGAACAATTGTGACACAAACCTTTTCGGGCTCCTCCCATGTGACAGCCCGATGCCGACGTTGAAGAAGATTCCCCCCTTTATTCCGTTTTCGTCGTGTGTCTATTTTCTTTTGTCGCATCATCATCGCATCATGCGCATCATCTGCATTGCATCGGCATCTCCGTTGCCGCCAGTTTTCAAACTTGCATCCGTTGTTAGTTGCCGGTTCTCGTCGTTGTCCGTTCTGAGCCCGACCACACACGCACGCCCTCGCGGCATCGCTCGAATCTTGTTTTTAAAAGTGTGCGTAAAACTTTCTCCGATTGGGTTGGAACGTGGCGTGCGGTCTTAATATAATATAGGTAGACCGCCTGCCAAATTTCGTCGCAATCGGAGTCCGTCTGGTACCCGAACGGTCGACCATAGCGGCACCGTATTCGGCTTATCGACGGACGTTTTACGGTGTTTATAAAATACGTTGCCGAGTTGCCCGTTTTCCCTGTCATCTCCGCCTAGCCCCTCTGCACAGTGCACCGACCTGCGTGCAACCTAGCCCGAAAACCTCCCGGGACCCGAACCAGGCGGTCGTGACTGTTGGATCCGGATCAACCCCGTTTTACTGCAAATCGTCATCGGTTCGTTTATTGGACTCTCCTAACCTATTTAACCGCGATCGTCCGATTATGATCGGAGGGTCTGAACCTAACCCATTTTTCTTATTTATAGAAAACCTAGACCTAAATCTAGCGTAACCCTAAAAACTAGGAGGCTTGTCCCAACCTGCCGCCGCTAGCCTCGCCAACCTCGGAATCATCCCTGATCCAATCCTCCTGGTAGTCTGTGCTTGACCAACCGCAGCCACCATCTCCCCAACGCTGATATGAGCCGCCAGATCCCTAATCCAACGACCCATGGGCCTCCTAGCACCACGGACTTGCCTCCCGCAGCGCTCGATCCAATCTGGATTGAGGCAACCGCCTCCACCTCCGCCCGAGGACCCGACCGCTGCCGGTGACTGAGTCAACAACACGTCATGCCGTCGGCCTCCTCCTTCCCTTCCTCCTTCGCTCGCTCTCCCTCTGATCTCTCTCATCTCGTCTCTTCTGCAGGAGCACAAGCATGGACCGGACAGCCCGATGGAGTTCCGCTGCCGCTCCATTGTCAACCTCGACGAGCCACGCCGGTATCCCCACCTCTCCTTCCTCTTCCTCCTTCTGTTTCACTTCGTCCCTCTCTCAAATCTCTCTCTTCCTCGTTTTTTTTTCTCTCTGCAGAAGGAGCCATGGCGTCCTGAGCTCAGCGAAGCCTCCCCTATGCCCAAGCTTGCCCGGCCTCCTCAACCCCATCCCAAGGTCCCTGTCTTGCCGTTTGTCACACCGCACGGGGTTCCACCGCCGTAGGAGTTCCACACGTCGTGGACTGCTTCCTGTGCTCGTGGGATTCAGCGAGCGATGCTATGCCTTGTTGCTCCATCTGCCTGGTGCACCAGGTTCTCACCCCCCATGCCCAGCCACTCGTGCCCAGCAGCACTATCTCCTCTGCCTCGTCCAGGACGTGAGTTCCTCCCGATCTGGAATTCTGTTTTTACCTGGATCCGTTCGGGAAGTATGGTTATTTAGATAGTTTCTTCATGTTTCTGCCAAGTTAGATGCAGTAGCCCGAGTGGCTAGTGCCATGTCGTTTGTCTGGTAGACCATGGTTCGAATCCCTGGCTACACACATTTCTTTTGCTGCACCGAGCCAAATATATTAGTGTGTTTCCGCTCTTTTGTTGCAGCATATGTGTCTGCATATTTAGAGTAGATGACATTGTTTTAAAACGTTCATAACGTTTCAACCGTGCATCGGATCGGAGTGATTTAAAAATGTAAATTGACTAGAATTTCGTGTAGATTAACAATTTTCAACTCTCATGCATGTTCAAGGCTGTTAGCGTGTTGTTTGCATCGGTTTGCGTGCTGACGTGTTAAAAACGGTTTAGGTCGTAACTATTTGTCCGTAGCTCCGTTGGAGTTGTGCCATATATGTAAATGGACCAGAACGACGAGTAGAATCACGCGAAACACTTTGTTTTGCCATTTGACAAACCTAAAATATGATTAGAACAAATCTGGTCAGAATTAAGATTTAACACGTGGGGTCATTTCGGAGATGCTATATGTCGTTTCCGGCCTCATTTAAAATGCCTAGATAGGTAGTTTAATTTTTGCTTCACCCCTTGCCATGTTAACAACATTTTAATATTGCCGTGTTAATAAACGGGAATGAACTAAATAATTAAACGTGGAGCTTCGTCGATATACAACTCGTTGCATATCGAGCTCCAATTAATGTGTAGTGTTGGTGTGAGGTGAATTGCCATGCCATGCCTTGCATCAATGAACTGATCATGCATCATAGTAGGTTATGCATCATATGTGTTGTGCATCGTGTGGTGTATATCGTGTGTTGATTTGTGTTTCCGGTTTGCTTCGTTTCGATAGAGTTCCGCAAGCGTGTCGGATTGTGAGGACCCGTTCGACTACGTCGGTTCATCTGCTTCATGGAGGCATTCTTCTTCCAAGCGGGATCTCAGGCAAGATGACCATTTCCCCAGATACCATCACTATCATTGCCATGCTAGTTTTATCGCTTCTATCGATTATGTCTCGTTTCCTACCACCTGATAAATACCAGCCTCTCAACAATGCCATGTTAACCTTCAACCTGTTCGACCTAGCAAACCATTGATTGGCTATGTTACCGCTTGCTTAACCCTGTGTTAGCGTTGCAAGTTGCAGGTGCATTGCTTCCATGTGAAAACATGGGTTCCTTGTTATATCACCATATTAAATGCTATTTAATTTAATGCACCTATATACTTGGTAAAAGGTGGAAGGCTCGGCCTTTTCTAGCCTGGTGTTTTGTTCCACCTTTGCCCCCTTAGTTTCCGGCTACCGGTGTTATGTTCCATAATTGAGCTCTCCTAACACGATTGGGGTTGTTATGGGGAGCCCCTTGATAATTCGTTTTAGATTAAAGCTGGTCTGGCAAGGCCCAACTTTCGTACTACATTTGCCTAAACACCTAATAAAATTGCATAGGGACTTTCCGGACCCCGAGGATAATTTAATCATCCCCCGGGCCAGTGCTCCTCATGAGTGTTGGTCCCACCTGAGCGATGTCCGGCGCCCCTCTGGTCACCCGGAGGTTTAGCGATCCCGACGTCTATGTCCTGAGAATGAGGTACGCAACTCCTATCGGGATCGTCGACACGTCGGGCGGCCTTGCTGGATTAGTTTTACCTTTGACGAGATATCTTGTGCATCGGGATTCCGGTGATGCTTTGGGTAATCTCAGAGTTGAGGTTTTCCACTAGGGAATCCGACGAGATCGCGAGCTTCGTGATTGAGGATTTCTATGCGGCTTGTGGTAATTTGTGATGGACTAGTTGGAGCATCCTTGCAGGGTTAAATCTTTTCGGAAAGTCGTGCCCACAGTTATGTGGCAACGTGGAAGCTTTGTTTAAAACTGGTTCTAGATAACTTGAAGTTAACTTAATTAAAACTTGCCAACTGTGTGTGTAACCGTGACTGTCTCTTTCGTGAGCTCCTGCTCCGATCGAGGACATGGTGGGGTTATGTCTGACGTAGGCAGGTGTTCAGGATCATTCATTTGATCAGCAGTAGTTCACGTCCGATATGAGTAGATCTTCCCCCTCTTACTTCCTGTACTCGTAAGTTTAGCCACCAAATATATGCTTAGCCGCTGCTGCAACCTCACCACTTAACCATACCTCACCCATTAAGCTTTGCTAGTCTTGATACCTTTGGAAATGAGATTGCTGAGTCCCCTGTGGCTCAGAGATTACTACAACACCAGTTGCAGGTACAAGTAAAGGTTACTTGACGCGAGCGCGTTGATTGTTCATTTGGTGTTGCTTCTTCTTCTTCTTCTTCTTCTTCTTCATCGATCTAGGATGGGTTCCAGGCCGGCAGCCTGGGATAGCAAGGATGGACGTCGTTTCATTTTCTCATTTGTTTTCGTCCGTAGTCGGACCCTGCTCTTCTTCATGATGTTTATCTAATGTACTGCTGTGACTGTGATGTAGCTTGTGGCGAGTGTAAGCCAACTCTCTTTATATATCTCTTCTTTTCAGTACATGTACTTGTAACGATATCCATTCTTGCGACACGACGAGATGCGCTTCTATCCCTGACGAGGCCCTCATGCCAAATTGAGGATAGGGTCGCATCTTGGGCGTGACAAGTTGGTATCAGAGCAGTACCGACCTAGGAGCCCCCTTGATTGATCAAACTTGGCCGAGTCGAGTCTAGCAAAAACTGCTTTGAGTCAAGTTATATATCGGAGAGTAGGATTCTTTTTTTCTCCTCTTCTATGCTCTGGTGAGGAATCTTGACGTAATAATTTAATTCTACTCCTCTTCTCACTCAAAAATTTTTTAGGATCACGCGGATATTTTTGGAATCTATATGATGCCGATGTGACGGAGTTTTGTCTTGGTGCCTCCTATCTGCTTTGAGTTTCAGGGGAGTTGAGCTCCAGGGGATTCTTGAGCACATCGTTATCATTCAGATTTCTTAGTATCTCAGGACGAAGGATGTTCGTAATTGCTTCAATACTAGTAGTGGCGAGATAACCCCGATGTCCCCAGTAGTGGTGCAGATTGTTCGGGAGTACTGCCATACTTTGTATCATTGTGATCACGAGGGTCTGTTGTAGATGAAGGTCCGAGATTCTGGTCGTGTGTTGACGGATGTGATACAGGTGACGGGTTAGTATAGGAGTTGTGTGACATTACTCCTTGTATCCGTGTACCAGATTCCGACGTCGTTAGGATCCTATAGGTCGAGGTGGAGATTGCCTCCTCTCCCTCTGTGTTGAGAGTTGTCTGTGAGAGCAGAGAGATGTGCACAGAGATGTGTTAGAGAGAAAATAAAATAAAAGAAGTATGTATGTATGTATTAGATGCCGTATGTATTTTGTATGTATGTATGTATTGGACATGTATGCATGTATGTAGACAAAAGAGAAAGAGAAAGAAAAAAATATATGTTTTTATTAATAAAATAAATAAATAATTTAGTATATTATTTAATTAATTAGTTAATTAGTTAAATAGATAACTAAGTAATCTGTTGATATAAATAAATAATTACCCTATTAGAGTATGACACCTCGGTCCCCCACTAATTAAATCTGATTAATTAATATTGAACCTAATTAAAAACTTGTGTCTATGACACACGGGACCCACTGGCGAGTTGACGAGTCAACTGCTGATGTGAGCATGACATCATACTGATTTCATAATTGCATTTAATCTATTTAATTAAATCTATTTTAATTCCTGAATATTGAATAAAACTTTAAAAACTAATATAAAATAATCTGTAAGTCAGATTAAAATATTCTCAACGTGAAAGTTGATCAGCAAAACGAGACGAACCCGGATACGCGGTCCATTCATGTGTCACGCGTCCCTAGCATAGCAAACGTGGAACTTCTCCATCGTTTTCAGTCTGACCGGTAGTAGCGAGAGACCCGGGAAATATCATTTGATATTTTCCCGACCCGTCTATGACGGATGTTATTGCGTTAGCTCATGCCTAGCGTGCATATTGCCATGTCATGCTTAGTGTTGCACCTATTGCTATTATTTATTGTTTCTTCCCCCCTCTTCTTACTGGTAGACCCCGAGACTGACGCTGCTGCCGGGTACATCTACGACCCTGACGGCCAGCCCTTTGCCGTAGAGCAACAAGGCAATCAAACCCCTTGATCATCCCTATATCGCCTATGTCTTTCTCCCTCATGCTTGCCTTAGTATTTTGCTATTGTTGTAGTTAGCTCCTATATCTGATGCATAGCCTATTTTTGATGAACTGCTACTTTCAGTACTGTACCTTTAAACTGGTTAGTACAGGTGGAGTAGTCTTCCCCTCTGACCCCGTAGTCCAGTTGCCCCGCTTTGCTTTCAAATCTCGATCCTTGATCAACGAGCGAGACCCGGCACAACATTTACACCCCCTTAGTTGTGTGACGCTACATAGATAATATCGGGTACCGAGGGTGACACCTTGCTAAGTACTCGTGATGATATCTCTGTAGTACAGCTAGTCGGTCGTGGTTATCGAGGGTGATTCCTATTTCACCTTTCTTGACGATGCCTCTGTGGCGCAACCCCTCAAGTATGGGACCCCCGAGGGTGATTCCTCTAATTCCACCTTGACGGATACATCGTTCGGAATCCAACGAGGGTGATACCTCAGATTTCCCCCGATGTTACAACCACACAGTTACTTGACCATGTTACTGGGATCTTTGATGAATAGATGTTAGGCGGGTGGATTCCCGCGTGTTTGTGTCGATGACTTAATTAAAATGATAATGGATTTGGGTATTTGATCTCGGTTGGTCGGAAGGCCTGATTACGCACTAACCATCTGCGTGGGAAGAATTATGGGTACTCGACGTCGCGGTATCAGCCGAAGCTCTTCAGACGTCAGCAATGGAGCGGCGCGCGCCCGAGTGGTCCCGAGATGCATCACTCTTGTGATTAAGGGATGCTAGGACTGTCCTCGATCGCCCATGCATAGTGCAGTAGCGCGGTGGGCAAGTGGGCCCATGAGCCCTTTGTGCTTAGGAGTTAGACCGGTGGGCTGGCCTCTCTGTTGAGTCTTAGGTGGGGCTGCGACGTGTCGATATTCCGAGGCCGGGCATGACCCAAAAACGTGTGTCCGGCCAGAGTGTTACCGAGCGCGTCAAGGAATATGTTGTGCACCCCTGCAGGGAAGAACTTATCTATTCGAATAGTCGTGTCCACGGTTAAAGGACGACTTGGAGTTGTGCCCTGCTCTTATACAACTACAATTGTTACTTAACTGGTTTTAGTTGCCACAGGATTGCTTCCTCGCAGGGAGTAGTGGGAGGATCTCTGGGCGTGACCTCATATTAATTTTGCTGTAACAATATGACTATTATTTGTGTTACCTTGCTCTACTCTCGTCTATTGCTGCAAGACCCTGAAGATGCTAGTCTTTGATAGGACTAGGCCTTCACTCTCTATTCTTGCATTGTTGCAGTCAGTCCACATATAACCCCCCTTATTTGATACTGATGCATGATTAGCATAGTTCTAATGTAAGACTTGCGGGTACTTAGGATGAGTACTCACCGTTGCTTTGCTCCTCCTTTGTGCCCTTGATCTGGTGCTGTGACCAGATGATGGAGCCCAGGAGATGGAGTTTCCTGCCCACACCTGCCATCCCAATGGTGTCTTTTTCGTCGAGGCCACTGAAGACGAGGAGTAGTTTAGGAGGTTCCCAGGCAGGAGGCCTCGCCTCGTTCGATCATGTTTCTTTTGTGCTAGCCTTCTCTAAGGCACCCCTTGTTTTATGTTTGTACTCAAATATTGTTGCTTCCGCAGACTCGTGTGTTTATCGAGCTTATGTATTCTAGCCCTCGAGGCCCATGGCTTGTAATATGAAGCTTGAATTATTTTATTTGTGTCTAGAGTTGTGTTGTGATATCTTCCCGTGAGTCCTTGAGTTTGATCGTATGTATTTGCATGTATGATTAGCGTACGATTAAATCGAGGGTGTCACAAGTTGGTATCAGAGCCGACTGCCTATAGGTAGCCCCTTTCCAACTCCTTGGCCAAAGTTGAGGCTAGTGTTTGAAAACCTTACTAACACAGATGCATTGGCTTACGGGCCCACATCTCAATTGGGTGGTATTAGTATATTTTACTCCTTTCCTATACTCTGGGCTCTACTCTCTCTTCTCTTTCGGGTTAAAAGATTTTACTAACTCTAACATTAGGTTATCGTAATTACTTCCTCCCGTAGAGCCCCACAATTCCAGACGATGACTTGATCCGTTAGAAGGCTTCGAGGATAGTCTCTGATGTTCTCTCGAGAACTTGTGCCCATCGCTCTTGTGATTTCCCTTTCTCCGTCAACCCCTATGGATGACGACATACAAATGTCGTCCATACTTTATTTTCCAATTGCTCTTGTTTTACGAGATGCAACGAATTATCTTATCGGGGATTCGTCCATCATCAGTTGTCATGGATATCGAGAGTTCTTCGAATTACTATTTGATCTTTCAGAATCCCGAGTAGCCTATCGCTTTTGACCTTTCTCACCTGCTTATGTTATGGTTAATTCCATATATCTAGGAGCATTCATTAAAATCCTTTGTGATTTCCCTGTGATCTTATTGATTCAACCTCTGTGTGAATGAACACAATCATCTGTTGATACTTATAAATTATATTTCCGGCTCAGACGTCCTTCTAGACGAAGCTGGTTCTTGACAAATCAACTTTGGTTGGTTGTTCATCTAAGTCTATTCAACTTACTCGAAATTAATCGGAGCATCTGATTGTGATACACCAACCTGGAAATCCTAATTCCTTTGGTAATTAAGTATCAATATTTCTCAGATGTTCTATAACCCGATGCATTGCATCCTATCTTCCTCTGATAGAGTACCGATACTCACATCAAGTCCTTTGTGAACTACGAGGCTCATTGCTGGGTTATTATCCGACGACATCCTTTACATTCAAAAAATTCATGTGATATTGTTCCCTTGATACATAACTCCATTGGTAAATTGTGTTTTCTCCCTTTGATAGACTGTATCCTATGCTTTTATCATCCATGCTCTGTTGCCAATGCATGTGTTAATTACTCTTGGAGTTTATAGTATATGTTCCTAAGATGCCCTAGCGGGTTGAACATATGCCTTCATAAAACAATATGATCCGACGAGTTTTCACGAGTCTTGCTCTTCTGGTGTTTTGCCAGATAATTGTACCAAGTTACAACCTGATCAAAGACGATGAGTAAATGGCAGGTGATGCATTGATGAAGTGGGAGTCGACCTTGAACATTGTGTTCATGCCCATGGAAACGACATTGATCCTATCATATAAGCTTCTCGTATCAATAATCATTCATTCTATGGTTTAAATCAGGCATCTTTGATCTTGTCCTTTGCAATCATGGTTCTGACCATGTTGTCCTACCTTGATTTCATTCTCAGACGAGTTAAGGTACTTGTCTTCTTTAGATCAATACACCGGTCCAAGCCTTAATGTTGATCTACCTCCGAGTATTATTCATTGTAGCTCGAGGATATCACAGAGCTATGTAACTTCTCGTGAGCTCCTCATCAACTATGATATTTTCATTAATTCCAGTTTCCTCGTGTTTTGAGTTGTTGGACACGCGAGTACATCGATAACTGAATCGAGTCCGCATTGCGATTCAACAACTTTTAGTAATCTTCCTTGTTTACGAGTTTGCACTCGATCATGTCATTCCAAGCTGTTAAGCTACATCATCATCGTCATGTTGGAGCTCGACCATGCTATCTATACCCTTCATCCCTGGAACACAATTCCAACTGTGCGTTAAGCTTGCATCGAGCTTTCCACATCATGTTGATGGTCCTGAAAGGCAATCTCAATTCTAAAGCTAGCAGTCTTATCTGTGATTCCGACAACCTCTTGCCTCACTATTCCCTTGCTTCATGTCGTCGCTGAACGATTACACCTTCGTGGAGCTTCTCGACAAATGTGTCGTGATCATCATCAGCATCCTGAGCTCTTATAGGGTATCAATTGAATGCATGTTGATAAATACCATCCCTTTCCCTCGATGAATTCTATTATCATCGACATCCTTGTTGCCTTCCCTCCAACACAAACTTGTTCGTATTTTGTGTTGTCCCCTGTGTTCCTTGCTATCTAGCTTATGTTATCTTCTACCTTGGAGTATTACCATATTTTATGTCAAGAATGTCATGAGGTTTGCACACGTCTGAAAAATTCTTGATATAGTAACACTTCTCACCATCACGAGTCATTTCTTGGCCCCGTGTTGTCTCAAACCGGAATACCAACAAGTGAACTCTGATGTGTGGTCGCAATACTTCTGGCAACCCTATTGCCTTGAGGTTAATAATGGATTGTTTCATTCTTAGTGCGTTGGGTGTTGCCTCATCATTTTTGACATTGGTTGTGCTACTTCGCCCGTATTTCTGGGTGCACCCTTAGACCAATGTTTAATTATTGTTGTTCCCTCAAGCATACGACATTATACCATTTGACTTGACAAATGCTATCTCCTTGATGTTATAATTTTGGAAATTCATCCCTGTCAAAATCTTGAGGGATTGTTACTGAGCCCATCCACCACACCCTCAACTTATTCATGGTTCGGCAATGAATCTCTTGAAAGCATTATCCTTGTGCCTAGCTCATGAAGAATATGTTGGATAGAAGGAGTGTATTTTCCCAAAGTTCACATGCACTCTTTCTGCCGTGAATATGTGAAAGTTTTGTTTCGCTTCCTCTAGGATCATACCAAATCATTCACGCATGTGCGAAGTGTTATATGTTTTGAAGATTTGTTATCTTCACTTCATATAACTTCTCTTAGCAGGCCAAGCCACTGACTGATTTGATCAAGGAAAATAAGTTTCTTCATAAGAGCTAATCGAGGCTTACACAAGGGCCTTGATATCATCGATGATGGTTCTCAAATCGCAACTCACTTGCATTTCATTGTAAGAATTCCATCTGGGCACGAATGTCTTGACATGGTGTTCATGTGTCTTGCAATCCAACTCGTGATCCAAGGATTGCTTATGTAGTTCATATCCTGAGAATCCTGCATCATCGTATTTTCTTCTCATACATCTTGAGTCTGAGGTGTCCCTACACCTATCAGATACGAATCTTGGGCAGATATGATGGTTGGGACATTTTCCAATAATTATAACTTTGGTCTAATGTAACCCGATACGGTGATGTCTTGTGTGGCACACTAGGCCGAAGGACCTATGGTTATAAATTATTCCATATGTAAGATTCGCCATCCTTTCATGCGGAAACTATATGATTTATTTCATAAGTTGTTCCTCATGAATCCACTTTGTATACCCATAAGTCCAACCTTTATCTGATGACCATGTCGATGCTACCCCGAAGCACGAATGTGGTACTTTAGATTTCAACAGGAACATTGGTAGCGCAATGCTAAATTGTTCTTGATCGATTATCCAAACCGTATGGTATGGGTAAACATCATGGTTCTTCTTGCCTCTTTATCAAAATGGTTATGTACTGGATGACCTGTCATGTATACCATACTCTATGTTTTCCTCGAGAATGGTATACTTTAAATTCTTTGTGTGTGTGAACACATTTTCCTTCCCATTGGTCTGTTTGACCTTTCTTGTGGCATAACTTATCTAGGAAGTGTTAATTCCCTGCTTAGGTAAAAATATCGGTATACAACTCTGTCAGCAAGACCCTGTTACTATTGTCGATAACATTTTGATAGCCGTCGGTGGACGGGAACCTGGCCTATTGGTCCGCCTCGTTTCAACGAGCAGGAAAAAAGGTTCTATTCGTCCCCCGCCGTTGGTATCGACGTTGTTGCCAACATAACTGACAGGCTATCCTCTGACATGTCTTGAGACCAAGACCGTATAATATGTCACCCCTCTGCCTACTCCCGACCCACATGGTGGACCCATAACCCAAAGTTCGACAGGATTCAAACCTGACTCTCATGTACATCCTTGACGTCTAGGTACCCTTTACACTTGCCTTCGTATGAAATTCTCAAGCCACCGTTCAATGGACCGATCAGTCTTTGGTCCGGATGATACCCAACATGCCGAAGATCAAGTTCGCATTATTCATGAGAATCTGAAGGCTGCTCAGTCTCATCAGAATAGTCACTATGACCGTCATCATCAAGATATGGTCTATCAACCTGGCGAAAAGGCTTTTCTTCGTGTCACACCAATGAGAGGTGCACATCATTTTGGTATCAAGGGCAAGCTAGCTCCTCGCTATATTGGTCCTTTCACTATTCTCGAAAGGCGTGGAAGAGTGGCTTACCGATTGGAACTGCCGGCAAACCTTTCTCAGGTTCACGATGTCTTCCATGTGTCTCAGCTCCGCCGTTGCTTCAAGGATCCTATTCGAGCAGTGGATCATGATATGTTTGAGCTGCAACAAGACCTTTCTTATAAAGAGCATCCGGTCCGAATTCTCGACCAGGCTGAACGTCAGACTCGTCACAAAGTCACCAAGTTCTTTAAAGTGCAGTGGTTAAATCGTTCTGGAGATGAAGCACTTGGGAACGCGAGGATCATCTTCGTGATGAATACGCAGAGCTCTTTCCTTCTACCTCTTAATTCTCGGGACGAGAAGTCTTGTTAGTAGGGGAGAGTTATGACATCCTCAACTTTTGCTATAGTGATGGTTGTAATTAAGCTACAGTTATCACACGCTAATGATGCCACGTCACCATGGTTCCCATCGTTGATCTCGCGTTAGTTCAAAACAATTCGAGTTCAAAATTTAAAAATAAAATCAAACGGGGAAATTATTGAATGCAAAAATAAAGATGTCTCGTGAGTTATAAAAATTCCCTAATAGATTATAATTATCAACCGGGCATTTTTAGAAATTGTTAAAACCCTATGTATTTAAAAGAGAAACTATAAAACAAAAATATATAAAAAAATAATAGAAAAAGAAAGTAACTAAAAATAAAAATAGTAAAATAATATAGTAAAATAAAAATAAATAATGAAAAAAGGAAAAAAAGACCTGGCCCAACTCGGCCTAGAGGCCGAGCCGGCCAGAGCCCACTAACCCAAGGGGTATAAAGGCCCCCGTGGAAACCATAAGTCCCACCCCACGCAGCCACAACTCCTTGCCCCCGCTGCCACCCTTCTCCCAACCACGAGGGGCTCATCACTTCGCTCCCCTCCTGTTCCCCACGTCGCTCGCCCCCCACCTCTCTGCCTCGATCTCCCTCCCTCTCTCCTCACGAGGCTCTGCCTCTCCTCGCGAACGCCACCCCTCCTCCCAGATCCGCTTGCCCCACCCCACTTCCGGCGAGCCCTTCCCCCACCGGCCAGAGCCCCTTACCGCGCCGACCCTCTCCTGCTCTCCCCCGCCTCCTCCTCCCTGGCGCTAGTGCTCGCGCCTCCCTCACAGCCGGCGTCCCCTGCTACCTCGCACGCCACCACGTCGGGTCGGGACCCCTCCGGCCGGCCCTGGCCCCTCTCCTCGGCGGTCGGCCCCTCTGACGACCTCCGCAACCGGCGCCCTCGGCTGCCCCCCCCCCCCTCGTCACCTCGGCCGACCCTCCTCGTCATCAACGTCGCTGGAACCGCGCCACCGCCACCGCCATCACCTCGGGCTCCTTCTCGCCGTCTCCTCCGTCCCTCCCCGAGAACTCCAGCTACACCGGGTCTTCCCGTCAACGCTAGTGAGCTCCTTTTTCGGGCTCCTCCCACCCTCTCATTCCTTTCATCGTCACGGTTCCATTCCGGCGATCGCCGCCGCATTCCGACGTCGTTAGGATCCTGTAGGTGGAGGTGGAAATTGCCTCCTCTCCCTCTGTGTTGAGAGTTGTGTGTGACAGCACACAGATGTGCACACAGATGTGGAGAGAGATGTGTTAGAGAGAAAATAAAATAAAAGATGTATGTATGTATGTATTAGATGCCCGTATGTATTTTGTATGTATGTATGTATGTACTGGATATGTATGCATGTATGTAGAGAAAAGAAAAAGAAAAATAAATAAATGAATATATGTTTTTGTTAATAAAATAAATAAATAATTAATTAGGTATTTTATTTAATTAATTAGTTAATTAGTTAATTAGTTAAATAGATAATTAAGTAATCTGTTGATATAAATAAATAATTACCCTATTATAGTATGACAGGTGGGTCCCCCACTAATTTAATCTGATTAATTAATATTAAACCTAATTAAAAACTTGTGTCTATGACACACGGGACCCATTGGTCAGTTGACCAGTCAACTGCTGATGTCACCATGACATCATGCTGATGTCATAATTGCATTTAATCTATTTAATTAAATCTGTTTTTAATTCCTAAATATTGAATAAAACTTTAAAAATTAATATAAAATAATCCGAAAGTGAGATTAAAATATTTTCAACATGAAAGTCGATCAGCAGAACGAGACGAACCCGGATACGCGGTCCATTCATGTGTCACGCGTCCCTAGCATAGGAAACGTGGAACTTTTCCATCGTTTTCAGTCTGAGAGGTAATAACGAGAGACCCGGGAAATATCATGTGATATTTTCCCGACCCGTCTATGACGGATGTTATTGCGTTATCTCATTCCTAGCATGCATATTGCCATGTCATGCTTAGTGTTGCACATGTTGCTATTATTTATTGTTTCTTCCCCCTCTTCTTACAGATAGACCCGAGACTGACGCTGCTGTCGGGTACATCTACGACCCTGACGGCAAGCCCTTTGCCACAGAGCAACAAGGCAAGCAAACCCCCTTGATCATCCCTGTATCGCCTATGTCTTTCTCCCTCATGCTTGCATTAGTATTTTGCTACTGTTGTAGTTAGCTCCTATATCTGATGCATAGCCTATTTTTGAGGAACTGCTACTTTCAGTACTGTACCTTTGAACTGGTTAGTATAGGTGGAGCAGTCTTCCCCTTTGACCCCGTATTCCAGTTGGCCCAGTTTTCTTTCAAATCTCGATCCCTGATTGACGAGCCAGACCTGGCACAACACTTACACCCCCTTAGTTGTGCGACACTACAGAGATAATATCGGGTACCGAGGGTGACACCTCGCTAAGTACCCGTGATGATATCTCTGTAGTACAGCTAGTCGGTCGTGGTCATCGAGGGTGATTCCTATTTCACCATTCCTGACGATGCCTCTATCGTGCAACCCCTCAAGTGTGGGACCCCTGAGGTGATTCCTCTGAGCCCACCTTGACAGATACATCGTTCGAAATCCAACGAGTGTGATACCTCGGATTTCCCCCGATGTTACAACCAGATAGTTACTTGACCATGTTACTGGGATCTTTGATGAATAGATGTTAGGAGGGTGGATTCCCGCGTGTTTGTGTTGATGACTTAATTAAAATGATAATGGATTTAGGTATTTGATCTTGGTTGGTCGGAACGCCTTATTACGCATTGACCGTCTGCGCGGGAAGAATTATGGGTACTCGACGTCGTGGTATCAGCTGAAGCTCTTCAAACGTCAGCAATGGAGCGGCGCGTGCCCGAGTGGTCTCGAGATGCATCACGCTTGTGATTAAGGGATGCTGGGACTGACCTCGGCCGCCCACTCATCATACAGGAGCGCAGAGGGAAAGTGCGCCCACAAACCCTTTGTGCTTAGGAGTTAGACTGGTGGGCTGGCCTCTCTGTAGAGTCTTAGGTGGGGCTGCGATGTGTCGATATTCCGAGGCCGGGCATGATCCATAAAAGTGTGTCCAGCCAGAGTGTTATCGAGCGCGTCAGGGAATATGTTGTGCACCCGTGTAGGGCAGAATTATCTATTCGAATAGTCGTGTCCATGGTTACAGGACGACTTGGAGTTGTGCGCTGATCTTATACATCTACAATTGTTACTTAACAAGTTTTAGTTGCCCCGGGATTTCTTCCTCGCATGGAGTTGAGGGAGGATCTCTGGGCATGACCTCATATTAATTTTGCTGCAACAATATGACTATTATTTGTGTTACCTTGCTCTACTCTCGTCTATTGCTGCAAGACCCTGAAGATGCTAGTCTTCGATAGGACTATGCCTTCTCTCTCTATTCTTGCATTGCTGTAGTCAGTCCACATATAACTCCCTCCTTTGATACTGATACATAATTAGCATAGTTATAATGTAAGATTTGCGAGTACTTTGGATGAGTACTCACCATTGCTTTGCTCCCCCTTTGTCCCCTTGATCCGGTGCTGCGACCAGATGATGGAGCCCAGGAGATGGAGTTTCTTGCCGACGCCTGCCATCCCGATGGTGTCTTCTTCGTGGAGGCCGCTGAAGACCAGCAGTAGTTTAGGATGTTCCCAGGCAGGAAGCCTCGCCTCGTTCGACCGTGTTTCTTTTGTGCCAGCCTTCTCTAAGGCACCCCTTGTTTCATGTCTATACTCATATATTGTTGCTTCCACTGACTCGTGTGTTTATCGAGCTTCTGTATTCTAGCCCTCGAGGCCCTTGGCTTGTAATATGAAGCTTGTATTATTTTATTTGTGTCTAGAGTTGTGTTGTGATATCTTCCCGTGAGTCCTTGAGTTTGATCGTACGCATTTGTGTGTATGATTAGCATACGATTAAATCGAGGGCGTCACAGTGACCGAAGGTTGTTCGGAGTCCCGGATGAGACCATGGATGTCACGAGGGTTTCCAGAATGTTTCGGAAACAAAGATTGATATATAGTAAGTTGGTGTTTGGATTCAGTAAAGTTTTCGGGCATTACCAGCAGTGTACCAGGAGGGACGAATGGGTTCCGGGGGCCCATCGGGTGGGCCCACCATGCCCCAAGGGGTACACGTGGGTTTATTGGATGTAAAATAAGGTATAATGGGCTGACAAAGTCATCCAAGGAAAGCCCATGAGGAAAATGTGGAAAACCAAAAGAGGTGGGAAAATAAGGAAGGAGTCCTAATCCAAGTTGGATTGGAGAAGGACTCCTCCCTCCCAGTTCGGCCGACCGAAGGAGGGTTTCCTTGGTGCGCCAAGGCTGCCCAAGGCTGCCTCTCCCCTCCTCCTATATATACTAGAGGTTTAGGGCTTTTGAGACACAACTTTGCCACGTGCAACTCAAACCTACACGTCGTAGTTCTTCCTCTAGATTAGATTTCTCCGGAGCTCGGGCGGAGCCCTGCAGGAATAGGTCATCACCACCACCGGCACGCCGTCATGCTGCCAGAGAACTCATCTACTTCTCCATCTCTCTTTCTGGATCAAGAAGGCCGAGATCGTCATCGAGCTGTACGTATGCTGAACACGGAGGTGTCATCCGTTCGGGTGCTAGATCGGAATGGATCGTGGGATGGATCGTGAGACGGTCCGTGGAATGGATCGTGGGACGGTTCGAGGGACGGATCGTGAAGACGTACCACTACATCAACCGCGTTTATTAACGCTTCCGCTTAGCGATCTACAAGGGTATGTGGATCTGATCTCCCACTCGTAGATGAACATCACCATGATAGGTCTTCGTGTGCGTAGGAATTGTTTTGTTTCCCATGCAACGTTCCCCAACAATATAGTTGTTTATCGTATTTTGGGAGAGAGACATCACTAGTGAACATCATGTGACTCCTGTTCATATCACCATCATTGTTTACACATCCATCATTTACCGCTTTCATTTACTTTTCCGTTGCAATCACTATTACCTTCCCGCTTTTGTTTTGATCCTTTGCAAACTACACGGCCGGAGAGAATGAAAACCTATTTGTACTGGTTGGGAGCAAAGTTATTTTTTGTGTGTGCAGGTCCACATCTTCTGCTAGCGCGAGGGTGGAAGACACCTACTTGTTGAGCCTAGGGGTCCTCCTGGTTCGATAAACCTTACAGTCTCCGTGTAAGGTAAATCTGCTGCTGACTAGATCTCCACCTTCCACTTTGGGTAACCAATGAGGGGCGAGAAGTATATCCATCAACTCGTGATCAACCACCATCACCGGCACGCCGTTGTGTTGCTCGAGAATTAACCTACCTCTTCGTCTCTCTTGCTGGATCAAGAAGGCGGAGATCGTCATCGAGCGGTACGTGTGCTGGACGGATCGTGGGACAGCGGCGATTTGAATCGCAGAAATGTTCCACCACATCAACCGCATTTATTGACGCTTCCTGCTTAGCAATCTACAAGGGTATGTGGATCTGATCTCCCTCTCGTAGATGATCATCACCATGATAGGTCCGCGTGTGCATAGGAAAAGTTCTGTTTCCCATGCAACGTTCCCCATCAGTGGCATCATGAGCTAGGTTCATGCGTAAATGAAATCTCGAGTAAAAACACAAAAGAGTTTGTGGGCGTTGATGTTCAATTTTCGGCCCTCCTTAGTCTTTTCTTGATTCGGCGGTATTGTTGGATTGAAGCGGCCCGAACCAGCCTTACTCATACGCTTACTAGAGAATGGTTTCATCAACAAACATGCAATTTGTTGCATAAAGATGACTGGCGGGTGTCAGTTTCTTCAACTTTAGTTGAATCAGATTTGACCGAGGCGGTCCTTGGAGAAGGTTAAATACCAATTTGCATATCATTGTTGTGGCTTTGCGTAAGTAAGATGCGATCATACTAGATTCCCATAGAAGCCACGTAAAACATGCAACAACAAATTAGAGGACGTCTAACTTATTTTTGCACGGTATGCATGTGATGTGATATGGCCAAAGACATGATGTGATATATTGGATGTATGAGATGATCATGTCGTAATAGTTAAATATCGACTTGCACGTCGATGCTATGCCAACCGGCAAGAGGCATAGGGTTATCTTTAAACTAATGTTTGTGCTTGTAGATGCGTTTACTATATTGCTAGGCACTAGCTTGATACGTCATCAACGTATCTATAATTTTTGATGGTTCCATGCTATTATCTTATCGACTTTGGATGTTTTGTATGCATGAATATTCTATTTTATATCTTTTTTGGGACTAACCTATTAACTCAGTGCCAAGTGCCAGTTTCTGTTTTTCCGTGTTTTTGACCTTTTTCAGAGGAGAATATTAAACGGACTCCAAACGGAATAAAACCTGTGGAATGATTTTTTCCATAACATAAGATACGCATGAGACTTGAGAACCAAGGCAGGGGACCTCGGGGGAGGTCACAAGCCCCCTAGCCCCGGCCTGGGGGGAGGAGGGCTAGCAGGATTGTGGGCCCCCCGTGGCTCCTCTGCCCTACCTCTTCCGCCTATAAATTCTCTAAAAATCGAAAACCACCAGAGAGAGCCACGGAAAAACTTTTCCGCCACCGCAAGCTTCTGTCTCTGCAAGATCCCATCTAGGGACCGTTCTGGTGCCCTGCCGGAGGAGGGGGATTCAGACACGGAGGGCTTCTTCATCAACACCATTGCCTCTCCAATGATGCGTGAGTAGTTCACCACAGACCTTCGGGTCCATAGCTAGTAGCTAGATGGCTTCTTCTCTTTCTTGGATCTTCAATACAAAGTCCTCCATGATCTTCATGGAGATCTATCCGATGTAACTTTCTTTTGTGGTGTGTTTGTCGAGATCCGGTGAATTGTGGAGTTATGATCAGAATATCTATGAATATTGTTTGAGTATCCTCTGGTCTCTTATATGCATGATTTCGTATCCTTGTAATTCTCTTCGAGTTGTGTGTTTCGCTTGGCTAGCTTGATCTATAATTCTTCCAATGGGAGAAGTGCTTGGTTTTGGGTTCATACCGTGCGGTGTCCTCACCTAGTGACAGAAGGGGTAGCGAGGCACGCATCATGTTGTTTCCATCAAGGGTAAAAAGATGGGTTTTATATCATATTGCATGAATTTGTCCCTCTACATCATGTCATCTTGCTTAAAGCGTTACTCTGTTTCTTATGAACTCAATACACTAGATGCATGCTGGATAGCGGTCGATGTGTGGAGTAATAGTAGTAGATGCAGACAGTATCGGTCTACTTGTCTCGGACGTGATGCCTATATGTATGATCATTGCTTTGATATCATCATAACTTTGCGCGATTCTATCAATTGCTCGACAGTAATTCGTTCACCCACCGTAATACTTGCTATCATGAGAGAAGCCTCTAGTGAACACTATGGCCCCCGGGTCTACTTCACATCATATTTTCAGATCTACACTTTCACTTTGTTGCACTTTCCACCTTCAGTTCTCACCTTGCAAATAACTGTGAAGGGATTGATAACCCCTTTATAGTGTTGGGTGCAAGTTTGTTTGTTTTTGTGCAGGTACATTGATGCCTCATTTTGATACTCCTACTGGATCGATACCTTGGTTCTCAAACTGAGGGAAATACTTATCGCTACTGTGTTGCATCACCATTTCCTCTTCAAGGGAAAAACCAACGCAAGCTCAAGAGGTAGCAAGAAGAATTTATGGCGCCGTTGCCGAGGAGGATCAAGTCAAGAATAGTCTCCCGTCAACGTGCCAATTTCTGGCGCCGTTGTCGGGGAGGATCAAGTCAAGAATAGTATCCCGTCAACGTGCCAATTTCTGGCACCGCTGTCGGGGAGTATTCAAAGTGAAGCATATCCAAGTAACTATCGCAAACTCATCTCTTGCATTTACATTATTTGCCTTTTGCCTCTCGTTTTCCTCTCCCACACTTCTGAAAAAACAAAATTTACAAAAATATTTGCCTTTTTCGTTTGCCTTTCCTTTGCTTGTGTGCTATGTGCCTTCAATATGCTTGCATCTTCGCTTGCTGAAAATCTATTGATTATTATCCTCATCCACTTGCTAATCTCTTTAAGAGATCCAATTATGTTGATCCAATTGCTAGTGAGTTTTGTGCACTAGATTATCTTTATGATGTTTTGCTTGAGATGCGTGAATCTGAAAATTTTGATGAAGAAATTTATCAAGTGATTCACGAGGGCTCCTTGAATGAAAAGCATGATTGCAATGGTTTCACTATGCATTCTATTATTGGCAATCATGCTAAAAATATGCAAAACCCTAAGCTTGGGGATGCTAGTTTTGCTATGTCCACTACTTGTTGCAATGTTCGTGATTGGGGTGATAATTTTTCTTATGATCTTGAAAATTTGTTTAAGCCTCATGATGAATATTATATTTGCAATAATATTGAAAGTGGGTTTGGAGAAGTCATGACTTTAGTTGGTGATAATCCCACTATTTTTGAAGAGCGTCAACTTTGCATGCATGTGGATCATGAAAAGAATATCCTATGTGATAGTTATATTGTTGAATTTGAATATGATCCCACATGTAATTATTATGAGAGAGGAAAATATTGTGGTAGAAAATTTCATATAACTAAATCACCTCCCGTTATGTTGAGATTGCTATCGTCTCTTTCGTCTTCCTTGCATATGGTAGCTATTGCTTGTCTTGATAATTTGTTTTCCTATAAAATGCCTATGCATAGGAAGTATTTTAAACATAGATATGGTTTTCACATGTTTCATGATGCTCTCTTCATGTCCGATTTCTATCTTTTTTGTGAGCATCATTGAATTATCAATGCCTAGCTAAGGGCGTTAAACAATAGCGCTTGTTGGGAGGCAACCCAATGAATTTATTTTTGCTTTTTGCTTTCTGTTTTGTTGTGTCCACACCATTATAATTCTTTTATGATTGTGTTTTTTATGTTTTAGTTTGTGTTTGTGCCAAGTAGAAATTTTATGGTTAGTTTTGGTGATGGTTGTTTGATCTTGCTGAAAAAGACAGAAACTTTGCACTCACAAAATTATTTTTAATTCTGATCCAGAAAGAGATTTTGAGTTGTATATTTTTGCTTCTAGTTGATATGGGAATTTCCCTAATTGTCATAATGTTTCAGATTTTTTGAGATATCAGAGGTATACGAAGTATACAGATTTCTACAGACTCGTCTGTTTTTGACAGATTCTGTTTTTGTTGTGTTGATTGCTTACTTGATGAAACTATGGTTAGTATCGGGGGGTACTAGCCATGGAAAAGTGAGAATACAGTAATCTAACATTAATCTAAATAGAAATCAAGTTTACTATAGTACCTAAAGAGTTGGTAGTTTGTTTTCTTATGCTAATGATATCACGAGTTTCTGTTTAAGTTTATGTTGTGAAGTTTTCAATTTTTGGGTGATGTTCGCATGGACAATGGGATAAAGAGTGGAAAGAGCTTAAGCTTGGGGATGCCCAAGGCATCCCAAGCCAAATTCAAGTACACCAAAAAGCCTAAGCTTGGGGATGCCCCGGGAAGGCATCCCCTCTTTCGTCTTCAATCCATCGGTAACTTTACTTGGAGCTATATTTTTATTCACCACATGATATGTGTTTTGCTTGGAGCGTCGTGTATTATAGGAGTCTTTTCTTTTTCTTTTGTCACAATTATCCTTGCTGCACACCTTTTTGAGAGGGACATGCACTCATCGTGATTTTGCTAGAATACTCTTTGAGCTTCACTTATATCTTTTGAGCTAGATAATTTTGCTCTAGTGCTTCACTTAAATCTTTGTAGAGCACGGCGGTGTCATATTTTGTAGAAATAAAAACTCTCGATCTTCACTTTTATCTTTTTGAGAGTGCTCTCTCTCAGTAACTTGGTAATTTGCGTGTGCTATGAAAGTAGTCCTAAAGATGATAGGCATCCAAAGAGGATATAATGAAAACTTCCATATTCACGTGCGTTGATTAGTAAGAGAAGTTTGATTCCTAACAATTAAGTTTTAAGATATGGATTTGGTAATATTAGAGTTACGTTAGTAGGGTGTTGTGAATCTAGAAATACTTGTGTTGAAGTTAGTGATTCACGTAGCATGCACGTATGGTGAACCGCTATGTTAGGAAGTCGGAGCATAATTTATTTATTGATTGTCACCTTTGTGTGGCAGTCGGGATCGCGCGATGGTTAACACCTACCAACCCTTCCCCTAGGAGCATGCGTTCAACACTTTGTTTCGATTACTTATAGAACTTTCGCAATAAGTATATGAGTTCTTCATGACTAATGTGAGTCCATGGTATAGATGCACTTTCACCTTCCACCATTGCTAGCCTCTCTAGTGCCCAGCAACTTTCGCCGGTGCATAAACCCACCATATACCTTCCTCAAAACAGCCACCATACCTAGCTATTATGGCATTTTCATAGCCATTCCGAGATATATTTCCATGCAACTTCCACCGTTCTGTCTCATGACTTGTGCCGTCACTTTCATATTGCCATTACATGATCGTAAGATAGCTAGCGAGTCATATGCTAAGCTAGATCGTTGCACATCCCGGTACACTGCCGGAGGCATTTCCTATAGAGTCATCATTCTTCTAAGTATTGAGTTGTGAGTAAATAAAAGTGTGATGATCATCATTATTAGAGCATTGTCCCATGTAAGGATATAAAAAAAAGAGGCCAAAGATGCCCAACAAAAAAAAGAGAGAGAAAAAGATAGAAGGAACAATGCTACTATCTTTTTCCACACTTGTGCTTCAAAATAGCACCATGTTCTTCATGATAGAGAGTCTCTTTTTTTGACACTTCCATATACTAGTGGGAATTTTCATTATATAACTTGGCTTGTATATTCCAATGATGGGCTTCCTCAAAATTGCCCTAGGTCTTCGTGAGCAAGCAAGTTGGGTCCACACCCACTAGTTTTCCTTTTGAGCTTTCACACACTTATAGCTCTCGTGCATTCATTGCATGGCAATCCCTACTCATTCACATTGATATCTATTGATGGGCATCTCCATAGCCCATTAATACGCCAAGCCAATGTGACCATCTCCTCCTTTTTGCCTCACAACCTCCACCACACTCTATTCCACCTATAGTGCTATATCCATGGCTCACGCTCATGTATTGCGTGAGAGTTGAAAAAGTTTGAGAAAGTAAGAGTGGGAAAACAATTACGTGGCCAATACCGGGGTTGTGCATGATTTAAATTCGTTGTGTTGGGATGATGGAGCATAGCCAGACTATATGATTTTGTAGGGATGACTTTCTTTGGCCTTGTTATTTCAAAAGTTCATGATTACTTTGCTAGTTTGCTTGAAGTATTATTGTTTTCATGTCAATAGTAAACTATTGTTTTGAATCTTATGGATTTGAACATTCATGCCACAAGAAAGAAGTTACAAAAGACAAATAAGTTAGGTAGCATTCCCCATCAAAAATTATGTCTTTATGACTTCCCTACTCGAGGACGAGCAGGAGTTAAGCTTGGGGATGCTTGATAGGTCTCCAATGTATCTATAATTTTTGATGGTTCCATGCTATTATCTTGTCAACTTTGGATGTTTTGTATGCATGAATATGCTATTTTATATCTTTTTGGGGACTCACCTATTAACTCAGTCCCAAGTGCTAGTTTTTGTTTTTTCCGTATTTTTGACCTTTTTAAGAGGAGAATATTAAACAGAGTCCAAACGGAATAAAACCTGCGGAATGATTTTTTCCATAACAGAAGATACGCATGAGACTTGAGAACCAAGGCAGGGGACCTCGGGGGAGGTCACAAGCCACCTAGCCCTGGTCTGGGGGGGATAGCAGGATTGTGGGCCCCCCGTGGCTCCTCTGCCCTACCTCTTCCGCCTATAAATTCTCTAAAAAATCCAAAACCACCAGAGAGAGCCACGAAAATACTTTTCCGTCATGCCAAGCTTCTGTCTCCGCAAGATCCCATCTGGGGACCGTTTTGGTACCCTGCCGGAGGGGGGGATTCGGACACGGAGGGCTCCTTCATCAACACCATTGCCTCTCCGATGATGCGTGAGTAGTGCACCACAGACCATTGGGGCCATAACTAGTAGCTAGATGGCTTCTTCTCTCTCTTGGATCTTCAATACAAAGTTCTCCATGATCTTCATGGATATCTATCCGATGTAACTTTCTTTTGCGGTGTGTTTGTCGAGATCCGATGAATTGTGGATTTATGATCATTATCTATGAATATTATTTGAGTCTCCTCTGATCTCTTATATGCATGATTTCGTATCCTTGTAATTCTCTTCGAGTTGTGGGTTTTGTTTGGCCAACTTGATCTATAATTCTTGCAATCGGAAAAGAGCTTGGTTTTAGGTTCATACCGTGCGGGTCCTCACCTAGTGACAGAAGGGGTAGCGAGGCACGCATCGCGTTGTTGCCATCAAGGGTAAAAAGATGGGGTTTATATCATATTGCATGAATTTATCCCTCTACATCATGTCATCTTGCTTAAAGCGTTACTCTGTTTGTTATGAACTCAATACACTAGATGCATGCTGGATATCGGTCGATGTGTGGAGTAAAAGTAGTAGATGCACACAGTATCAGTGTACTTGTCTCAGACGTGATGCCTATATGTATGATCATTGCCTTAGATATCATCATGACTTTGCGCGATTCTATCAATTGCTCGACAGTAATTCGTTCACCCACTGTAATACTTGCTATCATGAGAGAAGCCTCTAGTGAACACTATGGCCCCCAGGTCTACTTCACATCATATTTTCAGATCTACACTTTTACTTTGTTGCACTTTCGACCTTCAGTTCTCACCTTGCAACGTGAAGGGATTGACAACCCCTTTATAGCGTTGGGTGCAAGTTTGTTTGTTTTTACACAGGTACATTGATGCCTCATCTTGATACTCCTACTGGATCGGTACCTTGGTTCTCAAACTGAGGGAAATACTTATCGATACTGTGCTGCATCACCCTTTCCTCTTCAAGGGAAAATCTAACGCAAGCTCAAGAGGTAGCAAGAAGAATTTCTGGCGCCGTTGCCGGGGAGGTTCAATTCAAGAATAGTCTCCCATCAACGTGCCAATTTCTGGCGCCTTTGCCGGGCTGGATCAAGTCAAGAATAGTATCCCGTCAACGTGCCAATTTCTGGCGCCGTTGCCGGGGAGTATTCAAAGTGAAGCTTATCCAAGTAACTATCGCAAACTCATCTCTTGCATTTACATTATTTGCCTTTTACCTCTCGTTTTCCTCTCCCCCACTTGTGAAAAAATCAAAATTTACAAAAATATTTGCCTTTTTCATTTGCCTTTCCTTTGCTTGTGTTCTATGTGCCTTCAATATGCTTGCATCTCTGCTTCCTGAAAATCTATTGATATGGATCCTCATCCACTTGCTAATCTCTTTAAGAGATCCAATTATGTTGATCCAATTAGTAGTAATAGCACACATAGCACAACAACCTCGATGGCGGCACAATGATGGAGATCATGGTGTGGCGTCGGTGACGATGAAGATCATGCCGGTGCTTTGGTGATGGAGATCAAGAAGCACAAGATCATGGCCATATCATGTCACTTATGATTTGCATGTGATGTTAATCCTTTTATGCACCTTATTTTGCATAGAACGACGGTACCATTATAAGGTGATCCCTCACTAAACTTTCAAGATAAAATTGTGTTCTCCCCGACTGTGCACTGTTGCGACAGTTCTAATTTCGAGACACCACGTGATGATCGAGTGTGATAGGCTCAACATTCACATACAATGGGTGCAAAATAGTTGAACATGCAAAACACTCGGGTTAAACTTGACGAGCCTAGCATGTACAGACATGGCCTCGGAAGTCAAGAGACCAAAAGGCCGAGCATGAATCATATAGTTGATATGATCAACATGGAGATGTTCAACAATGAAACTATACTCAACTCATGTGATGATCGGACTTGAGTTAGTGAATTTGGATCATGCGACACTCGAATGACTATAGGGATGTCTATTTGAGTGGGAGTTTATTAGTAATATGATTAGCTAAACTCAATTGTCTTGAACATAGTCTAAGTAATCTTTGCAAAATTTTATGTTGTAGATCAATGGCTCGCGCAGTAGCAACCCTTAATTTCAATACGTTCCTAGAGAAAGCTAAGCTGAAAGATGATGGTAGCAACCTTGTAGACTGGGCTCGAAATCCGAGGCTTATCCTACAAGTTGGGCAAAAGAATTATCTGCTTGATGCTGCGCTAGTTGATGCACCACCGATACGTCCCAAATGTATTTATAATTTATGTTTTTTCCATGCTCTTTTGGGTGACATTATTATATGTTTTGCTACACTTTCATACCTTTTTACACATATTTGGACTAACCTACTAACTCAGTGCACCCAGTGCCAGTTTCTGTCTCCTGATGTCTTTTTTGCTTGGACTTTTACCCCAATTTACAGAGCCCCAAAAATTCTGAGAAAAATATATCAAAATTAGTGTGACGGAAGCTTCACGAGGCATCAAGTGGGCCAGAGGGGAGCCACGACTCGCCCAGGCGCCCTGGTGGCGCGGCCTGCCCCCTGGCCGCGCAGGGAGGTCGCCTGGGTGGGGCCGACCTCTTATCATTCCCTCCTTTGGCCTATATTTACCTCTCCAATAGAAAACCCTTGAAACAGGTCAAGAATCGCGAATTTCTCCATCGTTCCACCGCCACAGCGCTTCTGAGATTGGGAGCACAAGAAGATCTCTTCCCGGCACACTGCCGGAGGGAGGATGGACCTCCGGGAGCTTCTCCACCACCATGGACACTTCCCGGACCTGCCGTGAGTAGTCCTCCTTGGACCATGAGTCCATGACCAGTACCTATGTGATGTATTCTCTCCAATCTTGTGCTTCAATGCTTAGCCCTTGTGAGCTGACCTACATGATCAAGGCATCTATGTAATTTTCCTGTTCTTGCTATGCTTGGTTTGCCGGGATCCGATGGATTATGAGATTATGTTCAGACTGTGATGAGTTATATATTTGGTTCTCCTTTTATATTATGTTCTTGAGTAATTCATGCATGTTCTCCGTTGTCTTTTATTGCTTTGGCCGAGTAGTAGATTGTAACTCCAAGAGGGAGCGTTATGCATGATTGTGGGTTCATGCCCCCTGGTGTCTAGCTTGAGTGAGAGAAACATGAGACTAGGGGATGTGCTGTTGCCACCAGGGAGAAAACAATGGTGCTTGTGACCATGGTTGCAAGGATTATTTACCTTACGCAAAGTTCGTTAATGCAGTTGGATGTTGCTTTGAGTTTACACTTTGGGTGGGGCTCGCAACTTAATACCAGCGAGATGTTGATGACGAGATGATGTATATAATTCTCGCTTCTCGTTGGTTACCCCAAGTGGAAGGTTGAGATGTAGTTAGCAGCAAGTTTTCCCTTACACGGAGACTGTAAGGTTATCGAACCAGTAGGACTCCTAAGATCAACAAGTAGGTGTCCGCTGTCCTGGCTAGTAGAATACGTGGACCTGCACACACACAAATAAGTTTGCTCCCAACGAGTACTGAGAGGTTGTCAATCTCTCCAGCCTTGCAGTTTGCAAAGGATAAAACACAAGCGGGAATAGTAATAGTGATTGCAACGGAAAAGTAAATGAACGCAGTAAATGATGGAGGTGTAAACAATGATGGTGATATGGACCGTAGTCACATGATGTTCACTAGTGATGTATCTCTCCCAAAAGACGATAAACAACTCTGCTTGGGTAAACAAATTATAGTTGGGCAATTGACATAATTATGAACGCACCGCAATGCTAATTATGCTACTTGATAGTTAGAGGTTCAATAGTAATGGGCAGTACACCAAGACAAGTAGACCGATTATTCATCAGCATCAACTTACTAATCATCCACCTTGAGATATCTATCGAGAACATCTTGCCGGTATTAAGTTGCGAGCCCCACCCAAAGTGTAAACACAATGTAACGGACAACTGCATTAACGAACTATGCGTAAGGTAAACAATCCTTGCAACCGTGGTCACAAGCACCGTTGTTTTCTCCCTGGTGGCAACAACACATCCCCTGTTGCTATCACTCAAGCTAGAAATCGAGGGGCATGAACCCACAATCATGCATAACATTCCCTCTTGGAGTTACAATCTACTACTCGACCAAAACAATGAATAGCAACGGAGAACATGCATGAATCACTAAGGAACATAATATAAAAGGATAATCAAATATATAACTCATAACAATCTGAACATAATCTCATAATCCATCGGATCCCAACAAACCGAGCATAGCAATAGTAAGAGAATTACATAGATGCCTTGATCATGTAGTGCAGCTCACAAGGACTAACCATTTAAGCACAAGATTGGAGAGAAGACATCACATAGCTACTGGTCATGGACTCATGGTCCAAGGAGGACTACTCATGGCAGGTGCGGGAAGCATCCATGGTGGCGGAGAAGCTCCTGGAGGCCAATCCTCCCTCCGACAGTGTCGTGGTTTTGTCACGGCATATGTCCTCGTACAAGGACATAGGTGTGAGGTCATCGCAACCATGTGGCGGCTTGAGAGGGGTTGGTCGGAATCGAGAGACGCGAGTTAACCCAGGTTCGGCCCCTCCCATGGAGGTAAAAGCCTACGCCCTCCTTGTGTTTCATTGATGAAGATGGTGATCTCAATTACAAGGGTGCAGACTCGCCACCTCTTATCTCGTGGGTGTCTAGTCTATCTATCTCATGATTTGTCTTGTCTAGACCTAAGTTGTCAATCATGTCCCTTTTGGGGCGCCTTACCCCTCCTTATGTAGGTGGAAGGGGTAGATTTACATGTAGAGTCCTCCTAGGAGTAGGAATAGGATTAGTCTCTCTTGAATCCTAATCCGGGTCTTGTTTCCTTCTTATGGAAGTCTTTCCTCTTCTTGGGCCTTCTCTTGTGAGCTAGCCCTATTGACCTCTCTATGAGCCGCCTCACGCCAGGGTGTACGCCAAGCCTTGGGCCTTCGTCATTTGTCTGATTCGCCTGTCGGGTCATGTATGAGTCGCCCGCCAGGTCAATGTTGAGTCACCGGTGAGTCTCCAAGTCCTTGGCGAGTCATACTTCAAGCCAAGTTACACTGCGGGGTATATCCCCGACATTAGCCCCCAGGTTAGCTTGAATTTATTCGTGGTAAGCTCCTGAAATAAGAATAATAAATATGCTAAGGGACCGACTTGCTCCTATGGCCGGCTTGATTTACTGAAGTGGATCCTTGAAAATCCTAGTTTCTTCGAGCGGTTTTCACAATCATTTCGTAGGTGCGTGTCCTTTCAAATAAAATATATACGCCATTGAGTCGGCCTCCAATGCTTTGGCTTGATGTAAATTTGGGGAATACGAAATACACATAATGTTAAACGAGCTTCTCTTGATTTGGTGAGTTATAAGTGATAATGGCGGGTCATGATTGTTGGTAACACCCCGTCAAACAACTGAACCCCAATTGACTTGATCAAACTATTGGGGATAAAGAAATCCATGTAATGCTGAACCGGTCTTTCAATGCTTCAACTAGATAAAAATATGTTGAGTCGGTCTTGCTCATAATTGACATCTTGAAAGTGCTCTTCATTTTTTTTGATATATCCATATTACCTATAGCCCCAGGCTCCAAGTTTAGCAGCTCATGATGACTTGGAGATTTGCAATAATATCTTTGACCATGTAGCCCCCAAGTGTCGAGTTGTCTTGCCTACAGCAGCCTGGGACTTGTAATCATCTTATACTTATGAAGCTTCAGCTAGTGTAGCCCCTAAGGGCCAGCTCATCAGTGTGGGATGAGCCGGGTCTTCAATTTGGACCTCATGATCTCTGAAGGAATTGAGTGTTGTAGCCCCCAAGTGCCGGGTTGTCTTGCCTGCAACAACCTGGGACTTTAGAAATTTTGATCTGATAGTGTAGCCTCCAAGTGCCGGGTTGATAGCTTGCGGCGACTCGGAACTTCCACGTTCTTCTCCTTTGAAAATAAAACATCATATGATGTAGCCCCTAAGGGCCAGGTCATTATGCAATAATGAGCAGGGACTTTGTAAATCTGATGATGTAACCTTGAGCAGCAATGTGTAGCCCCCGAGGACCGGTCATTAAAAAATGATGAACCGGTTCTTCCTTGAATCCATACCAGAATAAAAAGCAACATGTAACCCTCGAGGGCCGGCCTATCTCCTTGAGGTAGCTGGGTCTATTGATGATGTGATGATTTGAAAAGCGGATTGCATTAGCGCCCAAGGGTCATAGTGCATGCTTGCAGCGACATGGGACTTTCATACTTTGATGTAATCTTGATTTGAATAATGTAGCCCCCAAGTGCCAGGTTGTGTGCCTACAGCGACTCGGGACTATTCCTTCCATTGTATAATAAAATCATATCCACTCTGTGAGCTGATGATGCCTTTGTGATAAAAGAAATCCTTGACCGTGGTTTGCAATATAACCCGACAAATATATCCTTGAGAAATCCATATGTTTATGAAATCCAAAAATGTTGTAGTTTACTATAGAGCACAAGTTGAAGAAATCCAAGGGCCGGTCAATTAGATGACTCAGCATTATATGTGATAGGGCGGATCTTTGACAATAGTCAATTTTTCTGAGCTGGCTTAAAAACCCCAATCATTTAACACTTGTTATGATAAACCATGATGAAAATCCATCCAAATTGGCTATTCAAAGATTTATTTGCACCTGCAAGAATTTATGCTTTGACCCGCTGTCGGGACCCCGATCCTAAGCCATAGGAATCGAGCCTGAAACACATCGCATCTCTTTGTGGTCTCACGCACGGTAAACTCCACGGCTGCAGCCTTACCTTAGCCGGGACCGTTTGCGTCTTTTGACTCACGTATGCGATAGGTGTCGCTAGCAATCCAATGTCAAAGAACCCGGATCGACATGTCTAGTCATAAACCAAAGTGGCAGTTCCGCACAAGGACAGGCATACATGACCCAACAAAGCAGGTGTCGGTCATCAGCGAACGTAGACGAGTCGTAGCAAGCTACAAGGACTCCATTATGTCGCGTGACATTTCCCCAAAGAGGACAGACACAACAGCTAAGAAGGACACATGCCGGTCAACCAATATGTCCGGAGCAGTAGCGGACTACCAAGGCTCGTTGGATCACAAAGGGCATTTCCTTGTAAGGAGTGCTACTAAAGTTCACGACTAGGTATTCGAACCCCATACATATCAAGTATGACACATGTACGCATGGCATACCGATATGTATAGATACATCGATGGCATCACAACATAACCATAAACATACAACTTTTATTCAAGAGGCTCGGAAGAGCCACACACATAATATTACACATTAATGTCTCTCGACCCATAATAGCAGTCATACAAATACAAGCCAGCGGAAGAGTTATAAACTGTCTGGGTACAGACAGTGCAACTAGAAGGCACATGGCATGACTATACTACAGAGCCAACGTAGGGCCAGGTCGTAGCTGGGACACCAGCTACTCGTCGTCGTCGATGTCTATGAAGAACTCTCCATTAGGGTCATTAGAAACCTCTGCAACATTTATTAAGAAAACATGAGTACGAAGGTACTCAGCAAGACTTTAGGAGAACTAACTACTCATGCAAGGTATCAAAAGGTATTGTGGGGTTTCATGCGGGAAGCCAGCATTTGACTCGTGGCTAGACAACTTGCATTTTGAAATTAGTTTTGACAACTTGATTTCTCGCACACGAGTCCACTAACACCACAACAATACACTATCGTGGAATCATTCCGTCTCCATACGGAAATGCCGTCCACGACACTCACGCTTATCTTGACAATTTTATGAGTAACCATTGAAGTTATCTATGAACAACATATGTCTCCAAGTAGTCCATATCCGCGGACGCGGCTATTCGAATAGATCATAACCCTGCAGGGGTGTACTTCGTCACACACGCTCTCGCCACTTATCGCCATGTGCATGTCATGCACCTCGGCAACCTTCAAGCGGAAGCCCAGCGAGGGAGTCGGCCACGACCGTTAACCACACTAGTACCTAGTCCAGGTTTATCGCCTATCTGAGAGTAACCCGTACGGAAGTCCGGCCGGGGTTTCCGCCACGGCCTCAAACGATGTGCGCAGGGTTCCCAAGCCCACCATCCGGGTGCCACTTGGTACACCGTGCCACTGCCTACCGCATCACGGCCCACCTCTCAGGTCAGCACCATGCACGGCCTCCAGCATTACTATAAACACCAGAAACTACTTGCAACTCCTGGACCGAGTACTACGCGATTAATAGGCCGAGCGGGGTCATATTTCAGGGCCCAGCATGTGGTAGTATCTAGTCTTGGATTACATACACGGAACTCAGTTCCTAAGGACGGTTCCAATGAAACAACCCGCCATGTACTCCTACACAGCCTTTCACCGGTACCTTTACCAAATCAAGTTCAACACACAACCTTTGCTCATCAAACACATTTCACAATTCTGTTCATTTCCCAGATGACAGACCATACACAACTCTAAGCATAGCATGCATAGCAGGATAAGACACACCATAGCTCAAGTTACTACCAGGTATGCTAGGTTGCAAGGTTTGGCTATTTACTGTGGCAAGGTTAAGTCATGCAAAGGAAGTGGGTTCAACTATCGTGGCAAAAGCAGTTGAAGCATTTGATCTTAAATGCAATAAATAGGTGCAGGAGCAAGAACATGGGATTTATCGGGATGATCAAAAGGTTGCTTGCCTTGTTGCTCAGAGGAGGAACGATATCCGTCACACGGATATTCGGTGGAATCCGGGGGTGCGGAGCCTACCGAAAAGAATGGCAACAATCAATAACAATCATATGCACTCAAAATGATGCATGAGCATAGCATGAGAATGCAAGGTGATAAGTTATTATTTTCAACATGTATTAGGTTTAGAGTTGATGTGAATCACATTCGAATAGCAATTCAAACGGGGTATTCTCGGATACCGGTTTAATTGATTCGACCTGATGCTCAGATCAACTTGATGTTAACATGCATTAAATGTCATGTTATGATACTGATTTGTAATTAGGGCAGTGTGTGATTATTGCATATATAATTAAATTTGAATGTTTTTGCAAATTCCATTTATAAACTGATTAAAAGAATTGAATTATTCCTTATTTCACAATTTAGGGTTCTGTAACTTTTTCAAACATGGTTGAAAATAGCAAAATCAGAATCCTTGAATTTTTCTGATACTTTTTCATATATAAATTATTTTCATTGGAGTTACAGATTAATTTCTATGATTTTTACAAATTTTAGCAATTTCCTGAATTAGTTTTAAACTGGAAATTCTATTTATTGCCTCAGGCTGACGTCAGCAGGTCAGCCGACCTGTTCAGGTCAAACCTGACAGGGGGCCCCACTGGTCAGCCTCTCTCGGACTAATCCCGCGCTGACCAGCCCCTAATTGGGGTTTGACCAGGCGTGGGGCCCTCTGGCAGCAACTGAGGGGAGGGCGATTACGCCCTAATGGTCGGCCACGTCGACGCCCACCGGAGGGTGGTCGCCGGCGACCAGACCCGCGGCGGAGGGCTCGCCGGAGGCGACCTAGACGGCGCTGCACAGCACCAAAACGCACGTGGTTGGCAGCTACAGCATGCTCGCGAAGTGGGCGATCTGGCAGGACCATCTGGGGAGGCTAGGGTCGCCGGAAGAGGCGTCGGTGACGAGCCGGAGCGGCGGCCGAAGCTCGGCCTTCTATACGGGGCGGTTTTAGGGCACGGGGAGGGCAGCTGGAGGGCTCGACACGCTCCTGGAGGCTCCAGGAGCTCGAATCCTAGCTCGGGCGCGTGGATCAGCCATCACAGCGTCGGCAGCGACATGGCCGGCGGCGAGAAGCTCTCGGCCTTGGTGGGGAACTAGGATACGATGCAGGGAGAGCGTGGGGCGAGAGGGGAAACGACGACGAGCTCACGGCGGTTCCGATGGTGCTGAAGAGGGGCTCGGGGATGCGTCGGAGGAAGCGAATCGACAGGAGAGGTCCGGCGGCCGGAGGTGGTAGACGACGGCGTTGCGGGCGTTGCAGGGCTCGAGGAAGCTTCGGCTTCTGCAGAGATGACCAGGGCGACGAGGCAGAGCTAATGGCGTGCTCTGGGAGGGGATCCTATGGCCAGGGGCACGGGCAGCTCGAGCTCGAGCTCGGCTCTAATGGCGGCAGCAAGGAGGAGGAGGAGATCCGGGAGGAGGAGGAGAACCGAGGCGGGGAATGGATAGGGGAGGCTCTGGGGAGCTTATCCCCGTCGTCACCAGCGCGAGGCGGCGGCCAGGCAGGCACGCAGGTGCGTGGCCGCGCCGGAGGAGGCGGCGACCACCTCCTGCTGCCTACTGGCGCGAGGGAGGGGACGAGCGGGGAGATGGGCCGGGCCAGGCTTAGGCGACAGGTAAGGTTTCCCATTTTTTTCTGTTTTTGTTTTTTCTGTTTTGCTAACTATTTTTTTGCTAATTATTTCAGCTTCAAAACAAATAGTAAAAACTATTTTAGACCTCCTGAAATATTTGTTATAATATCCCCAACCATTTCCAAGGTTTTCAACATTTTTGGAAAATTATAGTTTCTGATTTCAATTTTTAAATTTGAAACCAGTGGCTTTTGCATTAATTTAAAAAGCTTAAGGTGTCAAGGAAATAATTTTCTCCAATGCTCATTTACTTTCATGATTTATGAGAAAGTTTGAACATTTCTTGAGGCTATTTTGGGTTCATTGATTTTGAACTAGTTTGAGATTTCCTTTAATTGAAATGGTGGCTAGGGTTTTGAGTATTTCCTTTGCCACTTTGTTGTTTTTGTTGAAACTTCTTAGATGCAAATGCAAAGAAGACATGAGCACAATTCTATCTTGGTTAAGGGTTAGGGATGTGACACCCGGTTTGAATACGGGCATGATATGTATGTATGATGCATGATGCATGTATATGACAGAATAGTGATGGTTTATGAGACTTGAATCTTACTTCAATGAAACTAGCTTGATAGCCACTGGTTTATCCGCGCTCTCTGTAAGCCGGCCCTCACTACCCTATCAATGTTTTAACCTGGAAGTCAGGGCCAAATGGATTGACTTATCGAGAGTACACAGGGTTCGGAGTAGCATCATGCAGACAGGCAGGTTTAACCAAATTTCAAAGAAGGCGGCTTAATAGCCCATGGAATATCCTCGCTTTTTGTAAGCCGACACTCACGACCAATCGATGTTTTAAGCTGGATAGTTCAGGTCCAACTAGATTGACATATTGAGAGTACACGGGGTTCGGAGTAGCATCATGCAGACAGGCATGTTTGACCAAGAAGGCGGCTTAATGGCCCATGGAGTATCCTCGCTTTCTGTAAGTCGGCTCCCACATGACCCAATCGATGTTTTAACCCGAATAAGTTTAGGGTCCATATGGATTGACTTATCATGAAACGGAGTACACGGGGTTCGAGGTAGCATCACGCAGACAGGCAGGTTTAACCAGGAATTTTGGCCATTAAGCCAGGCACCCATGTTTGAACTGCCCATCATGGCGACTCGTCCTCTTGGGCGACTTTAAAATGCCTGCCAATGAAGGAGAGCACCCATGTTTGAATGGCGCATCATCGCGAAGGGTCCTCTTGGGCGACTTTAAAATGCCTACCAATGAAGCAGGGCACCCATGTTTGAACGGCGCATCATGGCGACTCGTCCTCTTGGGTGATTTTAAAATGTGTGCCAAAGAAGTAATAGCCCTCGGGGTCGGGTTATCTTCCCTGCTATGACCCGGGGTTCTTGAATTTATTCAACCTGGTTGGATCTGGCGAGCCATGTCTATGTAGCCCCCGAGTCTTAAGTCGACTCAAGGAGGCGGCTTGAGAATCTTCGTATTTTCCTATGGCATAAGCCGGCGAAGAAAGATGATGGTACCCGCTCCATCTCCAAGATATAAAGCCACCTTTCTAATGAGGAATTCCCCTGCATAAAAATATTACAACCCAAAGTAATTGTTCTTGGACAAATATCATGTACTAAAAAGTAGATAAGACGAATAGCACCGGATGTGTTTTTCACATATGAGCGTTAGAAAATCTTCTAACATATTTTATATAATCCACACAGCAGAGACGGCAGCTCATGTGCGTATGTTGGGCGACTCGCACTGGCGTACACTGCACCGGCGGGTTGATGTCGTCCGGACCGCGAAGGCGATGCCTTGTAAGATGTCTTAGTCACGCGGACGTGAAAGTTGGCCACATCATTGTAAGTCGCCTTTATCGCGCCGACGTGAGAGTTGGCCGCGTCATTGTAAATTGGCACAGATGGTGAGTCGCCCATGACTTTGGTTGTCACGAGTTTCATACTCGCAATATGACGCCGTTTTTAATGAACAATTGTCCTGCATACTAAAATATTACAAGCCAAAAGTAATTGTTCTTAAATGAATCAATATATATCAAAAATAGATAGGATGGATATCACCTGATATATTTGACATGGCCTGTTTAGCTGCCCCAATGTAGATGAATTACGGGTAGTACTCGATTCACGCATATGGGAGGATCCATCCATCAGCCATCCACCATCTATCCATGCACACTATTTACGCATGGGGAAAATTCACCAAGGACCCACGTAACCATGGGAGCTGCACACATCAGCCGGAGATGAGACGAGCCGGAGCAGTGCAACAGTGGTAGTCAGGCGCACGATGGAGGCAAAGTGAACTGGAGCGATGCTGACGAGGCGGGGCAGTAGAAGGAACTGGGCACGGATGTAGGTGAGGCCGTGATGGTGCAGGGTGTAGTTGACTATGGCGCGACGGGTCATGGTGCAGCGGCGACTAAGGGCACAACGGCTCAAGGCGAGGATAAGCTAGGCGACTCGTTGCACGGTGACGGAGGATGGTGCAGCGGCAACTCAGGGCACAACGACATGTTGCGGCGGTAGTGGGATGGCTTGGCAAACGTGGTGAGGTATGGTGAGCCGGATGGAGGCAGCTTGGTGGTGAGTGGACGCCGGCGGCCTGCACAGGTGTGTCGCGGCAGAGGTGGAGCTATAGCCTGACGGCGATGCGGCCGAGGCGAGGTGAGCCTCCGTGGGCAAGGCGGGGCGAAGTGGAGGCCATGACGCTGACGCGAGCAGGCGAGGGAGCGGCCAAGCTACCGGGAAGGTTCGATGCGTGTGGCAAAGCGAGCCGGCAGGCCAGAGGCGAGGCGGACTCGGCTGGGGCGGCGCAGTAGTGGGAGCCAGACGCGCAGTGGTGGCGGGGAAAGGTGCGGACAGTACCGGCTACACGATTTTTTGCTCCTGAGCTCTCCACAGAAAATATGTAACCAAGAGACGTCTACTCTTTTTCCTTGATACGACTTGTATGTTTGATCCGCCACCAGGGGAGTCAGGTAGCAGTCGGAGCAGCAGCAGGCGGTGGCGGTGGAGACAACGTAGGCGCACATGAGGGCGGTAAAGGTGGAACGTGCGAACGAGGCAGAGCAGAGCCGGCCGTGGCGAGGCGCTGAGAATGGGCCGCGGTTAAAGCCGGCCGGGGCGACGGCGGCGGCGAGTCATGGTATGAGAGGCGGGTCGAGGCGAGCCACGACGACTCGGACGCGAGGCAGCTAAGGTCAGCTTGGCGAGGTGAGGCGGGGCCAGCTCAATGTGAGGGCGGAGGAGCGAGCCACGACGGAGGCGAGGCGAGCTGGTGAAGTGCAGGAAAACGGTGCATGGGGCGAGGCACAGAGGAAAGAGTCGGCTGTGGGCACAGTGGCGCATAATCCCTCCTTGTCCAACACGCTGGCGGTGGCATGGCAACACTGCTGGCGGCTCGACGACTCGGTCGTGAGGCAGCTAAGGTCAGCTCAGCTGGGGCTGCTCGACGATGCTGGCCCGCGGCAGAGGCGGAGCCCACAGCGGTGAATCGTTTGGGGCTGCTCGATGACACTGGTCCACGACAGAGGCGGAGGAGCAGCTGGGCGGCTCGATCGATGTGGCCGGGGCGAGGCGAGCCGACGCGGGTGAGGGAGACAGTTTTGGACTCTAATTTGCATGATTTGAATGGAACTAACCCGGACTAACGCTGTTATCAGCAGAATTGCCATGGTGTTGTTTTTGCACAAAAATAAAAGTTCTTGGAATGACCTGAAAATTTACGGAGAATTTTTCTATAATTTATGAAAAATACCGGCGCAAGAATCAGTGGAGGAAGTGGAGCCGTGAGCCCACAAGCCCACCAGGCATGGCCCCCCTGGCCGCGCCTGGCAGGATTGTGGAGCCCACGACGCTCCACCGCCTTTAAATCCAGCTCTATTTAGTCCGTCTCGCCCGAAAAAAAAATAAAGGAGAAGAGTTCATCGCGGTTCACGACACGGAGGCGCCGCGACCTCGTGCTCTTCATCTGGAGGGCAGATCTGGAGTCCGTTCTGGGCTCCAGAGAGGGGAAATCGTCACCATCATCATCATCAACCTTCCTTCATCGCCAATTCCATGATGCTCTTCACCGTTCATGATTAATCTCATCGTAGGCTTGCTGGACGGTGATGGGTTGGATGAGATCTATCATGTAATCGAGTTAGTTTTGACGGCGATTGATCCCTAGTATCCACTATGTTCTGAGATTGATGTTGCTACTACTTTGTCATGCTTAATGCTTGTCACTAGGGCCCGAGTGCCATGATTTTAGATCTGAACCTATTATGTTGTCGCCAATATATGTGTGTTTTAGATCCTATCTTGCAAGTTGTAGTCACCTACTATGTGTTATGACCCGGCAACCCCGGAGTGACAATAGCCGGAACCACTCCCGGAGATGACCATAGTATGAGGAGTTCATGTATTCACCAAGTGTTAATGCGTTGGTCCGGTTCTTTATTAAAAGGAGAACCTTAATATCCCGTAGTTTCCATTAGGACCCGGCTACCACGGGAGGGATGGACAATAGATGTCATGCAAGTTCTTTCCCTAAGCACGTATGACTACATACGGAATACATGCCTACATTAGATCGACGAACGGGAGCTAGTTACATATCTCTCCACGTTATAACTGTTACATGATGAATAGCATCCGGCATAATCATCCATCACCGATCCAATGCCCACGAGTCTTTTCCTATTGGTCCTTGCTACGTTACTTTGCTGCTACTACGGTCACTGCTGCTACTGTTACTCTGTTGCTACTGCTGTCACTTTGCAGCTACTGGTTACTGTTGCTACTGGTGCTATCATACTATCGCGCTACTGATACTTTGCTGCAGACACTATATCTTTCAGGTGTGGTTGAATTGACAACTCAAGTGCTAATACTTGAAAATATTCTTTTGCTTCCCCTTGAGTCGAATCAATAAATTTAGGTTGAATACTCTACCCTCGAAAACTGTTGCGATCCCCTATACTTGTGGGTTATCAAGACCTTTTTCTGGCGCCGTTGCCGGGGAGGCACAACTATATTCTCTGAGTCACTTGGGATTTACGTCTGCTGATTGCTATGAGGAATCCGATAGATCCAAGAACTAAAGTCTTGCCCTCAACTACGAGGACAGGTAAGGAACTGCCATCTAGCTCTGCACATGATTCACCTTAAGTTATGAGTAAGTTTTCGACATCACCTCGTGCTAGAAATCTTGATATGTTGCCTGTGCTTGATGATGCTACTTCTGCTACCCATGATGCTTATGATGATGCTATGCTTGATACTGCTTTGCCTGATAATGTTATGCTTGATACTGCTTTCCACTAGGTGCATTTGTGGATGCACAAATTGCTAGAGTTGCTGCTAGATGTGATGATACTTCTGAAACTGCTGATACTATTGAAGTAGAACCTGCTATTATGCCTGAATTGCCTGATATGCCTGAGCGTTATGATATGGAGGGAGAGATAGCTGAGGACTTTATTGCGTGTAAGGATAGCTATGATGTTGAGAAATTACTGCTCAAGTGGAAAGAAAAATCTTTGAACCCTAGGATGAAATACGACCCGAAGTTTGCTACTTCGCCTATCTTCGTGACCGATAAGGATTATGAATTCTGTGTTGACCCTGAGTTAATCACTCTGGTCGAATATGATCCTTTCATGGTTATGAGTCTGAAACGGTTGTAGCCCATCTTAGAAAACTGCACAATATAGCCACCCTATTCACTAGTGAGGAAAAGATCCGCCACTACTATATCCTCAAGCTGTTTCCTTTCTCGCTAAAGGATGATGCTAAGACTTGTTTCACTTCTCTTGCTCCTGGTTGTGTGCGTAGCCCCCAGGATATGGTCTACTACTTCTTTGAAAAATATTTCCCTGCCCATAAGAAGCAAGCTGCCTTGCAGGAAATATACGACTTTGCTCAAGCTGAAGAAGAGAGTCTCCCACAAGCTTGGGGGAGGCTTGTCCAGCTACTGAATGCTTTGCCTGATCGCCCTCTTTAGAAGAATGAAATAGTTGATATCTTCTATAATGGACTTACCGATGCTTCTAGAGACCACCTAGATAGTTGTGCCGGTTGTGTTTTTAGGGAATGAACTGTAGAACAAGCTGAGATTCTACTGAATAATATCTTGTGCGATGAGAATGCTTAGACTATTCCCGAACCACCTCCTAAGACAACTCCAAAGAACAGAGGTATTCTATTCCTCAGTCCTGAAGATATGCAAGAAGCTAAGAAATCTATGCGAGAGAAAGGCATTAAATCTAAAGATGTCAAAAATCTACCACCTATCGAAGAGATCCATGGTCTTGATAACCCGATACAGGTAGTAGAAGTTAATTCTCTGTGTAGGTTTGATGAGAGGGATATTCCTTTTGATAAACCTGCTAGCCTATGCCTGGATGAATTTGATAACTTTGGTGCCAAACAACAGAGTTTCAATGATTATGTTAGCAGACAATTGGAACAGAATGCTCGTATGCTTAGCCATTTAAGTGCTTGTGTGGACAAAAACGTCAATGAGCTTAAAATTCTGAGTAAACATGCCTCTATGGTTACTACTCAGGTAGAACAAGTACTTAAGGCTCAAAATGACTTGCTCAATGAGTTGAATGACAATTTTGTCAGAGTCGTTACTAGAGGCGGTAGAATGACTCAGGAACCTCTGTATCCCGAGGGTCATCCGAAGAGAATTGAACAAGATTCACAAGGAGTTAGCACTGATGCACCTAGTCATCCTAGAAAGAAGAAGAAAGATGATAGGAACTTGCATGCTAGCAACCTAGATGTTGTTACCCCTGAGAGTCCAAATGATGCCTCTGTTTCTGATGCTGAAACACAATCTGGTGATGAACATGAGCCTAATGATAATATCAATAGTGATATTCATGTGGATGCTCAACCTAGGAACGATAAGGATGTGGAGATTGAACCTGTTGATCTTGATAACCCACATCCTAAGACTAGGAGATACGATAAGAATGACTTCGCTGCTAGGAAGCTTGGTAAAGAAAGGGAACCATGGGTTCAGAAACCCATGCCCTTTCCTCCCAAACCATCCAAGAAAAAGGATGATGAGGATTTTGAGCGATTCGTTGAAACGATTAGACCTGTCTTTCTGCAAATGCGTTTGACAGATATGCTCAAAATTTCTCCGTATGCTAAGTACATGAAGGATATTGTGACTAATAAGAGGAGGATACCTGAGGTTGAGATTTCCACCATGCTCGCTAATTATACCTTCAAGGGTGGAACTCCTAAGAAACTAGGTGATCCCGGAGTGCCCACTATACCTTGCTCCATTAAAGGCAACTACGTTAGAACTGCTTTATGCGACCTTGGAGCTGGTGTTAGTGTTATGCCTCTCTCTCTTTATCATAGACTTGAACTGGATAAGTTGACACCCACTAAAATCTCTCTGCAAATGGCCGACAAATCAACTTCTTTACCTATCGGCATTTGCGAGGATGTGCCTATTGTGGTTGCCAACGTCACTATCTTAACAGACTTTGTTATTCTGGATATTCCCGAGGACGATGCCATGGCGGTCATCCTCGGAAGACCCTTTTTAAACACTGCAGGGGCTGTTATAGATTGCAACAAAGGCAATGTCACTTTTCATGTCAACGGTAATGAGCATACGGTGCACTTTCCGAAGAAACAATATCGAGTACATTGCATCAGTGCTATCGAAAAGACTTCATCGATTCTTATTGGGAGCTTTGAATGCCCTATGCCTCCTGTTAACTTGAAGTATTATTTTCTTGTTGGGGAGATACACATCCCCATTAAGGTGGCCTAGTGACTATTTGAAAATTCTCCATCTTCTTTTGCGATTCGGAAAGGTTTGTCGAGGAGACTTGATCAACCTCATTGACAGATTTCTTTCGATGACCATGAGATGGATGAATCGAAGAGTCACAAACCTCTGTACCAAGCTTTCACCTTCGGTTGATTAGAAGAAAAATGGTAGATTTAGTTTAGTTTCCCTTTTTTTGTCTTAGCGTCCCATAGAAAAGTACCCCAAAAATAAAAATTCTCCGAATGTCCTGAAAATCAAGTACGATTTTTTCTGGAATTTTTGAAAAATACTAAGACGAAGAGCTAGTCTGGGGGCTGCACGAGTGGGCCACAAGCCCTGGAGGCGCAGGCACGCCCCTAGCCACGCTTACCTGGCTTGTGGGGCCCACGTGCACCCCCTCCACTCATTCTAGCTCCCATCTGCTTCTCTTACATCTAGAAAAAAAATCGTTTCGCAGCTCAAACCCGTGTTCTTGCTCCTCTTGGTGGGATTTTCGATCTTCTTGCTCAAAGCACCATTCTCCGAACTGTTTTGGGGAAATTACTCCTTGGTAAGTGACTCCTCCATTGGTCCAATTAGTTTTTGCTCTAGTGCCTTATACTTCGCATATTTTTGCTGCCTTGGTGACCATGTTCTTAAGCTTTGCATGCTAATTTTAGCTGGTCCCAAGTAGTTTTGATGCGTGGTATGGCCTCTATGCACTTGTTGGAGTAGTTGCTACGAGTTTCGTTGAGCCTTATTCACTTCTACTTAGAGGCACTAAAAATTTCAGAAATTTTCAGAGATAGAAAAAGGAAAAGATGAGGAGGTTTCTAAGAGGCTCTTCAAGCCGTGACCCCAAGGATGATGGAAGTGAGAAGAAGCCCAAGTATCTGGTGCCTCGAGTTGCAGAAGTTCGAGCGTGCGAGGGGCCAAGCGATGTGTTCTTACGCGCCGCCGGACTTTATGAGGACTTTTATCACTTGGTGGAGAACGCAGGCCTTACCGCCTTCGTTGAAGATAAGTGTCCGCAATACCTCCTCCTCACTAATATCTTCGTACAAAGCTTTAACTTCTATCCGAAGAAGAATCCTCCTATGGTTGAGTTCAAACTTTATGATATCCCCCAACGCATGTCATTCCAGGATTTTTGCAATGTTTGCAAATTACCTGATGTTGGGGATATTCACGAACCTCGTCCACGGGAGTTGGAAGCTTTCATCGATACAAATGTTGTAGGAGAGGAGAGAGGAGTGTCTTGCGCTAGAGCTGCTAGCATTCATTTTCCCGTGCTTCGGTACTTCTCATTATTTGTGGGAAAATGTTTGATTGGCCGTGGGAAAGCTGGGTCACTTAGTTCCCCAGATTTTGCGGTCTTGCAAGAAGCCCTTTATAATAATAAAACTTATAGCTTGGGCACTATAGTAGCTTAACGGTCGGACACGAACCGTTCTAAAGGCATTGTCTATGGAGGTATCTATGCTACTCGTCTTGCTAGACACTTTGAGATACCTATTAGACTGGACGAGGAAGAAGAGATTCTTCTTCCTGAGAGATATCTAGATTACGATAGCATGGATCGCCATGATTTTCTTGATAGAGATATAAATAGAAGGATGATTTATAACCTGGTATTTAGTCAGGGTACTCGTGATACTATTACTTTGCTTGCTCCTTCTTTGTTCAATCTTTATGCAGGCAGGTACATTATTATGCCCTCGGACATCTACGCGTATTGGGGCTTAACCCAACCACAGGTGCCCGTGCCCGAGCCACCAGTCGAGTACCAGACGCCAGTTTATCAGTGAGAGCCACAGGAGCTCACACAACAGTGGCATCCTCAATCCACTCCGGAGTACCCCGGAGCTGGTTATTTCCCTTCTTGGGAGTAGACCAACTTAGGCCAAAAGCCTAAGCTTGGGGGAGTACGTGTTTCTCACCGACTTTATATTCTTGCTTATGCTTTCGCTTTGTTCGTCGGTGTTTACACTTTGCCACTGTATCATCCATGCTAGTTTATTTTCTTTCTCTCGTTTTATTTTTGTGTGTCTGTCTAGTTTGAGAAAACCCAAAAAGATTTTCCTTTTCTTTTTTTGCTTGTTGGGAGCTTTCCCATGTAAATAGTTTTATTTTTCTTTGGGTCAAGGTAGAAGATAATGGTTACAATGTTTTGTGGCTCTCGCATGCATACCTGTTTAGCTCTTAAAGAGCCATATTACTTTGTCTTCTCCTTTGCGTTTGCCTGCAGATTCCAGCGTAGTACAATGCATGAGCACACTTATTATTGTTCACATCGTTCAGTCGTGCATGTGAAAGGCAATAATGACGATATATGATTAAGTGACTGAGCCTGGAAAAGCTGGTATGAACTCGATCCATTTTGTTTTTGTAAATATGACTATCTCATCGTTCCTGATTCAGCTTTGTTGGGAGAGAAACATGCTTGCAATGACAACTTAGAGATCATAGTTGCTGATGCCATGCTTAATTAGCTAGGAGCTTATAATGGTTTGTCTTGGATGCCCATATGAATTTTGAGATGACTATGATATAGTATGATAGGATGGTATCCTCCTTTGAATGATTCAAGTGGCTTGACTTGGCGCATGTTTACGCATGTAGTTGAAACAAAATCAACATAGCCTCTATGATATTCATGTTCATGGTGATTTATGTCCTACTCATGCTTGCACTCAATGTTAGTTAACCTCATTGCATTTTGATGACTGTTGTCGCTCTCTAGTTGGTCGCTTCCCAGTCTTTTCCTAGCCTTCACTTGTACTAAGCGGGAATACTGCTTGTGCATCCACTTACATAAACCCAAAGTTGTTCCATATGAGTCCACCATACCTACCTATTTGTGGTATCTACCTGCCGTTCCAAGTAAATTTGCATGTGCCACTCTCTAAAGCTTCAAGAAATAATCTGTTTTGCATGCCCGAACCGCTCATGTGGTGACAGGGGGCTATTAGTATCTTCCATGCTAGGTGTGTTATCCTCGATATGTGTTTATTCACTATCATTCACGAGAAAGGGGCCGGTAATTGGAATGCCCAGTTCCATGCTCAAATCGAAAAGATAATTGCAAACAAAACTCCCCCTGGATTGATGTTGGTATGGACGGCACCCGAGGATTCGGCTAGTTGTGGAGTGTGATTGATTGGTTGTGGGGGAGTCAAAACTTTACTTTTTTGTTTGGGAACCGCCTATAGCATGTGTAGCGTGGAAGATGGTGAGAACTCTTAGTCATTGCGTTGACAATGAAAGCATGCCACCCAAAATTATTATCTCTGTTTTAAAAGCTTGAGCTCTGGCACCTCTGCAAATCAATGCTTCCCTCTGCGAAGGGCCTGTCTATTTATGCTCCCGTTGAGTCATCCTCCTCTTATAAAAGCACCAATTAGAGAGCACCTCTGTCATTTTTATGCTTTGCTTTTAACTGTGATTGAGTATGACTCTGACTGGATCTTCTTTGCCATGAATTACAATGTTTAGTTAGCCCTTGGTCTTTGAAGGTGCTCTGCATTTATGTTTTGCGGTCTCAAAAAGAGCTAGCGAGATACCATCTGTTCGTACTACTTCATGTTGTTTTGATTGAAGTGTTGACACTCGCTAGTTGATTATGCCATTGATATGAGTTTACCGTGAGACCTAGATGTCATTTGCTTTTGTGGTTTGCTTATGATCTTGCTGAAATTCTGGTTATGAGTTAGACATAGTTGCAACAACAAGATCAAACAGAGTTCGTCAAAGTTTTTCTTTTGTCTCTTTCAGTTTGTCAACTGAACTGCTTGAGGACAAGCAAGGCGTTAAGCTTGGGGGAGTTGATACGTCTCCGTCGTATCTACTTTTCCAAACTCTTTTGCCCTTGTTTTGGACTCTAATTTGCATGATTCGAATGGAACTAACCCGGACTCACGCTGTTTTCAGCAGAATTGCCATGGTGTTGTTTTTGCGCAGAAATAAAAGTTCTCGGAATGACCTAAAAATTTACAGAGAATTTTTCTAGAATTTATGAAAAATACCGGCGCAAGAATCAGCGGAGGAAGTGGAGCCGTGAGCCCACAAGCCCACCAGGCGCCCCCCTGGTCGTGCCTGGCAGGCTTGTGGAGCCCATGACGCTCCACCGCCTTCAAATTCAGCTCTATTTAATCCATCTCGCCCGAAAAAAATCAAGGAGAAGAGTTCATCGCGTTTCACGACACGGAGGCGCTGCCACCTCCTGTTCTTCATGTGGAGGGCAGATCTGGAGTCCGTTGTGGGCTCCGGAGAGGGGAAATCGTCGCCATCGTCATCATCAACCTTCCTTCATCGCCAATTCCATGATGCTCTTCACCGTCGTGAGTAATCTCATCGTAGGCTTGCTGGACGGTGATGGGTTGGATGAGATCTATCATGTAATCGAGTTAGGTTTGACGGGGATTGATCCCTACTATCCACCATGTTCTGAGATCGATGTTTCTACTACTTTGCCATTCTTAATGCTTGTCACTAGGGCCCGAGTGCCATAATTTCAGATCTGAACCTATTATGTTGTCGCCAATATATGTGTGTTTGAGATCCTATCTTGCAAGTTGTAGTCACCTACTATGTGTAATGACCCGGCAACCCCGGAGTGACAATAGCCGGAACCACTCCCGGAGATGGCCATAGTATGAGGAGTTCATGTATTCACCAAGTGTTAATTCGTTGGTTCGGTTCTTTATTAAAAGGAGAACCTTAATATCCCGTAGTTTCCATTAGGACCCCTCTGCCACGGGAGGGATGGACAATAGGTGTCATGCAAGTTCTTTTCCCTAAGCACGTATGACTACATACGGAATACATGCCTACATTAGATTGACAAACGGGAGCTAGTTACATATCTCTCCGTGTTATAACTGTTACATGATGAATAGCATCCGGCATAATCATCCATCACCGATCCAATGCCTACGAGTCTTTTCCTACTGGTCCTTGCTACGTTACTTTGTCGCTACTGCTGTCAATGCTGCTACTGTTACTCTGTTGCTACTGCTGTCACTTTGCTGCTACTGATTACTGTTGCTACTCGTGCTATCAAACTATCTCGCTACTGATACTTTGCTGCAGACACTAAATCTTTCAGGTGTGGTTGAATTTACAACTCACCTGCTAATACTTGAGAATATTCTTTCACTTCCCCTTGAGTAGAATGAATAAATTTGGGTTGAATACTCTACCCTCAAAAACTGTTGCGATCCCCTATACTTATGGGTTATCGGGCAGCAACAACAGAATCGTGCGTCCGCTTCTCTGTCCAACTACAGGTCGTGGCCTGCTTGATGAATCCACGGCCGTGTCAACTTCTGGGTCGTGGCCTCCTCTTCCTCTCTTTTTTTGTCTTCACAATGCTAATTGCTGGTCTGATTTACTTGTACCTCCCTCTGGATAATTGAAGCATAATAGATAATCATTCGGATTGATCGTCCACGTACACCCAGGAAGGCCAATTCAATTTTCTTTCTTCCTTGGAATTTGCTCCTTAGTGTGACGATAATCTCGCAACATCACTTGCAATCAGACACGGCTCCGGGCGGATCTTTTTTTATCTCGACGACTAGCGACCACAACAATGAAATTGATCGCGTCGCCTAAGGCAGCAACCCTAATTCTCTTGTCCCAAATCTCGGGTCTGCCGGCTCATGCGATGGAAATTCCTGTGGCGACTTGTGACGAGGCACACCATAAAACCCTAATTTTGAGGGGTTTGTTGATGACACGATCCTTTGGCAGCTTTTCTTTATCCCTAAAAAATTCAAGCTTTCTCAATCCTTGGAAAGATCCCCTCAAGAACACATAATCACCGTGCGATAGGCCCCACGGTGGGCGCCAAATGTCGTGGTTTTGTCATGGCTTATGTCCTTGTGCAAGGACCTAGGTGTGAGGTCATCGCAACCATGTGGCGGCTTGAGAGGGGTTGGTCGGAATCGAGAGACGCGAGTTTACCCAGGTTCGGCCCCTCCGATGGAGGTAAAAGCCTACGTCCTGCTTGTGTTTCATTGATGAAGATGGTGATCTCAATTACAAGGGTGCAAACTCGCCACCTCTAATCTCGTGGGTGTCTAATCTGTCTATCTCATGATTTGTCTTTTCTAGACCTAAGTTGTCAATCTTGTCCCGCTTGGGGTGCCTTACCCCTCCTTATATAGGTGGAAAGGGTAGGTTTACATGTAGAGTCCTACTAGGAGTAGGAATAGGACTAGTCTCTCTTGAATCCTAATCCGGGTCTTGTTTCCTTCTTTTTGAAGTCTTTCCTCTTCTTGGGCCTTCTCTTGTGAGCCGACCCTCTTGGCCTCTCTATGAGCCGCCTTACGCCAGGGTGTACAACGGGCCTTGGGCCTTCGTCATTTGTCTGACTCGCCTATCGGGTCAAGTATGAGTCGCCCGCCAGGTCAATGCTGAGTCGCCGGCGAGTCGCCAAATCCTTGGCGAGTCATACTTCAAGCCAAGTTACACCACGAGGTATATCCCCGAAAGGCAGGGTGCCGGGAAGGGGTCTTCTGGTACTCCCGATATCGGAAGCACTGCGGCGGCGGAACGATGGAGAAATTCACAATTCTGGATCTTCTCGAAGGGTTTCCTCTCGGACAGGTAAATATAGGCCGAATGAGGCAATGGGAGGGCGTGGGACCCACCCAGGCGGTCTGTGGGCGTGGCCAGGGGTATGCCGCACCAGGAGGTCGCCTGGACAGCCCCTGGCCCCACTCTGGGCCATCTTCGAAGATCTGGAAGCTTCCGTTATGCTGATTATTTATATATTTTTCTCGAGATTTTTGGGGCTTCGGAAAATTGGGTAAAATCCACTGCAAAAATACATCAGCAGACAGAAACTTGCATTGGGTGCACTGAGTTGGTAGGTTAGTCCAGATACGTGTACAAAGATATAAAAGTGTGGCAAAACATATAACAATGTCACCCAAAAGATCATGGAACAAGCAGAAATTATAGATACGTTTGGGACGTATCAACATCCCCAAGCTTAATTCCTGCTCGTCCTCGAGTAGGTAAATGATAACACAATAATTTTTGTGGTAACATGCTAACACACATATAAGAACTTCAAAGTAAGCTCTCCAATGGAACTAGTGAGCACAACCATAGTCGAGAGGAACCAAATGATAGATATGATGTGAGGAGTAGGGATTGCCATGTAACGTATGCACATATGAGCTAAAGTAAGCTCTCCAATGGAACTAGTGGAGGTGCATCCAACTTGTTTGCTTATGAAGACCTAGAGCCCATTTGAGGAGGCTTATCATTGGAATATGCAAACCAAGTTCTATAGTGTAAGGGTCCCCACATAGTTATGCATGAATGATAATCTCTATGTAGTAAAAATATAGCAATGGAGTACGAGTGTGGATCTTTCAAAAGGAATAGTAGTGTTGCCCCCTTCTCTCTTTTTATTTCTTTTTTTTATTTTAATTTTTTGTGGCCTCTTTGGCTCTTTCTATTTATCTCTCATTTGTCCTCTTTGGGATCTTTTCATTTGTCCTCTTTGGGATCTTTCCCTCACTTAGAGCAACTCTAGCAGACACCGCATCCCGCCCCGACCCGGAAAATAATCGCCAAAATGCGGGTCGGGGCCGAAAAACCTGCCCGATCAGACCCCGCATCCCGTCCCGACCCGCAAAAAAAATTGGGGGGCGCGGCAAAATTTCGGCCCCAACCCGCGTATTTGCGGTTCCCCCTCACCGCTGCCGTGGCCTGCATATAAGCGGAAGCGGTTGGTGGGGGGACATTTCAACCCACTCTTTCCCCCACCAACCACCTCCCATCTCCCCCCTCACGTCGATGCCATCCCGCCGCCCAAGATTCCGGCAAAATCAGCCGGCAGGAGCTCGACGAAAGGCCGCCACACGCACGAGGCCTCCCTTCCCCCTACAGTGGCGGGTCACCGGATTTGCGGATATGCGGACCTTCATCGCGGGGAGCCGGATTTGGCTTTTGCCGGCCGCCGGTGGCTGCGCCAAGCGATGGACTGGTCGGGGAGCATCTCCCGCGGTCCCGGCAAGGGAGCATCACCGCATGCAGGGACGAGTTCGTCCTGTCGGCGCTGCCGACGATTTGCGGGCATGGATTTGTCTGACCGTCCACCGGGCTCGGCGCTCACACAACGGCTTTGTGGATCGCCGTGGCCGCTCATACAGTGTGACGACTACACGCAAACAGTGCTACGGCTTACGTCGGCCACGCCGAAGCACCCCGGATGGGTGTTCTTCAAATGCGAAAGCGATGGGGTACGTGCACTTGTGGTAGCTCATTTTGATATCTCATTCTTTGGTTCAATTGCGGATCCTCATTCCAAACATGGTCATTCTTTTGTGTAGGAAGATGGATGCTCATTTTGGTTTTGGAAAGGCAATACATTGATTTATTGATGGAAAGAAAGTTAATACATGTTGATGCACTCCTTAGTAGAATAAAAAACAATGATGCGGCTGCATGTGCAACGTCTACTTCTTCCAAACCAAAGATGAAGAATGAAGAATGCAAGATCAAGAATCCAGAGATCAACAATGAGTGCATGGAGAAGATACTACTTCAACTAGTTGGAGCAGTTATGGAAGTTGGAAATCTTCTAAAATGCATACTTGTGGTTCTTGTTTTCTTTGGTCTTGCTATTCTAGCAAAGATGTGGTGATGTCTTATGTATCTAATATTGTTGAAGAAGCAAAGAAATGCATTATGTTGGATCAAATTAAGTTGCAAATTTAGGTTTTCCGGGCCGGGAGGAGCTACGCCAGATCAGACCCTGCAAAGCCGACCCGTAAAAAACATATTCCGCAAATATGCTTTTTACGGGTCTATTATGTGGGGTCTGCATCCGCAGTCATGCGTGCAGGCCTGCAAAGGCGTTTTTCCGCGAACTGGAAACACGTTTTGTGGGCCGGACGGATGCCGGGTCTGCTAGAGTTGCTCTTAAGGGCAACACTCTATGTTTTACATGAATAAAGAGAAGATCATCACACTTTATAAGAAGTACTCAACATAAAGACAAGTGAAAACTATCATGATGTATGAAATGTATGCCTCTACCAGTGTAGCAGGATATGCAATGATACTAGTGCGTCATGTAGCAATAATATGGGCAAGGCCCATCTATCATGCGGCTCCTCGATCAAGCAAAAGCATGTATGACATGAAGATCAAGTCATGAGATGGTGGATGCTGCATGACAATGTATCTCGGAAAGGCTATGGAAATGCCTTAATAGGTAGATATAGTGGCTATTTTGAGGAAAGATATAATGAGCGTTATGTATGACAAAGCATATCATGTCATGGGTTTGGATGCACCGGCGAAGTTTTCACCAACTCTCAAGATGAGAAATGGCAATGCACGGTACCGAAGAGGCTAGCAAAATATGAATGGTGGAAGTGCCAACGATCGAATACTCACATTAGTCCAAAGAACTCATACACTTATTATCAGTAACTCTCTATCTAATTAGGAAATTCATAAAGAGACAAATACCCCGAGGAGGAGTGTTTGGGGGTTTTGTTATCCTTGCGCATCCTCGACCCATGGTAACGTGAGGTTAGCGATCAATTTAGTAGCTAGAGTTGTCAACTAATTTTTAGTTTTTGAAAAACACACGGATTTCCCAAAATATTACACCTATCACTAATAGGCGCAAGCTCTTGGCACCAATAGTCCGAACATTACTCAAATCAATATCTCAAAACTATTGCAAGTTACTACTATACGTAAATAGCAATCTTAATTACCTACTCATGCAAGGCACACAACTCAGTGCAATGACACAACTCTCTAAACAAGATAAGCATGATAACTCAAGAGAGTTCCAAAAGAAACCTAAATAAAATCTCTTAAGAATATAAGCATGAAAACTAAGAGCTAAGCATGACACTAGCTATGTAAAGATAAAGAACCCACAAAAAGGATAAGCATGAAAACATATGTTGTGTTCTCGAGTGGAATGGAGCGTGTTTCTCTCCCAAACAAGGTAGGCTAGGTTCCGACTTGTTATGAACAACAAGCAAAACTAAACAAACTAAAAAGTAATGAGCGGGGATGCTCTAGGCATAGCACATAACATATGAAGTGATAAAAATATAGCATGGAGATGGACGAACTGATGATTGTTGATAGAGAAAGGGATGCACGGGGGCATCCCCAAGCTTAGACGCTTGAGTCTCCTTGAATATTTCTTGGGGTGCATGGGGGCATCCCCAAGCTTGAGCACTTGACACTCATGTATCTTCTTTCATCATTTCCCGTCGCACACATGAAAACTCCCTTCATACGGAACTCATCATAAGCTAATTAGAGTGGTTCGTACCCTTAATAAAATAATTTATTACCTACTGGAAATAGAGATTTTCATGAATATCTACTATTTCTCATGATTGACAAAAGGTTTTTGCAAATAAAAAGTAAGCTTAAGATTTGCTAAACAATGAAAACGCAAAACAGGGCAGAATCTGTGAAAAATAGAACAACATGTAGTAATAATTTATTTGGGGCACTTCTGCAACTCAAATAAAAAATCTCAGTACAGATGCCATAAAGGCAATTACATAGAGCATGCTTTCAAAAACATTCAGATCAAAAATATGATATGGTGATTTTTGGCGAATTTTTCCGCGAGGCAAACATAATCTATTTCTGGACAACATGTCATATTTGTTGAACTTTCTTGCAATCGGAGGCTATAACTTGGCACAAAGCTTAAAAGGAAAGATATAATGATGTTGCTAAAGTAGTAACAAGCATCAAGACCACCAGAACTGAAAGTAAAAACAAATTGGGTTGCCTCCCAACAAGCGCTTTCTTTTATGCTTTTGCGCTAGGCATAATGCAAGAAGATCAAGTATTGTCAACTCAAAAAGAATAACTTGCCCGAGTAACGGACTCATGAGGTAACTTAATGTTCTTTCCAGGGAATTGTTCCATTACCTTTTTGAGGGGAATTGGAATTTAATGATCCCCTCTTTCATGTCAATGATAGCACCAATGTTGCGGAGAAAAGGACGTCCCAAAATAATTGGACATGAGGGATCACACTTAATGTCCATAATAAGAAAATCAACGGGCAAATAATTATCATTGACAATAATATGCATATCATCAATTCACCCAAAAAGTTTCTTTATGAAAGAATCAACAAGATGAACACCAAAAGAACATGGATCATAAGGTTTCAAATCAAGCATATCATACATTCTTTTGGGCATAACGGAAGCACTAGCTCCAACATCACATAAAGCAAGGCAAGAGATATTATTCAATTTAATTTTGACCATAGGATCCAAACCATCTTCTAGTTTTGTAGGAATAGAAGTCTCTAGCTTCAGCTTCCCATCCCTAGCTTTGATAAGATCATTGGTAATATGCTCGGTGAAGGCAATATTGAGTGTACTAGTGTGGGGGTCTTTAGCCATTCTTTGCAAGAAAGGTGATAACTTCAGAAAGACTACAATTGTCAAAATCAAGATTACTACCATTAATTGAAGTGGTAGTAATGTCATCTAAGCTCATTCTTTTGGTAGTCTCTAAATTCAAAGGACCTTCTTGTCCTATAGTTGAGGTATTAGCATCACCATTAATAGCTCCATTAGGACTAGTGGTGTGATGGGTGCTAAAATTTTAGAGATCCTCAACAACTTGTATAGTAGCAAGGGTAGTGTGTGTAGGAAGGCTCTTAATTCTCTCTTCCTCTTCTTTTTATCTAGCCCATCTATCCTTAAGTTTGGCTAGCATCCTTATGTTCTCATTAATTTGGACTTGGATAGCATTCATGGGTGTGGTGTTCCTTTCCTCAAGTGGGGAAGTTCTAATTTTAAGAATCTCTACATCATGAGCTATGTTGTCTACCTTCAAAGAGAGACTATCTAAATTTTTTAATTTCTCTTCTACATTATTATTGAAGGATTTTTGAGAAGTGATAAAGTCTTTAAGCATGCCCTCTAATTCATAAGTGGAGTTTTTGGTGCTAGGATAATTGTTGTTGTTCCCATAGTTGTTGGATGGAAACGGTCTAGGATTGCTACCAAAATTACTCCTATAAGCATTATTGTTAAAGTTGTTCCTAGAGATAAAATTAACATCAACTTGCTCTCTTTCTTGAGCAACCAAAGAATTTAAAGGAACATCATGAGGATCAATAGGAGCTTGCTTAGTGAGTAAAGTCATGATCATGTCAACCTTATCATTAAGGGAGGAGATATCCTCAATAGAGTTTACCTTCCTACCTGTTGGAGCTCTCTCGGTGTGCCATTGAGAATAATATGTCATCATCTCATCCAATAGTTTCGTGGCAGCACCAAGTGTAGTTGGCATAAAGGTTCCTCCCGTGGCTGAGTCTAACAGATTCCGTAGGTAAAGTTCTGTCCTGCATAGAAAGTTTGGATAACCATCCAAGTAGTCAAACTATGTGTAGGGCAATTCTTAACAATATATTTCATGCGTTCCCAAGCTTGAGCAACATGTTCATTATCCAATTGTCTATAATTCATAATGTTACTTCTTAATGGGATAATCTTAGCACGCGGGTAATACTTCCCAATAAAAGCATCTTTGCACTTATCCCAAGAATCTATGCTATTACTAGGCAAATATTGAAGCCACACTTTAGCTCCTCCTCTCAGGGAAAAAGGAAAAAGCTTAAGTTTAACAATATCACCATCTACTTCTTCATATTTTTGCATATCACAAAGCTCAACAAAATTGTTCAAGTGCAAAGCAACATCATCTCCAGCACCGGAGAATTGATCTTTCATAACTAGGTTCAGTAAAGCAGGTTTAATTTCATAGGAGGTCGCGTGAGTGGCGGGAGCAGCAATAGGAGTGCAGATAAAGTCATTGTTGTTGTGACTAGTTAAGTCACACAACTTGGTGTTTTCAGTGGAACTCATAGCAAGAAGCAAGAACAAAGCAACTAACTTTATTGTGGTTTTTTATAAGATTATAAAGCAAAAACTAGAAAGAAAACTAACAAGACTAAAAAGCAAAGGTAAAAGATAGTGTGCAACTACCCTATCTTGAAGACTGGAGTCCCCGGCAACGGCACTAGAAAACTTTGCTTGATGACGAGATTATGTATATTATTCTCGCTCCTCGTTGGCTACCCCAAGTGGAAGGTTGAGATGTAGTCAGCAGCAAGTTTTCCCTTACGCAGAGACTGTAAGGTTATCGAACTAGTAGGACTCCTAGGATCAACAAGTAGGTGTCTGATGTCCTCGCTAGCAGAATACGTTGATCTGCACACACACAAATAACTTTGCTCCCAATGAGTACAGAGAGGTTGTCAATCTATCCATCCTTGTAGTTTGCAAAGGATCAAAACGCAAGTGGTAATAGTAATAGTGATTGCAACGGAAAAGTAAATGAAAGCAATAAATGATGGAGGTGTAAACATTGATGGTGATATGGACCGGAGTCACATGATGTTCACTAGTGATGTCTGTCTCCCAAAAGACGATAAACAACTATGCTTGGGTAAATGAATTACATTTGGGCAATTGACAGAATTATGAACGCACCACAATGCTAATTATGCTACTTAATAGTTAGAGGTTCAATAGTAATGGGCAGTACGCCAAGACAAGTAGACCGTTTATTCATTAACATCTACTTACTAATCATCCACCTTGAGATATCTATCCAGAACATCTCGCCCGTATTGAGTTGCGAGCCCCACCCAAAGTGTAAACTCAAAGCAACGGAAAACTGCATTAACGAACTATGCATAAGGTAAACAATCCTTGGAACCGTGGTCACAAGCATCATTGTTTTCTTCCTGATGGCAACCGCACATCCCCTAGTCTCATGTTTCTGTCACTCAAGCTAGACATCGAGGGGCATGAACCCACAATAATGCATAACGTTCCCTCTTGGAGTTACAATCTACTACTCGGCCAATGCAATAAATAGCAATGGAGAACATGCATGAATCATTAAGGAACATAATATAAAAGGATAATAAAATATATAACTCGTAACAATCTGAACATAATGTCATAATCCATCGGATCCCAACAAACCGAGCATAGCAAGAGCAAGAGAATTACATAGATGTCTTAGTCACGTTGGGCAGCTCACAAGGACTAACCATTGAAGCACAAGATTGGAGAGAAGAGATCACATAGCTACTGGTCATGGACTCATGGTCCAAGGAGGACTACTCACGACAGGTCCGGGAAGTGTCCATGATGGTGGAGAATCTCCTGGAGGTCAATCCTCCCTCCGGTAGGGTGCCGGGAAGGGGTCTTGTGGTCCTCCCGATCTCGGAAGCGCTACAGCAGCGGGACGATGGAGAAATTCGTGATTCTGGATCTTCTCGAAGGGTTTCCTCCCGGAGAGGTAAATATAGGCCAAAGGAGGGCACCGGAGGGCGTGAGACCCACCCAGGCAGCCTGTGGGCGTGGCGAGGGGGTAGGTTGCGCCAGGAGGTTTCCTGGACGGCCCGTGGCCCCCCTCTGGCCCATCTTCGGTGATCTGGAAGCTTCCGTTACGCTGATTTTTTATATATTTTTCTCAGGATTTTTGGGGCTTCGGAAAATTGGGTAAAAGCCCGTGCAAAAAGACATCAATAAACAGAAACTCGCACTGGGTGCACTGAGTTAGTAGCTTAGTCTAGATATGTGTAAAAAGATATAAAAGTGTAGCCAAACATAAAACAATGTCACCCAAAAGATCATGGAACAAGCATAAATTATAGATACGTTTGGGACGTATCATATGTACTGGATAGATATCTCAAGATGGATGATTGGAGAGTACATGTTGATGGATAAACGTTCTGTTTTTCTTGGCGTACTACCCATTACTTTTGAGCCTCTAACTTTCTAGTAGCATGATTAGCATTGCGGTGCGTTTATAATTCTGTCAATTGCCCAGTTGTAATTTGTTTACCCAACATAGTTGTTTATCGTCTTTTGGGAGACACACATCACTAGTGAACATCATGGGACTCTGTTCCATCTTACCACCATTGTTTACACCTCCAACATTTACTGTTTTTATTTACTTTTTCGTTGCAATCACTATCACTATTCCCGCTTGGGTTTAGATCCGTGGCAAACTACAAGGCCGGAGAGATTGACAACCTCCCTGAACTCGTTGGGAGCAAATTTATTTATTGTGTGTGCAAGTCCATGTCTTGTGCTAGCGCCAGAGCAATGGACACCTACTTGTTGATCCTCACAGTCCTCCTGGTTCGATAAACCTTACAGTCCCCGTGTAAGAGAAATGTGCTGCTGACGACATCTCCACCTTCCACTTGGGGTAACCAACGAGGGGCGAGAAGTATATCCATCAATTCGTCATCAAGCAAATTTCTGGCGCCATCACCGGGTACTCCAGTCTTCAAGATAGGGGAGTTGCACACTATCGTTTACCTTTGCTTTTAGTCTTGTTAGTTTGCTTTCTAGTTTTTGCTTTAGAGACCTATACCAAAAACCAAAAAAAAAATATTAGTTGCTTTGTTCTTGCTTGCTGCTGCTGCTATGGGTTCCACTGAGAACACCAAGTTGTGTGACTTCACTAGTCACAACAATAATGACTTTATCTGCACTGCTATTGCTGGTCTCGCCACTGAGGCGACCTCCTATGAGATTAAACCTGCTTTACTGAACCTTGTTATGAAAGATCAATTCTCCTCTGCTGGAGATGATGCTGCTTTGCACTTGAATAATTTTATTGAGCTTTGTGATATGCAAAAAATATAAAGTAGTAGATGGTGATATTGTTAAACTTAAGCTTTTTTCCTTTCTCCTTGAGAGGAGGAGCCAATGTGTGGCTTCAATATTTGCATAGGAATAACATAGATTCTTGGGATAAGTGCAAAGATGCTTTTATTGGAAAGTATTGCCCGCGTGCTAAGATTATCCAATTAAGAAGTAACATTATGAATTTTAGGCGGCTGGATAATGAACATGTTGCCCAAGCTTGGGAACGTATAAAATATCTTGTTAAAAAATGCCCTACACATGGTTTGACTACTTGGATGGTTATCCAAACTTTCTATGCAGGATTGAACTTTACCTCGCGGAATCTGTTGGACTCGGCCGCAGGAGGAACATTTATGTCAACTATACTTGGTGCTGCCACAAAACTATTGGATAAGATGATGACAAATTATTCTCAATGGCACAACGAGAGAGATCCAACAGGTAGGAAGGTAAACTCGGTTGAGGAGATCTCCTCCCTTAATGATAAGGTTCACATGATCATAACTTTACTTACTAAGCAAGCTCTTATTGATCCTCATGATGTTCCGTTAAATTCTTTGTTTGCTCAAGAAAGAGAGCAAGTTGATGTTAATTTTGTCTCTAGGAACAACTTTAATAATAATTCCTATAGGAGTAATTTTGGTAGCAATCCTAGATCATTTCCATCCAACAACTATGGGGACACCAACACTTATCTTAGAACCAAAAACTCCACTTCTGAATTAGAGAGCATGCTTAAAGACTTTATCACTTATTAAAAATCCTTAAACAAGAGTGTAGAAGAGAAATTATAAAAATTAGATAGTCTCTCTTTGAAGGTAGAGATGCTTAAAATTAGAACTTCCCGCCTTGAGGAAAGGAAAACCACACCCATGAATGCTATCCAAGTCCAAATTAATGAGAACATTAGAATGCTAGCCAAGCTTAAGGATATATGGGCTAGAGAAAAAGAAGAGGAAGATAGGATTAAGAGCCTTCCTACACACACTACCCTTGCTACTATACAATTTGTTGAGGATCTCAAAACTATTAGCACCCATCACATCCCTTGTCCCAATGGACCTGTTAATGGTGATGCTAATACCTCAACTTTAGGACAAGAAGGTCATTTGAAATTAGAGACTACCAAAATAATGAGCTTAGATGACATCACCACCACTTTAATTAATGGCAGTAATCTTATTTTTCATAATTGCAGTCTTTCCGAAGTTATCTCCTTTTTGCAAAGAATGGCTAAAGACCCCCACACTAGTACACTCAATATTGCCTTCACCGAGCATATTACCAATGCTCTTATCAAAGCAAGGAGGAGAAGTTCAAGCTAGATACTTCTATTCCTAGAAAACTAGAGGAATGTTGGGATCCTAAGGTCGAGATTAAAATGAATAATATCTCTTGCTTTGCTTTATGTGATGTTGGAGCTAGTGCCTCCATTATGCCCAAAAGAATGTAGGATATGCTTGATTTGAAACCTTTTGACCAATGTTCTTTTGGTGTTCATCTTGTTGATTCTTCCATAAAGAAACCTTTAGGGAGAATAGAAGATGTTCTTATTGTTGTCAATGGTAATAATGTTCCCGTAGATTTTCTTATTATGGATATTGAGTGTGATCCCTCATGTCCAATTATTTTGGGACGTCCTTTTCTCCTCACCGTTGGTGCTATTATTGACAAGAAAGAACGGACCTTTAGATTCCAATTTCCCCTTAAAAATGGAATGGAACACTTCCCTCGAAAGAAGATTAAGCTACTTTATGAGTCCGTTACTCGAGCTAGTTATTCTTTTGGAGTTGATAATACTTTGTTGGGAGGCATCCCAATTTGTTTTTACTTTATGCATCATGCCTAGCTCAAAGGCATAAAAAAATCCCTTGTTGGGAGGCATCCCAATTTGTTTTTACTTTAAGTTTTATCGGTCTTGATGCTTTTTACTACTGTAGAAACATCATTGGATCTTTATTTTCAAGCTTTGTGCCAAGTTTTAGCCTCCGATTGCAAGAAAGTTCAAAAGTTGTGACATATTTTCCAGAAACAGATTATGTCTGCTTGACGAAAGTTTTTGCCAAAAATCACCGTATAATATTTTTGATCTGAATTTTTTTACAGTATGATCTATATAATTGTATTTCTGCCATCTGTTTTGAGTGTTTTGATTTGAGTTGCGGAAGTGGCCCGGAAAAATTATTTACTACCTGCTATTATGTTTTCCCCAGATCCTGCCTTGTTTTGCATTTTCATTGTTTTGCAAATCTTAAGCTTGCTTTTTCTTTCCAAAAACCTTTTGTAAACCTTGAGAAAAAGTATATCTTCATGAAAATCTTTATTTCCAGTAGAGAATAAATTATTTTACTATGGGCACTAACCACTCTAATCAGCTTATGATGAGTTTCGTATGAAGGGAGTTTTCAAGTATGCGATGGAAGATGATGAAAGAATATCTAGGAGTGTCAAGCGCTCAAGATTGGGGATGCCCCCATGTACCCCCAATAAATATTCAAGTAGACTCAAGCGTCTAAGCTTAGGGATGCCCCGGTGCATCCCCTTCTCCATCAACAATCATCAGTTCGTCCTTCTCCATGCTATATTTTTATCACTTCATATGTTATATTCTATGCTTGCAGTGTCCCGCTCTTTACTTTTTAGTTTGTTTTAGTTTTCCTTGCTGTTCATAAGAATTTGGAACCTAGCCTTATTTGTTTGGTAGAGAAACACTCTCCACTCCACCCTAGAGCACAACATAGGTTTTCATGCTTATCTTTTTGTGTGTTCTTTATCTTTTCATAGCTGCTGTCATGCTTAGCTCTTAGTTTTCATGCTTTATATTTTTAAGAGCTTTTATTTAGGTTGATTTTGAAACTCTCTTGAGTTATCATGCTTATCTTGTTTAGAGAGTTGGCTTGTTGCACTGAGTTGTGTGTCTTGCATGAGTAGGTAATTGAGGTTGCTATTTAAGTATAGTAGTAACTTGCAGTAGTCTTGAGGTATTGATTTGAGTAATGTTTGGACTATTGGTGTCAAGAGCTTGAGGCTATTAGTGATTGGTGTCGTATTTTGGGAAATTCATGTGTATTTTCAAAAACTAAAAAATTAGTTGAGAACTCTAGCTACTAGATGGATCGCTATCCTCTCGAGGGATTGGAATGTATAGAGTACCCTCACGTTATCATGGGTCGAGGATCCGCAAGGATAACCAAACCCCTAAACACTCCTCCTCGGGGTACATTTCTCTTTGTGAATCCCCTAACTAGATAGAGAGTTACCGATGATAAGTGCATGAGTTCTTCGGACTAATGCGATTATTCGATTGTTGGCACTTCCACCATCCATATTTTTCTAGCCTCTTATGTACCGTGCATTGCCCTTTCTCATCTTGAGACTTGGTGCAAACTTCGCCGGTGCATCAAAACCCTTGGCATGATACACTCAGTCATCATAAGCCTCATTATATCCTTCCCCAAAACAGCCACCATACCTACCTATTAAGGCATTTCCATAGCCTTCCTGAGATACATTGCCATGCAACATCCACCATCTCATGACTTGATCTTCATGTCATACATTTTTTTGATCGAGCAGCCGCATGCTAGTTGGGCCTTGCCCTTATTATTGCTACATGACATGCTAGTTTCATTGCATATCCTGCTACACTAGCATAGGCATATATTTGCATACATCATGATAGTTTTCATTTGTCTTTATGTTGAGTACTTCTTATAAAGTGTGAAGATCTTATTTTTATTCTTATAAAACATAGAGTGTTTCCCTTAAGTGAGGAAAAGATCCCAAAGAGGACAAACTAAAAGATCCCAAAAGAGGACACATAAAAAGATCCCAAAGAGGTCAAATGAGAGATAAATAGAAAGAGCCAAAGAGGCCACAAAAAAGAAATAAAAAGAGAGAAGGGGGCGACACTACTATTCCTTTTGAAATATCCACACTCGTACTCCATTGTTATATTTGTACTCCATAGAGATTATCATTCATGCATAACTTTGTGGGGACCCTTACACTGTAGAACTTGGCTTGTATATTCCAATGATGAGCCTCCTCAATTGAGATCTAGGTCTTCATGAGCAAGCAAGTTGGATGCACCCCCACTAGTTCCATTTTAGGGCTTTAGCTCATATGTGCATCCCTTGCATGGCAACCCTACTCCTCACATCATATCTATCATTTGGCTTTCTCTCGCCTATGGTTGTCCTCATTGATGTGAGCCTTTCACACCTTTTTGTTCTTCCTTCCCCATCATTATTCCGTTCGCCATCCTAAGTGCCAACATATCTTGCTTGCGCTCATCCATTGCATGAGTTCTCAAAGTCGAGAGGGAGATGATCATTTTGACTTGTGCCTGGCTTGTGGTCTGGGGATGAGTCAAAATAACATTCCGAAGGAGACCAAGTGTGAAGTTTTAGTAGACTAAGTTCTCAATTAAACCATATAATATTTTTATGCTCTAAACCCATCTCCCAAGTCGTGCACACAAACACCATTTGGACACATTCGAGTCACAGACAGCGAGAGCTCTTGCACCTTTATTTTCTTACTTTGCGAATTTCAATACTAAATATAGACTCTTGCTTGTTATTGTCTTGACTTGAATTGCAAAACTTACTTGCTTTACTTTGAAGTTCTTATATGTGTTTTAGCATGTCACCACAAAAATTATTTGTGTTATCATTTACCTACTCGAGGACGAGCAGATGTTAAGCTTGGGGATGTTGATATGTCCCAAACGTATCTATAATTTATGTTTGTTCCATGCTCTTTAGGGTGACATTGTTATATGTTTTGCTACACTTTCTTACATTTTGACACATATTTGGACTAACCTACTAACTCATGCACGCAATGCCAGTTTATGTCTGCTCATGTCTTTTTTGCAGGGACTTTTACCCCAATTTACAGAGCCCCAAAAATTCTGAGAAAAATATATAAAAATCAGCGTGATGGAAGCTTCACGAGGTATGAAGTGGGGCCAGAGGGGAGCCAGGGCTCGCCCAGGCGCCCTGGTGGCGTGGGTTGCCCCTGGCCGCGCAGGGAGGTCACCTGGGTGGGGCCCACCTCCTCTGGTGCCCTCCGTCGGCCCATATTTACCTCTCACATATAAAACCATTGAAACAGATCCAGAATCGCGAATTTCTCCATTGTTCCGCCGCCGCAGCGCTTCCAATCACCCTGCCGGAAGGAGGATTGACCTCCCGGAGCTTCTCCACGACCATGGATGCTTCCCGAACCTGCCGTGGGTAGTCCTCCTTGGACCATAAGTCCATGACGAGTAGCTATGTGATGTATTCTATCCAATCTTGTGCTTCAATGCTTACCCCTTGTGAGCTGCCCTACGTGATCAAGGCATCTATGTAATTTTCCTGTTGTTCCTATGCTTGGGTGTCACATCCCTGACATCTTAAGCAAGTTAGCTTTGTGCTCATGTTTTCCTTTGCATTGCATCTAGGAAATTTCCAACAAGAACAAAGCAAGTGATGAAGGAAAATGCTAAAACCCTAGCCACTTCTCAAAATGAAGGAAAATTCAAACTAGTTAAAATCAATGAACCCAAATTGGCCTCAAGAAAAGTTCAAACTTTCTGATAAATCATGGAAGTAAATAAGCAATGAAGAAAACCTTTTTCTTGACACTTTAAGCATTTTAAATAAATGCAAAAAGCTACTGGTTTCAAGTTTTAAATTTGAAATCAGAAACTATAAACTTTCAGAAACTATAAGTTTTCCTGATCCTCTCTGCCGCCATTGACAAGAGCTCGAGCTCGAGCTGCCCGTGCCCCTAGCCATAGGATCCTCATTCTGAGTGTGCCGTTAGCTCCGCCTCGACGAACTGGTCCTCCCTGCAGAAGCCGAAGCCTCCCCGAGCCCTGCAACGGCCACGGCACCGTCGTCTTCAACCTTCGGCCGCCGGCGAGCTCTGCTCGATTCGTCGCCCTCAGTGCTTCCTCGAGCCGTGCAAGCCCTTCTCTGCACTCCTCGTGAGCTTGCGCATCTTTCCCCTAAGATCTTCCCGTCGATCCCCTCCTCTAGGCTTAGTTCCATCGGAGCCCGACGAGGACCGCCGCTGCAGCTCATCGCCAGCCCTCCGGTGAAGTGTTGGTCCGTCTGAGGCCACCAGCAGCCTCAGGACATCACATAGATGCTTTAGGTGCCCAGCCCCGCGTGTTTTGACCCCGTATTCGATGGCTTCGACATGGCCGAACTTGGTCGCCGCCAAGCTCGTCGCCGGCGTAGATTCCGGCCACCCCAGCCCCTGGGGCTTGTCCCATCGTGCGCGTCGTCGAGTGGCCGTTCTTCCCGTGGTCTCTGCCGTGAGTTTGGCCATCGGAGGCGAGTTTCTGATTCCCTCCACCGTACTGGTGGTCGCCGGAGGCTCCCCGCCGGCGAGGACGACCTCGCCGCCGGTGGATCTCAGCTGGTCTGAGCCACTGACGTGTGGGGCCAGCCTCTGGATAGTTTAGAAATAATAAAAATAAATCAATTAAATTTATAAGTCACTGACATGTGGGTCGAGTGAGTTTAATTAACTAAATAAGATTAATCCTAATCTAAAATTGACCAGAGACACGGACCAGTGGGTCCCACTGGTCAGGTTTGACTTTCAGCGGCCAGTTGGACCTGCTCATGTCAGGCTGACGCAATAAAGGGATTTTCCAGTATAGAAATAATTCCAGAAATGTTTAAAACTTCTAAAATTCATAGAAATTAATCTGTAACTCCAATGAAAATAATTTATATATGAAAAAGTATCAGAAAAATTCAAGGAATCTGAATATGTCATTTTCAAACATGTTTGAAAATGTTACAGAACCCAAACATGTAGATTAATGAATAAGTCAATTCTTATAAATACTTTATAAATGGAATATGGAAAATATTTGATTTTCACTATGATTGACATGATCAAATACTGTCCTAATTACAAACCAGCAACTTAACATGTCATCCCATGCATGTTAACATCAAGTTGATCTGAGCATCAGGTCGAATCAATTAAAATGGTATCCGAGAATACCTCGTTTGAAGTGATATTTGAATTTGATTCAAATCAACTTCAAACCTAATACATGCTAGCTATATTAGTTTATCACCTTGCATTCTCATGCCATGCTCATGCATCATCTTGATTGCATATGTTTGTTATTGATTGTTGTCATTCCTTTCGGTAGGCTCTGCTCCCCCGGATTCCACGGAATATCCGTCTGAAGGATATTGTCACTCCTCTCAGCAACAAGGCAAGCAACCATTTTGATCATCCCGATAAATCCCAGGTTCTTGCTCCTGCACTTACTTATTGCATTAGGATCAAATGCTTCAAATGCTTTTGCCACGTTAGTTGAACCCACTTCCTTTGCATGACCTATCCTTGTCACAGTAAATAGCTGAACCTTGCAACCTAGCATACCTGGTAGTTGCTTGAGCCATGATGTGCCTTATCCTACTATGCATGCTATGCTTAGAGTTGTGTATGGTCTGTCATCTGGGAGATGAACAGAATTGTGAGAATGTGTTCGGTAAGCAAAGGTTGTGTGTTGAACCTGATTTGGTAAAGGTACCGGTGAAAGGCTGTGTAGGAGTACATGGCGGGTTGTTTCATTGGAACCGTCCTTAGGAACTGAATTCCGTGTATGTAATCCAAGACGAGATACTACCACATGCTGGGCTCTGAAATATGACCCCGCTCGACTTATTAATCGCTTAATACTCGGTCCGGGAGTTGCAAGTAGTTTCTGGTGTTTATAGTCATGCTGGAGGCCGTGCATAGCGCTGACCTGAGAGGTGGGCTGTGATGCGGTAGGCAGTGGCACGGTGTACCAAGTTTCACCCGGATGGTGGGCTTGGGAACCCTGCGCACATCGTTTGAGGCCATGGCGGAAACCTCGGTCGGACTTCCGTACGGGTTACTCTCAGATAGGCGATAAACCTGGACTAGGTACTAATGTGGTTAACGGTCGTGGCCGACTCCCTCGCTCGGCTTCCTGCTTGAAGGTTGCCGAGGTGCATGACGTGCACATGGCGATAAGTGGCGAGAGCGTGTGTGACGAAGTACACCCCTGCAGGGTTATGATCTATTCGAATAGCCGCGTCCGCGGATATGTACTACTTGGAGACATATGTTGTTCATAGATAACTTCAATGGATACTCATAAAATTGTCAAGATAAGCGTGAGTGTCGTGGACGGCATTTCCGTATGGAAACGGAATGATTCGACGATGGTGTATTGTTGTGGTGTTAGTGGACTCGTGTGCGAGAAATCAAGTTGTCAAAATTATTTAAAAATGCAAGTTGTCTAGCCACGAGTCAAATGTTGGCTTTCCGCATGAAACCCCACAATACCTTATTGATACATTGCATGAGTAGATAGTTATCCTAAAGTCTTCCTGAGTACCTCCGTACTCATGTTTGCTTAATAAATGTTGCAGAGGTTGCTAATGACCCTAATGGAGGGTTCTTCATAGACATCGACGACGACGAGTAGCTGGTGTCCCAGCTACAATCTGGCTCTACGTTGGGTCTGTAGTATAGTCAGGCCATGTGCCTTCTAGTTGCACCTGTGTGTACTCAGACAGTTTTAAACTCTTCCGTTGGCTTGTAACTGAATGACTGCTATTATGGGTCGTGAGACCCTTAATGTGTAATATTATGTGTGTGGCTCTTCCGAGCCTCTTAAATAAAGTTTGTATGTTTATGGTTATGTTGTGATGCCATCGATGTATCTATACATATGGGTATGCCATGCGTACGTGTGTCATACTTGATATGTATGGGGTTCGATTCCCTAGTCGTGAACTTTAGTAGCACTCCTTACAAGGAAATGCCCCTTTGTGATCCAACGAGCCTTGGTAGTTCGCTACTGCTCCGGACACTTTGGTTGACCGGCGTGTGTCCTTCTTAGCTGCTGTGTTTGTCCCCTTTGGGAAAATGTCACGCGATGTAGTGGAGTCCTTGTAGCTTGCTACGACTCGTCTACACTCGCTGGTGACCGACACCTGCTTTGTTGGGTCATGTATGCCTTTCCTTGTGTGGTACTGCCACTTTGGTTTGTGACTAGACTTGTCGATCCGGGTTCTTTGACATTGGAATGCTAGCGACACTATTGCATACGTGAGTCAAAAGACGCAAATGGTCCCGGCTAAGGTAAGGCTGCAGCCGTGGAGTTAACCGTGCGTGAGACTGCAAAGAGATGCGATGTGTTACAGGCTGGATTCCTATGACCTAGGATCGGGGCCCGACAGCGTTGGTATCAGAGTCTGACTGACTGTAGGATTACTAAGCCAAACTGGTCGAAGTTGAGTCTAGAATTGCTTTAGTTATATATAAGGGAATTGTTTGTGGAAGGGAACGTAAGACTCTTGTTCTCTTCTCAAGTTATTCTATTCTGGTCATCCTCGTCTTTTCTGTGGGAATTAAGGACTAGGTTACTCATCTTCTTCTACGCTCGTGTTTCTGATCGGTAGATTATAGGACTACGGGTCAAGAGATATTTGGGTTTTTCATTCCTAGGAAAAAGGAAGTAAGTTTGATGATCAGAGAGTAGAACTTAATAGTTGAGTGGTTACGCTATTCCATTTTGGGTTGTCTCAAAATTTGTTTTTGGGCACTTACAGCCGTTATGCTGCCCAATTTTGCATTCGGAGCGCTAATGCTTTTGCATTACTCTCTATTTATAGATGCCTGGCCGTCCTTCTCATCAGGTGGTACGTCTGACCAGGTGCATTGATGTACCGGGTCATACGGCCATGCTGGTTAGGGTGATGTCGTCGTGCGGTTACCGCTGGTACCCCGAGTACACAGTGGAGGAACAGCACCGAGACTTCAACCAGAGCGAGTACATCTGCATTGTTAGGGTATTTCCAGACTACCCTGGAGCTGAGGAGCCAATCCATTGGTCCTATGGGTTGGGAGTCACTGTTGACATGGCAGTACAAGATGCTGCCTATTCAATGCTGACCATTATGAGAGCGAGACATGCACTGCTGCAGAATTTAGAGTTCTGCTATGTTCCGGCCTCTCAGCGTGGTGAAGAGGGATACCTCAGCGGAGTCTATTTTGATTCTTCCATGGAGGATCCACTACTGCAGTCCACTGTTCAAATGCTAGAGAACAGAGACAAGGATGCTCGTGCTCTCCGCATGGAGCTTTATGCTACCCGTGCCCGTCTGTGGACGGCTTTGACACAGTTGGCACTGGTAGTCCAGACAGGGTACGGAGATATGGAGATGCTGATCCCTGTTAGGATCCATCTTCCGGCCCACGTTGACTGGCCAGCTATGGTAGGAGTCACCCCTCTTCGGGGACCCCTCTTACCACCAGTCAGGGGACCAAGGCCACATCCGTGTCCTTATGGATCCCAGGGATCTCAGGCTAGAGTGTTTCTTGATCCGCAGGTTGAGCTTCCAGGTCATGGAGGTAATCTCTATGAGATGTTCTATGCGGATGCCTGAGCTGTGAGCGGAAGGATAGTATGGTAGTAGCCGTACGTTCACAGTCATGCGTGACTTGTGAAGTATGCCTGTGATGTGAAATGAATTCCGGAGGCCTAGATAAATAATGTATAGGAAGCTTGTAAACCTCTGATGAGTAGTTTCATAATTTCAGTAGTTTGCTCTTCGGTTAAGGTTGGACTGAACTATGTATGGGTGTGTATGAACCATGGTGTATATATAGCAGTTGCTTGTTACCATGTTGTTCGGATATTCGTTTCTGCATTCCGTGTGTTCAGTACATTCTTAATCCATAGCTAGTATTGATATGATATTGGTCTAAGCTGTGAGTTTGTTTGTCAGGATGGTGTTCACCAGGTTGAACCGTGCCCCTGCTCATGAGCAATGCCAGGGTAGTCAAGCGTCGCAGGAAGACCTGCCTCACCCGCCCTCTCTGGCGGAAGTTATGCTTGAGGCAGAGAGAAACAAAAGGGAGACCAACCGACTGTTAGAGCGTATTGAGCAGAATACGGCTCGTCAGCCTAGGAATGCTGCAGTGTCCCTCAACGACTTTGTGAAGCTGAATCCTCCAAAGTTTCATCATTCCGTCGATCCCCTCGACGCTGATGACTGGATGTGCAGCATTGCACGCAAGATTCGCTCTGTGAATGTTTCTGAGGCCGACAAGGTGACCTTTGCGGCATATTTCCTGGAAGGACCCGCCAATCTGTGGTGGGAGAACTTTGAAGCTATGCGTCCTGCGGAACCAGTAGCCACATGGGCAGACTTCAGTGCAGCCTTCCGTCTGCACCATATTCCAGAGGGCCTGATGGACAGAAAGAGAGAGGAGTTATGTGCCTTCACTCAGGGCAAGTTGACCGTGGATGCCTATAGCCGCGAGTTCGGTAACCTCGCCCGCTATGCAACAGAGGAGGTGTCTACTGACGCCAACAAGCAAGCAAGATTCCGTAAGGGTCTGAGCCCTGAGCTTTGTCGTGATCTGCGCCTCCACGAGTGTGCAAGCTTTCAAGCCCTGGTCAACAAGGAGATCAGTGCCGAGACTGGTCATACTGACTTTGAAGCCACAAGGAAGCACTCCCGTGACTTTGGCTCGTCTTCTGGTTCCGCGTTCCCAAAACGCAGGCTGTGGGTTCCGAACTGTTCTCTCCCGCCAAGATACACTCCGAGGCCATCCTACGTGGAGCCTCAGACGAATCAGGCCAACCCTCCAGCAAAAGCTTATGGTGGTCCAGCTAGCAATGCTGCACCACGTGCCAACCAAGTGATATGCTACAAGTGTGGAGAACCAGGGCACTATTCTCGTGAGTTTCCTCAAAATGCGGGTGTCAAGCAACCCGGAAAGTCCGTCCGGCAAGCCAAGTCGGGCAAAACTTACTATGTGAAGCCAACTCCTGCACGTGGCCGTGTGAACTATGTGTCAGCAGAAGAAGCTGCAGAGGATCCCGACGTCATGCTGGGTACGTTCCTTGTTAATCATCACCCAGCGTCTGTTCTCTTTGACACTAGGTCTTCTCATTCCTTCATTTCAGAAAGTTATGCACAGTTGGATAACATGTCTTTTTGTGATATGCCAATTCCATTGGTTGTCCAAACTCCTAGTAGTAAATGGCAAACCTCTAGGATAACCTATGACAATGAAATTCTAGTAGACAGGCTAGTTTTTCTAGCCTCATTGATAGCATTGAAATCTTCGGATATTAATATCATCTTGGGCATGGACTGGATGTCAGCTCACTATGCCAAGATTGATAATCATTCTAGAAATGTCCAGCTTACCCATCCCTCGGGTGAGATAGTAAATGTCTCTACTCGAGTTGCCAAATGCCAACTCTATTCCTTAAATGCCAACCCTCTTCCGGAACTTGAAGACATTCCGGTAGTCCGTGACTTCCCGGATGTTTTTCCAGAGGAACTGCCAGGAATTCCACCTGACAGAGATGTAGAGTTTGTGATAGATCTTGTTCTGGGTACTGTCCCAATAGCCACAAGACCATATAAGATGGCACCCCTGGAGCTAGCCGAACTTAAGAAGCAACTAGATGAGGCCTTGAATAAAGGTTTCATTCGTCCTAGCTCTTCTCCTTGGGCTTGCCCCATCCTCTTCGTTAAGAAGAAAGACGGAACGGATCGGATGGTTGTAGATTACCGACCAGTTAATCTAGTCACCATAAAGAACAAGTATCCGTTCCCCAGGATCAACGATCTGTATGATCAGCTCGCTGGATCCTCAGTCTTCTCCAAAATGGATTTGAGGTTGGGATACCATCAAATCAAGATCAAGAACGGGGACATTCCAAAAACGGCTTTTGTTACTCGTTATGGCCAATACGAGTACACCGTCATGTCCTTCGGTTTAACCAATGCCCCAGCCACCTTCTCTCGTCTGATGAATTCAATCTTCATGGAGTATTTGGATAAATTCGTCGTGGTATACCTCGATGATATTCTCATCTGCTCGAAGAACGAACAAGAACATGCCGAGCATCTAAGGCTGGTATAGATGAAACTTCGAGAGCATCGCCTTTATGCCAAGTTTTCAAAATGTGAATTTTGGTTACCAGAAGTGACCTACCTAGGTCACGTAATCTCTGGTAAGGGTATTGCTGTCAATCCTGAGAGAGTTCAAGCTGTCCTTGATTGGACTCAACCTGAATCGGTTAAGCAAGTTAGGAGTTTTCTTGGTCTAACGAGCTGTTGTCGCCGCTTTGTCGAGAATTTCTCCAAGGTTGCAAAGCCTCTAACTGAACTCCTCAAGAAGGATAAAAAGTTCGAGTGGACACCACAGTGTGAGAATAGTTTTCAGGAACTGAAAAGACGCCTGACTTCCGCACCTGTGTTGCTACCACCAGATTTTTCTAAGGACTTTGTTATCTATTGCGACGCCTCGCGACAAGGATTAGGTTGCATTCTCATGCAAGATCGTCATGTGATCGCAGACGCATCTCGACAGTTGCGTCCACATGAGGATAATTATCCCACACATGACCTTGAGCTTGCAGCTCTGGTCCATGCACTAAAAACTTGGCGACATTACCTTTTGGGTAATCGTTGCGAAATATTCACTGATCACCAAAGTCTGAAATATATCTTCACCCAGCCGGATTTGAATCTCAGGAAAAGACGGTGGGTTGAGTTGATCTCGGATTACGACTTAGGGGTAACTTACACCCCGGGGAAGGCCAATGTTATGGCCGATGCACTAAGTCGTAAATCTTATTGTAACAATTTGATGCTACAACAAGGTCAACCACATCTCTATGAGGACTTTCGGAAGTTGAATCTTCATATTGTTCCTCAAGGATTCCTTTCTACCCTGGTGTCGAAGCCTACTCTTAAGGATCAAATTATAGCTGGCCAAAAGCGTGACAAGGGTATATCACGGATCAAGGAGAATATTTTAGCGGAAACGCTAAAGAATTTTCCATGAACGATGAAGGTGTTGTGTTCTTCCAGAATCGTCTAGTGGTTCCTAAGAACCCACATCTAAGGCAGTTAATCCTTAAGGAGGCTCATGATTCTCCTCTCACCATTCACCCCGGTAGTACTAAGATGTATCAGGACCTACGCCAGAGGTTCTGGTGGACTAGGATGAAGAGAGAAATGGCTGAGTTCGTTGCTAACTGCGACGTTTGTCGTCGAGTTAAAGCAGAACATCAACGGCCTGCTGGCACCCTTCAACCTCTATCTATTCCTGAATGGAAATGGGATAAAGTTAGTATGGATTTCATTACCAGATTTCCCAAGACCAAGAAAGGAAATAATGCTATCTTTGTGGTCATTGACCGTCTTTCCAAAGTGGCTCATTTTCTTCCCGTTCGTGAGAGTATAACAGCTAGCTAGGTAGTGGAGTTATATATCTCTCGAATAGTGTCTCTTCATGGTGTTCCCCTGGAGATTAACTCAGACCGTGGGAGTATCTTTACTTCTCGCTTCTGGGAAAGTTTTCGGAATGCCATGGGGACTCACTTATCTTTTAGCACCGCTTTCCATCCCCAATCCAGTGGTCAAGTAGAAAGAGTGAATCAAATCTTAGAAGATATGCTCCGAGCTTGTATTATATCGTTCGGTATGAATTGGGAGAAGTGTCTTCCATTCGCCGAATTCGCTTATAACAATAGTTATCAATCAAGCTTGGGCAAAGCTCCTTTTGAAGTTCTCTATGGACGAAGATGTCGAACACCTCTTAATTGGTCAGGAACCAGAGAGAGGCAACTCTTTGGCCTGGAGATGATCCAGGATGCAGAAGATCAGGTTCGCATTATTCGTGAAAAGTTGAAAACAGCCCAGTCTCGTCAAAAGAGCCAATATGATCGTCATCATAAGGCTATGACCTTTGAAGTTGACGAGAAGGCTTACCTTCGGGTTACACCTTTGAAGGGTACCCATCGATTCGGTATCAAGGGCAAGTTGGCTCCTCGTTACATTGGTCCTTTTCGCATTCTTGCCAAACGAGGAGAAGTTGCCTACGAGTTGGAACTTCCTCCTCATCTTTCCAAGGTTCATGATGTCTTCCACGTCTTGCAACTCAGGCGTTGCTTTTCGGATCCTATCCCTGAAGTGGACAACGAAACACTTGATCTCCAAGATAACCTTTCATACCGAGAATACCCCGTGCGTATTCTTGATCAAGCTGAGCGTACCACTCGACGTCGAAACCTCAAGTTTCTTAAAGTTCAATGGTCAAATCATTCTGAAAAAGAGGCAACTTGGGAAAGAGAGGATCGCCTCCAACTTGAATATCCTGCGTTATTCCCGACGACTTCTAAATCTCGGGATGATTGTTCCACCGCCGCAGCGCTTCCAGGCACCTTGCCGGAAGGAGGATTGACCTCCAGGAGCTTTTCCACGACCATGGATGCTTCCAGGACCTGCCGTGGGTAGTCCTCCTTGGACCATAAGTCCACGACCAGTAGCTATGTGATGTATTCTCTCCAATCTTGTGCTTCAATGCTTACCCCTTGTGAGCTGCCCTACGTGATCAAGGCATCTTTGTAATTTTCCTGATGTTCCTATGCTTGGGTGTCACATCCCTGACATCTTAAGCAAGTTAGCTTTGTGCTCATGTTTTCCTTTGCATTGCATCTAGGAAATTTCCAACAAGAACAAAGCAAGTGATGAAGGAAAATGCTAAAACCCTAGCCACTTCTCAAAATGAAGGAAAATTCAAACAAGTTAAAATCAATGAACCCAAAATGGCCTCAAGAAAAGTTCAAACTTTCTGATAAATCATGAAAGTAAATAAGCAATGAAGAAAACCTTTTTCTTGACACTTTAAGCATTTTAAATAAATGCAAAAAGCTACTGGTTTCAAGTTTTAAATTTGAAATCAGAAACTTTAAACTTTCAAAAATATTGAAATCTTTGGGAATGGTTGGAAATATTCCAACAAATATTCTGGTATGTTTAAAATAGTTTTTACAAACTTTTTGGGAGCTGAAATAAATAGCAAGTTAATGAAATAGCAAAACAGAAACAAATCAGAAAAAATGGGAAATCTCTTACCTGACGCTTACCTGGCCCAGCCCAGCTCCCCTGTCGTCTTCCTCCTCGCCAGTAGGAGCAGGAGGTGGCCGCCGCGTTGCCGCGCGCCTCCACGCACCTGTGCGCCTGCCTGGCCGCCGCTTCGCGCTGGCAAGCACGAGGATAAGCTCCCCGAGCCCGTAGCTATCCATTCATGTGCTCACTCTTCCCCCTCTCCTCTCGGTTCTCCTGATCCTCTCTACCGCCATTGACAAGAGCTCGAGCTCGAGCTGCCCGTGCCCCTAGCCATACGATCCTCATTCTGAGTGTGCCGTTAGCTCCGCCTCGATGAACTGGTCCTCCCTGCAGAAGCCAAAGCCTCCCCGAGCCCTGCAACGGCCACGGCACCGTCGTCTTCAACCTTCGACCGCCTGCGAGCTCTACTCGATTCGTCGCCCTCAGTGCTTCCCCGAGCCGTCCAAGCCCTTCTCTGCACTCCTCGTGAGCTTGCGCATCTTTCCCCTAAGATCTTCCCGTCGATCCCCTCCTCTAGGCTTAGTTCCATTGGAGCCCAACGAGGACCGCCGCTGCAGCTCGTCGCCGGTAGCCCTCCGGTGAAGTGTTGGTCCGTTTGAGGCCACCAGCAGCCTCAGGACATCACGTAGATGCTTTAGGTGCCCAGCCCCGCGTGTTTTGACCCCGTATTCGATGGCTTCGACGATGGCCGAACTTGGTCGCCGCCAAGCTCGTCGCCGGCGTTGATTCCGGCCACCCCAGCCCCTAGGCTTGTCCCATCGTGCGTGCCGTCGAGTGGCCGTTCTTCCCATGGTCTCTGCCATGAGTTTGGCCGTCGGAAGCGAGTTTCCGATGCCCTCCACCGTACTGGTGGTCGCCGGAGGCTCCCCGCCGGCGAGGACGACCTCGCCGCCGGTGGATCTCAGCTGGCCTGAGCCACTGACGTGTGGGGCCAGCCTCTGGATAGTTTAGAAATAATAAAAATAAATCATTAAATTGATAAGTCACTCACATGTGGGTCCAATGAGTTTAATTAACTAAATAAGATTAATCCTAATCTAAAATTGACCAGAGACACTCACCAGTGGGTCCCACTGGTCGGGTTTGACTTTCAACAGCGAGTTGGACCTGCTGATGTCAGGCTGATGCAATAAAGGGATTTTCCAGTATAGAAATAATTCCAGAAATGTTTCAAACTTCTAAAATTCATGGAAATTAATCTGTAACTCCAATGAAAATAATTTATATATGAAAAAGTATCAGAAAAATTCAAGGAATCTGAATATGTCATTTTCAAACATGTTTGAAAATGTTACAGAACCCAAACATGTAGATTAATGAATAAGTCAATTCTTATAAATACTTTATAAATGGAATATGGAAAATATTTGATTTTCACTATGGTTGACATGATCAAATACTGTCCTAATTACAAACCAGCAACTTAACATGTCATCCCATGCATGTTAACATCAAGTTGATCTGAGCATCAGGTCGAATCAATTAAAATGGTATCCGAGAATACCTCGTTTGAAGTGATATTTGAATTTGATTCAAATCAACTTCAAACCTAATACATGCTAGCTATATTAGTTTATCACCTTGCATTCTCATGCCATGCTCATGCATCATCTTGATTGCATATGTTTGTTATTGATTGTTGTCATTCCTTTCGGTAAGCTCCGCTCCACCGGATTCCACCGAATATCCGTCTGAAGGATATTGTCACTCCTCTGAGCAACAAGGCAAGCAACCATTTTGATCATCCCGATAAATCCCATGTTCTTGCTCCTGCACTTACTTATTGCATTAGGATCAAATGCTTCAAATGCTTTTGCCACGTTAGTTGAACCCACTTCCTTTGCATGACCTATCCTTGTCACGGTAAATAGCTGAACCTTGCAACCTAGCATACCTGGTAGTTGCTTGAGCCATGATGTGCCTTATCCTGCTATGCATGCTATGCTTAGAGTTGTGTATGGTCTGTCATCTGGGAGATGAACAGAATTGTGAGAATGTGTTCGGTAAGCAAAGGTTGTGTGTTGAACCTGATTTGGTAAAGGTACCGGTGAAAGGCTGTGTAGGAGTACATGGCGGGTTGTTTCATTGGAACCGTCCTTAGGAACTGAGTTCCGTGTATGTAATCCAAGACGAGATACTACCACATGTTGGGCCCTGAAATATGACCCCGCTCGACTTATTAATCGCTTAGTACTCGGTCCAGGAGTTGCAAGTAGTTTCTGGTGTTTATAGTCATGCTGGAGGCCGTGCATAGCGCTGACCTGAGAGGTGGGCTGTGATGCGGTAGGCAGTGGCACGGTGTACCAAGTGGCACCCAGATGGTGGGCTTGGGAACCCTGCGCACATCGTTTGAGGCCGTGGTGGAAACCTCGGCCGGACTTCCGTACGGGTTACTCTCAGATAGGCGATAAACCTGGACTAGGTACAAATGTGGTTAACGGTCGTGGCCGACTCCCTCGCTGGGCTTCCACTTGAAGGTTGCCGAGGTGCATGACGTGCACATGGCGATAAGTGGCGAGAGCATGTGTGACGAACTACACCCCTGTAGGGTTTTGATATATTCGAATAGTCGCGTCCGCGGATATGGACTACTTGGAGACATATGTTGTTCATAGATAACTTCAATGGCTACTCATAAAATTGTCAAGATAAGCGTGAGTGTCGTGGACGGCATTTCCGTATGGAAACAGAATGATTCCATGATGGTGTATTGTTGTGGTGTTAGTGGACTCGTGTGCGAGAAATCAAGTTGTCAAAATTATTTAAAAATGCAAGTTGTCTAGCCACGAGTCAAATGTTGGCTTTCCGCATGAAACCCCACAATACCTTATTGATACATTGCATGAGTAGATAGTTATCCTAAAGTCTACTGAGTACCTCCGTAGTCATGTTTGCTTAATAAATGTTGCAGAGGTTGCTAATGACCCTAATGGAGGGTTCTTCGTAGACATCGACGACGACGAGTAGCTGGTGTCCCAGCTACGATCTGGTCCTACGTTGGGTCTATAGTATAGTCAGGCCATGTGCCCCTTTAGTTGCACCTGTGTGTACTCAGACAGTTTTAAACTCTTCCGTTGGCTTGTAACTGAATGACTGCTATTATGGGTCGTGAGACCCTTAATGTGTAATATTATGTGTGTGGCTCTTCCGAGCCTCTTAAATAAAGTTTGTATGTTTATGGTTATGTTGTGATGCCATCGATGTATCTATACATATGGGTATGCCGTGCGTACGTGTGTCATACTTGATATGTATGGGGTTCGATTCCCTAGTCGTGAACTTTAGTAGCACTCCTTACAAGGAAATGCCCCTTTGTGATCCAACGAGCCTTGGTAGTTCGCTACTGCTCCGGACACTTTGGTTGACCGGCATGTGTCCTTCTTAGCTGTTGTGTCTGTCCCCTTTGGGGAAATGTCACGCGATGTAATGGAGTCCTTGTAGCTTGCTACGACTCGTCTACACTCGCTGGTGACCGACACCTGCTTTGTTGGGTCATGTATGCCTGTCCTTGTGCGGTACTGCCACTTTGATTTGTGACTAGACTTGTCGATCCAGGTTCCTTAACATTGGAATGCTAGCGACACTATTGCATACGTGAGTCAAAAGACGCAAACGGTCCCGGCTAAGGTAAGGCTGCAGCCATGGAGTTAACCGTGCGTGAGACCGCAAAGAGATGCGATGTGTTACAGGCTAGATTCCTATGACCTAGGATCGGGGTCCCGACAGCGGGTTGCTGGGATACGATGGATTATGAGATTATGTTCAGATTGTGATGAGTTATATATTTTGTTCTCCTTTTATATTATGTTCTTGAGTAATTCATGCACGTTCTCCGTTGCCTTTTATTGCTTTGTCCAAGTACTAGATTGTAACTCCGAGAGGGAGCGTTATGCATTATTGTGGGTTCATGCCCCCTGATGTCTAGCTTGAGTGACAAAAACATGAGACTAGGGGATGTGAAGTTGCCACCAGGGAGAAAGCAACGGTGCTTGTGACCACGATTGCAAGGATTGTTTACCTTACGCAAAGTTCGTTAATGCAGTTGTCCGTTGCTTTGAGTTTACACTTTGGATGGGGCTCGCAACTTAATACCGGCAAGATGTTCTGGATATATCTCTCAAGGTGGATGATTAGAGAGTAGATGCTGATGGATAAACGTTCTACTTGTCTTAGCGTACTGCTCATTACTTTTGAGCCTCTAACTTTCTAGTAGCATGATTAGCATTGCGGTGCGTCTATAATTCTTTCAATTGCACAGTTGTAATTTGTTTTCCCAGCTTAGTTGTTTATTGTCTTTTGGAAGAGAGACAACACTAGTGAACATCATGGGACTTTGGTCCATATTACCACCATTGTTTACACCTCCATCATTTACTATTTTTATTTACTTTTCTGTTGCAATCACTATCACTATTCCCGCTTGTGTTTTGATCCTTTGCAAACTACAAGGCCACAGAGATTGCAACCTCTCTGAACTCGTTGGGAGCGAAGTTATTTGTTGTGTGTGCAGGTGCATGTCTTCTGCTAGCACCAGAGCAGCGGACACCTACTTGTTGATCCTTAGAGTCCTCCTGGTTCAATAAACCTTATAGTCCCCGTGTAAGGGAAATCTGCTGCTGACTACATCTCCACCATCCACTTGGGGTAACCAACGCGGGGCGAGAAGAATATCCATCAACTTGTCATCAACCGCCCACTATGACAGACCAAGATGTTTTGAACGCTTGGCGGGCACGTAAGGATTACTACTCACTAGTTCAATGTGTAGTTTTGTATGGCTTAGAACCGGGACTTCAAAGACATTTTGAACGTCATGGATCATATGTGATGTTTCAGGAGTTGAAGTTTATCTTTGAGAAGAATGCCCGGATCGATAGGTATGAGACCTCCGATAAATTCTATGCTTGCAAAGTGGAGGAGAATTCACCTGTCAGTGAACACGTGCTCAGAATGTTTGGATACTCTAACCGTCTGGCTGAGCTGGGGATTGAACTCCCGCAAGAAGCTATCACTCACAGAATTCTTCAATCACTACCACCTAGCTATAAGGGCTTCGTGTTGAACTATCACATGCAAGTGATCAATAAGTCACCCGACAAGTTATTTGCGATGCTGAAAGTCGCTGAGTCAGAAATCCAGAAAGAACATCAAGTGTTGATGGTCAATAATACCACTAGTTTCAAGAAAAACGGCAAAGGGAAGAAGGGTAACTCCAAGAAGAGTGGCAAAGCTATTGCCCCTCGGACGAAGAAACCCAAGGCTGGACCTAAGCAGGAAACTGAGTGCTATTATTGCAAGGGGACTCGTCACTGGAAGCGCAACTGTCCCAAGTATCTAGACGATAAGAAAGCGGCCAACGCCAAACAAGGTATATATGATATTCATGTTATTGATGTGTACCTCACCAGCTCTCGTAGTAGTGCCTGGGTATTTGATACCAGTTTTGTTGCTCACATTTGCAACTCGGAATAGGAACTACGGAATAAATGAAGGCTGGCGAAGGATGATATGACGATGGGCGTGGGAAATGGTTCCAAGGTTGATGCGATCACCATCGGCACGGTCTCACTTCAGTTACCATTGAGATTAGTTATGAACTGAAATAATTGTTATTTAGTGCCTGCATTGAGCATGAACATTATATCTGGATCTTGTTTATTGCGACACGGTTACTCATTTAAGTAAGAGAATAATGGTTGTTCTATTAATATGAGTAATATATTTTATGGTCATGCACCCAATGTGAGGGGTTTGTTCATATTGAATCTCGATTGTGATGACACTCATATCCATAACATAGAGACCAAAAGATGTAGAGTTAACAATGATGGCACCACTTTCTTGTCTCACTGCCGCTTAGGTCATATTGGTGTTCAGCGCATGAAGAAACTCCATGCTGATGGACTTTTGGAGTCACTTGATTTTGAATCACTTGACACGTGCGAACCATATGTCTTGGGCGAGATGACAAAGACTTCATTCTCTAGAACAATGGAGCGTGCAAGTGACTTATTGGAGATCATACATACTGATGTGTCCGGACCAATGAGCTTGGAGGCGCTCGGCGGATATCATTATTTTCTCACCTTCACCGATGATTTGAGTAGGTATGGCTATATCTACTTGATGAAGCACAAGTCTGAAACATTTGAAAAGTTCAAACAATTTCAGAGTGAAGCTGAAAATCATCATAGAAAGAAGATCAAGTTCCTACGATCTGATCGAGGAGGTGAATATCTGAGTTACGAGTTTGATGCTCACTTAAGACAATGTGGAATCGTTTCACAGTTGACACCGCCTGGAACACCACAGCGTAATGGTGTGTCCGAACGTCGTAATCATAGTTTATTAGATATGGTGCGATCTATGATGTCTCTTACTAGTTGGCCATTATCATTTTGGGGCTATGCATTGGATACGGCTGCATACACTTTAAATAGGGCACCATAAAAATCCGTTAAGACGACACCATATGAGAGATGGTATGGCAAGAAGCCAAAGTTGTCATTTCTTAAAGTTTGGGGATGTGATGCTTATGTCAAAAAGCTTCAGCCTGAAAAGCTGGAACCCAAAGCAGAAAAGTGCGTCTTCATTGGTTACCCGAAAGAAACAGTTAGGTATACCTTCTATCTCAGATACGAGGGCAAAGTGTTTGTCGCTAAGAACAGAGCTTTTCTTGAGAAAGAGTTTCTCTTGAAGAATTGAGTGGGAGGAAGATAGAACTAGATGAGATTGTAGAACCTCTGCTTCGACAAGATGATGCCACAGGACAGAAAGAAATTTCTGTCAAGGCTACACCAACTGAAGTGGAAGCTAATGATGATGATCATGAAACTTCAGATCAAGTTACTGTCGGACCTCGCAGGTCGACAAGAGCACTAACTGCTCCTAAGAGGTACGGAAATCCTGTCTTGTCTATCATATTGTTGGACAACAATGAGCCTGCGACTATGGAGAAGCAATGGTGGGCGCAGATTCCAACAGATCGTTAGAAGCCCTGAAATCCGACATACGATCTATGTATGAAAGCAAAGTGTGGACTTTGGAAGTATTACCTGAAGGTCGCAAGGCTATTCAGAACAAATGGATCTTTAAGAAGAAGATGGACGCAGACGGTAATGTGACCGCTTATAAAGCTCGACTTGTGGCAAAGAGTTCTTCACATGTTCAAGGACTTCACTACGATGAGGCATTCTCACCCGTAGCGATGCTTAAGTCCATCCGAATCGTCTTAGCAATAGCTGCATTTTTCGATTATGAAATCTGGCACATGGATGACAAAACGGCATTCCTTAACAGATTTATTAAAGAAGAGTCGTATATGATTCAACCCGAAGGTTTTGCAGATCCAGAGAATGCTGACATGGTGTGCAAGCTCCAGCGATCCATTTATGGACTGGGGAAAGCATCTCGGAGTTGGAATCAACGCTTTGATGAGGTGATCAAGGTGCTTGGGTTTGTACAAGTTTTTGGAGAATCTTGTATTTACAAGAAAGTGAGTGGGAGCTCTATAGCGTTTCTAATATTATATGTGGATGGCATATTGCTGATTGGAAACAATGTGGAGTTTTTGGAAAGCGTAAAGGATCACTTGAATAAAAGTTTTTCAACGAAATACCTAGGAGAAGCTGCTTACATATTGGGCATAAAGATCTATAGAGATAGGTCGAGACGCCTAATAGCTCTTTCACAAAGCACATACCTTGATAAAGTTTTGAAGAAATTCAAAATGGAACAGTCCAAGAAGGGGTTCGTGCCTGTGTTACAAGGTATAAAGTTGAGTAAGACTCAATGTCCAGTAACTGTAGAAGATAGAGAAAAGATGAGTGTCGTCCCCTATGCTTCAGCCATAGGGTCTATCATGTATGCAATGTTGTGCACAAGACCGGATGTCAGTTTGGCCATAAGTATGGGAGGCAGGTTTCAAAGTGATCCAGGAGTGGAACACTGGGCAACGGTCAAGAATATTCTGAAGTACCTGGAAAGGACTAAGGAAATGTTTCTCGTTTATGGAGGTGAAGAAGAGGTCGTCGTAAAGGGTTACATCAATGCAAGCTTCGACACTGATCCGGATGACTCTAAGTCTCAAACCGGATGCGTATTTATTCTCAACGGGGGTGTGGTAAGCTGGTGCAGTTCCAAGCAAAGCGTCGTAGCTGATTCTACATGTGAAGCGGAATACATAGCTGCCTTGGAGGCGTCTAAGGAGGATCTCTGGATGAAGCAGTTCATGTCAGATCTTGGAGTAGTGCCAACTGCACTGGATCCAATCAATCTGTTCTGTGACAACACTGGTGCCATTGCTCTAGCCAAGGAATCAAGCTTTCACAAGAGGACCAGACACAAGAAGCGACACTTCAATGCCATCCGCGATTACATCAAGGAGGAAGACATAAATGTTTGCAAAGTGCACATGGATCTGAATGTTGCATATCCGCACACTAAACCTATTCCACAAGCAAATCATGATCAACACCAGAACTGCATGGGTGTTAGATTCATTACGTTGTAAATCACATAGAGATGTGAAGCTAGGTTATGGACTCTAGTGCAAGTGGGAGACTGTTGGCAGTATGCCCTAGAGGCAATAATAAAATAGTTATAATTATATTTCTTGTTTCAAGATAATCGTTTATTATCCATGTTATAATTGTATTGAATGGAAACATAAATGCATGTGTGGATATATAGACAAAAACTATGTCCCTAGTGAGCCTCTAGTTGACTAGCCTGTTGGTCAAGGATGGTTAAGGTTTCCTAGCCATAGACAAGAGTTGTCACTTGATGACGGGATCACATCATTAGGAGAATGGTGTCATGGATAAGACCCAAACTATAAACGTAGCATATGATCGTGTCATTTTGTTGCTATTGTTTTCTACATGTCAAGTATTCATTCCTATGATGATGAGATCATGTTACTCATTGACACCGGAGGAATGCCTTGTGTGTATCAAATGTCGCAACGTTACTGGTTGACTATAAAGGTACTCTACATGCATCTCAAAAGGTGTCTGTGGAGTTAGCATGGATCAAGACTGGGATTTGTCACTCCATGTGACGAAGAGGTACCTCAGGGCCCACTCAGTAATACAACATCACATACAAGCCTTGCAAGCAATGTGACTAAAGAGTTAGTCACAGGATCTTGTATTATGGAACGAGTAAAGAGACTTGTCGGTAACGAGATTGAAATAGGTATGGAGATACCAACGATCGAATCTCGGGCAAGTAACTTACCGAAGGACAAAAGGAATGATATACGAGATTGTGTGAATCCTTGACATAGAGGTTCAACTGATAAAGATCTTCGTAGAATATGTAGGATCCAATATGGACATCCAGGTCCCGCTATTGGATATTGGCGAGAGAGTGTCTCGGTCATGTCTACATAGTTCTCGAACCCGCAGGGTCTGCACACTTAAGGTTCGGTGACGTTTTCGGCATAGTTGAACTATTGATGTTGGTAACTGAATGTTGTTCGGAGTCCCGGATGAGTGTCTCCGGAATGGTCCGGAAACGATAATTGATATATAGGATTGTTGCATTTGGCCTCCGGAAAGATTTCGGGCATTACAAGTAAAGTACCGGGAGTGACGAATGGGTTCTGGGGTTTTACCGGGAGGGGCTACCCACCCGGGAGAGAACCTAATAGGCCGATGGGCTGCGCACCAGCCCTTAGTGGGCTCGTGAGGCCGGCCCAATAGGGCTATTTCGGCCAAGACAACAATAAAGGAAAAAAGGGAAAAAAAGAGAGGAGGTGGGAAAGAAGGAAAGGACTCCTCCTCCAAACCGAATTGGAGGGGGATTCCTTCCTCCTTGGCTCGGTCGACCCCTCCTACTTGGAGTAGGAGGCAAGGCCAACACCCCTTGGTTCCTCCTATATATAGTGGATGGTTTTAGGGTTTTTGTACCTCAAGTTTTGTGCAAACCTCTCTCCCTCCACTACTTCGTGACATATCGTAGCTAGATCGGTACGGCGCAAAGATCCACCGGAGGGGATGGGCCAGTGAGCCACAAGCCCTGTAGCCGCCACCCCCCTGGTGGCGGCTAGCAAGCTTGTGGGGCCCACGTGGCTCTGCCGCCCCCAAACTCAGCTCTATAAATTCACTTTCGTCCCAGAAAAAATAAAGAGAGAAGATTTCGTCGCATTTGCGATACGGAGGCGCCGCCACATCATGTTGTTCATCTGGAGGGCACATCTGGAGTCCGTTTTGGGCTCCGGAGAGGGGAAATTGTCGCCATCGTCATCATCAACCTTCTTCCCTCTCCAATTCCATGAAGCTCTTCATCGTTCGTGAGTAATCTATTCATAGGCTTGTTGGGTGGTGATGAGTAGGATGAGATCTATCATGTAATTGAGTTAGTTTTGACGGGGATTGATCCCTAGTATCCACTATGTTCTCAGATTGATGTTGCGACTACTTTTCCATGCTTAATGCTTGTCACTAGGGCCCGAGTGCCATGATTTCAGATCTGAAATTATTATGTTGTCACCAATATATGTGTGTTTTAGATCCGATCTTGCAAGTTGTAGTTACCTACTATGTGTTATGACCCGGCAACCCCCGAGTGACAATAACCGGAACCACTCCTGGTGATGACCATAGTTTGAGGAGTTCATGTGTTCACCAAGTGCTAATGCGTTGGTCCGGTTCGTTATTAAAAGGAAAACCTTAATATCCCGTAGTTTCCTTTTGGACCCCGCTGCCATGGGAGGGATGGATAATAGATGTCATGCAAGTTCTTTTCCCTAAGCAGGTATGACGACACACGGAATGCGTGCCTACATCACATTGACGAACGGGAGCTAGCCACATATCTCTCCGTGTTATAATTGTTGCCTGATGAATATCATCCAAACAAATCAGCGACCCATTGCCTACGAGTTTATCCCACTATTGTTGTTACTAGTTTTGCTCTGCTACTGTTACTACTGTTGCTGCTGCTGTTACTTGCTTGTTGTGCTGTTACCTACTGCTGTTGCTACTTGCTACTGCTGTCACTACTAATATTCCTTGCCACTGCTGGTACTCGTTACACTGCTGCTACCTGCTACAATACTGGTCCGCACGACTTTGACGGGAAAGAATATTTCCCATCTACCAGCAACTTCTGGCGCCATTGATACAATCATTAGGAATAGTCCGCCGTCAACAGATCGTTTCTGACACCGTTGTTATCATATTACTTTGTTGTTGATACTTTGCTTGCAGATACTAATCTTTCAGGTGTGGTTGAATCTGACACATTCAGCTGCTAATACTTGAGAGTATCCTCTCACTTCCTGACTGGCGAATCAACAAATTTGGGTTGAATACTCTACCCTCGAAAACTGCCTCGATCCCACGCGCTGGTGCGTCATTGCAAGACAATTTCTAATTGTTGAGCAATCGAGATTAGCATTTGTCTAGACATTGCCAGAGATCTGCTAAACACTCCACCACCATCACCGCCACGCCGTCGTGCTGTCGGACAATTCAGCTACCTCTTCGTCTCTCTTGCTTGATCAAGAAGGCGGAGATCGTCATCGAGCTGTACGTGTGCTAAACGCGGAGGTGCTGTTCGTTCGGTGCTAGATCGGGACAGATCGTGGGACGGCGGCAATTTTAATCGCGGAAACGTTCCACTACATCAACCGCGTTTATTAACACTTCCCGCTTAGCGATCTACAAGCGTATGTGGATCCCATCTCCCTCTCGTAGATGATCATCACCATGATAGGTCTTCGTGTGCGTAGGAAATTTTTTGTTTCCCATGCAACGTTCCCCATCAACATTTACATCTAAGTGTATAGCAGCGGAAAGTAAAAGATGCAAGTGTAAAGTAGAGGGTAAGGTAGGGAGATCAAATGCAAAGGTTGACAGAGAGATTTTTGGCATGGTTCCGATAGGTGGCGCTATCGTATGTCTATGTTAGTGGAGACTTCAACCCACAGAGGGTAACGGCTGCGAGAGTTCACGGAGGGCTCCACCCACAAGGGGTCCACGAAGAAGCGGCCTTGTTTATTCCACCACAGCTTCCGACCACATAGGACTAGCCTCACTCACGGTAGATCTTCATGAAGTAGGCGATCTCCTTGCCCGTACAACCATCTTGGTTGAATGCCACAACACGAAGTAGGAGGCTCCAAAGTGACACCTAAGCAATCTAGGAGGCACCACCCTCCATCAGGTAATAGATGTTGTAGAATGATCAACTCCTTGCTCATGTGCTTCTAAAGATAATCTACTCAAAACTTAATCACTCTCTCTCAGATTTGGCAGGGGTAGGATACATTAATCTTGTGGAAAGCAACTTGGGGAGGCTAGAAATCAAGGTTCAAATGGTTGGAATGGAATCTCTTGATCTCGACATATGAGTAGGTGGCTCTCTCTTAGAAAAATGGATCTCGCAAGTGTAAGTATATTCTGAGTGCTTCCTCTACGAATGACACGAAATGAGTCTCGGTGGTACCGAGTTCCACTAAATGTGACAACTTTTGAATTCTCGGTGAGACCGATATAGGAAGCTCGGCGGTACCAATATGATGACCTAGACTAGTTTCCAAATCTTGGTGAGACCGATTTCAAACTCGAAAATTCCGGTTTGTGAAATCTTCTGAACAGAAAGTTGGTCACTTAAACTTGGTGGCACCGATAGGAATGTTGGTGATACCGAGATGGTAGGGTTTGGCATATGTTCTGTCAAGTGTAAAATCGGTAGGGTCGAATGGAAATTGTTGGTGGCACCGATTTTGCAAGTTTGGGTTTGGACAGAGATGTTTGGTGGGAGAGTGGCGGAGTATTTTTGGTGGCTACCTCTAAGAACTTGAGCAACCAATTCATCATAATAACTCACCCCCTTTTAATAGTATTGGCTTTCCTATGGACTCAAAGTGATTTATCACAAAGTATAAAATGAAGAGTCTTCTTTCTTGAAGCTTGAGCCAATCATGTTCCTTCCGTGCATCAAGGGGCATATCCTCACAATCCTCTAGCCAAACCATCTTTGACCTTTTCTGAAATATACATGAATACACTCATTAGTCCAATGATGCATATGTTGTGATTAATTACCAAAACCACCTAAGGGAGAAATTGTGCTTTCATTCTCCCCCTTTTGGTAATTGATGACAACATGTAGATCAAAACTTTGACAAAATATATAATCAATGATTAGCAACGACGCTTTGAGAAGTTGTTGTCTCTACGTTTGTCTCTCAATTATTCTAGTGCCTTGCTCATGTTTTCTGTCGGGTGGATCGTGGTCTCTTCTTCTCATGTATCTCCATTCATTCTTGGTATCACCAATCGATCCAAAATCTTATCGGTGGTTTGCTCAAGACTTCTTCAAGATTGTGCTCTATCTCTCTCTCTCTCTCTCAAAGCTTTTTTAGAAGAATAAGTTGTATGCAAATCCATTGATTGTCATCAATTTAACTTGATGAAAGATAAGCATACCAAAATTCCTATTCATGTTTCTTCAAGGTGATTTGAGTTTTTCTCCCGGAGTGGTTCATGATATCAATTCTTTATCCCAATTGCTTCATCTTTTCCTTGCGGAGTTCCAAGTTTTTCTATATTATCTCGTCGCAGAGCTTCATCTACATCTTTGCAAGGTCATAATCTTATTCTTTCATCCTTTCATTCTGGTGTTCTTCAAGTGGCTCTTCATGGTGATTCATAATGATTTTAGTTCTTTCTCAAAGTGTTATTCAACATTCTTCTTGAAGAGGCTCAATATCCTGTGTTTTGCATTCCATGTGCAATTCTCCATCCTTATCCTTTGAGGTGGTGTTATAGCATTCTTGTTAGTGGAGGAGTCTCGAAGAGAATTTGCTTCAAGCATGAGATAGTTAAACCCACCAATTCCTTCAATCATGAGATATTTTAACCCATGCTTTCTTCATTGAGCTATTTTGGTTTAGATTTCACCTAAAGCTTTTCTCCTAAGGATTGTTGCTATTAGAGTGATTATCGTTGATCCAAGTTCTCAATGTATACTCTTGCTGAAAGAAGTTTTTCATATCTTGTTGCTTCAAAGCATTCATTGTTTCCGCTAGTGGTTGGTTGTCACCTCATTATGTCAGATGGTTTCCATAAGCCACAACAAGCTTGGTCTTTTCGTTGTTGGATTTTCAACAACTCCGTTCAACTATTCTTTCTAAGGCTGCTCTTCAATTCAATTGTGATAGTAGTTGTCATTTTTCTTCTTCATTCTTTCTTTCCATGATCTAGTTTCCATTCTTTTGTTCCAGAGGCATTGTGGTGTTTGTATTTTGAATCAATCAACTCAGTTTGTCAGGAACATATTGTTTCCTCGCTTCTCATTTAGTTGTTTAGTTGTGAATCTTTTCAAGTTCTTTCTATATTATCAAATTTTGCCCTCTTTCCTACCAAAGTGTTGTCGAAATTTTGTTTGAATTCTTGCTTGTTTCTCATATCATTCTTCTTCTCCTTGCAACCTTTCAAGGATTGTTGGTTTCACTTGTTTGTCAAGAAACAACTAAGATTTACCGTTTGCTCCTTCTCTTCCTCTACCCCTGTAACATCCCAAAATTATAAATTTTTGGAATGTTAATATAATTATTAGATTGATTGTTTGTTGTTTGCTTGAGTGATTTAAACTTGTGTGAAATTTGAAACTTTTCGAAACTTCTGAATGAGAGGGAATAAAATGACTTTCCCCTTCTCCGGTGAATTCAAATTCAATCTTTTAAAAGCAACGCGAGAAGATGACATGACTTCTTCAACTATAAAGAATTTGAACAGATATATTGCATTTAATTCTTTTGCATTTCCATTCGTTTTCTTCGTGCAAGAAATGCCGGGAAATACATTCTGTCAAACAGAAAAGAGAGGAGGAACATGACCCTCGAACCCTCGAACATGACCCTCCTCCCCTCGATAGAACTCCTCCCCATCGCCCCCTGCTTCCTCCTACACCTCGCCGCCCCTGCAACCCCCCTCCACCTCGCCTCCCCACCCCCCTTCGGCCCCCCCTCCACCACCACCCCCCCCCCCCCCCCCGCCGGCCCCTCCCCCTTCCCCACCGGCACCCCACCCCCACCTCGCCACCATTGCCAGCCACGGGCAGCTCTCCCAGTCGAGGTAACTCCCTCCTATTCTTTTTTTTCTTTTGTTTGGTAGCCCTTAGATCCTATTTAGATGGCCTAGATTAGATCTCTAGTTACCCCTTCGGTTTAGTTCAGTAAACCAGCGGTTTTTATTCCCACTTATGTTTTAGCCAGCAGGTTTACTAGAGCTAGGCCGTTTGCTACTAGCTTTGCAACAAACACCCCTCTCGGCCTATAGCAACATGCCACGTGTACCCTCTTTTTAGAACTAGTTATCTTCAGTTTTTTCTGCCTGTTTGCAAAAAACAGAAAGTTTCAATTGTGTTTTGGCCACAACTTTTGATCCCGAAGTCCAATGATAGTTATTATTTTTCCTGTAGCTCACAAATTTCCTGTAGTTTTTAAAAACATATAATTTGTCTATGTTGGAAATTTTCAAATATAAGTTAGAGCAGATTTAGTTTAATCCTTGTTTTGCCTATTCCAGGAGTTTGAAAAATGATTTTGAGTTGATTCCTTTTGCTACTGCTTTCTAGTGGTAAAATCTTCCTGTGGTAGAAGTTTCAGAATTTTTAAAGAATTTGACTGGTATTTTCAACAGAAACAAGTTTCTGCCATACCTGCGCGTGATAAATTCTTTTGCTTAGGCTTTCGCAAATCATTACTCGTGATGTTATTTTTTTACTTGTGGCATGATTGAAGCGCTTATGGTGTGCTTTGTGTTTGTATCGGTAGATCATCCGGAGTGCGAAGCGTGTTATTTAGAAGCGCTCGAGCAGGACAACTATCATCAAGGCAAGTCACTTTGATCATACTATCACCTATGTTTTACGCATCGCAGTTCTACCATCCTATGCCCAATTGCATGCTGCCTGGGTACTTGGAAACTTTAGTATAAGTTGTAGCATCATGTGGTAGGAACACAACAACCCCGATACTTGGCCCCGGGACGACAATTTCTTAATGCTATGCTTGAGTAGACGGGTTTTCGGTTGAGTGTATATCACGAGTGATGCGAGGTTGATATAATAATCAAGACCGGACTAAGACAAGATTTTCAAGACCTCGGACGCAATGCAACTCTGGGTGAAGGACGGTTGATCGGCTCCCTGGAAAACCCAGTGGATGCCCGGGATGCTGGAGAGGCCATGTCATCCTGCGGAAAGCTTCACCCAGGCTCAAAGAGACGGACGAATATTTTCAAGACCCAAGGCTTACCTGCACAGCCACAAGTCATTATGGGCTCTGGCTTGGTTGGACAACGCGGCGACTCTGGACAGGCGGTGCTAGCAGATGTAGACGAACGGAAGGAATGGATGGGCACCGACAGGGATTCAGAGGGACCCGTTGAAAGACCATGTTTTGATCATCCGGTCTTCAAACACCCTGAAGTGCGAGGACATACACGGAGGCGATCAAATCTTGTGGGGAACGTGTGCAAAACTCTGCAGAGTACTCAAACCTAATCGATTAGCCGTGTCCACGGTCATGGACAACTTGAGCCAAAGGAACTGAAGTTATCTGGATTTCTCAACACCATTAAATATATTTGATGTGGGAATTATTGACAACTCGGGTACGAGAACTGGTTGGCAGAACCATCTCGTTAACAACCAACAATGTAGTAACATTTTGCTTTTAGCCCTCTCTTGATGTAGGAGAAAACTTGCTTTTCGCTAAAAACTTATAGCCCCACCTGCCCTATATGCATATAGTATAGATGATTATTTTTCACCCCTCTCTTATGTGACTTGCCGGCATATTCAATATGCTGACCTACACGGCTGCAACGTCTTATGTTGCAGATATTTTTCTTCAACGAGTAAGAGTACGATCCAGGGTTACGGTCTACACTCAACTTTCCGTTGGTGTTTATTGGGACTCCACTCCCTTGACCGCTTCCGCTGACATATTTAAGGTATATATCAGTTTTACGCTATTTTACATGTGATTGCACTTTGATATATACATTGATGTACTGTGTGTGCCAGCATACTGATCCAGGGATGGCACAGATACACAGAGGCTTGACTCGTTTTTGAGTCGGGTCGCTACAACCCCTTTTCATTCTTAGATCTCGGGGCGAGATCTCTTGTTAGTGTAGGAGAGTTGTAACAGCCCGAGAACAGCGCTCCAGAAGATTCCCCTTTTATTCTGTTATCGACGTGTTATTATTTGTTTGTCGCAATCATTATCGCAACATGCGCATCATCCGCATAGCATCGGCACTCCGTTGCCGCTAGTTTCAAAACTTGCATCCATTAATAGTTGTCGGTTCTCTCCCTTTTTGTCGTTGACCGTTTTGAGACCAACCACAGTCGATCGCGCCCGCGACATCATTAAAATATAGTGTTTTAAAAGTGTGTATAAAATATTCTCATATTAGGTTGAAACTTGGTGTGCGGTCTTATTTTAATGTAGGTAGACCGCCTGCCAAAATTGGTCTAAATCGGAGTCCGTTTGATACCCGAACGGTCGACCGCAGATTCACCGTCATCGATTTATCGTCGAACATTTTTCGGTGTTTAAAAATATACTGACGGGCCACAAACCTTCCTCTCTTCCCCATGTATCCTATTCTACACATCCTAATACCATCCACCGAGCCTACCCCTCCGTTTCGGACCGTCCGATCAAGAACCAACGGCCCAACAACAGTGCAAAATCCCCTAACCTAGCCCCCATTCCTATTTAAACACCCACCCGCCTAATTTGGACAGCCAGCCTCCCACCTCGAAATCCGTGCAACCCTAGCCGCCGCAACCAGCTTCTCCACCCACCTCCATCCGCGGGGGCCCGCGATCCTAGATCTAGCCCGCAAGGCCCGAATCATCGTCGCCGCCTCGGAAGAAGCTCGAGCTCCCGATCCCTACCTCCCATGGTTGGAACCTCGCTCCCAAGCGCGCTGATCCACCCCGTCGCCTCTCCTCCGTGACCGGATGGCACGTGAGCCACCAGAGCTGCAGGAACCAGTCCTCGACGCCGTCGGCGCCGCTCGTTAGGTCGAACCCGCCCGGATCCCGTGTCCTCGCCGGCCCTCTCCTCCTCCTCGTGGTCTTTTTCTCAAATCTGCCTCTCTCTGCTACTGGATAGGAACACCCATGGCTGGCCCCCAAGCTCATCTCTAGCGCCGGATCCGGTGAGATCCGGGCTAGATCCGTCCTACCCGCCCAGATCGAACTATTTCCGGTTCCTCCGAGCCTCCACGTCGGTGCTGCATCGTCGCTGACCTGTAGCCACCGTACCATGGCATAGCTCGAGATGGAGTAGAGGAGATCGACGCCCGTGTGTGGGCCTCTCGCCTTGCGCTCGTGTGGGCCTGCCCCGGCGGCCCAACTTTTCCTCGCCTACCCCTCGACCCACCCGAGCTCCAGCTCCATGGTGGCCCAGTTTCCTACCGCCTGCCCAACGAAGCCCAACAACCGGTCGGCCCATGAGTCCCTCTGGTTAGAGCGCCCCGCCTATTCTCTGCCAAGGGAGAGGTGTAGCTATATTATGCTCAACCCTGTTTGGGCACTGTTCCCGATTCGGCCCATGCATATTTTTTTCGTTCTGCGATTTTAGCTAATTACGAGGAATTTCAGAAGAACCCTTGATTTGGACCGGAATAAGTTATATATGTAAAATGATTAGAATTTCACGTAGATTATTTTTTCTAACTCTGGCGCATATTTGAAACTGCTAAACGTGTTGTTTTGTGTGTTAACGTGTTAAAATTGGTTTAATTCGTAACTAGTTAATCGTAGCTCCGTTGGAGATGAGCTATATATGTAAATCGACTAGAATGACACGTAGTTTTACGTGAACTACTTCATTTTGCCGCTTAACAAACATAAAATATGTTTAGGTCAGATCTGGACAGATTTCAAATTTAACACATGGGGTTAGTTCAGAGATGCTATATAATGTTTTCAGCCTGATTTAAAATGCCTAGATAGGTAGTTTCTTTCTGCTTCACCTCCTTCCATGTTTAACAACATTTAATATTGACATGTTCCCACTCGAGAGTGAACTAAGTAATTAAAATGTGGAGTTTCGACAATATGCAACTCGTTGCATATTGAGCTTCACTTAACGTGTAGTGTTTGATTGTTGTGAAATGCCATCCATGCTTTGCATAATTGAAATTGACATGCATCATATTAGGTTGTGCATCATATCGTGCATATGTTGGGGTGTTATTGTGTGTTGATTGTTGTTCCGGTTTATTTCTTCTCGATAGAGTTCCGAACCGCTTCGGATTGTGAGGATCCGTTTGTCTACGTCGGTTCGTCTCCTATCGGTTCGTCGACATGTCGGGCGGGCTTGCTGGACTTGTTTTATCTATTACGAAATATCTTGTGCATCGGGATTCTGGTGATGCTTTGGGTTCTCTCAGAATTGAGGTTTTCGAGTAAGGAATCTGAGGAGATCATGAGTTCTGTGATCGAGGCTTTCTATACGGCTTGTGGTAATTTGTGATGGACTAGTTGGAGCACCCCTGCAGGGTTAAATCATTTGGAAAGTCGTGCCCGCAGTCATGTGGCAACGTGGAAACTTTGTTTAACATCCGGTTGTAGATAACTTGAAGTAAGCTTGATTAAAATATGCCAACTGTGTGCGTAACCGTGAATGTCTCTCTCATGAGTTCCTTTCTTCGATTGAGGACACGGTGGGGTTATGTCTGACGTAAGTAGGTGTTCAGGATCATTCATTTGATCATCATTAATTCATGTCCCTTATGCGTAGGTCATCCCCCTCTTATTCTTGTACTCGTAAATTAGCCACCTCAAGTAAATGCATAGTCGCTTGTTGCAGCCTCACCACTTAACCTTACCTCACCCATTAAGCTTTGCTAGTCTTCATACCTTTGGAAATGAGATTGTTGAGTCCGTGTGGCTCATAGATTACTACAACAATAGTTGCAGGTACACTTAAAGAAATACTTTGACGCGAGCGCGATGGCTGTTCTATTTAGAGTTTCTTCTTATTCTTCTTCATCGATCTAGGATAGGTTCCAGGCCGGCAGCCTCGGATATGAAGGATGGATGTCATACTTTTATCGTTTGTTTTCGTCCGTAGTCGGACCCTTCTCTTCTTCATGATGACTGGATATTGATGTATTGATGTGATATTGTTGTACCCTGTGGCAAGTGTAGTCCAATTCCATATACTCATACCTTTGGTACACGTACTTGTAACGATGTCCATTCTGGCGAAACGATAAGATGTGCCTCTATCCCTGTCGAGGCCCTCGTGCCAAAATAAGGATATGACTGCATCTTGGGCTTGACACAGCTGCCTTCGCTCGAGGACGTCAATGAGGTGCCCAATGGTAATCCTAGACAAAGGTCTTTGGCAAGGGCTAGGGCGTGTGCAAAGGTCCCCACCGCCGACCAACTTCCATAGGATCCCAAGGAAGTCTCGATTACAAATTATGAAGTGGATAGTGTGATGAATCACCGACGGCCGAAGGAGTCACTACTTCACCATGTGTTTTCCAAACATGAGTTTAGCGCTCTGAATTCAGTGGATGTATATCTTGGAGCCTCCTGAGCAGGACTTGAGGGAGCTGCCAACCTTATGTCAAGCAGCCTACAGGTGAGTGATTGGTTTTGACAACCGAAGACAAATCCTAACCCAGTAGCCTCCGAGCCTTAATTTGGTTGGGATGGCCCAGTTAAGGGTCTTAATAATGTTGTGACATGGTGTAGGCCTTGAGGGAAAAAACAAAGAATTGTCCGAGGACCTTGAGTTAAACCAAATATAGTTGGAGGAGGTGTAAGAATTCACCAGGGAGGCCCATGGTGAGTGAAAAGTTTAACATGTAGAATTGATTGGGGCACCTTTTCTAATGAAAGATTTCCGTATAGCATCCGGGTCCATAGGTCAGTTGTAGAAAGATCTGGATGCGGCCAGAGAATCTCAAAGGTATGCCAGATTGCAGCACGAGGCTGGACGTCGGGTCTGTCCCAGAGTCTTGAAGAAAAGAACAAGCTGAAGGCGGAAAATCAGCTACAGGCCGAAGAAATTGAGAGGTTAAAAACCCCAATTGGTGCAAGCTCGTGAGGAGAACAAGAGATTGAAAGGTGACATGTTTAGTAAGTGAAATTTAAACTTTGTAATTCTGCAAGATATGCGTATTATACCAATCTAAAAGACATGCCATGTCCCTTGTTAGGTCTCCTGGTTGGCGCCCCGAAGAAAAGGTTATCTTGTTTGGAGGGAACCTTCTAAAGGAATTTTCCATCATGCATGAGTGAGGTTGGAAAGCTATGAAGAGCATGGTCAAGGCACTATGGCCAACCGAGACGCCTCCGAAATGGATGGACAAGCTATCTAATAGATTTAAAGGGGTTCGACGTCGCTTCGAACTATGAAATATATCGACTTGTCAAGAAGGAGCACGGGGGGCATGGGAAATGGTGAAGACCTGCTTTACCAAACTCGGTCGAGAGCATTTGGCTCGAGTTGGGCCGTGTTGGGGAACGTAGTAATAATTCAAAAAAATTCATACATGTCACCAAGATCAATCTAGGAAATGCTAGCAACGACGGAGAGGGAGTGCATCTTCGTACCCTTGAAGATTGCTAAGCGGAAGCATTACAAAGAACGCGGTTGATGGAGTCGTACTCGTGGCGATTCAAATCACGGAAGATCCGAGCCAAGGGCCGAACGAATGGCGCCTCCACGTTCAACACATGTACAGCTCAAGGACGTCTCCTCCTTCTTGATCCATCAAGGGGGAGGATAAGTTGAGGGAGAGCTCCGACAGCACGATGGTGTGGTGGCGATGAAGCTCGTCGTTCTCCGGTAGGGCTTCCCTAAGCATTACGGAGGAGGAGGAGGTGTAGGAGGGGGGAGGGCTGCGCCACGGGCAAGGGGGTGAGGCTCCCATGTGCCTCCCCACTATATATAGGGGTGGAGGGGGTTGATTTCTTTCCCTCCATGTCCATTGGTGCGTTGGCAAAGGTGGGAGGAAAGAAATCCCATCCTTTCCCTTCCCCACAGGTTGTTATCCCCCTTTTTAGGGATCTTCATCTTATCGCTTCGGGATATGATCTTATTCCTTCTATGGGGGATCTTGGTGCGCCTTGACGAGGAGTGTGGAACCTTTCCCGCACTACCCATGTTCATGTGGGTCCCCCCATGCAGGTTGGACCATTCTGGAACTCCACACGACATCCAGGATCTCATCCGGGACTCCGAACAACTTTTGGTAACCACATACAATTCCCATTACAACTCTAGCGTGATCGAACCTTAAGTGTGTAGACCCTACGAGTTCGGGAACCATGCAGACATGACCGAGACACCTCTCCGGCCAATAACCAATAGCGGGATCTGGATACCGATATTGGCTCCCACATGTTCCACGATGATCTCATCAGATGAACCACAATATCGGGGATTCAATTAACCTCGTATGCAATTCCCTTTGTCTATCGATATGATACTTGCGCGAGATTCGATCGTTGGTATCCCTATACTTTGTTCAATCTCGTTACCGGCAAGTCTCTTTACTCGTTTCGTAACACATGATTCCGTGACTAACTCCTTAGACGCATTGAGCTCAGTATGATGATGTATTACCGAGTGGGCGCAGAGATACCTCTCTGTTACACGGAGTGACAAATCTCAGCCTCGATTCGTACCAACCCAACACACGCTTTCGGAGATACGTGTAGTGCACCCACTACTAGGAAAACAGTTTTTAACGATGGTATATGTGGTCGTTAAAAGTCACATTGTGGTCATTAAAGACCTTTAACGACCACAATCTGATTATCGTAGTAGGCTCCATCGTTAAAAGTGATAACGACCACATACCTTTTCCGGTCGTTATTTTTATAACGGCGAGATGGTCTATTGTCGTTGCGTGTGAGGCAATAACAACCACAACTGTAGTATTACCGACCACTTTTCTCATCGCTAATATTTTTATACCATCTCCATTCAGCCACCTAAAGAATCTTTAGCGACAACTTTGTGCATCATCCGAAGTTTGAATATTATCCACATTACTTACGAAACAAAATAATATGAATACTGAAAGGATCATAGCCTCTTTTATTAATGAAATCTGCAAAACTTACAAAATTCCAACATACAAATCCGGAATTACAGTACCATTTAATAAATTTGAGTCAAAAGCACTTCTTACATGACCAATGTACACAAATCGAATTGGGAAACCAAACTATAAATGATAATATTTATTAATCTTCCATTGAGGGGCACCATCGTTGTTTAGATGGATATAATTCTTCTTCATCAATTACGGTACCTTTTCATGCTTCGATATATTAAGGTGGATCATCATTCCTACAAAATGTCAAATAATTTATGAATGTCAGTCCATGTAAACAAATTGGCAAAAGGTATAATGGCAGATAAAATATTTATATGTGAACAACTTATTTGAGCATGCATAAGACGACGCTTTGCTAAATTTCTCACACTCTGAATCTAACTCCCCCACCAAAGCCAAGCTACATGATCACGACGATTCAATGAGGCACATTTCTACCTGGCTTCATCATCCGAAAATAATACTTGCCAAGCACCAACTTCATGTTTACCTAAGTACGTGCAAAGTGGGGATGGACGAAGTAATATCTGACCAATTCATTCAAAATAGATATTGTTGCAAAGTAAATACTAAAGGAACTGCTTGCATATACCCTGAGCAACAAAACAGAACATAATTAGAAGGCCTTAGTGCCTATAGACACAGAGAGCATCGATATATACTAATATGAATCATCATTACTGAATTCAAATGCAAACATCTGTGACTCTTATTAAAATTAGACAAGATCACCTACCGCCAGGAGTAGTTGGCAGATACAATTAAACAAGAAACCACAGTTGTGCCAATTTTTTCTTCTTTGCTGCAACAATAAAGTGTAGAAATAAAATGTTGGAAATTGTGTATGTGCGTGTTGCTTCGGGCTAGAATGAATTATCTTGATCCTAGCTTCTGTACAGTAAACTCCTTCAGTAGGTTTGGAGAAGGAATCAAACTGGTTGTTTTCTTTTACCAATTCATCTCTATATGCACAATCAATTTCCATGACCAAATAAATAGAATCTATTGACTATTATACAGCTAGCCTACAACCTTTTTTTTGAAAGATCCAGCAAATTGCTGGCATATATTGATAAAAGCAGGTAGCACATGGATAATTGAAGAAAAACATGGGGGTGATCGCTGGATCAAGGATTAAAGGAGAAGAAAAGGAAAAAAACGAGCGCTAAAAATAAAAAGCTATCTCTCACGACGGTTCCCCAAAAGGGTGCTCCAAACAAACCGCCCCCGCGTCACGCCATAGCTTTATGGTTGTGCCGATCCTCCCCGCTATGTCTTTCACTCGCACTATCTTGTTTCTGAATATGCAATCGTTGCGCTCCTTCCAGATCTCTACAAGCACCAGGATGATCATTGTTTTTATTGCCTTCTTGTGAGGCGGCTGCGTGTTGTTTACTATTTGCGCTATGATGTCAGTTGGCTTCCTAATGTTTTGCAAATTATTTGGCAGTAGTGAGCCGCAGCCGCCGTATGGTGTTGTATGTGTCCATACAGCGAGTGCCACCGGGCATTGCCAGAGTAGGTGTGCTGAAGAATCTAGGTTTCGGAGGCAGAGCTGACAGAAGTAGTTGTTCGTCCACCCTCTTCTCTGTAGCCGGTCATTGCACCACAATCTATCCTTCAGGAGGAGCCATGTGAAGATCTTCAGGTTTGCTGGCGCCCAAGTGGCCCATATCATCTTCTTGAGGTCAGAACGACAGCAGCCCTGGAACTGGGCCTTGTATGCCGATTTAGCCGTGTACACACCCGATGCCTCGTGTGTCCATCTGATTTCATCCCGAACATGCTCTTGTAGCTGGATATTTCTACTCTGAATCCATCTCTGAAGCCTTATTGCATCGTCCCAAATAGCTGATGTGTCGCCGTGTGCCAGGTCGTCCTTGACTGATCTATTTTTTCTACGAGTATGCCTGAATAGTTGTGGGAAGGTCGTCTTCAGGTTCCCTGATCCTGTCCAAGAGCATTTCGAGAAAGAAGCAACCTCGCCATTGCCCAATGTGACAGTCGTAGAAGCACTGAAAAGAGCTCTATCATCATCATCGCATGGCAGTTGCATGCCATTCCATGCCCTGTCCTGACTTGTCCAGGAGAGCCATAGCCAGAGTAGTCATAGAGCTCTGCTGAAGCGTGTCATGTGTGTGATTCCCAGCCCCCCGTTTTCAACCGGGGAGCATACTACTGGCCAGCTTACTTTGCATTTCCCTCCGCTTATTTCTTCCTGCTGTGCCCATAGAAAACGGCGACAGACCTTGTCGATCTCGAGGAGAAATTTTTTTGGTGTCTTCAGCAAAGTTAGGGCAAAGGTAGGAAGCACCGTAAGGACACTGCGAACTAGAACCCGTCTACCCGCTATGGAGAGCAAACTACCCTTCCATCCTGCTAACCGTGCCCTGATTCTATAAAGTATGAACTGGATGTGCACAAGGCGCAGCCGCGCTAGGGTTAGGGGAAGGCCGAGGTATTTTATTGGGAAATCTATAGTCTGCCCTCCAAAATTGTGGAGAACGTCTTGGAGGTCGATGCCCTCACATCGGATGGCAGAAGCCGTTGACTTTGCTCGGTTCATGTGCAGTCCTGATGCATGGCCGAAGTTCCGGAGGATGTCAAGTAGCAAGTCTACCTCTTGTCTATTCGGGTTAGCAAATATAACTGTGTCATCAGCGTGGAGGCTGATCCAGAGCTTCATTTGTCTTCTCGGCAGCGGAGGCAGAAGTTGCATCTCGGAGCTTCATTTGTCTGCCCGGCAGCGGAGGCAGAAGTTGCATCTCCGTCGCCCTTGCAAGAAGTCTATGTAGGGGGATCGATGGCGATAATGAACAGCAGGGGTGATAGGGCGTCTCCCTGACGCAACCCTCGCTGATGATAAAAATTGATGCCTGTGATTCCATTAAGCATGCAGGATGAGGACGCAGTGCTTAAGAGAAGGGAGATCCAGTCGCGCCATCGTGCTGGGAATCCCAGCGCCTACAGGAGTTCCAGAAGGTATTCCCAGGAGACGTTGTCAAAGGCCCTAACAATGTCTAGCTGGAGAAGAAGTGCAGGTATCCTTCTACGGTGCAGGCTTCTAATCGCATTCTGCACATATAGGAAGCTATCATGTGTAGACTTGGCTTGCAGGAACGCAGACTGAGCCGGTGAGATGATGTTCGCTATCATCGTGGATAGCCTCATAGAGAAAACTTTTGCGACTAATTTTGCAAAAGAGTGAATGAGGCTAATCGGCCTGAAGTCTTGGATTCTGGTTGCACCGTCTTTTTTTGGGATGAGTATTATCATTGCTGTGTTAAGTCTACTGAAATCCCCCGTGGAAGGTGGTAGAAACTGTTGAAGGCAAGCATGACATTGGATTTGATGTGCTGCCAGCAGCTCCTGAAGAACGTTCCTATGTAACCGTCCGGACCTGGAGCCTTTTCTGCCGGCGAGGCCTTTATCGCATCCTAGACTTCAGACTCGGAGAAAGGGTTGTCAAGTTCCGCGTTTTGCACGGAGGGCATGCGCAGGCTATTCCAGTCTATGCCGATCGTCCGGTTCGCTATGGTGCCTAAGCTGTTGTTGAAGTGCTGGTGGATTATTGCTTCTTTTTGATCATGCAAAGTTGCCACCTCATTGTCTCCCTGGAGACTGTGAATGAAGTTTTTCCGCCTATGTGATCTCATCTTCGCGTGGAAGAATTTCGTTCACGCGTCCCCTACCCGTAGCCAGGTTAGCCTGGATGCTTGGCGCCTTCTGGCACGCTCTACTGCCGCGAGGCCAAGAAGCCGCAGCTTTAGCAATTTTCGGAGGCTGAATTCGGCATCTCATAGTCGTCTTGATTCCTGGGCTACATCCAGTCTAAGTACCAGGTCGGTGGCTATATGGAATTGCAGCTTAGCATTGCTAAAAAACGCCCTACTCAAGATTTTTAAATCCCTCGCAACTCGTCCCATCTTTGTATGGAGTCTCTGGAAGGCGCATACAGACTGAAGCAGTCTATTCCAGGCAGCCTCGACCGTGTCGTGGAATCGTGGGAACTTTGGCCAGAAGCTCTCGAATTTAAACATGGCCGTGCGAGGCGCCGCACTTGTGTCGGCAAGTAGCAGGGGCAGTGGTCAGAGGTTGCCGTAGAGGCCGCTATCAAGAAGGCACAGGGGAAGATGATATCCCATGCCTGGTTGCAGAAGAATTTATCTATGTTGACTACAGTTGGGTCGCAGCGCTCGTTTCTCCAAGTGTAGCGGTGGTTCTTACATTTGATCTCCTTGAGGGCCGCAACGTCGATGGCTGATCTGAATCTGCCCATTAGCCTTCTGTAAAGGTTGAGATTATTTTTATCTCTAGCGTCATATATGAGGTTGAAATCTTCGTTGATTATCCATGGCTCCATTAGTGGCGGCACGGACCGTGCGATTTCCTGGATGAAGCTGTCTTTTCGGGCATTGTCCATGGGGCCGTATACGGATGACAGCCACAAGCGCCGCATCTCTCCGAGCAGTGAGACCCTTGCTGTTATTGAAAAGACTCCTATAGCGTGGGACTCAACCTTAGCGACGTTCCTGTTCCATAGAATTTTTGCCCCACCACTGGCCCCTAGCGCCGGTAGCGCGATGCAGTCAGTCAGGTGGCTCCCTCCAATCTCACTAACTAATCTCGGTGTCCAATCTGATATCTTAGTCTCCTCCAGGCATAGGATTGCTACTCGGTGCACGGAGATCAACTCGCAAATGGCTGCCCGCTTGGCCGGGCTGTTTATCCCCCCTTACGTTCCACGACATAATTGGGAGAATTTTCTCACTCATGGGGTGACAGGCATGTACTCCAATGGCTAGAAAAACTAACTGGCCTCAGGCCCACGAACAACACCACAGCTAACATACTATGGGGGCGCCGGTGTCCACCAATAGGCCCTAGAATACACCGACGCAGAACAACACTACCTCTACCCTTACACATGACATGGGATCCGAACTTAGACCGACTGTGAGTCGGCTGCCATTGCAGCATAATGTAAACTAACATACTAAACTCCAGCCTCTACGGCAGGCCCATCCGTCCCGGCCATGCGTGCCATGACGCGAAGAGCGTCGCTGTCGAGGTGAGTGTGCTTCGTGATAACCGCAATATCGCTATCCGACAGTGGATCCTCGAAGCATTGTAGGAGTGCCTTGGCGACGTCCTCGGTCATGCTCTCGCGGGGCCCAGGAGCCGAAGCTCCTTGACAATGCGGAAAGAGGCCCGCCGCGCCACCGGGACAGTCAAAGTGTTCGCCTTGCGGGCGCTGCGCCTTGTCGGAGTGGTCACATTGCGGCTCTTGGGCGGTGCCGACGGGCGCCTTGCCGGTGGGGTGGCAAGGAGCGGAGCGTCCGTGGAGTGGAACAGGTCGCGCTGGTCCTGCATTTTACTCTCGTCGCTGGCGATCTCCAACTGGCAGACCCTGCTAGTGACGGCGCCTAGCTGCACCTCCATAGTGCATGCGGCTGATGGCGTGGCACGGCTGAACTGGCCACAGTCCATCGTGGCAGCTGAAAGGGTTGGGCTGAATGCGTCTAGCTGAACCCGCTCGGCCGCGTCTACGTCATCGTCGAAGAAGGTGTCGCCAAAGTCTAGAGGTGCAGCTATGGCTGCCTCAGCCATTGCCTAGACCTCCGCCGTCACCTGGTCAGCAAGCACCGAGGCAACGTTGTGTTTCTTCGCGGCCTGAAAGAAAACCTCTACGGGGTCGCCGCCGCTGCCCATGTCGTCAACAGCCCCTGAAGGAGCGTGCTCAGCCACCACTGTTGCAGATGTAGACGGGGCTTGGCTGTTGCCACGCGCGCGTCGTTGCAGGGTAACCGCCTCCCGCGGCTCAGCCGAGGCAGAGGGGCCGCCCTTGCCGCGCGCGTGCGGCAGAGTGCAGTCTGCCGTCGGCAGCGATGGCGCCGCCGAGGGCCTGGCCTTGTCGCGGACGAGCAGGTTCGGGCGGGGTGGGGGGTTGGACGTTGCTGACTTTTCACTTCCCCGCTGCCGAGAAGATCCTCTGGAGCGTCTAGGCGACCTGCTACGCTGATGCGGGGCCTTCGCACGCACCTGCCGTGCCGGCGTGCGGCTCCTGCACAGTAGAACGTCCTTCCAGGAGCGGATGCCCGCGCCCCTGGAACCTTCGTCCCCGCTGCCGTGTGGTCCGTGTCCTCCACGAGGCATGCCGCGACAGCCCAGGTCCGCGACCGGGTCTTGCGCGCGGCGCTGGTGGCGCGAGCCGCGTTGGCCGTCCTCGACGCCCATCGTCCAGGAAGCCGGCGCCACCGCCAGAAAGGGGCGCCCATCGCCGTCGGAGTCAGACGACGGGAGCCCGCTTTGCTCGGAGTGGGAAGAGCGAGGGGCGGGAGCAGTCCAGTCCTCGATCCTGTCAACGTGGATGAGCAGGGAGTAGTCGGCCGTCGCCGGAGGAGGAGCAACGCGCCGATCAGGGGGGGAGAAGCCCTCCATTTCTTCAACGCGGCCCGCGCCCTGTGGCAGCACAGTGAGGGAGTGTCTAGTTGGGATGTTGGCGACGTCGATGGTCCAGAACCAACAAGCGAAGGTCTTGGTGTGACCGCGCTCGAGGGTCCTGCTATCCAGGCGGTCCACTCGCACCCTCCTGCCGAGGATCTCCTCCACTCCCTCCACTGACCAGAAGTGCATAGGCAGGAAGCAGGAGGGAGTCGAAGGTAGCATGGTCATGCTTATGCCAAGAAGAGATGTTGAAGACGGCGCCGTCTACTCTAATGGAGCCACGATGAATGGCGTTCACCTGAAGCGCCAGCTGGGTGAAGACGACGAAGTAATGCTCCGGGTGGTGGGCTGTGACGCGGAGGCAGTGCACCAAGATGGAGAGCTGCGCCTCCAGCGCCCGTCCGACCGCCATGGGTGAAGTGGTATTCACCCCGTCGGCCGCCCGCAGCGTGACGGCGTGGGTGCGGAGGAAAGCTGTTGCCTGCTCGATTGCCGCCGACGGGACAGAGACCGAACGTCCGTCGCGGGGGCACCGAGCAGGGTCGGCCTGCTGAAGGAGCGAAGGTGGAGGCGGGAAGCGAAGCCAGGAATGGATATCACGGAGGGGTGGCGATGGACCTATCCTATCCCTAGCCGAGCCAGAGACGAACTTGCTGCCGCGAGCACGGGGGCACTGCCGGCTGACGTGCCCCCCTCGCGTGCAAGTTAGGCAGTGTATCGGGTCTCTACACGCACAAAGCTTGTGCCTGGAGCTGAGTCAGCGGAAGCACCTGCCCAGGAACTTGTAGGCGGAGTCGCGGTGCGCATGGTCGCGGCGCACCTGGTCGGCGGTAGTTAATGCACCCAGCCGGCCCTGGCCGCGCGACTCCCATTGCCCCACCGGCCAGCTACCGCGCGACGATGTGTGCGGGAGTGAACCTCTGTCCAGGCCCCGTCAGCGACAGAAGTGGCGAGGTTAGCGTCGACCGACGGGGCGACCACGATTGATTTAAGCCGAGCCGGTGGTCGCAACGCAGGAGCCAGCGGTCCGACCAGGGGTCTCCCCGGGGGCGTCGGCGTATCCACTGGGGAACTAGGTGCAGAGCCAGGTGGGGGATGGGGAGAGGCCGGAGAAGCCGGGCCGCAGGGCCGACCAGGCAGTCCGCCACCCATCCCGTCAGCTGTCGTGCGAGAGGATTCGCCGCGGATCCAGCATCTCGGCGCCGGCGCCGGATCTGGTGCAGGCACGCTCGGCAGGGTGGCTGGTGCAGGTGCAGCCGGCAGCACACCGGTCGGAAGGCGGCGCGGTGCTCCAGCGCACGGGACTGGGGGGGATCCAGCGTATCCACTGATGGGAGAAGCCGCCATGAATGCAGTAGTATGGTGGCCGCCGCGGCCGGAGTGGCCCGCGGAGCGGAGGCACGGGGGCTCGGCTCTGCTCTACCGGTTCGCTCCTTCCTTCTCGTGTCCCAAGTTCGCCTAGAGAATGTAAAGTTAGCCTTTCATGAGTATCTTATGGACTAATTTGGTCATAAATGATACCTCACGCATTGGCGTCACTGTGTGCAGGAAAAAATACCTCCTCCTTTGAATATAAAGTTCAGAATGAACTTAATACATTTTTCCAGACCATTGAAAATTGTGAATCTCAAACTGATTTTGCTGACCGTATTATTCAAACGTGTTGAAATAAAAGGAACCAAATCAGCACGAGTTGATTCAAGAACAGCTAGACCTACGCAGAATCATCATCTCTATACAAAACAACTTAAGCGATTGGCATATTCCTAATTGGAGGAAGATCTTAAAATAAAAACATGTCAGGAAGAGCTTGTACTCCAATTCTATTATTCCACACAAATCTGCAGCAAGGACCCAGATATAACATCATCTTCAGGGTCGGACCTTCCTTGTTGATGCATCTCTATCTCGTCACGCAGATCCTACTCCCACGCGAAGAATACTCGGCCCCTGCACCCGCCACTTATCCATCTTCCTCACCCGTATCCATTACATCACCTACAATTCCGATATAGGGTTAGCCAGTACCTCTTCTTCTTGGCTTGTTCCTCCCGATGGATGTGGATGAGAATGATATGGATGTGCTGCATCTCGGAAGCAGGGTGGACAAGGCGCATAACCGAAGGTTGAGGTGATGCTCGTGATGACGGATTGCATGGAAGAGGAGAGATGAGAGAGAGAGAGAGGCGGCAGGCCATGTGGGAGATGGGACGAGAGAGGGTCAGATTACGATGGTGAGGATATTAAAGGAAAGGACATTGGGTCAATAACTACCACACCCACGGGCTCTTCTAGGCAGAGTATTCAGTGTTTGTTCATGTATTGGGTAGCCTGATTTTCATCATGCGAGATTCACTCAGCTTTTAACGACCAAAAGTTTTTTTCCCTCGTCGTTAATGATACTTTTTCTAGTAGTGACCTTTATAGTCACCCAGTTACATTGTGACATTTGATACACCCAAAGGATTCCTACGGTATCCGGGAGTTGTACAATCTCATGGTCTAAGGAAATGATACTTCACATTAGAAAAGCTCTAGCAAATGAACTAGACAATCTTGTGTTATGCTTAGGATTGGGTCTTGTCCATCACATCATTCTCCTAATGATGTGATCCCGTCATCAACGACAACCAATGTATATGGTCAGGAAACCATGACCATCCATTGATCAACAAGCTAGTCAACTAGAGGCTCACCAGGGACATGTTGTGGTCTATGTATTCACACATGTATTACGGTTTCTGGATAATACAATTATGGCACGAACAATAGACAATTATCATGAACAAGAAAATATAATAATAACCAATTTATTATTGTCTCTAGGGCATATTTCCAACAGTCTCCCACTTACACTAGAGTCAATAATCTAGTTCACATCACTATGTGATTGTAATGAATCTAACACCCATGGGGTTTGATCATATCTTGCTTGTGAGAGAGGTTTTAGTCAATAGGTCTGAACCTTTCAGGTCCGTGTGTGCTTTACAAATCTCTATGTCATCCTATATATGATGCTCCCATGCACCATTTGGAACTATTCCAAATAACTGCTCCACTATATGAATCCGGTTTACTACTCAGAGTCATCCGGATTAGTGTCAAAGCTTGCATCGACGTAACCCTTTACGACGGACTCTTTTACCACCTCCATAATCGAGAAAAATTCCTTAGTCCACTAGTTACTAAGGATAACTTTGACCGTTGTCCAGTGATCTGTTCTTGGATCACTCTTGTACCCCTTGACTGACTCAGGTGCGGTACACAGCATAGCATACTATAGAGCCTACGGCTAATGCATAGGGAACGACCTTCATCCTTTCTCTCTCTTCTCCGTGGTTAGGCTTTGAGTCTTACTCAATACTCACACCTTATAACGCAGCCAAGACTCCTTCTTTGTCTGTCTATTTTGAACTTCTTCAAAATCTTGTCACAGTATGTATTCATTTGAAAGTACTATGAAGTGTTTTTTATCTATCTTTATAGATATTGATGCTCAATGTTCAAGTAGCTCAATCCAGGTTTTCCATTGAAAAACACTTTTCAAACAACCCTATATGCTTTCCAGAAATTCTACATCATTTCTGATCAACTCATCAGAAATTCTATAGTGCTCCCACTCACTTCTTTGGAAATACAAGTTTCTCATAAACTTTGTATAAAACCAAAATATTTGATCACCTCATCAAAGCGTATATTCCAACTCTGAGATGCTTGCTCCAGTCCATAGAAGGATTACTGGAGCTTTTTATACTTGTTAGCATCCTTTAGGATCGACAAAACCTTATGGTTGTATCACATACAACCTTTCCTCAAGGAAACCGTCGAGGAAACAATATTTTGACATCCTATCTACAAGATTTCATAAATGATGCAGCAACTGCTAACATAATTCCAACAGACTTTTAGCATCGCTACGAGTGAGAAAGTATGCATAATAGTCAACTATTTAAACTTGTCGGAAACATCTCTGTGACAAGCTGAACTTTCTTAATGGTGACTTTTCACCATCATCATCTATCTTCCTTTTAAAGATCCATCCGTAGTTAATAGTCTTATGACCATCAAATAGTTCTTCCAAAGTCTACACTTTGTTTTCATACATGGATCCTCTCTCGGATTTCATGTCCTCGAACCATTTGTCAGAATCTGGGCCCACCATCGCTTCTCCATAGCTCGTAGGTTCATTGTTGTCTAGCAACATGACCTCCAAGACAAGATTATCGTACCACTCTGGAGTAGTACGCGTCCTTCTCGGCCTATAAGGTTTGGTAGTAACTTCATCTGAATCTTCATGATCACTATCATCAACTTCCACTTCAATTGGTGTAGGCGCCACATGAGCAACTTCCTGCACCCTTGTGACAGCCCGAGACCGACGCAACAGAAGATTCCCCTTTTATTTCGTTCTCGTCGTGTGGTTCGTTTGTGTGTCACATTCATCACCGCATCATGCGCATCATCCACATTGCATCGGCACTTCGTTGCCACCATTTTTCAAAAACCTACATCCATTAGTACTTGTCGGTTCTCTCGTTTCCGTCGTTGACCATTTTGAGCCCAACCACATATGCACATGCCCGCGGCATCGATAAAACAGTGTTTTTAAAAGTGCATATAAAATATTCTTGGATTGGGTCAAAACTTGGCGTGCGGTCTTGTTTTGATATAGGTAGTCCGTGTGCGAAATTTCGTCGCAATCGGAGTTCGTTTGATAGTAGGACGATATATCGTCGAACGGTTTTCGGTTTCAAATTCTCGTGTCACGTGCTACAACATTCCCTCTCTTCCCGCCTAGCCCATTCTACACAACCACTGCAACCCATCGAGCCAACCCCTCCGATCGAAGCCGTCGGATCGTGATCCAACGCCTAGAAAACGGAGCAAAATAGCTAACCCTAGCCCAAACTACGATAGATGGACATTCCCACGTTCAAATCAGGCAGCTCCAATCCCCACCTCTGAAATCCGTGCCCTCCAACCCTAGCGAGCCATTCCCAACGCCCCTGTATCCGTCCTCCAACCGCGCATGCCCATGAACCTAGATCCGGCCCACCGAGCCCGAATCGCCACCACCGCCAGCCGAGGGGCGCGCAGCCAGCCCCTTGCGGCACCGTCCCCATCCCCGCCGCCAGCAGCCTCCTTCCTGGAGCGCATCGCCCCGCCTCGTCCACCGCTTCGCCAGGAGCCCCATGGCTGCCCGAGCTCCTCGAGGTGCCGCCTCCCTTCGCTGGCACGACCGGATCCAGGTGGTTGCATCGCGTTGCCGCCCCCGGCCACCTGCAGGCAGCCTCACCGGATGCCCATGGCGCCGCCGCGCTGCTTGTCGATCCATATGGGATCGAGGAGCCATTCACTCCTCCCGCCAGCCGAGGTCCAGCGCCCTTCGCCCCCAAACCGACCTGCCTCCTCCTCTCCAAGCCTCGTGGGCCGAAGGCCACCAAGGTGAGCAACCCATCTATTCCCCGCCCCCGGCGTGTTTTAGATATGTTGCACCTCAGTTTCGGCCTGTAGTACTTTAGGTTTTTTTTTCAGCGATTTAGTATTTCACGGATGTTAGATATTTCAAATGCCCGTAGAGTTTTATCCATGCATCAGATTGCAAAGAGTTGTACGTGTAACTTGTGTAGTTTTTCGCGTAGAACATTATTTTACATTTTGCATGCATGTTTGGAGTTGTTTGAACAACCGTTTGCCTAGATTTGCGTGTTGTCCTAATAGGTTAATCGTTGCGTAGATAATTTTGTGCGCGTCCGGATTGTTCAAATCCCATAGATAAAATGTTCACGTTGTTCGTGACCCTTTGCCATGTATTTTAGAATAGTGTCTCGCTATTTTGCATGTAGATGGCATCAATACTTTTGTTATATCTGTTTAGGCCTATTCCCGCATTTAATTGTGACGTTAGTTTTATTTTTCAAACCCCTCATATTGTATATGTTATCGGGGTAGAAAAATCCATAGAATTTAATTGTGCATTTAGTTTTGTCTTTCGAGTAAGTTAGTGCGCGTGATATTTTGCCATGTTGCCCTCTTGTTTATTTTGTGAGATTTATTCCGTGCGTGATATGAATTAGTTGTGAACTAGAGATATGCTCTTGGATATGTAGGCTAGCCCCTGGTTTTTCGATTGCTATAGAAATCCATGTTTAGGTGTTGTTTGCTTGTTGCCAACATGCTAGAAAATAGTGCTGATTTGGAGATGCTCAAATATTTCTAAGTCTGAGATCTGTAATATTTTGTTGTTGTCTTGCCATGAGATTTGCTAGTGATCTACAACTCCTTTGGGGTTGGTGCAATGGAGTTATTTGTAGTCCTTATGATCCTCTAGCATGCTGTAAATTTCCATGCCATTCTATGTCCTGTATCATATAGTTCGGTTGCTTCCAATATGTCTTCTGGTTGAAAACTGCACTGTCAAAACTGTTATTTTCACAAAGTCTGAAACTCCGTGCTACTTGCCATTTTGTGAGTTCTTTTCCTAGTGATCCATGCTTCCATGCTAGTTGTATTTAGTAGCGTGTTGTTGTGCATCTTGACCACTACTGTCTCATGTCTTGTTTGAGCATTTAAGTATTATGTAGCTTGTTGTTTTAGGCTGTAGAAAATGTCATGTTGCTGTTTTGGACATATTGTAGTCATTTCTTGTTTAGCTTGTATTTGTTGAACCGTTGCTCCGTTTGGAACGTGTCATATATGAAAATTGCTTGGAATCTTGTGTAGGTTCATATTATGTTTCTTCCTTCTTGGTTCGGAATGCTTGTGACTGTCATTGCATACATACTGCATTCATGGCATCATATCTTGCGGTGATCATATCTTTTGAACCGTAGATTCATGGCATCATATCTTGATTGGAACATCGCGAATAGCTCAAGGATTATCATATCTATCCCTGATATGTCATAGTTCATCACGAAGCTCTAGTAACTTGGTGGCAGTGACTTTGGAGAACCATCACTATCTGATCTGGAAGATTAACTCCCACTCGATTCAAGCGATTGTAGCACTAAGACAATCTGAGCACATGCTCAAAGATTGAGCTTTTCTCCCTTACTTTGTAGACAAAGAATCTTGTTGGAGGTCTCATACCTCTCAACAAGGGCACGAGCATGAAATCCCAATTTCATCTCTTGGAACATCTCATATGTTCCGTGACATTCAAAACGTCTTTCGCGCCTCAATTCTAAGTCGTTAAGCACTACGCACTGAACTATCACGTAGTCATCAAAAACGTATATGTCAGATGTTCGCAACATCCACAGACGACGGTCGAGGTTCAGCACACTGAGCGGTGCATTAAGGACACAAGCCTTCTGCGCGGCAATGAGGACAATCCTCACTTTACCCAGCCTGCATAATTGCTACCATCATCTTTCAACTAAATTTCCTGTAGGAACATATCAAAAATAGTAGAGCTACAGCGCAAGCTACAACATAATTTGCAAAGACCTTTTGACTATGTTCATGATAATTGAGTTTAGCTAATCATATTACTAATAACTCCCACTCAAATAGACATCCCTCTAGTCATTCGAGTGGTGCATGATACAAATCCACTAACTCAAGTCCGATCATCACGTGAGTTGAGTATAGTTTCAGTGGTGAACATATCCATGTTGATCATATCAATTATATGATCCATGCTCGACATTTCAGTCTCTTGTGTTCCTAGGCCATGTATGTACATGCTAGGCTCGTGAAGTTTAACCCGAGTTTTCCGCGTGTGCAACCGTTTTGCACCCGTTGTATGTGAATGTTGAGTCTATCAGACCTGATCATCACGTGGTGTCTCGAAACGACGAACAGTCACAACGGTGCACAGTCGGGGAGAACACAATTTTATCTTGAAATTTTAGTGAGGGATCACCTTATAATGCTACCGTCGTTCTAAGGAAAATAAGGTGCATCAAAGGATTAACATCACATGAAAATCATAAGTGACATGATATGGCCATGAACTTGTGTTGCTTGATCTCCATCTCCAAAGCACCGGCATGAGCTCCATCGTCACCGGCGCCGCACCATGATCTCCATCCTCATGATCCCCATCATTGTGCCGCCATCGAGGTTGTTGTGCTATATATGCTATTACTACTAAAGCTACTACCTAGCAATATAGTAAACGCATCTGCAAGCACAAACGTTAATTTAAAGACAACCCTATGGCTCCTGCCGGTTGCCGCAGTATCGATGTGCAAGTCGATATTTAACTATTACAATATGATAATCTCATACATCCAATATATCATATCATGTCTTTGGCCATATCACATCACATGCATGCCGTGCAAAAACAAATTAGACGTCCTCTAATTTGTTGTTACATGTGTTTACGTGGCTGCTATGGGTATCTAGTATGATCGCATCTTACTTACGCAAAGCCACAACGGTGATATGCAAATTGCTATTTAACCTTCTCCAAGGACTGCCTCGATCAAATCCGATTCAACTGAAGTTCAAGAAACGGACACCCGCCAGTCATCTTTATGCAACAATTTGCATGTCTGACGATGAAACCAGTCTCTCGTAAACGTACGAGTAAGGTTGGTCCAAGCCGCTTCAATTTAACAATACCGTTGAATCAAGAAAAGACTAAGGAGGGCGGAAAATTGAACATCAACGCCCACAAACTCTTTTGTGTTCTACTCTAGATATCATCTACACATGAACATAGCTCATGATGCCACTGTTGGGGAACTTTGCTTGGGAAACAAAAAAATTCCTACGCACACGCAATACCTATCCATGGTGATGATCATCTACGAGAGGAGAGAGTGAATCTACATACCCTTGTAGATCACTAAGAGGTAAGCGTTTACTAACGTGGTTGATGTAGTGGAACATTTTCGTGATTCAAATCGCCGTCGTCCCATGATCCGTCCCGATCTAGCACCGAATGGACAGCACCTCGGCGTTCAGCACACGTACAACACGATGACGATTGCTACTACAACAACAGACCTTCCCTGGCAACGACGCCAGGAATCTGCTGCTATTGCTACGCCTATAGGGACTTCCTTGGCAAATATGCAAAGGATTTCCCCGTGGCCTTGGAACCATGCATTGGTGTTCCCTTGAAGAGGAAAGGGTGATGTAGCGCAGCGGCGGTAAGTATTTCCCTCAGTTTGAGAACCAAGGTATCAATCCAGTAGGAGGAGCATTCAAGTCACAAGTACCTGCACAACCAGAAAGAGCTTGCACCCAATGCTATGAAGGGGTTGTCAATCCCATATGGATTGTTTTCAAAGTGAGAACTGAAAGCAAAGAGTAAACAAAGCAAAGTAAAAGTGAAAGTGGAAATGATAGTTGTGGATAGACCCGGGGGCCGTAGTGTTCACTAGTAGCTTCTCTCATGAAAGCAAGTAGACGGTGGGTGAACAAATTACTGTCAAGCAATTGGTAGAACCGCGCAAAGTCGTGATGTTATCTATGAAAATGATTATATCTATAGGCATCATGTACAAAACAAGTAGACCGATACTTTCTGTATCTACTACTATTACCCCACACGTCGACCGCTATCCAGCATGCATCTAGTGTATTAAGTTCAAAAGAACAGAGTAACGCCTTAAGCAAGATGACATGATGTAGATGAACAATCTCAAATCTATGATGAAAGCCCATCTTGTTACCCTTGATGGCAACAACATTATGCGTGCCTTGCTGCCCCTTGTGTCACTGGGAAAGGTCACCAGACGGTATGAACCCAAAACCAAGCACTTCTCCCATTGCAAGAATCATAGATCTAGTTGGCCAAACAAAACCCAAGACTCTAATAGACTTACAAGGATATCAAATCATGCATATAAGAAATCAGCAAAGACTCAAATATAATTCACAGATAATCTGATCACAAATCCACAATTCATCGGTTCTCGACAAACACACCGCCAAATAGGATTACATCGGATAGATCTCCATGAAGATCATGGAGAATTTTGTATTGAAGATCCAAGAGAGAGAAGAAGCCATCTAGCTACTAACTACGGACCCGTAGGTATGAAGTGGACTACTCATGAGTCATTGGAGAGTCGATGATGTTGATGTAGAAGCCCTCCAACTCCAAAGTCCCCTCTCTCGTCTTCAATCCATCGGTAACGTTACTTGGGGCTATATTTTTATTCACCACATGTTATGTGTTTTGCTTGGAGCGTCTTGTATCGTAGGAGTCTTTTATTTTTGTTGTGTCACAATCATCCTTGCTGCACACCTAGAGAGAGACAGAAATGCACTCACCGTGATTTTGTCGAGCTTCACTTATATCCTTTGATAGACAATTCAGCTCACATGTGCTTCACTTATATCTTTTGAGCTAGTTGATTTTGCTCTATGTGCTTCACTTATATATTTTAGAGCACGGCGGTGCGTGGCTTGGTAGTTGATCTATGCTTTGAAAGTAGTCTCAAAAGGGGTAGTTATCCAAAGGGATACGAAAACTTCCACCTTCATGTGCATTGAATAGTTAGAGCAGTTTGATTCATCTCAACTAGTTTTGAGTTGTGGTTATGGTAATATTGAAGTTATATTAGTAAGGTGTTGTGAATCTAGAAAGACTTGTGTTGAAGTTAGTGATTCCCGTAGCATGCACGTATGGTGAACCGCTATGTGATGAAGTCTGAGCATGATTAGTCTATTGATTGTCATCCTTTGTGTGGCGGTCGGGATCGCGTGATGGTTTTTTATACCTACCAACCCTTCCCCTAGGAGTATGCGTTGAATGCTTTGTTTCGATTACTAATAAAACTTCTGCAACAAGTATATGAGTTCTTCATGACTAATGTTGAGTCCATGGTTTAGATGCACTTTCACCTTTCACCATCACTATCTTCTTTAGTGCCGTGCAACTTTCGCCGGTGCACAAAACCCACCATTAGCCTCCCTCAAAACAGCCACCATACCTACCTACTATGGCTTTTTGAAAGTCATTCCGAGATATATTGTCATGCAACAACCACCATGATATGTGCCACCACGTCTACATTGACATTGCATGATCATAATTAGCTAGCATGATGTTTCCATTTATGTCTATGCCATGCAAGATCATTGTCACGGTACACTACCGAAGGCATTTCGTATAGAGTCATCGTTGCTCTAAGTTTTGAGTTGTAAGTGTGATGATCATCGTCATTGATGGAGCATTGTCCCATGTGAGGAAATAAAAGAGGCCAAAGATGCCCACCAAAAAAAAGAGGCCAAAGAGGCCATCCAAAAAAATGAGAGAAAAAGAGAGAAGGGACAAAGCTACCACCTTTCCACACTTGTGCATATTAAGCACCATGATCTTCATGATTGAGAGTCTCTCGTTTTGTCACCACCATATAGCTAGTGGGAAATTTTCATTATATAACTTGGATTGTATATTCCAATGATAGGCTTCCTCAAAATTGCCTTAGGTCTTCATGAGAAAGCAAGTTGGATGCACACCCACTAGTTTTCTTTAAGAGCCTTCACATACTCATTGCTCTAGTGCATCATTTGTATGGCAATCCCTACTCATTCACATTTATATCTATTGATGGGCATCTCCACAGCTCATTGATATGCCTAGTTAATGTGATCATCTTCTCCTTGTTTGTCTTGCAACCTCCACCACACTCCACACCACTTATAGTGCTAAAACCATGGCTCAGGCTCATGTATTGCATGAGAGCTGAAAAGGTTTGAGAAAGTAAAGGTGTGAAAACAATTACTTGGCCAATACCGGGGTTGTGCATGATTTAAATTCGTTGTGCAATGATGATAGAGCATAGCAAGACTATATGATTTGGTAGGGATAATTTTCTTTTGGCCTTGTTATTTTGAAAGTTCATGATTACTTTGCTAGTTTGCTTGAAGTATTATTGTTTCCATGTAAATAGCAAACTATTGTTTTGAATCTAATGGATCTGAACATTCACGTCACATAAGAGGAGTTACAAAGGACATCTATGCTAGGTAGCATGAAAGCATCAAAAATTCATTCCTTATCACTTCCCTACTCGAGGACGAGCAGGAGCTAAGCTTGGGGATGCTTGATACGTCTCAAACGTATCTATAATTTTTTATGGTTTCACGCTGTTATCTTGTCAACTTTGGATGTTTTGTTTACCTTTCATATCTTTTTTTGGGACTAACTTAATAACTCAGTGCCAAGTGTCAGTTCCTGATTTTTCTGTGTTTTTTACTCTTTTCAGATCTGATTTTGGAACGGAGTCCAAACGGAATAATTCTTTCGCGGTGATTTTTTATGGATAATATCAAAAATACGAAAAGAAAAAGATACCGAAGGGGGGTCCCGAGGGCGCCACAAGCCCTATCTCCGCGACCCCCCGAGGTTGCACCAATCAAGCTTGTGGGCCCCTCGGGGGCCCACTTGATGCAACTCCACCGCCATATGGTCCTATAAATTCAGAAACCTCCAGAATGAAAACAAGATCGGGAGTTCCGCCGCCGCAAGTTCCTGTTTCCGCGAGATCTCATCTGGAGACCCTTCCCGGTGCCCTGTCGGAGGGGACTTTGGAGTTGGAGGGCTTCTTCATCAACATCATCGCCCCTCCAATGACTCGTGAGTAGTTCACTTCAAACCTACGGGTCCGTAGTTAGTAGCTAGATGGCTTCTTCTCTCTCTTAGATCTTCAATACAAAGTTCTCCATGATCTTCATGGAGATCTATCCGATGTAATCCTCTTTGGCGGTGTGTTTGTCGAGATCCGATGAATTGTGGATTTGTGAACAGATTATCTATGATATATATTTGAGTATTTGCTGATTTCTAAAATGCTTGATTTGATATCCTTGTAAGTCTCTCCGAGTCTTGGGTTTTGTTTGGCCAACTAGATCTATGATTCTTGCAATGGGAGAAGTGTTTGGTTTTGGGTTCTTCCCGTGTGGTGACCTTTCCGAGTGACAGTAGGGGCAGCAAGTCACACATCGTGTAGTTGCCATCAAGGGTAACAAGGTGGGCTTTGTCGTAGATATGAGATTTTCCATCTACATCATGTCATCTTGCTTAAGGCGTTACTCTGTTCTTTTGGACTTAATACACTAGATGCATGCTGGATAGCGGTCGACGTGTGGACAAATAGTAGTAGATGCAGAAAGTATGGGTCTACTTGTTTTGGACGTGATGCCTATAGGTATAATCATTGCCATAGATGACGTCACGACTTTGCGTGGTTCTATCAATTATCCGACAGTAATTCGTTCACCCACTGTCTACTTGCTTTCATGAGAGAAGCCACTAGTAAACACTACGGCCCCCGGGTCTATTCACACCTATCGTTTACACCTCCGCTTTTACTTTGCTTTGTTAATTTGTTGCTTTCAGTTCTCACTTGGAAAACAATCTATAAGGGATTGACAACCCCTTCATAGCGTTGGGAGCAAGCTTTTTGTGCTTGTGCAGGCACTTGTGATACTCCTTCACTGGATCGATACCTTGGTTCTCAAAACTGAGGGAAATACTTACCACCGCTGCGCTACATCACCCTTTCCGCTTCAAGGGAACACCAACGCAAGGCTCCAAGGCCGCGGGGAAATCCTTTGCATATTTTCCTAGGAAGTCCCTAAAGGCATAGCCGTAGCAGAAGGATTCCTGGTGTCGTTGCTGAGGAGTAAAGAACAGTCTCCCGTCAGCACTATTTCTGGCGCCGTTGGAAGGTCTTTTGTTGCATCAGCAGAGCGCCAAGGAGGCCACAAGCCTGGTTGCCGCGGGCCCCCATGGCCGCGGCAACAGGGCTTGTGGGCTCCCTGTGGGCCCCCTGCCTTGGCCCTCACGTCCCCCGATCTTCTTCTGTTCTGGAAAAATTTATTTTGGGGATTTTATTCCGTTTGGACTCCGTTCCAAAATCAGATCTGAAAAGAGTCAAAAACACAGAAAAAACAGGAACTGGCACTTGGCACTGAATTAATAAGTTAGTCCCAAAAAAGATATAAAAGGTATATAAAACATCCAAGGTTGGCAAGATAACAGCGTGAAACCATCAAAAATTATAGATACGTTTGAGACGTATCAAGCATCCCCAAGCTTAACTCTTGCTCGTCCTCGAGTAGGGAAGTGATAAAGAATGAATTTTTGATGCTTTCTTGCTACCTAGCATAGATGTCCTTTGTAACTCCTCTTATGTGATGTGAATGTTCAGATCCATTAGATTCAAAACAATAGTTTGCTATTAACGTGGAGACAATAATGCTTCAAGCAAACTAGCAAGGTAATCATGAACTTTCAAAATAACAAGGCCAAAAGAAAGTCATCCCTACAAAATCATATAGTCTGGCTATGCTCTATCATCCTTGCACAACGAATTTAAATCATGCACAACCCCGGTATTGGCCAAGTAATTGTTTTCACACCTTTACTTTCTCAAACCTTTTCAACTCTCACGCAATACATGAGCGTGAGCCATGGTTTTAGCACTATAAGTGGTGTGGAGTGTGGTGGAGGTTGCAATAAAAACAAGGAGAAGATGGTCACATTGACTAGGCATATCATTGAGCTATGGAGATGCTCATCAATAGATATCAAAGTGAATAAGTAGGGATTGCCATACAATTGATGCACTAGAGCTAAGAGTATGTGAAAGCTCTTAAAGAAAACTAGTGGGTGTGCATCCAACTTGCTTGCTCACGAAGACCTAAGGCAATTTTGAGGAAGCCTATCATTGGAATATACAAGCCAAGTTATATAATGATAATTTCCCACTAGCTATATGGTGGTGACAAAACGAGAGACTCTCAATCATGAAGATCATGGTGCTTAATATTCACAAGTGTGGAAAGGTGGTAGCATTATCCCTTCTCTCTTTTTCTCTCATTTTTTTTGGTGGGCTCTTTGGCGTCTTTTTTGGTGGCTATCTTTGGCCTCTTTTATTTCCTCACTTGGGACAATGCTCCATCAATGAGGATCATCACACTTACAACTCAAAACTTAGAGCAATGATGACTCTATATGGAATGCCTTCGGTAGTGTACCGTGACAATGATCTAGCATGGCATAGACATCAATGGGAACATCATGCTAGCTATCTTATGATCATGCAATGGCAATGTAGAAGTGGTGGCACATGTCATGGTGGTAGTTGCATGGCAATATATCTCGGAATGGCTTTGAAAAAGCCATAGTAGGTAGGTATGGTGGCTGTTTTAAGGGAGGCTAATGGTGGGTTTTGTGCACCGGCGAAAGTTCCATAGCACTAAAGAAGATAGTGATGGTGGAAGGTGAAAGTGCATCTAAACCATGGACTCATCATTAGTCATGAAGAACTCATATACTTGTTGCAAAAGTTTTAGTATTAATCGAAACAAAGCATTCAACGCATACTCCTAGGGGAAGGGTTGGTAGGTATAAACCATCGCGCGATCCCGACCGCCACACAAAGGATGATAATCAATATACTAATCATGCTCAGACTTCATCACATAGCGGTTCACCATACGTGCATGCTACGGGAATCACTAACTTCAACACAAGTATTTCTAGATCCACAACACCTTACTAATATAACTTCAATATTACCACAACCACAACTCAAAACTAATTGAGATGAATCAAACTTCTCTAACTATTCAATGCACATGAAGGTGGAATTTTTCATATCCCTTTGGATAACTACCCCTTTTGAGACTACTATCATAGCATAGATCAACTACCAAGCCGCGCGCTTCCGTGCTCTAAAAGATATAAGTGAAGCACATAGAGCAAAATCAACTAGCTCAAAAGATATAAGTGAAGCACATGTGAGCTAAATTGTTTAACCGAAGGATATAAGTGAAGCTCGACAAAATCACGGTGAGTGTATGTCTCTCTCTCTAGGTGTGCAGCAAGGAAGATTGTGACACACCAAAATTAAAGACTCCTATGATACAAGACGCCCTAAACAAAACACATAACATGTGGTGAATAAAAATATAGCCCCAAGTAACGTTACCGATGGATTGGAGACGAAAGAGGGGATGCCTTCCCGGGGTATCCCCAAGCTTAGGCTTTTACGGCATCCTTGAATCAACTTGGGGTGCCTTGGGAATCCCCAAGCTTGAGCTCTTTCCACTCTTTATCTCTTTGTCCATAATAACTTCACCCAAAACTTGAAAACTTCACAACACGAAACTTAAACAGAAACTCGTGATAACATTAGTATAAGAAAGCAAACCACTACTTCCTTAGGTACTATAGAAAACTTAAATTCTACTTATGTTGATGTTGGGTTACTGTATTTTCAATCTTCCATGGCTAATACCCCCCGATACTATCCATAGTTTCATCAAAATAAGCAACCAACTCAACAAAAACAGAATATGTTAACAGCAGACCAGTCTGTAGCAATCTTTACACTTGTGGTACTTCAAAAATTCGGCAAAATTACGAAGCTCTGAAGAATTTGCGTCGCAATCAGCAGCAAAAAGAATCAACTCAAAATCTCTTACAGCAAAAAAATGAAAATTCTTTTCGTGAGCAGAAAGTTTCTGTCTTTTCCAGCATGACCAAACGATCATCTCCAAGACTAATGATAACGGTTTTGCGTGGCACAAACGCAAAAAGGAACACAAAAAACACAATCATAACAGAATTATGAAAGTGTGGAAAGCACAAAACAGAAAGAAAAAGGATAGATTCGTTGGGTTGCCTCCCAACAAGCGCTATTGTTTAACGCCCTTAGCTAGGCAAAAGGTGATGGAATCACGTATAGTCGTCTTTGGTGCTCAAACCATAAGTAGCCCTCATCATAGATTCATAAGGCAATCTTATTTTCTTCCTAGGAAAATGCTCCATGCCCTTATTTAGGGGAAATAGAAATCTAATATTCCCTTCCTTCATATCGATGATAGACCCAATAGTCCTTTGGAAAGGTCTACCAAAAATAATAGGGCATGAAGGATTGCAATCTATGTCAAGTACAATGAAATCCACTGGTACATAGTTCTTATTTTCAACAATAAGAACATCATCGATCCTTCCCATGGGTTTCTTGAATTTAGAATCCGCAAGATGCAAATTAAGAGAACACTCTTCAATCTCATGAAAACCAAGAATATCACATAAAGACTTTGGAATCGCGGAAACACTAGCACCCAAATCACACAAAGTATTGCATTCATAGTTTTTGATTTTGATTTTGATAATAGGTCCCCACTCATCATGAAGTTTTCTAGGTACAGAGACTTCTAATTCGAGTTTCTCTTCAAGATATTTCATCATAGCATCCACGATCAGTGTGGTAAAGGCTTTGCTTTGACTATAAGCATGCGGAGAGTTTGCAATGGATTGCATCAAAGAGATGCATTCAAACAAGGAGCAACTATCATAATTGAATTCCTTGAAATCCAAAGTGGGAGTTTCATTACTACCCAAATTTTGATTTCTTCTACTCCACTCTCCACACCTTTATCATCAAGATAGTTGGGCTCCGAATCATTGGGGCGTTTTTCAACCAAAGTGGATTCATATCCAGCCCCTTCATCAATAGGTTTGACACACGAAAACAAAGATTCAAGAGGAGTCACACCAAGCACTTTAAGATCTTCGTGATTTGCATCACTAGAACGCACCCTAGCGCGAATTTGGGCGGTTCTTTCCTTGCTCTCATTCATGGAGACACACCTAGCTTTTAAAGTGTCATCCAAGTTGACCTTGGGAGGAGTACATCTAACTTTCAAAGCATCAATATCACAAGACATCCTATCAACGCTCTTAGCCAAATCGACTATGTTGAGTAGTTTTTCCTCTATGGACGCATTGAAAATCTTTTGAGAGTTGATGAACTCTTTGATATTACTCTCTAAATCAGAGGGTAATTTGTTGTGATTTCCATAAGTGTTGTTGTAGGAATTGCCATGATTGTTAGACGAGTTACAAGAAAAGGGCCTAGGAACATAGTTTCCTCTAAAAGCATTGTTGTTGCCAAAATTGTTCCTACCAACAAAATTAATGTCCAAACTAGCATTGCTACTCTCAATCAACGAAGATAGTGGCATGTCATTAGGATCTAAAGGAGCATTTCTACTAGCAACCAAATTCATCAACTCGTCCATCTTAGCACTAAGCGAGTTAATTTCTTCTATAGCGTGTACCTTTTTGCTAGCAGGTGACCTTTCAGTGTGCTACTGAGAGTAGTTGGTCATGATATTGTCTAGGAGTTTAGTAGCGTCTCCTAACGTGATTTCCATGAACGTTCCACCTGAGGCGGAGTCCAAGATATTGCGAGAAGCGAAATCCAAACCAGCGTAAAAGATTTGTATAATCATCCACAAACTCAAGCCATGAGCGGGACAATTTCTAATCATTAACTTCATCCTCTCCCAAGATTGTGCAACGTGTTCATGATCAAGTTGCTTGAAATTGATGATATCGTTACGTAGAAAGATAATCTTCGCCGGCGGAAAATACTTGGATATGTAAGCATCTTTGCACTTATCCCAAGAATCGATACTATTTTTAGACAAAGAAGAAAACCAAGTTTTTGCGCGATCTCGCAACGAAAAAGGAAAAAGCTTCAACTTAATCACTTCATTATCCACATCTCTTTTCTTTTGCATATCGCAAAGTTCAATGAAGGTATTGAGATGGGATGCGGCATCTTCACTAGGAAGGCCATAGAATTGCTCTTTCATAACAAGATTCAGCACGGCAACATTGATTTCATAAGATTCCGCACTAGTGGCAGGAGCAATCGGAGTACTAATAAAATCATTATTATTGGTACTCGAGAAGTCGCAAAGTTTGGTGTTTTCAGCCATGATGACTTCAACAAACCAACAAGAACACAAGCAAGCAAGAAAACTCGCAAAGGAAAACGGCAAAAGGCAAAAGAAAACGGCAAAGGAGAAAGGCAAAAAGGGCAAATGAAAACGGCAAGGGAGAAAGGCAAATGAAAACGGCAAATGTGAAGTGGGGGAGAGGAAAACGAGAGGCAACTGGAAAAAAAGGTAAATGCAAGAGATGAGTTTGTGACACCTACTTGGATAGATCTTGACTTGATCTCTCCTCCCCGGCAACGGCGCCAGAAATCCTTCTGCTACTGCGACAACACACCTTCCCTGGCAACGACGCCAGGAATCCTGCTGCTACGGCTACGCCTATAAGGACTTCCTTGGCAAATATGCAAAGGATTTCCCCGCGGCCTTGGAGCCTTGCGTTGGTGTTCCCTTGAAGAGGAAAGGGTGATGTAGCACAGCAGCGGTAAGTATTTCCCTCAGTTTGAGAACCAAGGTATCAATCCAGTAGGAGGAGCGTTCAAGTCACAAGTACCTGCACAAACACAAAGATCTTGCACCTAACGCTGTGAAGGGGTTGTCAATCCCTTATAGATTGTTTACAAAGTGAGAACTGAAAGCAAAGAGTAAACAAAGCAAAGTAAAAGTGAAAGTGGAAACGGTAGTTGTGAATAGACCCACGGGCCGTAGTGTTCACAAGTGGCTTCTCTCATGAAAGCAAGTAGACGGTGGGTGAACGAATTACTGTCGAGCAATGAATAGAACCGCGCAAAGTGGTGACGTTATCTATGGCAATGATTATATCTATAGGCATCACGTCCAAAACAAGTAGACCGATACTTTCGGCATCTACTACTATTACTCCACACGTCGACCGCTATCCAGCATGCATCTAGTGTATTAAGTTCAAAAGAACAGAGTAACGCCTTAAGCAAGATGACATGATGTAGATGAACAATCTCAAATCTATGATGAAAGCCCATCTTGTTACCCTTGATGGCAACAACATGATGTGCGCCTTCCTGCCCCTTCTGTCACTGGGAAAGGTCACCACACGGTATGAACCCAAAACCAAGCAATTCTCCCATTGTAAGAATCATAGATCTAGTTGGCCAAACAAAACCCAAGACTCGGAGAGACTTACAAGGATATCAAATCATGCATATAAGAAATCAGCAAATACTAAAATATAATTCATAGATAATCTGATCACAAATCCACAATTCATCGGATCTCGACAACACACCGCCAAAGAGGATTACATCGGATAGATCTCCATGAAGATCATGGAGAACTTTGTATTGAAGATCCAAGAGAGAGAAGAAGCCATCTAGCTACTGACTACGGACCCGTAGGTCTGAAGTGGACTATTCACGAGTCATTGAAGAGGCGATGATGTTGATGTAGAAGCCCTCCAACTCCAAAGTCCCCTCCGGTAGGGCACCGGGAAGGGTCTCCAGATGAGATCTCGCGGAAACGGAAGCTTGCGGCGGCGGAAAAGTGTTTTCGTGGATGCCCTTATTTTTTCTGCAATTTTAGGGAATTTATAGGCCAAAGAGCTAGGGCAGGGGAGCGCCAGGGAGGCCACAAGCCTGGTTGCCACATGCCCCCCTGACCGCGGCAACAGGGCTTGTGGGCTCCTTGTGGCCCCCCTGCCTTGGCCCTCATGTCCCCCGATCTTCTTCTGTTCTGGAAAAATTTATTTCGAGGATTTTATTCCGTTTGGACTCCTTTCCAAAATCAGATCTGAAAAGAGTCAACAACACAGAAAAAACAGGAACTGGCACTAGGCACTGAATTAATAAGTTAGTCCCAAAAAAGATATAAAAGGTATATAAAACATCCAAAGATGGCAAGATAACAGCGTGAAAGCATCAAAAATTATAGATACGTTGGAGACGTATCAACGATCTCCGCCTTCTTGATCTGACAAGAGATACAAAGAGGTAGCTAATTTCTCCGGCAGCGCGACAGCATGGCGGTGATGATGGTGGAGCTACTCCGGCAAGGCTATGCCATGCCGAACCGATCTAGCTGCGAGGTGTCACGAAGTGGTGGAGGGAGAGAGGTTTGCACAAAGGCTTGAGGTGCAAAAACCCTCTCAAACCTCCACTATATATAGGAGGAACCAAGGGGTGGCTGCCTTGCCTCCTACTCCAAGTAGGAGGGGTCGGCGGAGCCAAGGAGGAAGGTTTCCTCCTCCGGTTCTGTTTGGAGGAGGAGTCCTTTCCTTCTTGCCCACCTCCTCTTTTTTTTTCTTTTTTTCCTTTATTGTTGCCTTAGCCGAAATAGGCTTGTTGGGCTTGCCTCACCAGCCCACTAAGAGTTGGTGCCCCACCCATGGGCCTATTATGTCCTCTCCTGGGTGGGTGGCCCCTCCCGGTAAAACCCGAAACCCATTCGTCACTGCCGGTACTTTACCGGTACTGCCCGAAATCTTTCCGGAGGCCAAAATGCAACAATCCTATATATCAATCTTCGTTTCCGGACCATTCCAGAAACACTCGTGATGTCCTGGATCTGATCGTGGACTCTGAACAACATTCCGTTACCAACATCAATAATTCAACTATACTGAAAACATCACTGAACCGTAAGTGTGCAGACCCTGCGGGTTCGAGAACTATGCACACATGACCGAGACACTCGCTGGTCAATATCCAATAGCGCTACCTGGATGTCCCTATTGGATCCTACATATTCTACGAAGATCTTATCGGTTGAACCTCTATGTCAAGGATTCGCACAATCCCGTATAGCATTCCCTTTGTCCTTCGTATGTTACTTGCGAGAGATTCGATCGTCGGTATCTTCATACCTATTTCAATCTCGTTACCGGCAAGTCTCTTTAGTAACATTGCTTGGAAGGCTTGTTTGTGATGTTGTATTACCATGTGGGCCCCAAGACACCTCTCCATCACATGGAGTGACAAATCCCAGTCTTGATCCATGCTAACTCAACGGACACCTTCGGAGATGCCGGTAGAGTACCTTTATAGTAACCCAGTAACATTGCGACATTTGATACACACAAGGTATTCCTCTGGTGTCAGTGAGTTACATGATCTCATCGTCATAGGAATGAATACTTGACATGCAGAAAACAATAGCAACAAAATGACACGATCATATGCTACGTTCATATTTTGGGTCTTATCCATCACCTCATTCTCCTAATGTTGTGATCCCATCATCAAGTGGGAAGACTTGTCGATGGCCAGGAAACCTTGACTATCTTTGATCAACGAGCTAGTCAACTAGAGGCTCACTAGAGACAGTGTGTTGACTATGTATCCACACATGTATTTGAGTTTCCAATTAATACAATTATAGCATGGATAATAAAAGTTTAGCATGAACAATGAAATATAATAATAACCAATTTATTATTGCCTCTATGGCATATTCCAATAGATTCTTGTTTCAGGTTTGCTTCGTCTCGATAGAGTTTCGCAAGCGTGTGGGAAAGTGAGGATCCGTTCGACTACATCGGTTCGTCTGCTTCACAGAGTCATTCTTCTTCCCAGCTGGATACTAGGCAAGATGGTCATTTCCGTAGTTACCATTACTATCAATGCCATGCTAGTTGTCTTGTTTCTTTCGCTATGTCTCGTTTCCTACCACCTGTTAAATGTCAGCCTTTGAACATTGCCATGAAAACCTTCAACCTTCTACAACCTAGCAAACCACTGATTGGATATGTTACCGCTTGCTTAACCTTTGGATAGCATTGCTAGTTGCAGGTGCAGTTTCATTGTTATATCACCATATTAATTACTATTTAATTTAATGGACCTATATACTTGGTAAAAGATGGGAGGCTCGGCTTTCTAGCCTGGTGTTTTAGGCCACCTTTGCCACCCTAGTTTCGGTTACCGGTGTTATATTCCATAATCGAGCGCTCCTACCACGATCGGGGTTGTTATGGGGACCCCCTTGATAATTCATTTTTTATTAAGACTGGTCTAGCAAGGCCCAGCTTTGGTACTACATTTGCCTAATAACTAATGAACCGCACATGGAGTAATTAACCCGAGGAAACTTAATCAACCCCCGGGCCAGTGCTCCGCATGAGTGTTGGTCCAACCAGAGTGATCTCCGGCGCCCCCTAGTCACCCAGGGTTTAGCCAACCCGATGTCTAGCTCATCCGGCCATGCCCTGAGAACGAGATACGCGGCTCCTATCGGGACTGTCGGCACGCTGGGCGGCCTTGATGGATTTGTTTTACCTTTTACGAAATATCTTGTGCATCGGGATTCCGGTGAAACTTTGGGTAATCTCAAAGTTGAGGTTTTCCACTAAGGAGTCTGAAGAAATCGCAAGTTTCGTGATAGAGGATTTCTATGCAGCTTGTGGTAATTTGTGATGGACCAGTTGGAGCACCCCTACAGGGTTAAATCTTTCGGAAAGCCACGCTCGTGGTTATGTGGCAATGTGGAAACCTCGTTCAACATCCGGTTCTAGATAACTTGAAGTTAACTTAATTAAAACTTGTCAACTAAGTGCGTAACCATGACTATCTCTTTCATGAGCTCCTCTTTCGATTGACGACACGGTGGGGTTATGTCTGACGTAAGTAGGTGTTCAGGATCATTCATTTGATCATCACTAGTTCCCGTCCGCTCTGCGTAGGTCACCCCCCTCTTATTCTAGTACTCGTAAATTAGCCACCTTACAAAAATGCTTAGTCGCTTGTTGCAGCCTCACCACTTAACCTTACCTCACCCATTAAGCTTTGCTAGTCTTGATACCTTTGGAAATGAGATTGTTGAGTCCTCTATGGCTCACATATTACTACAAGACCGGTTGCAGCTACAGGTAAAGAGTTACTTGACACGAGCGCATTGATTGCTCATTTGAAGTTTTTTCTTCTTCTTCTTCAATCAAGGATGGGTTCCAGGCCGGCAGCCTGGGAGAGCAAGGATGGACGTCATTATTTTATCGTTAGTTTTCGTCCGTAGACAGACCCTGCTCTTCTTCATGATGATTGTATGTATTGTACTAATGTGACTCTGATGTAGCTTGTGGCGAGTGTAAGCCAACTCTTTATACTCATCGTTTCTTGTGAAACGATAAGATGCATTTCTATACCTCTAGAGGCCCTCGTGCCAAAATAAGGATAGGACCGCATCTTGGGCGTGACAGCCCTGCTACACACTGGTTGAAGTGATGGTTCAATAACCTCATCAAGTCTCCACCATCCTCCCACTCAATTCTTTTGAGAGAAACTTTTCCTTGAGAAAGGAACCGTTTCTAGAAACACTTTGCTTCCATAGTTCATACGGTGTCATCTTAACGGAATTATGTGGTGCCCTAATTAAAGTGAATGTGGTTGTCTCTAATGCCTAACCCAAAAACGATAGTGGTAATTCGATAAGAGACATCATAGTATGCACCACATCCAATAGGGTGCGGCTATGACATTCGGAAGCACCATCATCCTATGGTGTTCCAGGTGGCATTAGTTGTGAAACAATTTCCACAATGTCTTAATTGTGTAGCAAACTCACAACTCAGATATTCATCTCTATTATCATATCATAGACATTTTATCCTCTTGTCACGACGATCTTCAAATTCACTCTGAAATTACTTGAACCTTTCAATAATTCAGACTTGTGTTTCATCAAGTAAATATTGTAGCATCTACTCAAATCATCTGTGAAGTAAGAACATAACGATATCCACTGCGTGCCTCAGCACTGATTGGACTGCACACATCAAAATGTATTACTTCCAACAAGTTACTTTATTGTTCCATCTCACTAGAAAACGAGGCCTTGAGTCATCTTGCCCATGTGCTAGATTTGCATGTCTCAAATGATTCAAAATCAAGTGAGTCCAATCAATCCATCTACATGGAGTTTCTTCATGCGTTTATACTAATAGACATTGTTCGCATGTCTCAAACTTTTCAAAAACGAGTGAGTCCAAAGATCCATGAGCATGGAGCTTCTTCATGCGTTTTATACAAATATTACTCAAATGGCAATGCCACAAGTAGTTGGTACTATCATTACTACTTTATATCTTTGGCACCAATATTATGAACATGTGTATCACTACGATCGATATTCAATAAACCATTCATTTTAGGTGCAAGACCATTGAAGGTTTTATTCAAATAAACAAAGTAACCATTATTCTCTTTAAATGAATAACCGTATTGCGATAAACACAATACAATCATGTATATGCTCAATGCAAACTCCAAATAACAATTATATAGGTTTAACACTAATCCTGATGGTAGAGGGAGCATGGGATGTTTGATCACATCAACCTTGGAAACACTTCCAACACATATCATCACCTCGCCTTTAGCTAGTCTCCTTTTATTCTGTAGCTTTTATTTCGAGTTACTAACACTTAGCAACTGAACCGGTATCTAATACCTTGGTGATACTAGGACTTCTAGTAAAGTACACATCAATATCATGTATATCTAATATACTTTTGTCGACTTTGCCAGCCTTCTCATCTACCAAGTATCTAGGGTAGTTCCTCTTCAGTGACTGTTCCCCTCATTACAGAAGCACTTAGTCTTGGGTTTGGGTTCAACATTGGGTCTCTTCACTAGCGCAGCAACTCATTTTCCGTTTCATGAAGTATCCCTTCTTGCCCTTGCCCTTCTTGAAACTAGTGGTTTTACTAACCATCAACAATTGATGCTCCTATTCGATTTCTATTTTCGCGGTGTCAAACATCGCGAATAACTCAAGGATCGTCAAATCTATCCCTGATATGTTATAATTCATCATGAAGCCCTAGTAGCTTGGTGGCAGTGACTTTGGAGAACCATCATTATCTCAGGTGGAAGATCGACTCCCACTCGATTCAAGCGATTGTAGCACTCACAAAATCTGAGCACATGCTTAACGATTGAGATTTTCTCCCTTACTTTATAGGCAAAGAATCTTGTTGGAGGTCTCATACCTCTGAACAAGGGCACGAGCCTGAAATCCCAATTTCATCCCTTGGAACATCTCGTATGTCCCGCGACATTCGAAACGTCTTTAGCGCCTCAATTCTAAGCCATTTAAGCATTATGCACTGAACTATCATGTAGTCATCAAAAACGTGTATGTCAGATGTTTGCAACATTTACAAACGGTGCTCGGGGTTTAGCACACCGTGTGGTGCATTAAGACATAATCCTTCTGTGCAGCAATGCAGACAACCCTGAATTTACGAACCTAGTCCGTATAATTGCTACTTATCATATTTCAACGAAATTTTCTCTAGGAACATCTTAAAGATAGTAGAGCTATAGGGCAAGCTACAACATAATTTGCAATGACCTTTTGACTATGTTCATGATAATGAGTTCAATTAATCATATTACTTAGGAACTCCCACTCAAATTCACATCCCTCTAGTCATTTGAGTGATACATAATTGATATAGACTAGGCCGTGTTCGATGATCACGTAAGACGGACTAGTCATCAGTGGTGAACATCTCCATGTTGATCGCATCTGCTATACGACTCATGTTCGACCTTTCGGTCTCTCGTGTTCCGAGGCCATGTATGTACATGCTAGGCTCGTCAAGTCAACCTAAGTGTTTCGCGTGTGCAAATCTGGCTTACGCCCGTTGTATGCGAACGTTAGAATCTATCACACCCGATCATCAAGTGGTGCCTCGAAACAACGATCCTTTGCAACGGTGCACACTTAGGGGAAACACATTTCTTGAAATTTTAATGAGGGGTCATCTTATTTATGCTACTGTCGTTCTAAGCATATAAGATGTAAAAACAAGATAAACATCACATGCAAATCATAAAGTGACATGATATGGCGAATATCATCTTGTGCCTTTGATCTCCATCTTCGGAGCACGGCATGATCACCATTGTCACCGGCACGATGCCATGATATCCATCGTCGTGTCTTCATGAAGTTGTCTCACCAACTATTACTTCTACCACTATGGCTAACAGTTAGCAATAAAGTAAAGTAATCATATGGCGTTTTTGATTGACATGCAGGTCATACAATAAATTAAGACAACTCCTATGGCTCCTGCCAATTGTCATACTCATCGACATGCAAGTCGTGATTCCTATTACAAGAACATGATCAATCTCATACATCACATATATTTCATCACATCCTTTTGGCCATATCACATCACATAGCATACCCTGCAAAAACAAGTTAGACGTCCTCTAATTGTTGTTGCAAGTTTTACGTGGCTGCTATGGGTTTCTAGGAAGAACAATTCTCATGTACGTAACAACCACAATGGTGATATGCCAATTGCTATTTACCCTTCATAAGGACCCTCTTCATCGAATCCGATCCGACTAAAGTGGGAGAGACAGACACCCTCTAGTCACCTTATGCAATGGGTGCATGTCAAGCGGTGGAACCTGTCTCACGTAAGAGTATGTGTAAAGTCGGTCCGAGCCGCTTCATCCCACAATGCTGCCGAATCAAGATAAGACTAGTAACAGTAAGCAAATTGACCAAATCATCGCCAACAACTACTTGTGTTCTACTCGTGCATAGAATCTACACATAAACCTGGCCATGATACCACTATTGGGGAACATAGTAATAATTAAAAAAAATCCTACGTGTCACCAAGATCAATCTAGGAGATGCAAGCAACGAGAGAGAGGGACTGCATCTTCATACCCTTGAAGATCACTAAGCGATAGTGTTACAAAGAACGCAGTTGATGGAGTCGTACTCGTGGTGATTCAAATCACGGAATATCCGATCCAAGCGCCGAAAGAACGGCGCCTCCACGTTCAACACATGTACAGCCCGGGGACGTCTCCTCCTTCTTGATCCAGCAAGGGGGAGGAGAAGTTGAGGGATAGCTCCGACAGCACGACGTCGTGGTGGCGGTGAAGCTCGTGGTTCTCCGGCAGGGCTTCGCTAAGCACTACGGAGGAGGAGGAGGTGTAGGAGGGGGGAGGGTTGCGATAGGGGCACGGGGTGAGGCTCCCACGCGCCTCCCAACTATATATAGGGGTGGAGGGGCGGGTTTCTTGACCTCCAAGTCCATTGGCGTGTTGGCAAATGTAGGAGGAAAGAAATCCCATCCTTTCCCTTCCCCACCGATTGTTATCCCTCCTTTTTAGGGATCTTGATCTTATCCCTTCGGGATATAATCTTATTCCTTCTAAGGGGGATCTTGGTGCACCTTGACGAGGGGTGTGGGGCCTTTCCCCCACTACCCACGTTCATGTGGGTCCCCCCAAGCAGGTGGACCCCACTCCGGAACCTTCTAGAACCTTCCCGGTACAATACCGAAAAATCCCAAACATTTTCCGATGACCAAAATAGGACTTCCCATATATTAATCTTTACCTACGGATAATTCTGGAACTCCTCGTGACGTCCAGGATCTCATCCGGGACTCCGAACAACTTTCGGTCACCACATACAATTCCCATTACAACTCTAGTGTCACCGAACCTTAAGTGTGTAGACCCTACGGGTTCGGGAACCATGCAGACATGACAGAGACACCTCTCCGTCCAATAAGCAATAGCGTGATCTGGATACCCATATTGGCTCCCACATGTTCGATGATGATCTCATCAGATGAACCACGATATCGGGGATTCAATTAATCCCATATACAATTCCCTTTGTCTATCAGTATGATACTTGCCCAAGATTCGATCGTCGGTATCCCTATACCTTGTTCAATCTCGTTACCGGCAAGTCTCTTTACTCGTTCTGTAACACATGATCACTTGACTAACTCCATAGTCACATTGAGCTCATTATGTTGATGTATTACCAAGTGGGCCCAGAGATACCTCTCTATTACATGGAGTGGCAAATCCAAGTCTCGATTCGTACCAACCCAACACACACTTTTTGAGATACCTGTAGTGCACCTTTATAGTCACCCAGTTATGTTGTGACGTTTGATACACCCAAAGCATTCCTACGATATTCAGGAGTTGTGCAATCTCATGGTCTAAGGAACTGATACTTGACATTATAAAAGTTGTAGCAAACGAACTACACGATCTTGTGCTATGTTTAGGATTGGGTCTTTTCCATCACATGATTCTCCTAATGATGTGATCCCGTTATCAATGACATCCAATGTCCATGGTCAGGAAACCATGACCATCCATTAATCAACGAGCTAGTCAACTAGAGGCTCACTAGGGACATGGTGTGGTCTATGTATTCACACATGTATTACGGTTTCCGGTTAATACAATTATAGCATGAACAATAGACAATTATCATGAACAAGGAAATATAATAATAGCCAATTTATTATTGCCTCTAGGGCATATTTCCAACAGGCCGGTAGATCTGGATGGTCAAGAGGTGCCACTTCATTTGGTGTATGACCAAGTTATGCCCGCCACACGTATCTTGCAAGAAGACTGTACCGTGGATACAATAATAGATAATCTTGACAAGCAATCGGGTGTTTGATTCTATGTAGTTATGTACTATACATCAAAAATACTCCATCCATTCTATAAATGTTTTATTAACCGTCCATCGGCTTCTACCTCCCCCACAAGTGGCCAAGGAGTGTTCCATACTATGTGACCTGAGGTAACAGTAAGTCACTTCGAAGAACGAGGCAATCGAGCCATCTGGTGCAAACAAACATAATGTGCTCGGGGATTTTATGTTATGTTACTTCTTAACGTAAGAAACATCTTCCCAAGAAAACGGTTCCTCCATGGGTTCCTTTCTTCGGGTTGCTAGGGTAACCTTAGACTTTATAACCGGATACCCGCAGTATGCGGGTGATGGTTACTTCGGGAAAATAACCCTAGGTTTTGGTGATGATCACCGACTATTTTCACTTCCTTCTTGGCCGAACAATTGTCTTCTTAAGAATGCTAGCTTTCGGCTTCGCCCGTCTGAGGTACGTACCAGGGTGATCTGGTCGTAACAATCACATAGATGCTCCCTTTACCCCTAGACAAACAATTGGGAACGTAGAGGGTAAGCATAGAAGCAAGGCAACCCATCTTGGCTAAATCTTAAGCCAAATTTATGCATATTGTGGCTTAAAACGATACTCGAAGGGTGCATACATGGCAGAGACAAATAGATGCATGAAAAAAAGAATATATAGATCGACTTTGATAAGAAGCCCCAAGGTGTGACCGGATAGTACATTTGAAAATGTATGCCGAGGAAAAATTAACATAGCTCGGTTTAGCGAACACATCCTTGGAAATGCTAACCAATTCAAAAAATGGAAAAGGGAAAGGAAAAAATATGAAAGGATATAAACTAGTGAGGATGACGACACCGGTCTAGCCGTAGAAATGACGAAGCTGAGCTGCATTCCATGAGTTCGGTTCAAGGCCATTGTCCGATGGGTTCCAAAGGCGATACGCTTCTCGTGTAAGTACTTCATCGATTATGAAAGGATCCTCCCATTTGGGCGAGAGTTTATGCTTCTTCTTTTCCTGGCGGCGTAAAACAAGTTCGCCCACATTGTATGCCTTCGCTCGAACTTACGTACTCTCGTAGCGCAGAGCTTGTTGTTGATAAAAAGTAGAGCGGACCTAAGCTATATCGCGCTCGACTTCGAGAGCGCCTAGGTCATCCTATTGATCTAGCTCCTCCACCTTTTCTTCGTACATGCGCACTCTAGGCACATCATGGATGATGTCGCAGGGGAGGACTACTTCTTCCTCATAAACCATAAAAATGGTGTGTATCTCGTTGATCCATTTGGGTGGTGCGCAGCACCCATAATATGGAGCCAAGCTCCTCCATCCAATGCGAGACAGATTCTTTATGAGAATGGACAGGCTGAGGTTCGTTGCCGCTAATAATACGACCGTTAGCCCGTTCAACTTGTCCATTAGTCTGTGGGTGATATACCGAGGCGTAATCTAGCTTGATGCTCATGTTAGTGCAGCAGTCCTTTACCTCCTCGGCTATGAAATTAGATTCATTGTGTGTTATTATACTATAGGGGACACCGTAACGGTGGATCACGTCGGATATAAAGTCGACAACTGGCCCGGACTTCATGTTTCTTCACTCTACTTGGGGAATTTGTCGACCATGACTAATAGATATTTCTTTTTCTTCGTCCCCCTTTAAGTGGCCCGACCATGTCCAGCCCCCAGGCCGCGAAAGGCCAGGTGATTGGTATCGTTCGAAGAGTCGTTGGGGGCATGTGGCTTTGATTTGGAAAGAGGTGACAACCAACACAATGTTGGACAAGCGTGTGGGCATCATCACGGGTCGTGGGCCAAAAGAATCGAACTCAAAAGGACTTGCTTACAAGGACCCGAGCTAGTGTGTTTTGGCCGCCCACGCATGCGCGTATCTCGGCCAAGAGCTGCTTTCCTTCTTCTTTGGATATGCACCATTGGAAAACTCTAGCTGAGCTTATCTTATATAGCTCACCATCATGGATCTTCTAGGCATTGGATCGCCGAATTATTCGTCTTGCCTTGGTCTAGTCATTGGGGAGTTCTTGGTGGAGAATATAGGCAAGGAAGGGATTGAACCATGACGTGATTACTGCCATAACTTTGCGACTCGAAGTCGTTTCTTCAAGTGTCAAATCACCGACGATTTGTTCATCTCGTTTGATGAATGGATGGATGATCTCTTCTGGTCCATTAGCTTCAGCTTCCTTGTCCTAATCATGCCATACAATGGATGGCTTAAAAGTCATTCCAAAAAGGTGTTCTTAGGGATGGGCTCCCTCTTGGCGCCCATGCGGGCGAGAACATCATCAACTTGATTTTTGTCTCTGGAGACATGGTGGAGTGCCAATCCTTCAAACTGTGCGGATATTTTGAGGATGACATTTGTATATGCTGCCATCTTTGGGTTCTTAGCGTTGAATTAGGTGTTGATTTTAGAGATGGCGTGGTTAAAGTTTCCTCATACTTCGGGCCATTGTACGCCCATCGATGTTGCCATCCAAAGTCCATGCAACAAAGCCTCGTATTCGGCCGCATTATTGGAATCGATGTACATGATCTGCAATACGTACCGGATGTTGTCACTAGTGGGGGATGTAAATACAACTCCATCCCCTAGTCAGGCAAGTGTCTTGGATCCGTCTAAGTACATCGTCCAATGGGAGTATGTAATGTATTCTCTGGGGAGCTCGGCATCCGTCCATTCAGCAAGAAAATGAGCCAACACCTCACATTTAATAGCTCGATGTGGTTTGTACGCAATTTTTAAGGGAGGAGGTCAATGGCCCATTTTTCTATACGACCGGTGGCGTCCCTGTTGTTAATTATATCATATAGTGGTACTTCGGATGCCACCGTGAGCGAACACTCTTGAAAGTAATGTCGGAGCTTTCGGGACGCCATGAAAACTATATAGGCTATCTTCTCGTAATGCGGATACCTAGATTTGCATGGGGTGAGCACTTCTGATACCTATTAGACTAGCCTCTGCACCCGAAACTTGTGACCGTGAGCCTCTCGTTCGACAACGAGAACCGCACTGACCACTTGATTTGGGATGAGATGTACAACAACATTGGTTTACCTATGCCTCATGCTACTAATATAGGATTGTCAGCCGATAACGTTTTAATTTCTTCCAGTGCGGCCGTTGCTTTGTCGGTCCACTCGAAAATTTTGGTCTATTTGAGCAGACTATAGAGTGGTAGTGCCTTTCCATGAAGGTGAGCTATAAGGCGGCTCAAAGCAGCCATGCAGCCAGCCAGTTTTTGAACATGTTTCAATTCCGTAGGGATCACTAGTTCAGATAAGGCTCGTATTTTTGTTGTATTGGCATGTATTCCTATATGGGAGACGATAAATCCAAGAAGTTTACCAGCGAGAACTCTGAAGACGCATTTGCCCACTTTGAGTCGTATATCATATGCCCGTAGATTACCACGGGTTTCCAGAGGTTGTCCACCAGCTGGCTGACGTGTTTGGTCTTGTTGACCACGTCGTCCTCGTATGCCTCAACCGTTTTGAAGATTTGATTTTCTAGGTATGTCTGAATCATGTGCTGGTATGTGGCGCATGCGTTTTTTAACCCGAAGGGCATTGTGTTAAAGCAGAATGGCCCGTAGGGTGATGAACATGGTTGCAGCTTGGTCAGACTCCTTCATTTTGATTTGATGGTACCCGGAGTAGGCATTGAGGAAGCACAGTGGGTCATGTCCGGCGTTGACATCAATGATCTGGTCTATTCAGAGTAAGGGAAAGTGATCCTTAGGGAAGGTTTTATTTAGGTCATTGAAATCGATGCACAACCGCCAGGATTTGTCTTTCTTTGGCACCATGACCGAATTTGCCAACCATTCGGGGTATTCGATTTCTCGGATGAATCCGACTTCGAGTAGTTTTGCTAGTTCTTCGCCCATAGCTTGAAGCTTGGGTTCGGAAAATCGGTGTAACGTTTGTTTGACTAGCTTCAAGCCTGAGATTATGTTTAGGACTTGCTCCGCTAGTCTTCGTGGGATTCCTGGCATATGTAAGGGGTGTCAGGAAAATATGTCCCAGTTTTCGTGCAAGAATGTGCACGGTGCTTGTCAACCGCGGGGTCTTGCTGAGCTCCAATGGACGTTTTTTTGTTGGGGTCCGGTGGATGCACTTGAAATTTGATAATTTCATCTCGTTGTTTGAAGGATATGGATTTGGACCTCTTACTGAGGATTACATTATCCCTGTCTACCATCGAGCGGAGTGTCGTTAATTCCTGTGTTGCGAGAGTCTTGGACAATGCCTCGAGGGCGAGCGATGCTATTTTATTTTCGGCCCAAAGAACTCTGTCCAGGTAACTTATAGTTGTGATCACGTTGTTGGGCCCTCGCATTTTGAGCTTCATATACCCATAATATGGAATGGCCTGAAATCTTGTGAAAGCGTCACGGCCCAACAGGGCGTGATAACCATTGTGAAAGGGCACAATATGAAAGAGAATTTATTTGGACCTGTAGTTTTTAGGGGTGTCGAATACCACATCAAGAGTGACTCATCTTGTGCAACGTGGCTCTTTTAGGGGTATGATCCCTCGGAAGGTCGTGTGACTGTATTGTAAAATTTCATTTTGTCGAGGGTATCCTCATAAATGAGGTTTAAACCATTGCCATCGTCCAATAACACATTGTGGAGTCTGAAGCCGACTAATGTGGGGTCAAGGACCAGGGCGGTAGGTGTTCGGCCAAGGCGGGTTCTCGGCTGGTCTGCCACGCCGAATGTAATGGGTGTGTTTGTCCATGAATTTGTTGCTACCAACTAGTGTATTTGGTCGAGTTCTCGAAGAGCTCTCTTCCTCTGGTTTTTGAGGGAAACGTCTCATAGATCGTTAGGATCGCGTAGTTGTTATCCGGTGGTGTTGCTAAACGTCTGCTTGAGAGTGATAACCTCAGGATGGCCTCTCCGCTTTTTGCGACTTGCCTAAGGGTTCGTATTTAGCTGGGCGGAGTTTATGGGGCACATCTTGTTTAGTAGTTCGTCAAGGACAGTTCTCGATCTTGCAAGGGGTTTATTCTTTTCCTTGGGGGGCTCATGTTCGGACGGCCATTGTGGGGGTACGCGCTTCCTCCGAGTTCTTGTGGGTTCCTCGGTAGGGGTTGACTCCGTACGCATTTGTTGAGTCTGCCACATGCTTTCCATGGCACCGTATTTTTGTACTAGAGTCTATAGCTCGGTGAGGGTTTGAACATGGAGACGGGCGATGGCGTTTAGGATTCCTTCATCGTGGAAGTCTTGGCACAAGGTTGCTATAATTTCCTGGCCACTACAATCCGATATCGTGTTTTTGGTGTGTAGGAATCTATCCCAAAAGTGACGGGTCATTTCCCCTAGCTGTTGTTTGACGTGCAATCGGTCCCGTATATCGGGCTTCCCCGAATGACTTGGAGAGTATTTGACTTGGGGTTGGGTGGGGAAATTTTCTATATTCCGATAGGATGTGAGTCCGAAGATTTAGCGGTCGTGTCTGGTACCATCGTGGAATCCGGCCCGCTGGGTTCGGGGTACGAATTATTGACCGAATACTGCCACATAGAATCCAGGTCGTGCGCCGAATTGGGGTTCGATCATGAACTCTTTTCGAGACGGAGTTTGAATTAGGAACTAGAGGAATGATCCTGATGATCACAAACCCGAACGCAAACCATTCTAAGCTCTGGCGGTTCAGAGGGTGAATCTTCGGCCGAGTCCTAGATGGTGGCGGCCAAGTGTGTTATAGGTGGGACATAAATTTCCCAAACATCGATTTGACCGTGATATGATCACAAACTGAGGGTTGGCCATCGGTTATCCCCATGGCTTGGATCTGGTCGAGTAGTGATACGTCTCCAACGTATCTATAATTTTTTATGGTTCCATGCTATTATCTTGTCAAACTTTGGATGTTTTGTATGCCTTTTATATCTTTTTTGGGACTAACTTATTAACTCAGTGCCAAGTGCCAGTTCCTGTTTATTCTGTGTCTTTGACCTTTTCAGAGGAGGATTTTAAACGGTGGCCAAACGGAATAAATCTTCCGAAAAGATTTTTTCCGGAACAAAAGATACGCACAAGACTTGAGAACCAAGGCAGGGGCCACCAGGCGACCCCACAATCCCCCTAGGCGCGGCCAGGGGGCCCGCGCCTAGCAGGCTTGTAGGCCCCCTGTGGCTCGTCTGCCCTACCTATTCCACCTATAAATTCAGGAAAAATCCAAAAGTGCCGAGGAGATCCACGAAAACACTTTTCCGCCGCCGCAAGCTTCTGTTTCCGCAAGATCCCATCTGGGGCACGTTCTGGTGCCCTGTCGGAGGGGGGATTCGGATACGGAGGGCTTCTTCATCAACACCATGACCTCTCCGATGATGCGTGAGTAGTTCACCATAGACCTACGGGTCCATAGCTAGTAGCTAGATGGCTTCTTCTCTCTCTTGGATCTTCACTACAAAGTTCTCCATGATCTTCATGGAGATCTATCCGATGTAATCTTCTTTTGCGGTGTGTTTGTCGAGATCCGATGAATTGAGGATTTATGATCATATTATCTATGAATCTTATTTGAGTTTCTTCTGATCTCTTATATGCATGATTTCATATCCTTGTAATTCTCTTCGAGTTGTCGGTTTTGGTTGGCCAACTTGATCTATGATTCTTGCAATGGGAGAAGTGCTTGGTTTTGGGTTCATACCGTGCGGTGACCTCACCCAGTGACAGAAGGGGTAGCGAGGCACGCATCGTGTTGTTACCATCAAGGGTAAAAAGATGGGGTTTACATCATTGGTTTGAGTTTATCCCTCTACATCATGTCATCTTGCTTAAGGCGTTACTCTGTTCGTCATGAACTCAATACACTAGATGCATGCTGGATAGCGGTCGATGTGTGGAGTAATAGTAGTATATGCAGAAAGTATCGATCTACTTCTCTCGGACGTGATGCATATATGTATGGTCATTGCCTTATATATCGCATGACTTTGCGCGGTTCTATCAATTGCTCGACAGTAATTTGTTCACCCACCGTAATATTTGCTATTTTGAGAGAAGCCTCTAGTGAACACTATGGCCCCCGGGTGTACTTCACATCATATTTTCAGCCTTACACTTTTACTTCGTTGCAATTTCACCTTCAGATCTCACTTTGCAATCAATCTTGAAGGGATTGACAACCCCTTTATAGCATTGGGTGCAAGCTCGTTTGTGTTTGCGCACGTACTCTGGACACTTGGCTTGATTCTCCTACTGGATTGATACCTTGGTTCTCAAACTGAGGGAAATACTTACTGCTCCTGTGCTGCATCACCCTTTGCTCCTCAAGGGGAAAACCAACGCAAGATCAAGAGGCCGTTGGGGACTCCTGGCGCCGTAGCAGAAGGATTTCTGGCACTGTTGCTCGGGAAAAACAAAATTTACAAAAATATTTGCCTTTTTCGAGTGCCTTTTTCGTTCGCCCTTTCTCTCGGTTGCTTTCTGTTCGCTTGTGTGCTTGTTTGCTTGCTGAAGTCACCATGACTGAAAACACCAAACTTTGTGACTTCTCGAATACTAATAATAATGATTTTATTAGTACTCCGATTGCTCCCGCCACTAGTGCGGAATCATATGAAATCAATGCTGCTTTGTTGAATCTTCTTATGAAAGAGCAATTCTCCGGCCTTCCTAGTGAAGACGTCGCATCCTATCTTAATACCTTCATTGAGCTTTGCGATATGCAAAAGAAGAAAGATGTGGATAATTATGTGATTAAATTGAAGCTTTTTCCTTTCTCGTTGCGAGATCAAGCAAAAACTTGGTTTTCGTCTTTGCCCAAAAATAGTATTGATTCTTGGAACAAGTGCAAAGATGCCTATATATCCAAGTATTTTCCGCCGGCTAAGATTATCTCTCTCCGTAGTGATATCATGAATTTTAAGCAACTTGATCATGAACATGTTGCACAATCTTGGGAGAGAATGAAATTGATGACTAGAAATTGTCACGCTCATGGCTTGAGTCTTTGTATGATTATACAAATCTCTTACGCTGGCTTGAATTTCGCTTCTAGAAATATCTTGGACTCCGCCTTAGGTGGAACGTTCATGGAAATCATATTAGGAGAAGCCACAAAACTCCTAGACAATATCATGACAAATTACTCTCAGTGGCACACTGAAAGGTCACCTACTAGTAAAAAGGTACACGCTATAGAAGAAATTAACTCGTTGAGTGCTAAGATGGATGAGTTAATGAATTTGGTTTCTAGTAGAAGTGCTCCTTTAGATCCTAATGATATGCCCTTGTCTTCCTTGGTTGAGAGTAGCAACGCTAGCTTGGACGTTAATTTTGTTGGTAGGAATAATTTTCGCAACAACAATGCTTTTAGAGGAAACTATGTTCCTAGGCCTTTTCCTAGTAACCCCTCTAATAAGTTTGGCAACTCCTACAACAATACTCATGGAAATTAAAATAAATTACCCTCTGATCTAGAGAGTAATATCAAAGAGTTTATCAACTCGCAAAAGATTTTCAATGCGTCAATAGAGGAAAAACTACTCAAAATTGACGATTTGGCTAGGAGTGTTGATAGAATGTCTAGTGATATTGATGCTTTGAAAGTTAGATGTGCTCCTCCCAAGATCAATATAGATGAAACTTTGAAAGCTATGCGTGTTTCCATGAGTGAGAGCAAAGAAAGAACTGCCCAAATTCGTGCTAGACATGAATGGCTTAAGAAGGCGTGTTCTCATGATAAGAATCACGAAGATCTTAAAGTGGTTGGTGTGACTTCCATTGAATCCTTGTTTTATAGTGAAAACCTAATGATGATGGGGCTGGATATGAATCCACTTTGGTTGAAAAACGCCCCAATGATTTGGAGTCCATCTATCTTGATGCTAAAAGCATTAAAAGTGGAGTAGAAGATATCAAAACTTTGAGTAGTAATGAAACTACTACTTTCGATTTCAAGGAATTCAATTATGATAGTTGCTCCTTGATTGAATGCATTTCCTTGATGCAATCCATGCTAAACTCTCCACACGCTTATAGCCAAAACAAGGCCTTTACCGATCATATCATCGAAGCCATGATAAAATCTCTTGAAGAGAAACTTGAGTTGGAAGTTTCTATTCCTAGAAAGCTTAATGATGAGTGGGAACCTACTATCAAAATCGAAATCAAAAACTATGAATGCAATGCTTTGTGTTGTGAAGTTTTCAAGTTTTGGGTGATGTTCTCATGGACAAAGGGATAAATAGTGGAAAGAGCTCAAGCTTGGAGATGCCCAAGGCATCCCAAGCCAAATTCAAGGACACCAAAAAGCCTAAGCTTGGGGATGCCCCGGGAAGGCATCCCCTCTTTCGTCTTCAATCCATCGGTAACATTACTTGGAGCTATATTTTATTCACCACATGATATGTGTCTTCTTTGGAGCGTCTTGTATCGTAGGAGTCTTTTCTTTTTGTTGTTTCACAATCATCCTTGCTGCACACCTTTTGAGAGAGACATGCACTCATCGTGAATTTGCTAGAATACTCTTTGTGCTTCACTTATATCTTTTGAGCTAGACAATGTTGCTCTATGTGCTTCACTTAGATCTTTTACAGCACGGCGGTGCGTAACTTGGTAGTTGGCTTGTGCTATGAAAGTAGTCCCAAAGGTGATAGGTATCCAAAGAGGATACAATAAAACTTCCATATTCATGTGCATTGAGTAGAAGAGAAGTTTGATTCCTCTCAATTAGTTTTGAGACGTGGATTTTGTAATAATAAGAGTCATGTTAGTAGGGTGTTGTGAATCTAGAAATACTTGTGTTGAAGTTAGTGATTCCCGTAACATGCACGTATGGTGAACCGCTATGTTACGAAGTCGGAGCATAATTGATCTATTGATTGTCATCCTTTGAGTTGCGGTCGGGCTCACGCGATGGTTTACACCTACCAACCGTTCCCCTAGGAGTATGCATTTAGCACTTTGTTTCGATTACTAATAAAAACTTTCGCAATAAGTATGTGAGTTCTTCATGACTAATGTGAGTCCATGGTATAGATGCACTTTCACCTTCCACCATTGCTAGCCTCTCTAGTACCGCGCAATTTTCGCTGGTGCACAAACCCACCATATGCCTTCCTCAAAATAGCCACCATACCTACCTACTATGGCATTTTCATAGCCATTTCGAGATATATTGCCATGCAACTCCCACTGTTCCATCTCATGACTTGAGTCGTCACTCTCATATTGCCATTGCATGATCGTAAGATAGCTAGCGAGATGTTTCAACGTCATATGCCAAGCTAGATCGTCGCACATCCCGGTACACTGCCGGAGGCATTTCCTATAGAGTCGTCATCATTCTAAGCTTTGAGCTGTGAGTAAATAAAAGTGTGATGATCATCATTATTAGAGCATTGTCCCATGTGAGGAAATAAAAAAAAGAGGCCAAAGTTGCCCACATAAAAAAATAAAAAAAAGAGAGGCCAAAGAGCAAAACAAAAAAAGAGAAAAGGAGAGAAGGGACAATGCTACTATCTCTTTCCACACTTGTGCTTCATGATAGCACCATGATTTTCATGATTGAGAGCCTCTTGTTTCATTATATAACTTGGCTTGTATATTCCAATGATGGGCTTCCTCAAAAATTGCCCTAGGTATTCGTGAGCAAGCAAGTTGGATGCACACCCACTACTTCTCCTTTTGAGCTTTCACATACTTATAGATTTAGTGCATCCTTTGTATGGCAATCCCTACTCATTCACATTGATATCTATTAATGGATGATACGTCTCCATTGTATCTACTTTTACAAACTATTTTGCCCTTGTTTTGGACTCTAATTTGCATGATTTGAATGGAACTAACCTGGACTGACGTTGTTTTCAGCAGAATAGCCTTGGAGTTGTTTTTTGTGCAGAAATCAAAGTTCTCAGAACGTCCTGAAAATTTACGGAGAATATTTGTGGAAAATATGAAAAATACCTGCGCAAAGATCCACCTGAGGGTGTGGACCAATGGGCCACAAGCCCTGCCACCGCCCCCTGGTGGCGGATGGCAAGCTTGTGGGGCCCACGTGGCTCTGCCGCCCCCAATCTCAGCTCTATAAGTTCACTTTCGTCCCAGAAAAAATCAAGAGAGAAGATTTGGTCACGTTTGCGAGACGGAGGCGCCGCCACAACCTGTTCTTCATCTGGAGGGCAGATCTGGAGTCCGTTTTGGGCTCCGGAGAGGGGAAATCGTCGCCATCGTCATCATCAACCTTCTTCCCTCTCCAATTCCATGAAGCTCTTCGGCGTTCGTGAGTAATCTATTCGTTGGCTCGCTGGGCGGTGATGAGTAGGATGAGATCTATCATGTAATCGAGCTAGTTTTGACGGGGATAGATCCCTAGTATCCACTATGTTCTGAGATTGATGTTGCTACTACTTTGCCATGCTTAATGCTTGTCACTAGGGCCCGAGTGCCATGATTTCAGATCTGAAATTATAATGTTCTCACCAATATATGTGTGTTTTAGATCTGATCTTGCAAGTTGTAGTTACCTACTATGTGTTATGACCCGGCAACCCCCGAGTGACAATAACCGGAACCACTCCTGGTGATGACCATAGTTTGAGGAGTTCATGTGTTAACCAAGTGCTAATGCCTTGGTCCAGTTCTGTATTAAAAGGAGAACCTTACTATCCCGTAGTTTCCTTTTGGACCCCGCTGCCACGGGAGGGATGGACAATAGATGTCATGCAAGTTCTTTTCCCTAAGCACGTATGACGACACATGGAATGCATGCCTACATCACATTGACGAACAGGAGCTAGCCACATATCTCTTCGTGGTATAGCTGTTGCATGATGAATATCATCCAAACAAATCACCGACCCATTTCCTACGAGTTTGTCCTACTGCTGTTGTTTACTTGTCTTGCTCTACTGTTGTTACTTGCCTTGCTCTGCTGCTACTGTTGCTTCCTACTATTGCTACTTGCTACTGCTGTCACTACTGTTGTTCCTTGCCGCTGCTATTACTCGTTACACTGTTGCTACCTGCTACAATCTTGATTCGCTGGTCGTTGACGGGAACAGACAATTTCCGTCAACGAGGCAACTTGGCGCCATTGATACAATCGTTAGGAATAGTCTGCCGTCAACAGATCGTTTCTGACACTGTTGTTATCATACTACTTTGTTGTTACTACTTTGCTTGCAGATACTAATCTTTCAAGTGTGGTTGAATCTGACACATTCAGCTACTAATACTTGAGAGTATCCTCTCACCTCCTATAGGCGTACCAACAAATTTGGGTCGAGTACTCTACCCTCGAAAACTGCTCCGATCCCACACGCTGGTGGGCCGTCAACAACATTCTTCTAGTTTCGATTGCCGGAGAGTGCTAACAACATTCTTCTGGTGTCGTTGCAGCGGAAGGTCTGCTGTCACGGAATCAGCATTTTTCTGGCGCCGTTGCTCGGGAGGTATTGCTATATTCTCTGAGTTACTTGGGATTTATATCTGCTGATCACTTTGAAGAATTTGAAGGATCCGAAAACCAAAGTCTTGCCCTCAACCATGAGGGTTGGTAAGGAACTGCCATCTAGCTCTGCACTTGATTCACCTTCAGTTATGAGTAAGTTTGCGACATCACCTCCTGCTAGAAATCTTGATATGTTGCCTCTGCTTGATGATGCTTATGATGCTACTGCTAGATATACTATGCTTGATACTATGCCTGATGATGTTATGCCTCATACTGCTAGAGATGCTATGCCTGATGATGTTATCCTTGATACTGCTAGAGATGCTATGCCTGATGATGCTAGAGATGCTATTATGCCTGATGATGCTATGCTTGATACTGCTTTGCCTGATGTTCCACTAGGGGTATTCCTTGATGCTCATATTGCAAGAGTTACTAACAATGCTCGTGATGCTTCTAAAACTGCCGATACTATTGAGATAGAACCTGCTTTTGCTCCTGCTAGATCTAGCTCTCCTAGATATGAATTGCCTGATATACAAAGGGTTATGTTATGGAGGGAGAGATAGCTGAGGATTTTCTTGCGTGTCAGGATGCCTATGACGCTGAGAGATTACTTCTCAAGTGGAAGGAAAAATCTCTGAAAGCTAGGATGAAATACGACCCGAAGTTTGCCACTTCACCTATCTTTATCACCGATAAGGATTATGAATTCTCTGTCGATCCTGAGATAATCTTTCTAGTCGAATCTGATCCTTTTCACGGTTATGAGTCTGAGACGGTCGTAGCCCATCTTGCCAAACTACACGATATAGCCACCCTTTTTGCTAATGAGGAGAAGATCCGCCACTACTATATCCTCAAGCTGTTTCCTTTCTCTCTAAACGATGATGCTAAAGCCTGGTTCACCTCTCTTGCTCCTGGATGTGTGAGTAGTCCCCAGGATATGGTCTATTACTTCTGTGAGAAATATTTCCCTGCCCATAAGAAGCAAGTTGCCTTGCAGGAAATATACAACTTTGCTCAACTCGAAGAAGAGAGTCTCCCACAAGCTTGGGGGAGGCTCGTCCAGCTACAAAATGCTTTGCCTGATCACCCTCTTAAGAAGAACGAGATACTTGATATCTTCTATAACGGACTTACCAATCCTTCTAGGGACCACCTAGACAGTTGTGCCGGTTGTGTTTTTAGGGAACGAACTGTAGAACAAGCTGAGACCCTACTGAATGAAATCTTGATCAACGATAATGCTTGGACTATTCCCGAACCACCTCCTAAGCCAACTCCTAAGAAAAGAGGTACTCTATTCCTCAGTCCCGAAGATATGCAAGAAGACAAGAAATCTATGCAAGAGAAAGGCATTAGATCTGAAGATGTCAAAAATCTACCACCTATCGAAGAGATCCATGGTCTAGATAACCCGATACAAGTAGTAGAAGTGAATTCTCTGCGTAGGTTTGACGAGAGTGATATTCCTTTTGACAAACCTGCTAGCCTATGCTTTGATGAATTTGACAACTTTGTTGCCAAACAACAGAGTTTCAATGATTATGTTAGCAGACACTTGGAGCAAAGTACTCGTATGCTTAGCCATTTAAGTGCTTGTGTAGATAGAAATGTCAATGATCTGAAGCTTCTGAGTAAACATGCCTCTATGATTACTACTCAGGTAGAACAAGTACTTAAAGCTCATAATGACTTGCTCAATGAATTAAATGACAACTCTGTGAGAGTCATTACTAGAGGAGGCAAAATGACTCAGGAACCGTTGTATCCTGAAGGTCATCCTGAGAGAATTGATCAAGATTCTCAAGGAATCAATGCTGATACACCCAGTCATCCTAAGGAGAAGAAGAAGGATGATAGAAACCAACATGCCAGTTCGCCAAATACTGTCACACCTAAAGAACCTAATGATATTTCTGCGTCTGATGCAGAAACACAATCTGGTGATGAACATGAACCTGGTTACAATATGGACCGTGATGTTCATAATAATGCTCAACCTAGCAATGATGAGGATGTGGAGATTGAACCTACGATTAATCCTGATAACCCACAACCTAAGAGATACGATAAGAATGACTTCACTGCTAGGAAGCATGGTAAAGAAAGGGAGCCATGGGTTCAGAGATCTATGCTCTTTCCTCCTAAGCCATCCAAGAAAAAGGATGATGAGGATTTTGAGCGTTTCGTTGAGATGATAAGACCCATCTTTCTGCAGATGTGGCTAACTGATATGCTCAAGATGTCTCTGTATGCCAAGTACATGAATGATATCGTGACTAATAACCGGAAGATACCAGATCTTGAGATCTCCACCATGCTTGCCAACTACACTTTCAAAGGTGGAACTCCTAAGAAACTTGGTGATCCTGGAGTGCCCACTATACCTTGTTCCATTAAAGGAAACTACGTAAGAACTGCCTTATGTGACCTTGGAGACGGGGTTAGTGTTATGCCGCTCTCTCTTTATCGTAGACTTGAATTGGATAAGTTGACACCCACTGAAATCTCTCTGCAAATGGCCGACAAATCAACTGCTTTCCCTAACGGCATTTGCGAGGATGTGCCTGTTGTGGTTGCTAACACCACTATCTTAATAGACTTTGTTATATTGGATATTCCCGAGGACAATGCCATGGCTGTCATCCTCGGAAGACCCTTTTTTAAACACGGCAGGGGCTGTTATAGATTGCAACAAAGGCAATGTCACTTTCCATGTCAATGGTAAGGAGCACAGAGTGCACTTTCCGAACAAACGTCATCAAGTACATTGCATCAATGTTATCGAAAAGACTTCATTGATTCTTATTGGGAGCTTTGAATTCCCTATTCCTCGTGTCAAGATGAAGTATGATTTGCTTGTTGGGGAGATACATATCCCCATTGAGGTGACTTAGTGGCTATTCTAAAATTCTCCGTTCTCTCTTGCGATTCGAGAAGGTTTTGTCATGAGGACTTGATCAACCCCATTGACGGATTTCTTTCGATGACCATGAAACGGATGAATCAAACAGTCACATACCTCTATTTTGAGCTTTCATTTTCTGTTGCTTAGAATAAAAATGATAGATTTAGTTTAGTTTTCCTGTTTTCTATTTTAGCGTCCTGGAGAAAAATACCTCGAAAATAAAAGTTCTTTGATGGTCCTGAAAATTTAGTATGATTTTTTCTGGAATATTTGAAAATTACTGGGCCTGAGAGTTGGCCTCGGGGCCAGACCAGTGGGCCACAAGCCCTGCGACTGCCACCCCCCTGGTGGCGGCTAGCAAGCTTGTGGGTCCCACAGGGACCCCCTCCACTCATTCCAGCTCCCATCCTCTTCTTCCACCTCCAGAAAAAATTGTTTCGCAGCTCAAACCCGTGTTCTTGCTCATTTGGTTGTGATTTTCGATCTCCTTGCTCAAAGCACCATTCTCCGAACCGTTTTGGGGAAATTACTCCTTGGCCAGTGACTCCTCCATTGGTCCAATTAGTTTTTGCTCTAGTGCTTTATCCTTCGCGTATTCTTACTACCTTGGTGACCCTGTTCTTGAGCTAGAAATGTTGATTTTAGCTGGTCCCAAGTAGTTTTAGCGCGTGATACGGACTCTAGGCACTAGTAGGAGTAGTTTCTACAAGGTGTGGTTGGTTTTCATTCACTTTTCTCTTGAACTACAAAAATTTCAGCAAAAGGAAATTATGTTCAGGAGGAAGTTTCATGGTGGTTCCTCAAGTAAGAAGGGTCCCCGTCTTTCTTTTCGGGAGCCCGAACCTTTTCAACTAAGGGACGCACCGGTACAACCATGTGAATGGCCTTCCGATGAGTTCATGATCGAAGCAGGTTTCAAGGATGAGTTTGATACACTTGTCCGCAATGCCGGGTTAGAAGAATTCCTCTCAGATAAATGTGAATAGTATGCTTTTCTCACTGCCTCTTTCGTGCATAGATTTAAATTTTCAGTTGGCCGTGACTCATCCATACTGTTTGATCTATACGATAAGTCCTACGCCATGGATTAGGAGGATTTCAATAGGATTTGCAAGATACCCGATGGGGGTAGTATTAATGATCCTTCTAAGTCTTCGGTCATACACTTTGTCTCCAGTATAACTGTTGGAGAAACCAGAGATATCACGCAAGCCACCATAGGAAGCATCCATTTCCCTGACTTGCACTAATTTGCCCTCTTCATAGGTAGGTGCATTAACGGCAAGGGTGCACATTGTCACCTATGCGCTTCCGACCTTAGTATCCTTAAGAGCGCAGTAACCAGTGACTGGAGCTTCAATATGGGAGCTATAATAGCAAGGAGGCTGAATAATAATGCCAGTTAGGGGGATTTGTTTGGTGGAGTTTATGCTACACGCTTAGCAAATTTTCTTGGAGTGTCCATCTGTTCAGAAGACCCTCCTCTCCGTACAGCCTACCTTGATCGTGTCGCTCTAACACGCTACCAGTTCCTTGAGAGAGATCATGGATCCCTCCTATACCGCTTGATATTTAACCGTCAGCGTGTTTTCCATATTACCCTTCCTGCTCCTGCTTTCTTTGACTTTCAGGTAAAATGAAGATACTACATAACCATAGGAGAGGCAGAGGAGTATGAGAGGGAGGCGACGGCTGCTTGACTTTGTGAGGCAGCTATTCAGGCAGTGGCTGCAGCACTCCTGTATAACACCCATTATGATTTTGGGTTTCGCCAGTACCATCCATGGGAATAGACCAAGCTAGGCCAAAAGCCTAAGCTTGGGGGAGTACATTTTCTCACCGACTTTACATTCATGCTTATGCTTTCACTTTGCTAGCCGGTGTTCACACTTTGCCACTGTATTATCCATGCTAGTTTATTTTCATTTTCTTGTTTTCTTGTTTTGTGTCCTTTTGAGAAAACCCAAAAAGATTTTTCTTTCTTCTTTTGCTTGTTGGGAGTTTTCCCGTGTAAATAGTTTTCTTTTTCTTTGGGTCAAGGTAGAAGATATTGGTTACAATGTTTAGTGGCTCTTGCATGCATACCTGTTTAGCTTTCAAAGAGCCATATTACTTTGTCTTCTTCTTTGTGTTTTCCTGCAGATTCAGCTTAGTCCAATGCACGAGCACTCTTATTATTGTTCACATCGTTCGATCGTGCAAATGAAAGGCAATAATGATGATATATGATGAAGTGACTGAGACTAAAAAGCTGGTATGAACTCTATCTATTTTGTTTTTGTAAATATGACTAGCTTATCGTTCCAGATTCAGCTTTGTTGTGAGAGAACCATGTTTGCAATGACAACTTAGATATCTTAGTTTCTAATGCCATGCTTATTTAGCTAGGAGGTTATAATGGTTTGTCTTGAATGCCAACATAGATTTTGAGATGACTATGATGTAGTATGATAGGATGGTATTCTCCTTTGAATGATTCAAGTGGCTTGACTTGGCACATGTTCATGCATGTAGTTGAAACAAAAATCAACATAGCCTCTATGATGTTCGTGTTCATGGTGATTTATATCCTGTTCATGCTTGCATTCAATGTTAGTCAAACTCATTGCATCTTGATGACTGTTGTCGCTCTCTAGTTGGTCGCTTCCCATTCTTTTGCTAGCCTTCACTTGTACTAAGTGGAATACTGCTTGTGCATCCACTTCCATAAACCCAAAAGTTTTTCCATGAGAGTCCACCATACCTACCTATTTGCGGTATCTACCAGCCGTTCCAAGTAAATTTGCATGTGCCACTCTCTAAACCTTCAAGAAATAATCTGTTTTGCATGCCCGAACCGCTCATGTGGTGACAGGGGGCTATTGGTATCTTCCATGCTAGGAGTGTTATCCTCGACATGTGTTTATTCACTGTCATTCACGAGAAAGGGGCCGGTAATTGGAATGCCCAGTTCCACGCTTAAATCGAAAACATAACTGTAAAACAAGAGTCCCCCAGATTGATGTTAGTATGGACGGTACCCGAGGATTCGGCTAGCCGTGGAGTGTGATTGATTGGTGGTGGGGGAGTTAAAACTTTACTTTTCTGTTTGGGAACCGCCTATAGCATGAGTAGCATGGAAGATATTGAGAACTCTTGGTCATTGTGTTGACAATGAAAGCATGCCACCCAAAATTATGATCTCCGTTTTCAAAGCTTGAGCTCTGGCACCTCTACAAATCAATGCTTCCCTCTGCGAAGGGCTTGTCTATTTATTTTCCTGTCGAGTCATCCTCTTCTTATATAAGCACCAATAAGAGAGCACCTCTGTCATTTTTATGCTTTGCTTTTGATTGATATTGAGTATGACGATGACTGGATCTTCGTTGTTATGAATTACAATGTTTAGTCAGCCCTTGATCTCTGAAAGTGCTCTGCATTTATGTTTCGCGGTCTCAGAAAGAGCTAGCGAGATACCACCAATTCTTATTGCTTCATGCTTGTTTTGATTGAAGTGTTGGTATTTGAAACTCATTATTATCTGCTCGTTAGCTGATTATGCCATTGATATTAGTTTACCGTGAGACCTTTGTGTCACTTGCTTATGTGGTTAACTTGTGATCTTGCCGAAATTCTGGTTATGACTTAGACATAGTTGCAAGAACACGATCAAACAGAGTTTGTCAAAGTTTTTCTTTCTCTCTCAGTTTGTCAACTGAGTTGCTTGAGGACAACCAAGGTTTTAAGCTTGGGGGAGTTGATACGTCTCCATCGTATCTACTTTTCCAAACTCTTTTGCCCTTGTTTTGGACTCTAATTTGCATGATTTGAATGGAACTAACATGGACTGGCGCTGTTTTCAGCAGAATTGCCTTGGTGTTGTTTTTTGTGCAGAAATCAAAGTTCTGAGAACGTCCTGAAAATTTACGGAGAATATTTTTGGAAAAGATGAAAAATACCTGCACAAAGATCCACCTGAGGGGGTGGGCCAGTGGGCCACAAGCCCTGCCACCGCAACCCCCCCCCCCCACCCCCCATGGTGGCGGCTGGCAAGCTTGTGGGGCCCACGTGGCTCTGCAGCCCCCAATCTCAGCTCTATAAGTTCACTTTCGTCCCAGAAAAAATCAAGAGAGAAGATTTTGTCGCGTTTGCAATACGGAGGCGCCGCCACAACCTGTTCTTCATCTGGAGGGCAGATCTGGAGTCCGTTCTGGGCTCCAGAGAGGGGAAATCATCGCCATCGTCATCATCAACCTTCTTCGCTCTCCAATTCCATGAAGCTCTTCGTCGTTCATGAGTAATCTATTCGTAGGCTCGCTGGGCGGTGATGAGTAGGATGAGATCTGTCATGTAATCGAGTTAGTTTTGACGGAGATTGATCCCTAGTATCCACTATGTTCTAAGATTGATGTTGCTACTACTTTGCCATGCTTAATGCTTGTCACTAGGGCCCGAGTGCAATGATTTCAGATCTGAAATTATTATATTGTCACCACTATATGTGTGTTTTAGATCCGACCTTGCAAGTTGTAGTTACCGACTATGTGTTATGATCCGGCAACCCTGGAGTGACAATAACCGGAACCACTCCCGGTGATGACCATAGTTTGAGGAGTTCATGTGTTCACCAAGTGCTAATGCGTTCGTCCGGTTCTTTATTAAAAGGAGAACCTTAATATCCTGTAGTTTCCTTTTGGACCCCGTTGCCACGGGAGGGATGGACAATAGATGTCATGCAAGTTCTTTTCCCTAAGCACGTATGACGACACACGAATGCATGCCTACATCACATTGGCGAACGGGAGCTAGCCACATATCTCTCCGTGTTATAGTTGTTCCATGATGAATATCATCCAAACAAATCACCGACCCATTGCCTACGAGTTTGTCCTATTGCTGCTGTTACTTGTCTTGCTCTGCTGCTGTTACTTGCCTTGCTCTGCTGCTACTGTTGCTACTATTGTCGCTTGCTACTGTTGCTACTTGCTACTGCTGTCACTACTGTTGTTCCTTGCCGCTGCTATTACTCGTTACACTATTGCTACCTGCTACAATCTTGATTCGCTAGTCGTTGACGGGAACATACAATTTCCGTCAACGAGGCAACTTGGCGCCATTGATACAATCGTTAGGAATAGACTGCCGTCAACAGATTGTTTCTGACACCGTTGTTACCATACTACTTTGTTGTTACTACTTTGCTTGCAGATACTAATCTTTCAGGTGTGGTTGAATCTGACACATTCAGCTGCTAATACTTGAGAGTATCCTCTCACCTCCTATAGGCGTACCAACAAATTTGGGTTGAATACTCTACCCTCGAAAACTGCTGCGATCCCACACGCTGGTGGGACGTCAACAACATTCTTCTAGTTTCGATTGCCGGAGAGTGCTAGCAGCATTCTTCTGGTGCCGTTGCAGGGGAAAGTCTGCTGTCACGGAATCAATGGGCATCTCCATAGCCCTTTGATACACCGAGTCAATGTGAGCATCTCCTCCTTTTTTGTCTCACAACCTCCACCACACTCTATTCCACCATAGTGCTATATCCATGGCTCACGCTCATGTATTGCGTGAGAGTTGAAAAAGGTTTGAGAAAGTAAGAGTGCGAAAACAATTACTTGGCCAATATCGGGGTTGTGCATGTTTTAAATTAGTTGTGTGGGGATGACGGAGCATAGCCAGACTATATGATTTTGTAGGGATAACTTTCTTTGGCCTTGTTATTTCAAAAGTTCATGATTACCTTACTAGTTTGCTTGAAGTATTATTGTTTTCATGTCAATAGCAAACTATTGTTTTGAATCTTCCGGATCTGAACATTCATGTCACATGAAAGAAGTTACAAAGGACAACTATGCTAGGTAGCATTCCACATCAAAAATTCAGTCTTTCTCACTTCCCTACTCGAAGACGAGCAGGAGTTAAGCTTGGGGATGCTTGATACGTCTCCAACGTATCTATAATTTTTTATGGTTCCATGCTATTATCTTATCAAACTTTGGTGTTTTGTATACCTTTTATATCTTTTTTGGGACTAACTTATTAACTCAGTGCCAAGTGCCAGTTCCTGTTTTTCCGTGTTTTTGACCCTTTTCAGAGGAGGATTTTAAACGGTGTCCTAACGGAACAAAACTTCCAAAAAGATTTTTTTCCGGAACAAAAGATACGCACGAGACTTGAGAACCAAGGCAGGGGCCACCAGGGGACCCCACAAGCCCCCTAGGCGCGGCAGGGGGGCCCGCGCCTAGCACGCTTGTGGGCCCCCTATGGCTCGTCTGCCCTACCTCTTCCGCCTATAAATTCAGGAAAAATCCAAAACTGCCGAGGAGATCCACGAAAATACTTTTCCCCCGCCGCAAGCTTCTGTCTCCGCAAGATCCCATCTGGGGCACGTTCTGGTGCCCTGCCGGAGGGGGATTCGGATACGGAGGGCTTCTTCATCAACACCATGACCTCTACGATGATGCGTGAGTAGTTTACCATAGACCTACGGGTCGATAGCTAGTAGCTAGATGACTTCTTCTCTCTCTTGGATCTTCAATACAAATTTCTCCATGATCTTCATGGAGATCTATCCGATGTAGTCTTGTTTTGTGGTGTGTTTGTCGAGATCCGATGAATTGTGTATTTATGATCGGATTATCTATGAATCTTATTTGAGTTTCTTCTGATCTCTTATATGCATGATTTCATATCCTTGTAATTCTCTTCGAGTTGTGGGTTTTGTTTGGACAACTTGATCTATGATTCTTGCAATGGGAGAAGTGCTTGGTTTTGGGTTCATACCGTACGGTGACCTCACCCAGTGACAGAAGGGGTAACGAGGCATGCATCGTGTTTTTGCCATCAAGGGTAAAAAGATGGGGTTTACATCATTGGTTTGAGTTTATCCCTCTAGATCATGTCATCTTGCTTAAGGCGTTACACTGTTCGTCATGAACTCAATACACTAGATGCATGATGGATAGCAGTCGATGTGTGGAGTAATAGTAGTAGATGCAGAATGTATCGGTCTACTTGTCTCGGACGTGATGCCTATATGTATGATCATTGCCTTAGATGTCTTCATGAACAGTAATTTGTTCACCCACCGTAATATTTGCTATTTTGAGAGAAGCCTCTAGTGAACACTATGGCCCCCGGGTCTACTTCACATCATATTTTCAGCCTTACACTTTTACTTCGTTGCACTTTCCGCCTTCAGATCTCACTTTGCAATCAATCTTGAAGGGATTGACAACCCCTTTATAGCGTTGGGTGCAAGCTCGTTTGTGTTTGCGTAGGTACTCTGGACACTTGACTTGATTATCCTACTCGATTGATACCTTGGTTCTCAAACTGAGGGAAATACTTACTGCTCCTGTGTTGCATCACACTTTCCTCTTCAAGCGAAAAACCAACGCAAGCTCAAGAGGCCGTCGGCGATTCCTGGCACCGTAGCAAGTAGCTCGATTAATGAAGAGATAACTGTGGAGCCCATGCTCCTCAAGTGCATGTGGTCGATCTGTGATACCACTGTTCCAAGGGCATTTAAAGTTGCGCCTCGGCAGTGTTCGGCCGAATATGATCTGGGTGTATCGACTGGATCAGGATTTAAGGCCGGACCTAGGGTGGACACTGCCCAAGTGGCGTGGTCCACCACTCCCCACATTAAGGCGTTGGGACTCGCGAGCTCTTCAAGGGGGGCGAAGGCTTTGTCAGAATAAGATCTCCTCGGGAGTCGGCGATGAACTCTAGGTTCCCAAACCTCATCTCATAATCGGGGGCGAAACTTCCGACCTAGCCAAGGTGTCCGGTTGGACGAGCGTGCAGCACGATGCTGACGAACGCGAATATTTCTCCAGGGATGAAAACGTCCCTGTTAGCGACGTACTGCTCATGATTAGGCAAGCCATCAAACCTTTGGCGATCCCACATCGGAACTCTCAATGAAAGCACCAATGTCGGTGTCAAAACCGGCGGATCTCGGGTAGCAGGTCCTGAGTTGTAGATCTTGGATCAATGTGAAAGAGGAAACAAAAGGATAGTATTTACCTTATGTCGTACTTGATTATATTGATGTGTGTATGACAATTACAGAGTCGATCTACCACGAGATCAGATGAACTAAACTCTAGTTGAGTAGTGTATTGATCCTCTCTCTCTATGAGCTAAACTCTCTGATTTATATAGACATCGGAGGTACCTAGGGTTACACATGGTCAGTTGCCATCAGGGAATAAATGTGTCAATTCTACCATCTTGACTTGGACGACACACCAAGTCAGCGGAGGATTCCTTCCCAAACACGGAGTCACTTTATAGCTCAGCCTTCCAGTAATACTCACAGAGCGTCCCACCTGTCTGGCCCATAAGAGATAGACCGACTGCTCGAGGAACCTTTAGTCCCGAACTCCCTCAACGAGACTGTCACTTGAAGCTTTGTATACACCGCTTGACTTGTTATGGAGCTCTTCTTTGTCTTTGAGTGACATTTCATGATCAACAATCCTTCCAATGACTTCCATAGGCTTGAGACATTTGTAGTTTGGCATCATTTGGATCAATGTGCACACGGTGTCACACTTTCCATACAAAGCTCTAATGATCTTCTTAATGATGAATTTGTCGGTCTTTGCTTCACTTCCTGATCCGACAATCTCATTAGTGATGACAGCGAGCATAGAGTACATTTCAGCGAGTCCTTCACCATCCTTCATCTTGAAATTATCAAGATGACTTTATAGCACATCCAACTTAGATTCCCTGACGGATTTGGTATCTTCGTGCATATCAACCAAAGTATCCAAAATTTCCTTTGCATTCTTAGTACGGCTAATCCTGTTGAACTCCTTGGGGCATAAGCAGTTAAACAAAATGTCTCATGCTTGAGTGTTGTATTGCAACATCTTCAATTCTTCCACAGTCACTTCACGATTCGGTTCCTTTCCATCACCAAAGAATTCACCTTGCAATCCAACATGAACAACAACCCAAACGGTAGGGTTATGACCAAGAATATGCATTTTAATTTTATTCTTCCAACTAGCAAAGTTTGTACCATTAAAATATGGACCTCTATGATGATAATTTTCCTCACTAGACGGCATAATCTCCTAGGTTGTGAAACCAATGCAATGTAGACCAATGCTCTGATACCACTTGTAGGAGTATGTCTAGAGGGGGATGATTAGACTACTTGACGAAATAAAAACATAGCCTTTTCCCAATTTTATAGTTGGCAAGTTATAGAAATTATACCAAGTCAAGCACACCCTACACATACAAGTCTAAGAGTATAGCATCAGAAAGTAAAGACATGCACATGTAAGTAGAGGGAGGGATAGGAAGATCAAACGCAAAGATGACACGGAGTTTTTTGGCGTGGTTCCGATAGGTGGTGCTATCATACGTCCATGTTGATGGAGACTTGAACCCACGGAGGGTAACGATCGCGAGAGTCCACGAAGGCATGCACCCATGAAGGGTCCGTGGAGAAGCAACCTTATATATTCCATCATGGCTTACGTCCATGAAGTACTAGCCTCACTCGGGATAAATCTTCATGAAGTAGGCGATTTTCTTGCCCTTATAAACTTCTTGGTTCAACTCCGCATGAAGTCGGAGCCTCCGAAGCGACACCTAACCAATCTAGGAGACACCACTCTCCAAAATATAATAGATGTGGTAAGTATGATGAACTCCGTGCTCTTGTGCTTCAAAGATTGTCTTCTCAACACTCAGCCACTCTCTCACAAATTTGGCTTGGGTAGAAGAGATTGATTGGGTGGAAAACAACTTGAGGAGGCTAGAAATCAAGATTCATATGATTGGAGTGGAATATATTGATCTCAACACATGAGTAGGTGGTTCTCTCTTAGAAAATAGACGGGGAAAGTGTTGGTTTGTTTTGAGTGCTTCATCAGCGAGTGAGATGTAGGTGGAGGGGTATATATAGGCATCTCCAAAAATCCAACCATTACAACATTATTGCCCAACCCGGTGAAACCGAACCAAAAAACTCGGTTGCACCGACTAGTGCAAAATGTGGTAAATATTGGCGTTTCGATGAGACCGATATATAAATCTTGGTGGGTCTGATTTGGCTAGACTAGGAAGTTACCCAAACTCGGTGGCACCAATTTGCAAAAATCGAAAATTCAGATTTTTGGCAAATGGCTATCAGGGAGTTGGTCATTGACTCTCAGTTGCACCGAAATCAAACTTGGTGGCACCGAGATGGTTTAGTTGGCTTTGGATTCTGTCTAGGGTAAAACTCGATAGGGTCAGTTCTGGCAATGTTCGTGGCACCAAATTTGAGTGTTAGGCTTTGGACAGGATATTTGTCGGAGAATTTCATGAGGGTTTTGTTGGGGAACGTTGCATGGGAAACAAAAAATTTCCTACGCACACGAAGACCTATCATGGTGATGTTCATCTAGGAGAGGGAGATCAGATCCACATACCCTTGTAGATCGCTACACGAGAAGCGTTAAGAAATGCGGTTGATGTAGTGGAACTGCTTCGTGATTCAAATCACCGTCGTCCCACGATGCGTCCCGATCTAGCACCGAACGTACGGAACCTCCGCGTTCAGCGTACAGCTCGATGACGATCTCTTCCTTCTGGATCCATCAAGGGAGACGGGGAAGTAGATGAGTTCTTCGGTAGCGTGACGGCATGCCTGTGATGGTGATGATCTTATTCCTGCAGGGCTCCGCCCGAGCTCCGCACAAATCTGATCTAGAGGAAGAACTACGAAGTAGAGGTTTAGGGTTGCACGTGGCAAAGTTGTGTCTCAAAATGCCCTAAACCTCTAGTATATATAGGAGGACCCAAGGTGTGGGGCTTGCCTTCTAGGAGGGTGCCGGCCGAGAGAGGGAGGAGGGACTCCTACTCCAATTCAGTTTGGAAGGAGCAGTCCCTTCCTTCATTCCCACCTCCTCTTTTGTTTTCTCCTTTGATTTTTTCCTCTTGGCCGAAATAGTCCTATTGGGCTAGGTGGGCTGGTGCGCCACCCATGGGCCTATTAGGTTCTCTCCCGGGTGGGTGGCCCCTCCCGGTAAAAACCCAGAACCCATTCGTCACTCCCGGTACACTGCCGGTAATGCCCGAAATCTTTCCGGAAGCCAAATGAAACAATCCTATATATCAATCTTCGTTTCCGGACCATTCCGGAAACCCTCGTGACATCTATGATCTCATCCGGGACTCCGAACAAAACTTCGGTCACAACACCTATAACTCAACTATACTAAAACGTCACCGAACCTTAAGTGTGCAGACCGTGCGGGTTCGAGAACTATGCAGATATGACCTGAGACACTCCCTGGTCAATATCCAATAGCGGGGCCTGGATGTCCATATTGGATCCTACATATTCTACGAAGATCTTATCGGTTGAACCTCTGTGCCAAGGATTCATATAATCCCGTATACCATTCCCTTTGTCGTTTGGTATACTACTTGCCCGAGATTTGATCGTCAGTATCCCTAAGCCTATTTCAATCTCGTTACCGGTAAGTCACTTTACTCGTTCCGTAATACAAGATCCCGTGACTAACACTTTAGTCACATTGCTTGCAAGGCTTATATGTGATGTTGTATTACTGAGTGGGTCCCGAGATACCTCTTGGTCACACAGCGTGACAAATCCGAGTCTTGATCCATGCTAACTCAACGGACACCTTCAGAGATACCTGTAGAGCACCTTTATAGTCAACCAGTAACATTGCGACGTTTGATACACACAAGGTATGTTGGAAATATTCCCTAGAGGCAATGATAAAATAGTTATGATTATATTTCCTATTTCAAGATAATCGTTTATTATCCATGCTATAATTGTATTGAATGAAAACATAGATACATGTGTGGATACATAGAAAAAACAATGTCCCTAGCAAGCCTCTAGTTGGCTAGCCAGTTGATCAAAGATGGTCAAGGTTTTCTGACCATATGCAAGTGTTGTCACTAGATAACTAGATCAGATCATTAGGAGAATCATGTGATGGACTAGACCCAAACTATGAACGTAGCATGTGATCGTGTCATTCAATTGCTATTGTTCTGTGCGTGTCCAGTATTTATTCCTATGACCATGAGATTATATAACTCACTGACGCCGGAGGAATACCTTGTGTGTATTAAACGTCACAACGTAACTGGGTGACTATAAAGGTGCTCTACAGGTATCTTAGAAGCTGTTCGTTGAGTTAGTGTGGATCAAGACTGGGATTTGTCACTCCGTGTGACGGAGAGGTATCTCGGGGCCCACTCGGTAATACAACATCACAAACAAGCCTTGCAAGCAATGTGACTAAGTGTAAGTCACGGGATATTGTATTACGGAACGAGTAAAGAGACTTGTCGGTAATGAGATTGAAATAGGTATACGGATACCGACGATCGAATCTCGGGCAAGTAACATACCAAAGGACAAAGGGAATGACATACGGGATTATATGAATCCTTGGCACAGAGGTTCAGCCGATAATATCTTCGTAGAATATGTAGGATCCAATATGGACATCCAGGTCCCACTATTGGATATTGACCGAGGAGTGTCTCGGGTCATGTCTACATAGTTCTCGAACCCGCAGGGTCTGCACACTTAAGGTTCGATGATGTTTTAGTATAGTTGAGTTATATGTGTGGTTACTGAAGGTTGTTGGAGTCCCGAATGAGATCACGGACATCACGAGGGTTTCCAGAATGGTCCGGAAACGAAGATTGATATATATGATGGTTTCATTTGGTCACCGGAAAGTTTCGGGCATTACTGACAGTGTACCGGGACTGGCGAATGGGTTCCGGGTATCCACCGGGAGGGGCCCACCCTCCCGGGAGTGAGCCCAGTGACCCTAGGGTGGCGCACCAGCCCTTAGTGGGTTGGTGAGTCGAGCCCAATAGGGCCATGGTGCCACAAGTGGAAAATACCAAAAAGGAAAGAAAAAAGGAAAGAGGGAGGTGGGAAGGAAGGAGTGGACTCCTTCCCCCAAACCGAATTGGGGTGGGAGTCCACCTCCTCCTTCGACCGGCGCCCTTGGGGCTCCCTTGATCCCCAAGGCTAGCCCCTCCCCTCCTCCTATATATACTGGTGGTTTTAGGGTTTTGAGAAACAACTTTGCCGCGTGCAACTCAAACCATACCACGTAGTTTTTCCTCTAGATCGGATTTCTGCGGAGCTCGGGCGGAGCCCTGCAGGAGTAGATCATCACCACCACCGGCGCGCCGTCATGCTGCTAGAGAACTCATCTACTTCTCTATCTCTCTTGCTGGTTCAAGAAGGCCGAGATCATCATCGAGTTGTCCGAGTGCTGAACGCGGAGGTGTCCTCCATTCGGCGCTAGATTGGAACGGATCGTGGGACGACGGTGATTTGAATCACGAAGTTGTACCACTACATCAACCGCGTTTCTTAACGCTTCCGCTTAGCGATCTACAAGGGTATGTGGATCTAATCTCCTCTCATAGATGAACATCACCATGATAGGTCTTCATGTGCGTAGGAAAATTTTGCTTCCCATGCAACGTTCCCCAACAGTGGCATCATGAGCTAGGTTCATGTGTAGATGTTATCTCGAGTAGAACACAAAAGGTTTTGTGGGAGTTGATGTTCGATTTGCTGCCCTCCTCAGTCTTTTCTCGATTCAGCGATGTTGTTGGATTGGAGCGGCCCGGACCAACATTACTCGTACGCTTACGAGCGACTGGTTTCATCGACTGACATGCAACTCGTTGTGTAAAGATGACTGGCGGGTGTCGGTTTCTTCAACTTTAGTTGAATTGGTTTTGACCGAGGCGGTCCTTGGAGAGAGGTTAAATAGAAATTTGCACATCTCCATTGTGGTTTTTTGCATAAGTAAGATGCAATCATACTAGATACCCATAGCAGCCACGTAAAACATGCAACAACAAATTAGAGGACGTCTAACTTGTTTTTGCAGGGTATGCTTGTGATATGATATGGCCAAAGACATGATGTGATATATAGGATGTATGAGATGATCATGTTGTAATAGTTAGTATCGACTTGCACGTCGATGCTACGGCAACCGGCAGGAGCCATAGGGTTGTCTTTAGACTAACGTTTGTGTGTGCAGATGCATTTACTATATTTCAAGGTTGTAGCTTTAGTAGTAATAGCATAGATAGCACGACAACCTCGATGGCGGCACGATGATGGAGATCATGGTGTGGTGCCGGTGAGAAGAATATCATGTCGGTGCTTTGGTGATGGAGATGAAGAAGCACATGATGATGGCCATTTCATGTCACTTATGAATTTCATGTGATGTTAATCCTTTTATGCTCCTTATTTTTCTTAGAACGACAGTAGAATTATAAGGTGATCTGTCACTAAAATTTCAAGATGAAATTGTGTTCTCCCCGACTGTGCACCGTTGCGACAGTTCGTCGTTTCGAGACACCACGTGATGATCGGGTGTGATAGACTCAACGTTCACATACAACAGGTGCAAAACAGTTGCACACGTGGAACACTCGGGTTATACTTGACGACCCTAGCATGTGGAGACATGGCCTCGGAACATAAGAGACCGAAAGGTCAAGCATGAATCGAATAGTTGATATGATTAGCATAGAGATGCTTACCACTGAAACTTTTCTCAACTCACGTGATGATCGGACTTGAGTTAGTGGATTTGGATCATGTACCACTCAAATGACTAGAGAGATGTACTTTTTGAGTGGGAGTTTATCATTAATTTGATTAGTTAAGCTCTAATTATCTTAAACATAGTCTAAGTCCACTTTGCAATATTTTATGTTGTAGATCAGTGGCTCACGCAGTAGCAACCCTAAATTTCAATACGTTCCTAGAGAAAGCTAAGTTGAAAGATGATGGAAGCAACTTTGTAGACTCGGCTCGTAATCTGAAGCTGCTCCTGCAAGCTGGGAAGAAGGATTATATCCTTAATGCAGCGCTAGGAGATGAACCACCCGCTACGTCTAGCCAAGATGTTGTGAACGCCTGGTTAACATGTAAGGTGGACTACTCAGTAGTTCAACGTGCAATCTTATATGGCTTAGAACCAGGACTTCAACGTTGCTTTGAGCGTCATGGAGCATATGAGATGTTCCATGAGTTGAAGTTTATCTTTCAGAAGAACGCCCGGATCGAGAGGTATGAGGCCTCTGATAAATTCTATGCTTGCGAGATGGAGGAGAATTCGTCTGTCAGTGAACATGTGCTCAAAATGTCTGGGTACTCAAACCGTCTAGCTGAGCGGGGGATTGAACCCCCGCAAGAGGCTATCACTGACAGAATTCTTCAATCACTGCCACCTAGCTATAAGAGCTTTGTGTTGAACTATAACATGCAAGGGATGAACAAGTCAACCGGCGAGTTATTCGCGATGCTAAAAGTCGCAGAGTCAGAACTCCAGAAAGAGCATCAAGTGTTGATGGTCAATAAGACCACTGGTTTCAAGAGAAACGGCAAAGGCAAGAAGGGTAAATCCAAGAAGAACGGCAAGCCTGTTGCCAATCCGACGAAGAAACCCAAGGTTGGACCTAAGCTAGAAACAGAGTGTTATTATTGCAAGGGAATGGGTCAGTGGAAGCGCAACTGCCCCAAGTATTTGGCTGATAAGAAGGCGGCCAAAGAAAAATCAGGTATATTTGATATACATGTTATTGATGTGTACTTAACCAACTCTCGTAGTAGTGTCTAGGTATTTGATACCGGTTCTGTTGCTCATATTTCCAACTCGAAGCAGGAACTACGGAATAAACGAAGGTTGGCGAAGGATGAAGTGACGATGCGCGTGGGAAATGGTTCCAAGGATGATGCAATCACCGTCGGCACAGTCTCACTTCAATTACCATCAAGATTAGTTATGAACTTAAATAATTGTTATTTAGTGCATGCGTTAAGCATGAACATTATATCTGGATCTTGTTTATTGCGAGACGGTTACTCGTTTAAGTCAGAGAATAATGGTCGTTCTATTTCTATGAGTAATACCTTTTATGGTCATGCACCCAATGTGAGAGGATTGTTCATATTTAACCTTGATAATAATGGTACACATATACATAACATTGAGACCAAAAGATGCAGAGTTAACAATGATAGCGCCATGTTTTTTTGGCACTGCCGCTTAGGTCATATTGGTGTAAAGCGCATGAAGAAACTCCATTCCGATGGGCTTTTGGAGTCACTTATTTTGAATCACTTGACACGTGCGAACCATGCCTCATGGGCAAAATGACTAAGACCCCGTTCTCCGGAACAATGGAGCGTGCAAGTCACTTGTTGGACATCATACATACCGATGTGTGCTGTCCAATGAGTTTGGAAGCGCGCGGCGGATATCGTTATTTTCTCACCTTCACTGATGATTTGAGTAGGTATGGATATATCTACTTGATGAAGCACAAGTCTGAAACGTTTGAGAAGTTCAAGCAATTTCAGACTGAAGTTGAAAATCATTGTAACAAGAAGATCAAGTTCCTACATTCTGATCGTGGGGTGAGTATCTGAGTTTCGGGTTTGGTGCTATTTAAGACAATGTGGAATTGTTTCACAGTTGACACCGCCTGTAAACACCACAGCCTAATGGTGTGTCCGAACGTCGTAATCGCACTTTGTTAGAAATGGTGCGATCTATGATGTCTCTTACCGATTTGCCGTTATCGTTTTGGGGTTATGCATTAGAGACAATTGCATTCATTTTAAATAGGGCACCATCAAAATCCATTGAGATGACACCATACAAGCTGTGGTATGGCAAAAGACCGAAGTTATCGTTTCTTAAAGTTTGGGGATGTGATGCTTATGTCAAAAAGATTCAGCCTAAAAAGTTGGAACCCAAAGCGGAAAAATGCGTCTTCATAGGTTACCCAAAGGAGACAGTTGGGTACACCTTCTATCTCAAATCTGAGGGCAAAGTGTTTGTTTCTAAGAACGGAGCTTTTCTTGAGAAGGAGTTTCTCTCGAAAGAATTGAGTGGGAGGAAGATAGAACTTGATGAGGTTGTTGAACCTCTAATCCCTCTAGATGGTGGTGCCGGGCAGGGGGAAACCTCTATCAAATCGACGTCGGTTGAGGAGGAAGTTAATGATGATGATCATGAAACTTCGGATCAAGTTCCTATCAGACCTCACAGGTCGACAAGATCATGTACTGCTCGTGAGTGGTATGGTAATCATGTCTTATGAATCATGTTGTTAGACAACAATGAACCAGGAATTATGAAGAAGCAATGGTGGTCCCGGATTCCAACAAATGGGTGGAGGCCATGAAATCCGAGATAGGATCTATGTATGAAAACAAAGTGTGGACTTTGGAAGTATTACGTGAAGGCCGCAAGGCTATTGAGAACAAATGGATCTTTAAGAAGAAGACGGATGAGGACGGTAATGTGGCCGTTTATAAAGCTCGACTTGTGGCAAAGGGTTTTTCACAAGTTCAAGGAATTGACTACGATGAGACATTCTCACCAGTAGCGATGCTTAAGTCCGTCCGAATCATGTTAGTAATAGCTGCATTTTTTGATTATGAAATCTGGCAGATGGATGTCAAAACGGCGTTCCTTAACGGTTTTCTTAAGGAAGAGTTGTATATGATGCAACCCGAAGGTTTTGTCGATCCAGAGAATGCTAACAAAGTGTGCAAGCTCCAGTGATCCATTTATGGACTCGTGCAGGCATCTCAGAGTTGGAATAAGCGCTTCGATGAGGTGATCAAAGCATTTGGGTTCATACAAGTGGTTGGCGAATCTTGTATTTACAAAAAAGTAAGTGGGAGCTCTGTGGCGTTTCTAATATTATATGTGGATGACATATTGCTGATTGGAAACAACGTGGAGTTTTTGGAGAGCGTAAAGGATTACTTGAATAAAGGTTTCTCTATGAAGGACCTAGGAGAAGCTGCTTACATTCTAGGCGTTAAGATCTATAGGGATAGATCGAGATGCCTCATAGGACTTTCACAAAATCCGAGATAGGACTTCTTCAATTCAAGCTGAATGACGTATGGGAGCTCGTCAAACGACCAGATCCTCGCAAGCACAATATCATCGGCACCAAGTGGATTTTCCGAAACAAGCAAGATGAGGATGGTCAAGTGCTGAGGAATAAGGCACGACTTGTAGCCCAAGGCTACACACAGGTTGAAGGAATAGATTTCGATGAAACTTTTGCACTTGTTGCTAGACTTGAAGCTATTCTAATACTACTTGCTTATGCTAATCAGCATAACATTATCTTATATCAAATGGATGTGAAAAGTGCATTCCTCAATAGTAAGCTTGAGGAAGAAGTATATGTTGCTCAGCCCCCAGGTTTTGAGGATCCAAAGAATCCAGACAAAGTCTTCAGACTCAAAAAGGTGCTCTATGGTCTCAAGCAAGCCCCTCGGGCGTGGTATGATACATTGAAGGAATTCCTCATGAAGAAAGGCTTCAAACCTGGTTCACTCGATCCAACTCTTTTCACTAAATCCTATGATAATGAACTATTTGTGTGCCAGATATATGTCGATGACATCATATTTCGCTGTACTGACAAATGTTACAGTGATGAATTTGCTTACATGATGAGTGAAGAATATCACATGTCTATGATGGGGGAGCTGAAATTCTTCTTAGGTCTTCAAATTCGTCAACAACACAATGGAATCTTCATATCACACGAGAAATACCTCAAGGATGTTCTGAGGAAATTCGACATGCATGAATGCAAAGGTGCCAAGACTCCAATGCCTACCAACGGCCACCTCTGCACTAGCGAAAATGGTAAAGAATTCGATCAACAGGTATATCGCTCCATGATTGGCTCTTTACTGTATTTGTGTGCATCTAGGCCAGATATAATGCTTAGTGTTTGCATGTGTGCACGTTTTCAAGAAAAACCGAAGGAATCGCACCATAAGGTTGTGAAGCATATTCTTCGATACTTAGCTCACACACCAACACTAGGATTGTGGTACCCCAAGGGCTCAAATCTTCATCTTGTGGGATATTCTGATTCTGACTATGCTGGTGACCGTGTGGATCACAAGTCAACCTCTCGCACATGTCATTTCCTCGGAACATCACTCGTCTGCTGGTCCTCAAAGAAGCAGAATTTTGTTTCACTCTCCATTGCCGAAGCTGAGTACATTGCTTCTGGTTCATGTTGTGCTCAATTACTATGGATGAAGCAAACCCTCAAGGACTACGGCATCAACATGAAGAATGTGCCTCTCTACTGCGACAATAAGAGTGCAATCAAGATTGCATACAACCCAGTACAACACTCGAAGACTAAGCAGATCCAGATTCGTCATCATTTTCTTCGGGACCATGTCCTCCAGGGAAATATCATCATCGACCATGTGAAGACTGACGATCAACTAGCAAATATCTTCACTAAGCCCTTGGATGAGAAATTTTTTTGCAAGTTGCGGTGTGAGCTAAATATCTTAAAATCTTCAAATGTTTTTTAAAAACATGCACACATCCTAACACTTATGCAAAATTGATGACTTAGATGTGCAACACATGAAGAATCGATTTTCTTCAACCAATGAAGAATATCACTCTTAGTGTGCGGAAATCAATGAAGAAATTGATTCTCAGGGCCCTATGATAATTGTACGCGGCGTCTGAAATCAACATTCTTATATGGTGGGTCACGCCACCACACAACTTGAAATTCCTCAAGTTGAATTTCTTCAAAGCTGAATTTCTTCAAAGTTGATTTTCTTCAAAGTAGTTATTCTTCAAACTTGTCTTTCTTCAAAGCTGAAATTCATCATCATGACGCTTTGTCACAAAACCCTCAAATTAATCAAAATCTTCAAAAACACTTGATGATTTTCATTTGCCTTGATATATATATAAACTGTGATTTCAAAGTCCTCAACAACATTCACTTATAGCTATTTCTTAAAATTGATATTTCATCTAAGTGAATGTGATAGGACCCTACTTTCCCCTCTATGCTACTCTCACCAAGTCTATTCAATTCTTCATATGCGTTCTACTTGAAACTTTGTTCAAAATCCTCACTGCGTCCTTGTCAGCTGATTATTTTGTAACAAAATCCTCAAATCTTCAAAAATAATTTTTATATCGTTACACAGTAACTGAACCCCACTTCCCACGATAAGATAAGCACGATCTCCATCGCTTTAAACGGTTGCTACACGTGTCATGCGGAGACGAAAGGGCGGGGGTAGTTCGGTCCAAAAGAATCGTCCAGACAGTTTTCACCTTGGCTATAAATATGACCCCCTCCGGTCAAAACTCTTCGTTCTCTCTCTCGACCTCCTCTCCGCTACAGCAAAGCCCTAGCGCCCCCACTGGAAGTTTCGTCGCCGGTGAGGAAAAGCTTCACTGCCTTGACCTCTCCGTCGCCGAAATCACGCCGGAACCGGATCATCTTCATCTGTCGCCATCGTAGCTGTCCTCTGTTGCCAAGTTAGGGTGCGGTGGACTCGCACCGAAGAGCATCTATTGCTACTTCTTCCTATGTTCTTCGTGCGCGCTATATAGGGTAAATAAAACCCTATTTTTACAGCCCCCTTTTGATCTACTATTTTACCGTAGATTTGTGAAACTTGTTTTTCCTCAAGTGTCTATCAGTCTCTATTACTCAAACACTGCTCATTCCTCAATTGTTGATGAATTTCACTAAGCATCTAAAAGTCTTCACGAGATTCCTCAATTGTGCAAATTTTCGAATTTGTACAACTCTCGAACCCAAGATCAGAGTCCTTAGACAAATTCCTCAACCCACTGGTCAAATTCCTCAACTTTATTTTTTTTTCAATTTCAACAAATCTGAGAATGCATATGACCTCTCCAAATTCCTCGCAACTATACTCTGTTCACAGGTACAAAATGTCGGCTGATGAATCTCTAGGTTCTCATCAACTTAACTCATTTGCAGTGTTTCTTGAAGAAAATCTGCAAGCTTCATCAGAATCCTCAAGAGTTCAATTTCCTCAGCAAAAGCCTCAGCTGAGGAAAATGGAAGATGAAAGGAAGCAAAAGGGTGGCAAGAAGCTTGAACAGAACACTGCCATCGATATTCCTGATGACATATACCTAGAATATTGCACACCTGATGAGCAAGAGACAATGCCCAAGAGGAAGATAAGGCTTCAAAATATAGAACGCCGGTGGGCTAAGGAGTGGAAAGAATACAGATTCGTCACTCCCAAGTACGCGAAGAAATTTGCTCTTAAGCCTCGTGGCAAACGGCCTCCTCTCGAGGATTATCAGGATGCACACCCCTCAAACCTCAAGACAATTGATGACTATTCTGAGGAAAAGACAAAACATTTGTCAAAGCTCTAGAAGCAGGCAGAAACTGCAGTGAGGAAATTTAATGAAGAATCTGCTGCTCTTGCTACTGCCGCCACCTCCTCTGCAGCTGAAACTTCTGGCACGGCCATTCCTCAAGTGAAGTCCGTGCTGCCAAAACCAAAGGCTTCAAAGCCTCAGGAGAAATTGCTTCAGAAAGCTGCACCTGCATCCGCACCAAAACCCTCAGCACCACCAAAGGCTTCAAAGCCTGAACACAAGCAGATTGTGAAGCAGTTGCCGACTGTTTCCAGCTCCTCTGTTCCTTCTGCAACTAGCTCAGAAACAAAGTCTTCACCAACTCCAATGAAGACTAAGGTGACTGTTGGGAGAGGAACCAGACCTAGCCCAAGCAAAATCATCACAGTCCCTTCTGCATCAGAAGGCAGTGATGAATATGATGATGAGACTCTGCAAGCCATCATCAAAAACAAGCAGGAGAGGGTAGCACAAGCTTCAGGCAGCGCCATTCCTCTGGCCATGGACCCAAAAGTCCTCTTGGATTATATCAATATATGGTATGATGACCCCAACACACCTATTGATGATTTGAAGCTTCCCCCAGGCATCGGCCACATGGTGGCCACTTTCATCAACGAGGCCAAGTGGACGGAGACACAAGCCAAACAAGCAAAGGCTGCGAAGCTGAAACGGAGAAATTCCTCACACAGAATCTTCTCAGTCTGACGCCTGGTGCACTTGTGTCCACTCAAGCAGAATTGAAGACTTTGAAAGACAAGTACACCAAGCTATCTGATCGTCAAAGTCTCAAGAACAATTTCATCAAGTTGGCTACTAATGTCGTTGATGACTACAACAAAAAGGCTGCCCCTCTAGCAACACCTCAGCAGCTTGACATTGAAGAAGAACAAACTGCCCGTGCTAAGGAAATGCATCAAGAAAGTCGTGCTGATGAACCGGCTAGTGATGAAATCACCAAGGAAACTCCAGCTGATGACTCTGCTCCAGCTGATGAAACTGCTCCAGCTGATGCTTCTAAGCCAGCTGATGACTCTGCTCCAGCTGAAGAAACTGCTTTAGCTGAGGAAACTGCGAGGACGGATATAACTCCGCCTCCTAAAGAGAAAATGCCTTCGCCAAAACCTTCAAAGGTGAAGAAAATGACTCCGTCTTCATTAGACGTGAAGAAAACAAGAGCTGTTGAAAAGGAAGCTAAGAAGAGAAAAGCTTCCTCAACAGAAGAATCAACTGAGGCCAAACGCCTCAAATCTCTTGATGAAAATGCTCCTTTGGATCCTGTGCCTCTAAACATTGCTCCATCCTATGAGATGACTCCCTTCGAAAGCGAAGACAAGGAGCATATGACTGATGAGGAAATGACGAATGATGTGTCTGAGGAACAAACTGATGAAGAAATTCAGATTGATGACAGTCCTCAGACCTTTATTCCTCCTGAAGAACCTGCTCAAGGATCAGCTGCACCAGCTGAAGAATTTGGCTCTCCCACCAAGCAAACACCTCAAGCTGAGGAAAACCAAGGAGAAAATCCTGAGCCCGAAGAAAATCGAAATCTTGAGCAAAACCCTCAACCTGAGGCTTAGGATGAAGAGATTCCTCCTCCTGACAAAATCCTCAACCAGAGGCTCAGGCTGATGAAATTCCTCACCCAGAGCAAGAACCTCAGCCTGAGGCACGGGCAGATGAAATTCCTCATCCTGAGGAACATGCTGAAGAAAATGCCCCTGCACCAAATCCAGAGAATGATCTTGTCGTTATCAATCCAGAAACTGCGATGATTGTCTCCCCTCAAGGGAAGAAGCAAAACCTTTAGCCGATGCAGCGTCAGCCGTTCTCCAAGCGGCCAAAGTTTCAAAAGGAATCCTTCTTTGAGGAACGTATGTATTTCATCGGAGAAAATCCTTATGACAAGCCTCGCGTCAGGCATATGAAGTTCTGGACCAGGACTCAGCTCAACTACTATGCATCTGTGCTTTGTTTAAGAAACAAAAAATTTCAGCACAAGCATATTCCTCATGTTGAGCTTGAAGTAATTCCTTGCTTTACCCCAGTCCTCAACGTTCTTCATGAAGCAGGACTGCTCCCTCTGTGCTCCGATATCTGCGATTGGAACAGCGACATAGTTCTTCAATTCTATGCAAATTTGCACATCTCTGGAGATCCAACAGATATCAACACTTGGGTGCTGGATTGGATGACACAACACACACACTTCAAGGCCCGTGCAAATGAGCTGCTGCGAGAACTTCGTGTGTTAATTCCTTCAGAGCAGGCCGTGAAGATGTATGATAAATGGGAGCTGCCGAATAAGCTGATGGAAGTCCTCATGAAGCCTTTGGCCAAGGGGCAACCACCAAGAACAACCTTCCTGGTCCATGAGCTGAAGTATGAACCCAGGACTATTTACAGAATCCTCTTCAGTGTTCTTGCGCCAATCAAGGGCCATGATGATGAAGAAGATGTCGTAGGCATCATGAAGAATATCCTCTTCAACATCATCCATAGTATTCCCATCAACACTCACGATTTCTTCTTGAGGACTCTGGCAGAAAATTCTATGTCCCCTTTTGACCTGAAGATTTACGCTCCATGGATAATGAGATTCATCAGACACAGTTCAAGCATCAACTATCACGCTGATTTCAGTAATCACCTTGGATTTATGCCTCCAATAAGGGTAAACAAGAAGACTTTCGAGCCTGTTGAAGGAAAAGGCAAGCCTGTGATTGATGAAGGCAGTCGGCCCCTTGATGGCCAGTTCCGAGAGCCAGATGCATATTCTTCATGGGATGACACTGAAACCCAGCCACCAAGTCATGTTGCTCCAAGGGTGATGAATACCAGAGAGCTTCTCCTCAGTCTTCATCAAAAGGTAGATCAAAATCACAAGCGGGTCAAACGCCAGTTCGGCGCCATTGTGAAAACCCTCACTGAGACCCAGAATGTCGTGAAGCTTAATCATCATTATCATCATGAGGTTTTTGATCGCACCTGGGCCACACTGGCTCATTTGAAGACTCCAACAGAACTTGAAGAATTGGACTTTGCATAGGACTTCGACTGGTCATGGCCGCCAAAGAAGAAATTCAGGCCAATTCCAGTTCCAGACCTTGAGGATAGTTCGTTTTCTTCATTCCGCACTGCAGAATCAAATGAATACCAACAAGACACTGCCACTGGTCCAAGGAGGAAGTCTGCTCCCAAGAATCCTCACGCGTCTTCCTCAACTGCCAAGAAGTGAAAGTCTTCACGGGGCGTTAGTCCTTAGTTTTGTCCCTTTTCGTCACTTGATGACAAAGGGGGAGAAATCTGAGAGTTCTGAGAGTTAGTCTTCACGCGAGATATATTTTGGGGCTTATGAACTTTATTTAAGTTACAAAATCTTGGCTCTTCTGAAGTGTTTTATGTAATGAGTTGTAACTTAAGCCCGATGGTACTCTAATGCTTTTTGAACGTTTTTCTTCGCATGCTTATTCCTCAAAATATTAATGCACGCATGCTGGAATTCGGCAGATACCATTTCTCATCATGCATTCACAATTTCTTCATACTGTATGTCATATGTATGCATGATTTACAAGACTCAGGGGGAGATCTCCATGATATAAATCATCAGTGTGCATTTGATGTGAAAAGCAAAATCCTCAAGAGATGCACATCTTCAGGGGGAGTCTCTCTGAATCTTGATTTCAAATTCCTCAAATGAGTATTTACACTTCATACTTTTATCCCCGTTGAAGACTTAACCTAATTGTCATCAACCACCAAAAAGGGGGGGATTGTAAGTGCATCTAGTGCCCCTTAGTGATTTTGGTGGTTTGAAGACTTATAGGTTAAGTATCTAATGTGTTTATGAGTGTACACAGGATCTATAAGTCGCTCAGGAGTTTGAGATATTCGATGAATACGAACCCTAAAAATGTATATCTTCGGCTGAAGAAATTGGTCTGAAGCTGAAGAATTGAATCGCGAAGAAATTGCGATGAAATTGGTATTCCTCATGAAGAAATTGAAGATGAGGAATTCGGTGTGTCCTCAAGAAAAACAATCTGAAGATTTTGAAGCATGAAGATTTATTCTGTCTGTTTTATTTTCTTCACTTTTGAGTCATAGGAACACCGTACTGTTAAAGGGGGTCAAAGTAACATGTCGGAATGAATTTCCTCATGATGCTCAACCCAAGCCTAATCCTACCAAAAGCCTCAAGTGAGGAATATGAGAGACATGAGGTCTCTCACAGTTGAGGGTTCCGACCGTTACTGCAAGTCGCGCCACATCATGATCTTATCCACACCAACGGTCATATTATTTAAGGGCATTAATGTCAAATCATGTCGGGATGCTCCGGGGCTATAAATAGCCGCCCCCCACAACCATTAGCTGGTTGGCTGCTCCATTGAAAACTGACACTTGTCATAAGAGCAACCCAAATTTCTCAGAGTCTTTGAGAGTAATTCATCAGTGAGGAAATACCCCAAACACCAAACCACAAACCGAAAACCAAGTGATTGAGCATCACTGAAGAAGTTGTTCCTATGTGGGACTGAAGCCTTTTACCTTTGAGGATTGTGCATCCTCCAGACGGTTAGGCGTCATGGTCTAGAGCAATCCAGCAGTCAATTGTGGATCGCCAGGTGACCAAGTTTATCAGGGTTTGGAAGTCTGCCCTGAAGACTTACCACGAGTGTTGGGCGAGGACTGTGTGTTCTTAGCCCAAGGAGAATATGGTAGGGACTGTGTGTCCCGAGACTATGTATCTTTTGGTTTCAATAACAAGCCGCTCCAAACCAGATGTACAACTGTCACAGCAGTTAGAACTGGGTCATCAACCACTGCCTTCCTGTGAAACGGGTTCTATTTCTTCAACTCTTTCAATTCCTCATATTGTATGTTGATGATTCTCACTGTCACTGTTTGAAGAATTTGCTCAAGACTTTCTCTAAAACTCCTCAACCCAAATTCTTCACGCGAGTTAATCCTCACCTGTTTTCTCCGTGCCTGCATACTGTGCAAACTGTTTTTGATATTCTTCACCTTGATAACTGTTGTAGTGATACTTTGCACTCCTGATCATTTGATGTTTCCGCTGCAAGTTAGTCATCAGTGAGGAATTTCCTCAAAAGGAATTTCCTCAGTGATGAAATTCTAAAAATCTCCTATTCACCCCCTCTAGTCGATATAACGCACTTTCAATCATGTCTTGCTCGTGAGAGAGGTTTTAGTCAACGGTTCTGAATCTTTCAGATCCGTGTGTGCTTTACAAATCTTTATGTCATCTTATAGATAATGCTACTATGTGCTATTCGTAAATACTCCAAATATCTACTCTACTATACGAATCCGTTTTACTACTCATAGTTATTCGGATTAGTGTCAAAGCTTGTATCGACGTAACCCTTTACGACGAACTCTTTAACCACCTCCATAATCGAGAAAAATCCCTTAGTTCATTAGTTACTAAGGATAAATTTGACCACTGTTCAGTGATACAATCCTGGATCACCTTTTTGTACCCCTTGACAGACTCATGGCAAGGCACACATTACATGCGATACAGAGCTTGGCATACTTTTAGAGCCTACGGCTAAGGCACACGAGACGACCTTCATCCTTTCTCTTTCTTCTGCCGTGGTCGGGCTTTTGAGTCTTACTCATATTCACACTTTACAACACAGCCAAGATCTCCTTCTTTGCCGATCTATTTTGAAGTCCTTCAAAAACTTTGTCAAGGCATGCATTTCATTTGAAAGTTCTATTAAGCGTTTTGATCTATCTCTATAGATATTGATGCTCAACGTTCAAATAGATCTATACAGGTCTTCCTTTGAAAAAACCCTTTCAAACAACCTTTTATGCTTCACAGAAATTCTACATTACCTCTGATCAACAATATGTCAACCACATATACATATCAGAAATTCTATAGTGCTTCCACTCACTTCTTTGCAAATACAAGTTTCTCATAAACTTTGTACAACCCCAAAAGCTCTGATCATATTATCAAAGTGTATATTCCAACTCCGAGATGCTTGCACGAGTCCATTGAAGGATCGCTGGAGCTTGCATACCTGTTAGTATCCTTAGGATCGACAAAAGCTTCTGGTTGTATCACATACAACCTTTCCTCAAGGAAACCGTCGAGGAAACAATGTTTTGACATCCTATGTGCAATATTTTCATAAATAATACATCAACTGCTAACATAATTCCAACAGACTTTTAGCATTGTTATGAGTGAGAAAGTCTCATCATAGTCAACTCTTTGAACTTTGTCGGAAACATCTTTGCGACAAGTCGAGCTTTTCTTAATGGTGACTTTTCACCATCATCGTCTGTCTTCCATTTAAAGATCCATCTTTACTTAATAGTCATATGACCATCAAGTAGTTCTTCCAAAGTCTACACTTTGTTTTCATACATGGATCCTCTCTCGGATTTCATGGCCTCCAGCCATTTGTCGAAATCCGGGCCCACCATCGCTTCTCCATAGCTCGTAGGTTCATTGTTGTTCAACAACATGACCTCTAAGACAGGGTTATTGCACCACTCTGTAGTAGTACGCGACCTTGTCGACCTACGAGGTTTGCATTAACTTGATTCAAAGCTCAACGATCACCATCATCAGTTTCCACTTCAATTGGTGTAGGCGCCACAAGAACAACTTCCCGCGCCCTGCTACACACTGGTTGAAGTTAAGGTTCTTTAACCTCATCAAGTTCCACCACTCTCCCACTCAATTCTTTCGAGAGAAACCTTTCCTCAAGAAAGGACCCGTTTCTAGAAAAAACACTTTGCTTCCGGATCTGAGATAGGAGATGTATCCAACTGTCTTGGATATCCTATGAAGATGCTTTTATCTGCTTTGGGTTCGAGCTTATCACACTGAAACTTTTCACATAAGTGTCGCAGCGCCAAACTTTCAAGAAAAGACAGCTTAGGTTTTTCCAAACCATAATCTATATTGTGTCATCTCAACGGAAATATACGGTGCCCTATTTTAAAGTGAATGTGGTTGTCTCTAATGCATAACCCATAAACGATAGTGGTAATTCGATAAGGGACATCATAGTATGCACCATATCAAATAGGGTGCGGCTATGACGTTCGGACACACCATCACACTATGGTGTTCTAGGTGGCATCAATTGTGACACACTTTCCACATTGTCTTAACTGTGTACCAAAAACTCGCAACTCAGATATTCATCTCTATGATCATATCGTAGACAGTTTATCCTCTTGTCACGACGATCTTCACTCTGAAATATCTTTAAACTTTTCAACATTTCAAACTTGTGATTCATCAAGTAAATACTCATGCATCTACTCAAATCGTAAGTGAAGTAAGAACATAATGATATCCACTGTGTGCCTCAGCACTCATTGGACTACACACATGAAAATGCATTGCTTCCAACAAGTTACTTTCCTGTTCCATGTGGTATGATTTTGCATGTCTCAAGTGATTCAGAATCAAGTGAATCCAAACGATCCATCCGCATGGAGTTTCTTCATGCGTTTATACCAACAGGTATGGTTTGCATGTCTCAAACGTTTGAAAAATGAGTGAGTACAAAGATCCATCAGCATGGAGCTTCTTCATGCATTTTACACCAACATGACTCAAGTGGCAGTGCCACAAGTAAGTGGTACTATCATTATTACTTTGTATCTTTTGGCACCAATATTATGAACATGTGTAACACTACGATCAAGATTCAATAAACCATTGAGGATAATTATTCAAGCAAATAGAATAACTATTATTCTCTTTAAATGAATAACCGTATTGAAATAAACACGATCCAATCATGTTCATGCTCAACGCAAACACCAAATAACAATTATTTAGGTTTAACACCAATCCCGATGGTAGCGGGAGCGTGCGATGTTTTGATCACATCAAACTTGGAAACACTTCCAACACGTATCGTCACCTCGCCTTTAGCTAGTCTCCGTTTATTCCGTAGCTTTCATTTAGAGTTACTAATCACTTAGCAACCGAACCGGTATCCAATACCCTCGTGCTACTAGGAGTACTAGTAAAGTACACATCAATATCATGTATATCAAACAAACTTCTGTCGACTTTGCCAGCCTTCTTATCTACCAAGTATATAGGGTAGCTCCGCCTCAGTGACCGTTCCCCTCATAACAGAAGCACTTAGTCTCGGGTTTGGGTTCAATCTTGGGTTTCATCATTAGAGCAGCAACTGGTTTGCTGTTTCATGAAGTATCCCTTCTAGGCCTTGCCCTTCTTTAAACCAGTGGTTTTACTAACCATTAACAATTAATCCTCCTTCTTGATTTCTACTTTCGCAGTGTCAAACATTGCAAATTGCTCAAGGATCATCATATCCATCCTTGATATGTTATAGTTCATCACGAAGCTCTAGCAGCTTGGTGGCAGTGACTTTGGAGAACCATCACTATCTCATCTGGAAGATTAACTCCCACTTGATTCAAGCGATTGTTGTACTCAGACAATCTGAGCACATGCTCAACGATTGAGCTTTTCTCCTTTACTTTGTAGATAAAGAATCTTGTCGGAGGTCTCCTACCTCTCAACAAGGTCACAAGCATGGAATCTCAATTTCAACTCTTAGAACATCTTTTATGTTCCGTGACGTTTCAAAATGTCTTCGGCGCCTTGCTTCTAAGCCATTAAGTATTACGCACTGAATTATCACGTAGTCATCAAAAACGTGTATGTCAGATGTTCGCAACATCCACAGACGATGCTCGAGGTGCAGCACACCGAGTGGTGCATTAAGGACATAAGGCTTCTGCGCAACAATGAGGACAATCCTCAGTTTTACGAACTCAGTCCGCAAAGTTGCTACTATCAACGTTCCACTAAATTTTCTCCAGGAACATATAAAAACAGTAGAGCTATAGCGCAAGCTACATCGTAATTCGCAAAGACCATCAAACTATGTTCATGATAATTAGTCCAATTAATCATATTACTTAAGAACTCCCACTCAAAAAGTACATCTCTCTAGTCATTTGAGTGGTACATGATCCAAATCCACTAACTCAAGTTCGATCATCAAGTGAGTTGAGAATAGTTTCAGTGGTAAGCATGTCTATGCTAATCATATCAACTATACGATTCATGCTCGAACTTTCAGTCTCATGTGTTCAGAGGCCATGTCTGCACCTGCTAGGCTCGTCAAGCTTAACCCGAGTGTTCCGCGTGTGCAACTGTTTTGCACCCGTTGTATGTAAACGTTGAGTCTATCACACCCGATCATCACGTGGTGTCTCGAAACGACGAACTGTCACAATGGTGCACAGTCGGGGACAACACAATTTCGTCTTGAAATTTTAGTGAGAGATCACCTCATAATGCTATCGTCGTTCTAAGCAAAATAAGGTTCATAAAAGGATAACATCACATGCAATTCATAAGTGACATGATATGGCCATCATCATGTGCTTCTTGATCTCCATTACCAAAGCACCGGCATGATATTCTTGTCATGGGCACCACACCATAATCTCCATCATCATGATCTCCATCAACGTGTCGCCATCAAGGTTGTCGTGCTACTTATGCTATTACTACTAAAGCTACGTCCTAGCAATATAGTAAACGCATGTGCAAACACAAACGTTAGTTTAAAGACAATCCTATGGCTCCTGCCGGTTGACGTACCATTACAACATGATCATCTCATACATCCAATATATCACATCACGTCATTGGCCATATCATATCACAAGCATACCCTACAAAAACAAGTTAGACGTCCTCTCATTTGTTGTTGCATGTTTTACGTGACTGCTATGGGTATCTAGTATGATCGCATCTTACTTACGCAAAGAACACAACGGAGATGTGCAAATTTCTATTTAACCTCTCCAAGGACCACCTCGGTCAAAACCAATTCAACTAAAGTTGAAGAAACCGATACCCGCCAGCCATATTTATGCAACGAGGTTGCATGTCAATCGATGAAACCGGTCTTTCGTAAGCGTACGAATAATGTCCGTCCGGGCCGCTTCAATCCAACAATACCGCTGAATCGAGAAAACACTAAGGAGAGCAGCAAATCGAACATCACCGTCCAGAAAACCCTTTGTGTTCTACTGGAGATAACATCTACGCATGAACCTAGCTCATGATGCCACTTATGGGGAACGTTGCATGGGAAACAAAAAAATTCCTACGCACACGAAGACCTATCATGGTGATGTCCATCTACGAGAGTAGTTTTGGATCTACGTACCCTTGTAGATCGCACAGCAGGAAGCGTTAATAAACGTGGTTGATGTAGTGGAACGTCCTCACGTCCCTCGATCCGCCCCGCGAACCGTCCCATGATCCGTTCCGATCTAGCGCCGAACGGACGGCACCTCCGTGTTCAGCACACGAACAACTCGACGATGATCTCGGCCTTCTTGATCTAGCAAGCAAGACGGAGAATTAGATGAGTTCTCCGGCAGCGTGACGGCGCTCCGGTGGTGGTGACGATCTACTCGTGGAGGGCTCCGCCCGAGCTCCGTAGAAATACGATCTAGAGGAAGAACTATGGTGTTTAGATCTGAGTGGCACATGGCAAAAGTTGTATCAAATCAGCCCTAAATCACCACTATATATAGGAGGGAGGGGAAGGAGGCTTGGGTGCACAGGACGAGGGAGAGGAGGAGTCCTACTCCAATCCTACTCCAATTAAGATTGGAAAGTGGAGTCCTTCTCTTCCTTCCCACCTCTCTTTTTTTCTTTTTCTTTGGTTTTCTTTCCTTGGCGCCAAGGCCCTCTTAGGCTGTCCCACCAGCCCACTAAGGGCTTGTGCGCCACCCCTAGGTCCATTGGGATTCCCTCAGGTGGGTTGTCCCCCTCCCGGTGAACTTCCGGAACCCATTCGTCACTCCCGGTACATTCCCGGTAATGCCCGAAAACCTTCCGGTAACCAAATAAAGCCATCCTATATATCAATCTTCGTTTCCTGACCATTCCGGAAACCCTCGTGATGTCTGTGATCTCGCCCGGGACTCCGAACAAAATTCGGTAACCACACATATAACTCAACTATACTAAAACATCGTCGAACCTTAAGTGTGCAGACCCTGCGGGTTCAAGAACTATGTAGACATGCCCGAGGCACTCCTCGGTCAATATCCAATAGCGGGACCTGGATGCCCATATTGGATCCTACATATTCTCCGAAGATCTTATCGGTTGAACCTCAGTGTCAAGGATTCATATAATCCCGTATGTCATTCCCATTGTCCTTCGGTATGTTACTTGCCCAAGATTTGATCGTCGGTATCCGCATACCTATTTCAACCTCATTACCGGCAAGTCTCTTTACTCGTTCCGTAATACAAGATCCCGTGACTTACACTTAGTCACATTGCTTGCAAGGCTTGTGTGTGATGTTGTATTACCGAGTGGGCCCCGAGATACCTCTGCGTCACACGGAGTGACAAATCCCAGTCTTTATCCATACTAACTCAACGGACACCTTCGGAGATACCTGTAGAACACCTTTATAGTCACCCAGTTACGTTGTGACGTTTGATGCACACAAGGTATTCCTCTGGGGCCAGTGAGTTATATGATCTGATGGTCATAGGAACAAATACTTGACACGCAGAAAACAATAGCAATAAAACGACACGATCAATATGCTACGTTCATAGTTTGGGTCTTGTCCATCACATGATTGTCCTAATGATGTGATCCCGTTATCAAGTGACAACACTTGTCTATGGTCAGGAAACCTTGACCATCTTTGATCAACGAGCTAGTCAACTAGAGGCTTATTAGGGACAATGTTTTGTCTATGTATCCACACGTGTATTTGTGTTTCCAATCAATACGATTATAGCATGAATAATAAATGATTATTCTGAACAAGGAGATATAATAATAACTAATTTATTATTGCCTCTAGGGTTATATTTCCAACAGATATGGCCAATAACGTGATGTGATAGATTGGATGTATGAGATGATCATGTTGTAATAGTTTATATCGACTTGCACGTCGATGTTACTGCAACCGGCAGGACCCATAGGGTTGTCTGTAAACAAATGTTTGTGTTTGCACATGTGTTTACTATATTGCTAGGTCGTAGATTTAGTAGTAATAGCATAGAGAGCCCGACAACCTCGATGGCGGCACGATGATGGAGATCATGATGATGGAGATAATGGTGTGGCGCCGGTGACAAGAAGATCATGTCGGTGCTTTGGTGATGGAGATCAAGAAGCACAAGATGATGGCCATATCATGTCACTTATGAATTGCATGTGATGTTAATCCTTTTATGCACCTTATTTTGCTTAGAACGACGGTAGCATTATAAGGTGATCTGTCACTAAAATTTCAAGATGAAATTGTGTTCTCCCCGATTGTGCACCATTGCGACAGTTCGTCGTTTTGAGACACCACGTGATGATCGGGTGTGATAGACTCAACATTCACATACAACAGGTTATAAACAGTTGCACATGCAGAACACTCGGGTTAAACTTGACGAGTCTAGCATGTGCAGACATGGCCTCGGAACACATGATACCGAAAACTCGATCATGAATCGTATAGTTGATATGATTAGCATAGAGATGCTTACCACTGAAACTTTTCTCAACTCACGTGATGATCGGACTTGAGTTAGTGAATTTGGATCATGTACCACTCAAATGACTAGAGAGATGTACTTTTTGAGTGGGAGTTTATTAAGTAATTTGATTAGATAAACTCTAATTATCATGAACATAGTCAAAACGACTTTGCGAATTATGATGTAGCTTGCGCTATAGATCTACTATTTTTATATGTTCCTAGAGAAAATTTAGTTGAAAGATGATAGTAGCAACTTTGCGGACAGAGTCCGTAAAACTGAGGATTGTCCTCATTGCTGCGCAGAAGGCTTATGTCCTTAATGCACCACTCGGTGTGCTGCACCTCGAGCGTCGTCTGTGGATGTTGCGAACATCTCACATACACGTTTTTTATGACTACGTGATAGTTGAGTGCGTAATACTTAATGGCTGAGAAGCAAGGCACCAAAGACATTTTGAAACGTCACGAAACATAAGAGATGTTCTAAGAGATGAAATTGGGATTTCATGCGCGTGCCCTTATTGAGTGTTATGAGACCTTGCTACGGCGACAGAAATCTCCTGTCGTCTCTTGAGCTTATGTTGGTTTTTCCCTTGAAGAGGAAAGGGCGATGCAGCACAGGAGCAGTAAGTATTTCCCTCAATTTGAGAACCAAGGTATCAATCCAGTAGGAGAATCGCGTCAAGTCCAGATACCTACGCAAACACAAAAGAGCTTGCACCCAATGCTATAAAGGGGTTGTCAATCCCTTCAAGATTGATTGCAAAGTGAGATCTGAAGGCGGAAAGTGCCACGAAGAAAAACAGTAAGGCTGAAAATATGGTGTCAAGTAGACCCGGGGGCCATTGTGTTCACTAGAGGCTTCTCTCAAAATAGCAAATATTACGGTGGGTGAACAAATTACTGTCGAGCAATTGATAGAACCACGCAAAGTCATGACGATATATAAGGCAATGATCATACATATAGGCATCACGTCCAAGACAAGTAGACATATACTTTCTGCATCTACTACTATTACTCCACACATCGATCGCTATCTAGCATGTATCTAGTGTATTGAGTTCATGACGAAAAGAGTAACGCCTTAAGCAAGATGACATGATGTAGAGGGATAAACTCAAACCAATGATGAAAACCCCATCTTTTACCCTTGATGGCAACAACACGATGCGTGCCTCGCTACCCCTCCTGTCACTAGGTGAGGTCACCGCACGGTATGAACCCAAAACCAAGCATTTCTCCCATTGCAAGAATCAAAGATCAAGTTGGCCAAACAAAACCCACAACTCGAAGAGAATTACAAGGATATGAAATCATGCATATAAGAGATCAGAAGAAACTCAAATAAGATTCATAGATAATCTAATCATAAATCCACAATTCATCGGATCTCGACAAACACACCGCAAAAGAAGATTACATCGGATAGATCTCCATGAAGATCATGGAGAACTTTGTATTGAAGATCCAAGAGAGAGAAGAAGCCATCTAGCTACTAGCTATGGACCCGTAGGTCTATGGTGAACTACTCACGCATCATCGGAGAGGTCATGGTGTTGAAGAAGAAGCCCTCCATATCCGAATCTCCCCTCCGACAGGGCACCAGAATGTGCCCCAGATGGGATCTTGCGGAGACAGAATCTTGTGGCGGCGGAAAAGTATTTTCGTGGATCTCCTGATTTTTTCTGGGATTTTAGGGAATTTATAGGCGAATGAGCTAGGGCAGGGGAGGCCCAGGGAGCCAACAGGCCTGGGACGGGCGGGGCCCCCCTGGCCGCGCCATGAGGGCTTGTGGCCTCTCTCGGGACTCCCCGCCTTGGTTCCCAAGCTTTGTGCGTATCTTCTGTTCTGGGAAAAATCTTTTCGGAAGTTTTATTCCGTTTGGAGTCCGTTTGAAATCCTCCTTTGAAAAGGGTCAAAAACACGGAAAAAAATAGTAACTGACACTTGGCACTGAGTTAATAAGTTAGTCCCAAAAAAGATATAAAAGGCATACAAAACTTCCAAAGTTTCACAAGATAATAGCATGAAACCATCAAAAATTATAGATACGCTGGAGACATATCAAGCATCCCCAAGCTTAACTCCTGCTCGTCCTCGTGCAGGGAAGTGATAAAGACTGAATGTTTGATGTGGAATGCTTCCTAGCATAGTTGTCCTTTGTAACTTCTTTCATGTGACATGAATGTTCTGATCCATAAGATTCAAAACAATAGTTTGCTATTGACATGAAAACAATGATACTTCAAGCAAACTAGCAAGATAATCATGAACTTTCGAAATAACAAGGCCAAAGAAAGTTATCCCTACAAAATCATATAGTCTGGCTATGCTCCATCATCCCCACACAACTAATTTAAATCATGCACAACCCCGGTATTGGCCAAGTAATTGTTTTGCACTCTTACTTTCTCAAACCTTTTACAACTATCACGCAATACATGAGCGTGAGCCATGGATATAGCACTATAGGTGGAATAGAGTGTGGTGGTGGTTGTGAGACAAAAAGGAGGAGATGGTCACATTGACTCGGAGTATCAAAGGGCTATGGAGATGCCCATTAATAGATATCAATGTGAATGACTAGGGATTGCCATACAAAGGATGGAGTAGAGCTATAAATATGTGAAAGCTCAAAAGGAGAACTAGTGGGTGTGCATCCAACTTGCTTGCTCATGAAGACCTAGGGCAATTTGAGGAAGCCCGTCATTGGAAAATACAAGCCAAGTTATATAATAAAGATTCCCACTAGCATATGATGGTGACGAAGCGAGAAGCTCTCAATCATGAAGAACATGGTGCTATTATGAACCACGAGTGTGGAAAAAGATAGTAGCATTGTCCCTTCTCTCTTTTTCTCTCTTTTTTTTATTTGGGCTCTTTGGCCTCTTTTTTTATTGTGGGAAACTTTGGCCTATTTTTTTATTTCCTCACATGGGACAATGCTCTAATAATGATGATCATCACACTTTTATTTACTCACAGCTCAAAGCTTAGAATGATGATGACACTATAGGAAATGCCTCCGGCAGTGTACCGGGATGTGCAACGATCTAGCTTGGCGTATGACGTTGAAACATCTCGCTAGCTATCTTACGATCATGCAATGGCAATATGAGAGTGACGGCACAAGTCATGAGACGGAACGCTGGGAGTTGCATGGCAATATATCTCGGAATGGCTATGAAAATGCCATAGTAGGTAGGTATGGTGGCTGTTTTGAGGAAGGCATATGGTGGGTTTGTGCACCGGCGAAAATTGTGCGGTAATAGAGGGGCTAGCAATGGTGGAAGGTTAAAGTGCATCTATACCATGGACTCACATTAGTCATGAAGAACTCACATACTTGTTGCGGAAGTTTTTATTAGTAATCGAAACAAAGTGCTAAACGCATACTCCTAGGGGAAGGGTTGGTAGGTGTTAACCATCGCGCTATCCCGACCGCAACACACAGGATGAAAATCAATAGATCAATTATGCTCCAACTTCCTAACATAGCGGTTCACCATACGTGCATGTTACGGGAATCACTAACTTCAACACAAGTATTTCTAGATTCACAACACCCTACTAACATACCTCTTAATATTACCAAATCCACGTCTCAAAACTAATTGAGAGGAATCAAACTTCTCTTTCTACTCAATGCACAAGAAGATGGAAGTTTGTGTATCCTCTTTGGGTACCTATCACCTTTGGGACTACTTTCATAGCACAAGCCAACTACCAAGTTACGCACCGCCGTGCTCTAAAAGATCTAAATGAAGCACATAGAGCAAAATTATCTAGCTCAAAAGATATAAGTGAAGCACGATGAGCATTCTAGAAATATCACGATGAGTGCATGTCTCTCTCAAAAAGGTGTGCATTAGGGATGATTGTGACACAACAAAAAGAAAAGACTCCTACGATACAAAACGCTCCAAGCAAAACACATATCATGTGGTGAATAAAAATATAGCTCCAAGTAATGTTACCGATGGATTGAAGACGGAAGAGGGGATGCCTTCCTGGGGCATCCCCAAGCTTAGGCTTTTTGGTGTCCTTGAATTTGGCTTGGGATGCCTTGGGCATCCCCAAGCTTGAGCTCTTTCCACTCTTTATCCCTTTGTCCATGAGAACATCACCCAAAACTTGAAAACTTCACAACACAAAACTTAAACAGAAACTCGTGATAATCATTAGCACAAGAAAACAAACTACCACTTCTTTAGGTACTGTAGCAATCTTGATTTCTATTTATATTGGTGTTACATTACTGTATTCTCACTTTTCCATGGATAGTACCCCCCGATACTATCCATAGTTTCATCAAAACAAGCAACCAACTCAACAAAAACAGAATCTGTCAAAAACAGACTAGTCTGTAGCAATCTGTATACTTCGTATACTTCTAGTACCTCAAAAATTCTGAAACATTACAACTACATGGGAAAAAGGCATATCAACCAGAATCAAAAAGAATCAACTCAAAATATCTTTATGAATAAAAATGAAAAATAATCTCGTGAGCGAAAAGTTTCTGTCTTTTTCCAACAGGATCAAACTACCATTACCAAGACTAGTCATAAAGGTTTTGCTTGGCTCAAACACAAAAAGAAACACAAAAGACACAATCATAATAGAATTATGATGGTGTGGACGCAACAAAACAGAAAGAAAAAGATAAATTCATTGGGTTGCCTCCCAACAAGCGCTATTGTTTAACGCCCTTAGCTAGGCATAAGGCGATAGAATCACGTATCGTCATCCTTAGTGTTCAAACCATAAGTAGCCCTCATCATAGATTCATAAGGAAATCTTATTTTCTTTCTATGAAAATGCTCCATGCCCTTCTTTAAAGGAAATTGAAATCTAATATTCCCTTCCTTCATATCGATGATAGCACCGATAGTCCTTAGGAAAGGTCTACCAAGAATGATAGGGCATGTAGGATTGCAATCAATGTCAAGCACAATGAAATCCACGAGTACATAGTTCCTATTTGTAATAATAAAAACATCATTGATCCTTCCCATGGGTTTCTTGACAGTAGAATCCACAAGATGCAAATTAAGAGAACACTCCTCAATCTCATTAAAACCCAGAATATCACATAAAGACTATGGAATCGCGGAAACCCTAGCACCCAAATCACACAAAGCATTGCATTCATAGTTTTTTATTTTGATTTTGATAGTATGTTCCCACTCATCATGAAGCTTTCTAGGGATAGAAACTTCCAATTCAAGTTTCTCTTTAAGAGATTTTATCACAATTTCGACGATATGATCGGTAAAGGCCTTGTTTTGGCTATAAGTGTGTGGAGAGTTTAGCATGGATTGCATCAAGGAAATGCATTCAATCAAGGAGAAACTATCATAATTGAATTCCTTGAAATCCAAAGTAGTAATTTCATTACTACTCAAGGTTTTAATATCTTCTACTCCACTTTCAATGCTTTTAGCATCAAGATAGATGGACTCTGAATCATTGGGGCGTTTTTCAACCAAAGTGGATTCATATCCAGCCCCATCATCATTAGGTTTGACACAAGAAAACAAAGATTCAATGGGAGTCACACCAACACTTTAAGATCTTCGTGATTCTCATCACAAATTTCAGGTTTAGCAGCCATTTTATTGACTAAAGTAGCGTGTTTATCAGAAATCTGGCCTACCAATTTTTCAAGACGAGCAAACTGAGAATTTAACGCAAGGAGTTCTTTGGTCATATCATCAACTTCTTTATTCATAAAAGCCAAAAAAGAATTTTGCTCCTTCAGTTCTCTACGAAAGTAACTTTTGTAATCAAACTATGTAGACATGAAGCCTTTAACACTAGTTTCAATCCCTTCCAACCTCACATAGTGAGCATCAAAATCCCTTGGTTGGGCCATACAGGTATTAGCACGCAGACAAGCAGACAGAAAGCAAGTGAGAGAAAAGGGCGAACGAAAAAGGCAAACGAAATAGGTAAATATTTTTGTAAATTTTTGTTTTTCACAAGTGGGGGGGAGGAAAACGAGAGGCAAAAAAAGTAAATGCAAGAGATGAGTTTCCGACACTTACTTGGATGAGTTCTTGACTTGATCCTCCCCGGCAACGGTGCTAGAAATCCTTCTGCTACAGCGACAGAAATTTTGTGTCATCTCTTCAGCTTGCGTTGGTTTTTCCCTTGAAGAGGAAAGGGTGATGCAGCACAGGAGCAGTAAGTATTTCCCTCAGTTTGAGAACCAAGGTATCAATCCAGTAGCAGAATCGCGTCAAGTCCAGAGTACCTGCGCAAACACAAAAGAGCTTGCACCCAACGCTATAAAGGGGTTGTCAATCCCTTCAAGATTGATTGCAAAATGAGATCCGAAGGCAGAAAGTGCAACGAAGAAAAATAGTAAGGCTAAAAATATGGTGTGAAGTAGACCCAAGGGCCATAGTGTTCACTAGAGGCTTCTCTCAAAATAAGAAATATTACGGTGGGTGAACAAATTACTGTCGAGCAATTGATAGAACCGCGCAAAGTCAGGACGATATCTAAGGCAATGATCATACATATAGGCATCACATCCGAGACAAGTAGACTGATACTTTCTGCATCTACTACTATTACTCCACACATCGACCGCTATCCACCATGGATCTAGTGTATTGAGTTCATGACGAACAGAGTAACGCCTTAAGCAAGATGACATGATGTAGAAGGGTAAACTCAAACCAATGATGAAAACCCCATCTTTTTACCCTTGATGGCAACAACACGATGCGTGCCTTGCTACCCCTTCTGTCATTAGGTGATGTCACCGCACGGTAAGAACCCAAAACCAACCACTTCTCCCATTGCAAGATTCATAGATCAAGTTGGCCAAACAAAACCCACAACTCGAAGAGAATTACAAGTATATGAAATCATGCATATAAGAGATCAGAAGAAACTCAAATAAGATGCATAGATAATCTGATCATAAATCCACAATTCATCGGATCTCGACAAACACACCACAAAACAAGATCACATCAGATAGATCTCCATGAAGATCATGGAGAACTTTGTATTGAAGATCCAAGAGAGAGAAGAAGTCATCTAGCTACTAGCTATGGACCTGTAGGTCTATGGTCAACTACTCACGCATCATCGGAGAGGTCATGGTGTTGATGAAGAAGCCATCCGTATCCGAATCTCCCCTCCGGCAGGGCACCAGAACGTCCCCCAGATGGGATCTTGCGGAGACAGAAGCTTGCGGCGGCCGAAAAGTATTTTTGTGGATCTCCTGATTTTTTCTGGGATTTTAGGGAATTTATAGGCGAATGAGCTAGGGAAGGGGAGGCCCAGGGAGCCCACAAGCCTGGGAGCCACCCCCCCCCCCCCCCCGTGGCCACGCCACGAGGGCTTGTGGCCTCCCCCGGGACTCCCTACCTTGGTTCCCAAGCTTTCTACGTACCTTATGTTCCGGAAAAAATCTTTTCGAAAGTTTTATTCCGTTTGGACTCCGTTTAAAATCCTCCTTTGAAAAGGGTCAAAAACACGGAAAAACAGGAACTGGCACTGAGTTAATAAGTTAGTCCCATAAAAGATATAAAAGGCATACAAAACATCCAAAGTTTGACAAGATAATAGCATGAAACCATGAAAAATTGTTGATACGTTGGAGACGTATCAGACCTCCGACAAGATTCTTTGTCTACAAAGTAAAGGAGGAAAACTCAATCGTTGAGCATGTTTTTAGATTGTCTGAGTACAACAATCGCTTGAATCAAGTGGGAGTTAATCTTCGAGATGAGATAGTCATGGTTCTCCAAAGTCACTGCCACCAAGTTGCTAGAGCTTCGTGATGAACTATAACATATCAAGGATAGATATGATGATCCGTGAGCGATTCGCAATGTTTGACACTGTGAAAGTAGAAATCAAGAAGGAGCATAAATTGTTGATGGTTAGTAAAACCACTAGTTTCAAGAAGGGCAAGGGCTAGTAGGGATACTTCATCAAACGGCAAACCAATTGTTGCTCTAATGAAGAAACCCAAGATTGAACCCAAACCCGAGACTAAGTGCTTCTGTTATGAGGGGAACGGTCATTGAGGCGGAGCTACCCTAGATACTTGGTAGATGAGAAGGTTGGCGAAGTCAACAGAAGTATAATTGATATACATGATATTGATGTGTACTTTACTAGTACTCCTAGTAGCATGAGGGTATTAGATACCGGTTCGATTGCTAAGTGATTAGTAACTTGAAATAAAAGCTACAGAATAAACGGAGACTAGATAAAGGCAAGGTGACGATAAGTGTTGGAAGTGTTTCCAAGGTTGATGTGATCAAACATCTCACGCTCCCTCTACTTTCGGGATTGGAGTTAAACCTAAATAATTGTTGTTTGGTGTTTGCGTTGAGCATGAACATGATCGGATCGTGTTTATTGCAATACGATTATTCATTTAAAGAGAATAATGGTTATTCTATTTGCTTGAATAATTACCTTCAATGGTTTACTGAATCTCGATCGTAGTGTTACACATGTTCATGATATTGGTGCCAAAAGATAGAAAGTAATAATGATAGTACCACTTACTTGTGACACTCCCACTTGAGTCATGTCAGTGCAAAATACATGAAGAAGCTCCATGCTGATGGATCTTTGTGTTCACTTGATTTCGAATCACTTGAGACATGCAAAACATACCACATGAAACAAGAGAGTAACTTGTTGGAAGTAATACATTTTTGATGTGTGCTGTCCAATGAGTGTTGAAGCACGGAGTGGATATCGTTATGTTCTTACTTCACTGACGACTTGAGTAGATACAGGAGTATTTACTTGATGAATCACTGGTCTGAAATATTGAAAAGTTCAAAGCTATTTCAGAGTGAAGATCGTCGTGACAAGAGGATAAATTGTCTATGATATGATCATATAGATGAATATCTGAGTTGCGAGTTTTGGTACACAGTTAAGACAAAGTGGAAATTGTTTCGCAGTTCATGCCACCTAGAACACCATAGTGTGATGGTGTGTCCGAACGCCATAGTCGCGCCCTATTTGATATGGTGCATACTATTATGTCTCTTATCGAATTACCACTATCGTTTATGGGTTATGCATTAGAGACAACCGCATTCACTTTAAATAGGGCACCGCGTATTTTCGTTGAGATGACACAGTATGAACTATGGTTTGGAGAAACCTGAGCTGTCGTTTCTTGAAAGTCTGGGGCTGCAACGCTTATGTGAAAAAGTTTCATTCTGATAAGCTCGAACTCAAAGCGGATAAATGCATCTTCATAGGATATCCAAAACAGTTGGGTACATCTCCTATCTCAGATCCGGAAGCAAAGTGTTTGTTTCTAGAAACGGGTCATTTCTTGAGGAAAGGTTTCTCTGAAAGAATTGAGTGGGAGAGTGGTGGAACTTGATGAGGTTATTGAACCGTCTCTTCAACCAGCGTGTAGCAGGGCGCAGGAAGTTGTTCCTGTGGCGCCTACACCAATTGAAGTGGAAACTGATGATGGTGATCATTGAGCTTTGGATCATGTTACTACAAACCTCGTAGGTCAACAAGGTCGTGTACTACTATAGAGTGGTACGGTAACCTTGTCTTGGAGGTCATGTTGTTGAACAACAATGAACCTAGGAGCTATGGAGAAGCGATGGTGGGCCCGGATTCCGACAAATGGCTGGAGGCCATGAAATCCGAGAGAGGATCCATGTATGAATACAAAGTGTAGACTTTGGAAGAACTACTTGATGGTCATAGGACTGTTAATTAAAGATGGATCTTTAAAGGGAAGACAGACGATGATGGTGAAAAGTCACCATTAAGAAAAGCTCGACTTGTCGCAAGGATGTTTCCAACAAGTTCAAAGAGTTGACTATGATGAGACTTTCTCACTCGTAGCGATGCTAAAAGTTTGTTGGAATTATGTTAGTAGTTGCTGCATTATTTATGAAATATTGCACATAGGATGTCAAAACATTGTTTCCTCGACGGTTTCCTTGAGGGAAGGTTGTATGTGATACAACTAGAAGGTTGTGTTGATCCTAAGGATGCTAACAAGTATGCAAGCTCCAGCGATCCTTCTATGGATTGGTGCAAGCATCTCGGAGTTGGAATGTACACTTTGATAAGATGATTAAAGCTTTTGGATTTGTACAAGGTTCATGAGAAACTTGTATTTCCAAAGAAGTGAGTGGGAGCACTATAGAATTTCTGATTAGTATATATGATTGACATATTGTAGATCAGAAGTAATGTAGAATTTCTGTAAAGCATAAAGGGTTGTTTGAAAGGAGTTTTTCAAAGGAAAACCTGGATAGAGCTATTTGAGCATTGAACATCAAGATCTATATAGATAGATCAAAACGCTTAATAGAACTTTCGATGAAATACGTGCCTTGACAAGTTTTTGAAGGAGTTCAAAATAGATCAGCAAAGATGGAGTTCTTGGTTGTGATTTAAGATGTGAATTTGAGTAAGACTCAAAGCCCGACCACGGCAGAAGAAAGAGAAAGGACAAAGGTCGTCCCCTATGCCTTAGCCGTAGGCCCTAAAGTATGCCAAGTTGTGTGCCGCACCTGATGTGTGCCTTGCCATGAGTTTGTCAAGGGGTACAAAAGGTGATCCAGGATTGAATCACAAAAAACAGCGGTCAAAGTTATCCTTAGTAACTAGTGGACTAAGGAATTTTTCTCGATTATGGAGGTGATTAAAGAGTTCATCGTAAAGGGTTACGTCGATGCAAGCTTTGACACTAATCCGAATAAACTCTGAGTAGTAAAACAGATTCGTATAGTAGAGTAGATATTTGGAGTATTTACGAATAGCACGTAGTAGCAGCATCTTTAAGATGACATAAATATTTGTAAAGCACACACGGATCTGAAAGATTCAGAACCGTTGACTAAAACCTCTCTCACAAGCAAGACGTGATCAAACCCCAGAACTGTATGGGTGTTGGATTCGTTAAAATCACATGGTGATGTGAACTAGATTATTGACTCTAGTGCAAGTGGGAGACTGTTGGAAATATGCACTAGAGGCATGATAAATTAGTTATTATTATATTTCTTTGTTCATGATAATCGTTTATTATCCATGCTATAATTGTATTGATTGGAAATACAAATACATGTGTGGATACATAGACAAAACACTGTCTCTAGTAAGCCTCTAGTTGACTAGCTCGTTGATCAACGATGGTCAAGGTTTCCAGACCATAGACAAGTGTTCTCACTTGATAACGGGATCACATCATTAGGAGAATCATGTGATGGACAAGACCCAAACTATGAACGTAGCATATTGATCGTGTCGTTTTATTGCATTTGTTTTCTGCGTGTCAAGTATTTATTCCTATGACCATGAGATCATATAACTCACTGGCACCGGAGGAATACCTTGTGTGCATCAAACGTCGCAACGTAACTGGGTGACTATAAAGGTGCTCTAGAGGTATCCCCGAAGGTGTCCGTTGAGTTAGTATGGATCAAGACTGGGATTTGTCACTCCGTGTGACGGAGAGGTATCTCGGGGCCCACTCGGTAATACAACATCATACACAAGCCTTGCAAGAAATGTGACTAAGTGTAAGTCAAGGGATCTTGTATTACGGAACGAGTAAAGAGACTTGCCGGTAACGAGATTGAAATAGGTATGCGGATACCGACGATCGAATCTCGGGCAAGTAACATACCAAAGGACAAAGGAAATGACGTACGATATTATATGAATCCTTGACACTGAGGTTCAACCGATAAGATCTTCGGAGAATATGTAGGATCCAATATGGGCATCCAGGTCTCGCTATTGTATATTGACCGAGGAGTGTCTTGGATCATGTCTATATAGTTTTCGAACCCGTGGGGTCTGCACACTTAAGGTTCGATGATGTTTTAGTATAGTTGAGTTATATGTGTGGATAACAAATGTTGTTCGGAGTCCCGGATGAGATCACGGACGTCACGAGGGTTTCCGGAATGGTCCGTAAATGACGATTGATATATAGGATGGTTTCATTTGGTCACCGGAAAGTTTCGGGCATTACTCGCAGTGTATCGGGAGTGACGAATGGGTTTTGGGTGTTTACCGGAAGGGGCCCACCCACCGGGAGTGAGCCCAAGGCCCTAGGGTGTCTCACCAAGTCCTAGTGGGCTGGTGGAGTCAGCCCATGAAGGCTATGGTGTCACAAGCAAAAATACCAAAGGAACAAAAAGAGGGAAGTGGGAAGGAAGGACTGGACTCCTTCCCCACCAAACCGAATTGGGGTTGGAGTCCAACCCCTCCCCCTTGTCCAGTGCACCCTTGAGGGCCTTCAGCCCCAAGTCTAGCCCCTCCCCTCCACCTATATATATTGGTGGTTTAGGGCTTTTTGAGACACAACTTTGCCACGTGCAACTCTAGCCTATTCCACATAGTTTTACCTCTAGATCGGTTTTCTGCTGAGCTCGGGCAGAGACCTGCAGGAGTAGATCATCACCACCACCGGAGGACCGTCACGCTGTCGGAGAACTCATCTACTTCCCCGTCTTGCTTGCTGGATCAAGAAGGCCGAGATCATCGTTGAGCTGTACGTTTGCTGAATGCGGAGGTGCCGTCCGTTCGGCGCTAGATCGGAACGGATCGTGGGACAGATCGCGAGACGGTTCGTGATACGGATCGTGGGACGGTTCGAGGGACGTGAAAACGTTCCACTACATCAACTGCGTTTCTTAACACTTCCCGTTGTGCGATCTACAAGGGTATGTAGATCTAATCTCCACTCGTAGATGGACATCACCATGATAGGTCTTCGTGTGCGTAGGAAAAAAATTGTTTCCCATGCAACGTTCCCCAACACTTTGACCATCTTTGATCAACGAGCTAGTCAACTAGAGGCTCACTAGGGATAGTGTGTTTTCCATGTATCCACACATGTATTTGAGTTTTCAATCAATACAATTCTAGCATGGATAATAAACGATTATCGTGAATAAAGAAATATAATAATAACCAATTTATTATTTCCTCTAGGACATATTTCCAACAGGTTTTGGTGACCAACTCTAAGCACTTGAGCAACCATGTCATCATAGATACCTCATCGCTTTTAATAGTATTGGCTTTTCCTATGGACTCAATTATGATTTCTCACATAAAAGCAAACTATAGAGTCCTAAAGCATGTTGACAAAAGATGTTTCTTGCATCTAGGGGATCTCCTCACAATCCTTTGTCAATCCATTCATTGAACTTTTCCAGAAATATACTTGGCAGAATCATTAGTCCAATGAAGTATATATTGTTATTAATTATCAAACCACCTAGGGAGAAGTTGTGCTTTCATCGGGCCCTCTTAATGGAGGTAAACCCTATGTTTTGCTCTTGTTTATATTAATGATGGAGTATTGAGTACATAGTTGATCTACCTCGAGTTCATCAGATGTGTTCTAACTCTAGGGCTAGGTGGATGATATTGTGTTGATGTCCCCTCTACGGGCTAAATCATATGGCTTATATACACGTCAGGTATGTTATCTAGGGTTACAAGGTCGGTATCTTTGCATAGAGGCGGCAGGAGAAGTCTTGGAATATACGACAAGCCTTCATTAGATGAAGTCTTGCTAACACCATGCCGTACAACTTCCGGAGTCCATCTTGAGAAGGATGAGGGTCCATCAGTCCAATCCGAGGAGCATGGACCGACTAGGCTAGTACCCCTAATCCAGGACACAATCAAAGCCAGAAACGATTGTTGTGAGGGCAGGACAGAGGAGGAGGCGACAAGGCCGGACAAGGGAGGGGGCAGGGCCATCAGCTAGACGCGGCCACCACAGCTGCTGCTCGGCGTGCCGGAGAAGAGCTCCCGTGACAAACAAACTTTTGCCTTCTGATCTCCTTTATCTCTGCTTGGTTTGATGCCAACATTTGGCATTGCCAATACTTGGCAAGCCAACAATTGGTAATATCAAAAGTTGACAAGATTTAACAACTTCTTGTGAGGTTGGCAAGTAAACATGATAACCAAGCAAGCAGTATCCGATATTTGACGTTTGTCAATTTTTGGCATCAAACGAATCTTGTCATTTGTTCCTTCTTTCTTCCTCCTCAAGTTCCCTTTTGTAGTTTTTTATGGTACGATCTCATGCCCAGCGTGAGGCCAAGGGATATTAAAAAATTGAGACTTATACGTGGGAATATCCCGCGTCACGCCAGACTTCAAACCAGGCCAAAAAACGCGGCTTAAAACCCAGGCGCGAGACCGACCAGACCTGACTGTCTGGCCTAATAAATCGGGCCGGAATTCAGTCCGAGCCTGAAAAGCCCAACTGGCTCCATCCGACGACGGCTAAAATTCAGTTTTGTTAAGCTTGAGCCCGGCCCTACCCGATTGTCGGGCTTGATTTCGAGGCCGGAGCCTGGCCTCATGGAACAGTTAGGCCCGCCCTGGTCCGAGAATTTTGGGCCAGGTCACGTCTGGCCCGGCCGGGCTGCCCAATTTTTTTAATATTGCATTTATTATTATTATTTTTGAAAAATAATGCACCGATTTGAAAATTTTCAAAAATAGGCCTGCCTCGGCCTCTGCGTAGCCGAGTGGAGGCTGTCGGCTCTCGCGTGGCCGACAGGAAGCCAGTCGGCCTAGGCCCGGCCGATTAGTGGCTCTCGGCCACGTGGTGGCCGACTAGTGGCCAGGCCACGTCGATTGCCTTGTCGGCTCTGCCTGTCGGCCCTGGCGAAGCCGATAAGGCTATCGACCTAGGCGTGGCCGACTAGTGGCCACTAGCCAGCCCGAGGCAGCCCCTTCCCCCTCTCCTTCTTCCTCCTTCCTCTTTCTTCCTTCTCCCTTCTCCCATTCTACCTTATCTCCTTTCTCTCTTTCTCCTCCTTCCTTCTCCCCCCACACAAAAAATCTTCCATTTCCACGTTTTGAACCATACATTTATTGTGTAAGGAGGAGGGCATCCAAACTATCCGTCTCACTCGCGATGGGGTAGTTTGTGGTGCTTGTTTTGAAGCTATTTTTGGTGGTGGTGGTGGAGGTTGTAGTGGTGGTGGTGGTGGTGGTGGTGGTGTGGGTGAAGTTGGTTATTTTGGTGGAGCTGGAGGTGGTGGTGTGGGATTATTCTCGGTGTTCGTCAAGAGTCGTTCGTCATTCATCGTTTCTGCGCATGCTTCAAGGGTAAAATATTTTTGTAGATTAGTGTATTAAGTAGTTTATAAACTTTTAGGTGCTCCAGTAGATTAGTATAAATTTAGTTGTTTAACTAGTTTTAGGTGGTCCGGTAGATTAGTATAAATTTAGTTGTTTAACTAGTTTTAGGTGCTCCGGTAGATTAGTATAAATTTAGTTGTTTAACTAGTTATAGGTGCTCCGGTAGATTAGTATAAATTTAGTTGTTTAACTAGTTTTAGGTGGTCCGGTAGATTAGTATAAATTTTTTTAGTGAATGAAGTAGTTTAATTATTTTTAGGTTCTCCGATAGATTTGGAAAATATATTTCGGTTTGTCGTTCTTCTAATTTTTTTTCCTTGTTGAATAATATGTTAGGTGAGCAGAGATGTCTGATTTAGTGACGTTATGTTTGCACTATGGTCGTGGTACCGTTCAAACAAATGAGATGGGAGCTGATCTTAGTGAATTTCAGTACACAGAGGTGCAGGTGTCCTCCCCTAAAACATGGTTTGTTAGTCAGTTGACAGAATGGCTTGCACGATGTTTAGGGTTCAATACTGAAACACACACCATCGGTGTTCATGCATTATGGACCCGGTCCACTGGTAATATTTTCTGGTATTTGAAGCATATAGAGCGGGACGACCAGTGGCTACGCTTGTTACAATCTTGCGAGCGTAGGGGATGTCATCATGTGGCCTTACTTCTCCCCGTGCTAAAGCCGGTGAATGAATCTGAAGTGGAACGTAGCTATGAATATGGTGAGAGCAGTGTAGGGATGCATGATTCACAGTCAATTCATGTGTCCCATGCTGGGGATGATGTTTACGAAGCAGGCCAGAGTAGTCAGGCAGAAGGGGGAGATGCAGATGATTATCTCAGCGGTGAGGCGGATGCCGACGAGATAGATGGGCACATGCAAAACGAGATGCATGAAGAAGATATAACGGGTGATATTTCCGATGAATCCGCCGAATCAGATGGAGAAGAGCACGCACATGAATTGCCTATACAGATTACTCGTATCCTGGAGGCGTACCTATTGTGGCTTCTCGGGAAGGTGATGTTCACAAAGAACCATGTCACTACTTTGAGTGTGTGTTACATCCCCATTGCGCTGGAAATCGCGACTGCTGAGTCGGCTGAACATATCACACCGAGGAGTTGGGGATCTATGGTATTAGCTGCTACCTACCGAGGTATGTGCAACGGTTGTCAGCTTTCCACGGCCAAGTCGGCCATTCTTGGTTGCTCGCTGTTTTTACAACTGTGGTCCTGGGAGAGGTTCTCTATTGGACGACCAAACATAGATGTGGACCACAGTTATCATGTGGGCAACATGCTTGATGGTGATGACATCGACTTGCCAACTTTCGGCCTGTGTTGGACGCGTCGCAAGGTATGTCCCCTGGTATAATGTTATCCACCTTCTTAGTTTACACTATGGTTGAAACTAACTTATGTCTTGCGCAGAGACGGTATGCTAGTGAACAGACTAGGCGAGCCTACACTGCACTAAATGAGCAGTTTGATATGTACACGGGAGTTATTTGGCAACCGTACACGGAAGCAACTAGAATTTCTAGATATCCCAGTGGTATTTATGTGCTATGCACGAGAGATCGGGGTTATTGGATGACGAAATCGAAGATTATCTTCGATGTCTTTGTTGAGGAGATGGCGCAGCAGCGTATTATGAAACAGTTCGGTCTTCGGCAGTTGACTCCTCCGCCCAACACAGAGAACCTGCTGCCAGTAGTAGTCCACAGGTATGTTATACTAACTATATATTACATTTTTTTTCTCTATGGCCTATGGTTAAACATCATCATAAATTACAGGATGACAAGGAAGGGAACCAATAGGACACGGGCTCAGTGGCTACAAAGGCTTGAAGAGTACGTTTTAGAATGGGAAACTGCCACTGAACGTAGGTGGCATGAAGAACAAGCATTTGATCTCGCTGAATACAATGCATATTTGGAGGGGTACATGAGAGGAACACGATTACGCATTGTTCAGCACTCCAATACAGATGAGATTCCGGACCCGCATACGTCTGACACGTACCTGACGTATGATACTTCTGGTTCCAGGTAGTATGCGGTAATATTTATTCTCTTTACGTCATTTAAGTTGTTGTTACTTGCTTCATCATCGGTACTTATTATTCTTAATGACAATTTCAGGGTGAGTTGGCATACAGTCTTCATACTGACGTGATGAACTTTGATCGAAAATTGTCATCTGCAGCTCTTATGGTACCTCGGTCTCAGATTCAATCATGGCTCAAGAGGCTCGAGCAGAGGATAAGAGATATCTATAAAGCTATCACGTGCACACGCACTTCGGATGTTGTGCATCACCAGCCGCAGCCTACGTCGGTGCCGCGTCACTCCGTGCATCGACATCAGCCGCGTCCACGTCTACAAGGAGTGGAACCGACGCCACATCCACCCCCACCTGACCAGCCTGGCAGTTCAGCGTGGCATCAGCCAGAGCACCACGCTTCGCCATCGAGCTTCATGTTTCAGCCAACTCCGCAACATCACAATCCTACTCCTGGTTTCATGTTTCATCCACATCCAACAGGTATGGCCCCTCCTGCATATCATGATGTGTCGGCGTCCGGATCCGGGTTAGGGAGTGAACCAGATGAGCCACCATCGCAGCAAAACATGTGGTTGGACATGTTTTCGACTCCTCCTCCGTGGCCCACACAGGATACACAGTATGACCAGGGTGGATCCGAGATTCCTCCTCGTAACATTAGGGCCCCCCACAGGTGGAGATGGAGTACACCCCCCACGCCCCCAGAGCGCCAACCGAGACGTCGTGAGTGAAGCAAACTCTTTGCCCTTCTATGTATCACTTCAGACTTATGTGTATTTTATGTAAGAGACTTATGTGTATTTTATGTATGAGACTTATGTGTATTTTATCTATGAGACATATTCCTATCTATTTCTATGATCAGTTGGTTCATCGTGGATAACACATATACTACCAATAACTTGAGATTACAAACAAAGTAAGATTCCGGAGATACATAAAATAAGATACATGAAATAAGATACATTAAGATGCAGAGTTCATACAAAAACTACATAAAGTCATCGTCATCCTTCGATGATGCAGAGCTCTGGCCCTTCGACGAAGTGGTACTCTTGGCACTCGTTGATGCTGCCCTCTTGTCCTTGCTACTCGGCATGAAGATATCGTCTTCGTCCTCGCTATCGTCAATCCCTAAAAAGGGATGTTTTACTCCACCTCCACCGTGTATGTTCTGGCCTTTCTTCTTCCATCTTTCATTCAACCGCAGAAGTTCCTTCCGAATCTCCTCATATGTCCTTGCAGGCCACCCTTTCCTAGCTAATGCATGAGCAACCTCATTCAGTAGTGTGTCACTACTGATGAGTTCGTCCCATGAAACTATTATATTGTCTATCTTGAAATTGCTAGCCAAGCGTAGAAGACACTCGGACATACCACTGTGAAAACTACGATCGAAAGGATAATGAGACATTTTGAGCACACACCTTACCAACCTTGCTGTGGAGAGGGTTTTATAGGTGCCGAAGAGCGAGACGAAAACCTAATGGCGGGAAATAAATGGCGGGAAAGCGAGGCGGGAAATAAATGGAGGGAAAGCAAGGCGGGAACAAAATGGCGGGAAAGCTATAGGCGGGAAAATATGGCGGGAAAGAGAGACTTATAGGAAATGGCGGGAAACTAATAACACATATACTATCAATAACTCGAGATTACAGACAAACTAAGACACACCTTGCCGGAATTAAAATACAACTTGCTGAAATTAAGATACAATGTGCTGACACAACTTGCTGAAATTAAGATACAACTTGCTGAAATTAAAATAAATCTACTGAGTCCAGCGTGGATATTTTCCTTTTCCATCACCGGCTTCTTCTGCTGCTTTGGCCGCACGAGCCCTTTCTCTCTTTCTCTCCCTCTCAGCTTCATGGGCATGTTCCCGCTGTCTGTAAACCTCCTCCAACCGAAGTTTCTCTTCTTGGTTTTTCCTTTCATCTCATCAACCTCCTCCAACCGAAGTTTCTCTTCTTGGTTTTTCCTTTCATCTCATCAATAAAAGCCCTCTGCTCCACACAGTACTCTTCCCACTCTTTCTTCTGCGCTGCTTTCTCCTCTGCTTCAGCCTTCTCGCGGCGCTCTTCCAAGTCCAATCTAGCCCATGCACGGCGACCTCTTTCACGAATCTCGGTCACCGCCCAGTCCGGCATTTCCGTGTCAATCCAACGATAGTACATGCAGAGAGGAGGAGGAGAGTAGAAAAAAAAATATATATCAAGTAAACAATAATATCAACAACATATTTACTCTGGATAACTTGAGCATACCGGAGGCCTGAGGTACGCATAAATAGATTCGGGCGGATCAGATTCATAATTGGCGCACATGAAAAACTTCATGCCCAACCAATCTGAAAAATCCGTCACCTCCTTCACCTTGCAGAGATCACCGCAGCAACATCGAACTGCTTCCACATCCCGAGGCAAACTCGCACTCTGCATTTTCTTAGGCCTGATGCTCTGATCCGAGCAAGGAAAACTCATATTGACTGGATGATGGAGGAAGGCAGTGCTAATGTTCTCAAGTGAGGCTGGATGATGGAGGAAGGCAGTCCAATGCCTCCTTTTATAGACTTAGATGACCAGGAAGATGGCGAGAAAACGAGGAGGGAAATGAGGCGGGAAAGATTTGGCAGGAAATAAGAGGGTAAAAAGTTGGCGAAAAAGGTGGCGGGAAAAGAAACGGGCAAAATTTGGCGGGAAAGGTGGTGTGAAAAAATTGGCGGGAATGGAGACGTGGAAATATTGTCAGCAACGGAGGAGGGAACAAAATGGCGTGGCCGATTGGGGGAATATGGGCGGGAAATGGAGTCGGGAAAATAGCTAACGTTCAAAATAAAAAATTCCGTCGCGAGTGAGACGGATAGTTTGGATGCCCTCCTACTTACACAATAAAAGTACGGTTCAAAACGTGGAAATAGAAGATTTTTTGTATGGGGTAGAAGGAAGGAGAAGAAAGAGAGAAAGGAGATAAGGTAGAATGGGAGAAGGAAGAAAGAGGAAGGAGGAACAAGGAGAGGGGGGAAGGGGCGGGCTGGGGCTGGCTCATGGCCACTGATCGGCCATGCCTAGGCCGATAGCCCTATCGGCTTCCCCAAGGCCGACAGGCAGTGGCCTCGCCAATAGTCGGCTCCCACGTTGCCGAGACCCACTAATCGGCCTAGGCCCGGCCGACTGCCTTCTGTCAGCCGCACCAAAGCCGACAACCTCCAATTGGCTAGAGGGTGGCCGAGGCGGGCTTATTTTTGAATTTTTTTAAATCGGTGCATTATTTTTCAAAAAGAATAAAATAAATGCAATATTAAAAAAATTTAGCGCCCATGACAAGGTATAATCGAGACGCATCACTGCATCAGCATGAGAGAGGCACGCATAGATCACAATTTGGCAAACCACGATATAAAATTGGTCCATTAAAGAAAGAAAAATAACTCACGAGATGCTGAAATAAACACACGAGACCCTATAAGTTGATCACTTGGCCTGATTATTTATTTGAAGGGCCAAGGATGGTGAAGCTTTGTAGAAAAACGTCGCCGCTCGTTCAGTGAAAGCCGTTCAATGGTTGGGAATTCAGCCTAATCCGGACGACAGCAACAGTTTGGATCGTTGCGTTACGATAACGGTGTTGTGCGTTTGCCTGGACAAAAAAAAAGTGCGGAGTAGAAGCGACGAGAGAAAAGTGACGGAAAGCGGAGGGGAGAAGATAAGAGATACTTTGCCCGGTATGTGACGATGACTGATCGATCACGCAGAGCTACTGAAGCTTGCACAGTTGGTATGCGTTTTATCTTCTTCCGGGTTTTGCCTATTCCTTCTGTTTGCGAACGGAAATGGATCAGCACAAAAAAAAATCAAGTCACAAGAAATCATAATGCTCCGGGTTTTCCCTATGCCTCCTGCTTGCAGAATGGAAATGTATCAGCACAAAAAATATCATGTGATGAGAACTCATAATGTTCCATGAGAACTTATCTGAATCTGCCCCCAAATTTCATATGCGAATCTCAATCCAATTGGTCGATGCCGTGATAGAACTCCCTCCGGAATGTCTGCCGTGAAACATTGGACAAAGTCAAATAAAAATGATTCATAGTTCCAATTTTATTCCTTCAGGACCCTTTACAAGCTTCGGTTGCTTGCTTGGGACATACTAGAACAACAGTTCGAAACGTATACAATGGTAGTAGGAGTATCATGTAATCATGCTTTGACAAGCAATGTAAGTCGTCCCAATTGCTTGCCCAGCCCAATTAAGCACATACACAAGACACAATATTGCACGCTGACACTACGGGACAAGTAACAAAATACTGAAATTCGTGTCCTTTCATCAATTCCATCACGCACTGCAGCTGGAACATCTAGGACATGAACAGAGTAGAAGAATGCTATGGGCAGACATGATGGAAACTGTCGTAGCAAAACCATACAGATTTCTCCATGCCTCCAATCAACTAGTAGTATCTCGTACTAACAATCTGAACAGAATTCCCAACAATCCATTTCCCAGATCAACAAATAGCTGAGCCAAGCAATTCCTCTCTGATCCGCTGATCCCCTTCTCGTAGTGTGGAAAACTACTACGCGGGAGCTTAACCGGCGTGGATGAGAGAGCCAATGCACCCAGCAATTTAACCCTCGGCGAATACCGGAAATTAAGCGCTGGAAGAGTGGAAGATTTGCACCAGCGACGAGTAGGTGCCGAAGACGGAGAGCACGAGGCCGAGCACGACCAGGAGGACGTCGCTGAGAACCCCGGCCCAGCCCATCTCGGCTCCGAACACCTTCATGTGGAAGGTGGCCGGCAGCACGAACCCGAGCAGCACGCAGACGCTGCTCCCCACGAGGGCGAGGAAGTCGGTGAAATTGGGCACGAGCATGGCCGCGAGCCCCACGGTGACCACGAGCACACACCGCAGCCACCAACAGTAGCGCTTGCCGTGAAACAGGCGCTCGGCGACCTCGTACACTGGGTTCATCATCACCGGCATGGTGAAGAAGAGGTTGATGCACAGCCCCAGCTGCACGGCGGCCGACAGCCACCCGCTGCCGAGGTTGGTGGTGATGATGTCGCGCGTGGCGTCGCCGAACGCGACGTACCCCATGACACCGAACAGCCCGTACATGGCGGCGATGAACGCCATGGACAGCCCGAGCGTGGCGCCGAACTTCTTCTTGTCCGCGGCCTCCGCCTCCAGCGGCAGGACCATACAGACGCCCTCGAAGGCGTACACGGACACGCCCACGCCGTAGAGGAGCGCGGCGGGGGCGCCGAACGCGACGACGGGTGGATGTGCGGCGAGCCAGGTCGACACGTCCTGTCCAACAACGACCCCCATGGCGCCGAGGTCGACGACGTCGGCGAAGATGCTGAGCGGCGCGAGGAGCGTGAGCGTCTTGATGGAGTTGAGCCCGAGCTGGAACGGCAGCATGGCGTAGATGAAGAGCGCCTTAGGGGAGAGGAAGACGTTGGAGGAGGGGGCGAAGATGGGGTAGAGGTGCGCCATGGTGTTGGAGATAAAGATCAGGTATCCGACGCAGAAGCTGGCCTGGCTGAGCACAAGCATGGTGTCCACGGCGAGGCGGCCGGGCGCGCCGAAGACGGCGTCCCCCAGATCCCCGAACGAGGACAGCTTCTTGGGGTGCTCGTCGGCGAGGCGGCGGCGGCAGGCGACGAGCAGCATCATGCAGTAGAAGGTGAGCAGCGCGACGGAGAGGAGCAGGATGGAGCCCGCCGCCCAGCCGGTGCGCGAGAACGTGTAGGGCAGGCCGAGCACGCCGGCGCCGACCACCGCGATGAAGACGTTCGCGAACGTCTTGGGCTGCGACGACAGGTGGCCCCCTTCGGCGCTGTGGTGCGGCAGCAGCGGCGCCGAGTCCAGCCGCGACGACGACGAGCTCGCGTCGCTCCCCAATCCCATGGCGTCCGGGCGATTGAATCGAAATTAACAACGGATCAAGACCACCACCACCAGCACACACACACACACACAGGGACAGAAGATGATGAAACCGCGACCAGGCGAATTCGATGGGATTTGTATTCCTCTTCCTCTCCGGTCGGAAGCGTTGAGAGAAAACGGGCGATCTCGCGACGGGGGAAACCGATGAGAAAGGAGCGGCTGTGGTCTCCCTTTCGGAGGGATTGCCGGTGCTTTTGTAGAGAAGATGGCATGCCATCGTGGGAAAATATATTTTGCCAAAAAAATCGTGGGAAAATATCATGGACGTGGTCCATGAGCATGTTTCGGTTTTCTACGTCCCCCGGGACCACAAGAAGCGCGTGGCGGTGTATGAGTGGTACCTACACAGATGGGCAGTACTCGACGCTCGCGCGCCGACGCGAGAGCTCACGCCGGTCACAGAGCAGTCGTCGGATCGGGCGCCCTTAAACGTCAGATCTCGTCTTAACCTCGAACCACGAACGTGAGCATCTCGTCAGCCATCCTCGTTCAGCGTGCAGCGGCGCTCCCCCAGCCCCTCCCTTTCCTCCCCGTCCCCTCGCAATCGAGGGGTCCTTCTCCCATCGCCCCCTCTCGTCGGACGTCCTCGTCGCCGGTCGTCGTCCTTGCAGAGCCAACAAACGCGAGCGCCTTGTCAGTCCTTCGTTGAAGCTTTTTTGCATCAACGGTTGTAATATTTTATGTCAGCGGTTGTAGCATTTCACCATAGCAATGACCGCTTGCAGCTTTTATATGTCTGGTTGCAGCTTTTTTCATCAACGGTTGTAGCTTTTTATATGTATAATTGCAGCTTTTTTAATCAAAGTTTGTAGCATTTTATGTCAACGGTTGCAACATTCCGTCATGGCAAATGACCGCTTGCAACTTAACATATGCCTGATTAAAGCTTTTTCATTATGGGTTTTGAAGCTTTTTTAAATAGCCATTGCAGCAATTCTGGGTGACGTTTGTAACACTTGTATACGCGCGCCCGGTCATGGCGGCATGCGATGAGGACGATGGACGAAGGCTGGATCCGGCAATGCGGACGATCGACGGTGGCGGAAACTGGCGATCCGGGCGGACCGATGGGGCACGGACCGACACAGCGGCGGCGACAGCGCAGGGGCGCGCATATGTGGACCCCTTCCACCATGCGCCGGACCACACTCGAGCCGTCAGGATTTTTAACTTTTCAAAAATTTCCCTATATTTCCAGAATTCGATAGCTATTCAAGTCTGTGCTCTTTAATACCCTCTCATTTCACTAGTATTATAAGATGTTTTATCTTTAATTTTTACCTTTAATCTGAGTCAAATGTAATTAGATTTGTTTTACTGTGTTTATACACTCTCTTTTATTTCTATCTAATCCGTATTGAAATATTTAAAACATCTTATAATTCAAGAGAGAGGGAGTACTAATATAATTCTCACTAAGTTGTGTTCTCCCATGATTACGGTAGTTTCACATTGTTCTTATGTTTTTGTCCACACCCAAAAAAAGAGATGGTTTGGTTCCACGACCCAAGTTCTTTTCTGGATTTTTATGGGGATCCCATTCTTTATATGCCAACCGTCAAATATTCATAAGTTGTTACATAATCCCTTCGTCCAGAATTACTTGTTGCAAAATGGATAAAATGGATATATCTATAATTAAAATACATCTAGATACGTTCATTCCTATCACAAATATTTCCGGATGGAGGGAGTTCTTCCTTGATTGATTGTTCATAAAATGTCCTATTTTTTGTAAATACGTTTTAATCTGTTTGTTCACCCATTTTCAGTTGGTATTTTGTTTATAGTAGTGAACAGTGGGAGCATCAATTTATATATCATACATTGCTATAAATGTGTTTTTTCTATTGCACAAGAAAGTTAAACATTGTGCAAGAAAAAACAATATCTCAAAACATACATCAATCAAATCAAATAATCAGAAGATCTTGATACATCTACCTGCTATATCATAACTGTGACAATTAATTTCTTGACAACAAAGATCTAATCTTTGACTGTGAGCAGATCATCACCAACGCGTGTATTTCTATGAGTATACACACACTAGTGCCACCTTTTGCCGCGTTTGTCAAATAGTAGCTCAACCATTTTGCAATTCGGTTGCCCTAGGATGTTTGGACTATTTTTTGTCTGTCGCTGAGGACGCAAAGGCAGCATAATCGAGGAAGAACTGACGACACAAGAAAGTACAATATCAGTAGATACAATAACAAATATTAAGGTTGACATAAAAAAATTAAAAGGTCGTTCCAATCAATATGGACATGGGCATGATAAACTTGGTGGCTAAAAGAGTCACGACAACCGACGACGGGAAAGAAGACAACGACAAACATGAGGAAACTAGCGTTAGACGGCCATTATGTGTAAAGAGGTAAAAGAGTCACGCCACTTTCCCTTTGAGTTTCTCTTCACGGATCTGATCCTTCTTAAGATAATCTATCTGAACATAGTCAACAAAGATATGTAGATTTATGTCGTCTTTTAGGGGTGGCAAGGTTAAGGATTCTCTTTTTTTTTAAAAAAGAGAGGTTAGGGATTCTTTTTGTGCGTGCACATCGATGAGATTTTGTGTCAGATGCTTCAATCTATTCAAAGGTTCAAAAACGACGTCTGCACCTTACAGACACTGGTCTTTAGGGACACGTACATGAAGACTTTACTGCTTGCCTCGACAAGGTCACGTCGTCTTTGATAGGGAGTGACGACAGCGTCACGTCGACGGCTCGTTGCGGCGACGGTAGTTGTCGTTAGTTGGTCTAGAGACTTCGAAGTAATTTGTATTATGCTTGAGGTGTTTTATATTTCTGACTTTTATAATAGATCTTGTTTTTTTTAAGAAAAATGAAATTTGGCCAGCATTGTCGTGTAACTACAACTCTTTTGAGCTTATCGACAAACCCAATCATACAAGAACACTTGTGCAAGCTAATATAAAGATTTGGTATTTAAATTTCAACTCCATGTCCGCACTATAAAAATCCGATGAATGTATTCTAAAACTTTTGCGTTCTTGGATTTTTAAAATTTCTTATATTTTTATGTAATTGTCATTCTGCTCGGCGAGTCTTGCCGTTTGATGGTCCATTCAAAATTCCACGGCTACGGAAAATATCTCATGGCTTTCAATGGCAAAACAGAGTATAAATAGGAACAAAAATATCTTACGCCTTGAAAGAGAATGTGGCAAAGACGAATTACACTCCGTTGTCTGTTTTGTCTTTCGCTCCACGTGTGCGGCTCACATTTTTCCATGCTGAATTAGACCCAGACAGCCGTTTCTTGCCCACGTTTCACACCCACTCCTCTGTTAGTCGCATCTTCCTATCAAAACGTAGTAGCGTTGATCGCCGTCCGTTCAAGAAGAGCGCCTGCATTCCACTTGCTATGTAGGTGTGGCATACGACTATTATTATTTTTTTCTGAAACGCTGGGCACTGGCTCGACTCTTGCATCATTTTTGCATGTACATTTGTTACATCATCCCCTGTAGCAACTAACAAGCGTAGACGAGCGACGGCCGTCCCCTTCAGAGAAGACGGCGTCGGCACGACCGGACAAAAGACGCAATCAAGCTGGGCCTGCCACTTTGGCGGCACCTTGCCAGGGAAAAATAGTTAGCCGGCGTGAGCACGATAGTGACGCACGGCGTGCATACCCTGGGTTCGTTGCGTTGTACTTATCGTCCCATATAAAATGAACGGGCATGTTTCTCGAGTATTAGTAGTAGTTGTCAAGTTGCCTTTGGCTCTCTGGGAAAAAAGAAGCTGCCTTTCTTGACGCTGACGTTTGCTTACCCTTATTCGGAGGACGTTGCTTCTTGCTAGATGTTTAGTGGTTGTTTGGAAATAAAATACAGAAATGATATCTGACGAACGTTCGCCACAGGGTCGACCCGGGTGAGCGCGCTTTCCACCGCTTACCTGGCGGCATGGATCCTGCTACAGGTAGAGTAAATCTTTATTTTTACATAAACTAAAGCGGCTATTGCTTCTATTCAGAACCCGTCGCGGTCCTTTATACAATAAAATCCCTCTATTTTATGATAATCAAACCGTAGTCCATTGTTTAGTTGGAAAACGTTTCGTTCTTACAAAATCACTCCTCCCCGTGGTCAGCGTCTTCTTATGTCAGCTGGGGGCGGGGGGGGGGGGGGGGGGAGGGGACGGCCGGCGGTGGCGAGCTTGCTTCGTGAGAAAGCAAAGAGTAAGTTGAGAGAGAGCATGGGACGGAAGGAGAAAGGAAGAGGGAGGCGCACTGATTGTCGATTCTTCGTCGGTGCTGGATCTCGACACGGGGCGCAGATCTCCTGCTCTGGAGCGGAAAGATCCAGGGAGGCAGACGTCAGATGGAAAGAGGGGAAGAGCAAGGCTCGTCGAATGGTTGTATGGCGCAAATCCCCTACCCTCCACCCACTGCCTCCACCATCTCTCGATCATTGAGGAAGCAGGGCGGCTACCTCTGTTGGACTCCCTTCCCTGGTCAACGACCGACACGCACAGGCTGACACGGTGGCGCCCTTCCTTCGACAGTACCGTAGTAGGACGACGACGGTCAAGGTCAGCCTTGCTTGATGCCCCCATCCCCTTGCTGGCCACCATGCTCCGCATCCGGCAATCCAGCTCATACAATCTGGCCGGTCCGCACCCGAGCTCGGCGGCCTTCAGTCCAGCAGTAGACTACACTCAAGCCTCCATCACCTCGAATCCTCAAGGTATAAGCTTTGCTTTCTAATTTGCAAATTTATTAATTTTCCTATAAGGCTTGGAGTTATCTCTGTATAAACTATGATTAGGTGAGTTGGAGGAACATAATGTTGTAATTTGAAAATTAGATGACTCAAACAATTCTTACAACACCTGAACATATCCATCGTTTGTATACATCTATAACGAGGAACATAAGATGGCTTAATTCGGAACCCCGGGCAGCATCAACCTCTACTGTGAATAATTAGGAGAAAGTGAGATGTTTGCCCAATTGCAATGCACCGGTTCTTTTCATTAGATTGGATTTTTCATCACACAGCCGCCCCTATATATATATATATACTTAGGTTTTATATGTTGTATGTAGTATCTATTAAATCGGAGAATATGTATGCGTAGTATATCTTTACCTAATAATAAAGAGGCTATTGCTTCTGTCAGAAAACCCGTCGCCGTTTTTGCAAAAAAGCCCCTAAGATTTTAGTTATTCAATCCGTAGTCCTGATGGAGTCAACCTGAACAGTTACAGCGACCGAAGAGAAAAAAACACCCACGCTCCCACCAACCCTAATCGCATCTCCAACCTCCAGCGTGCTGCCGGCCTCCGCCACGCGCTACCGGCCTACGCCCCGCCGCCGCGTGCCGCCACCACCTTCCTCGCCGACGTTCCTACCCCTTCCCCAAGTGCGCACATGCCCATGGCGTTCTACAGGGGCCGTTGCCGGCTCCCTCACCCGTGGCTCGTCCAGCAGGCCGGCCCCATCCACAAGCCAGCGCAGGGGCTACCCACGCTCTCCCAAGCCTGCGTGAGCCTCCTTCTGCCCTTCAGTCACGGACGACACCACGCCCTGCAGCTCCACGAATACGTCCTCGACCCTGACCGACTTCTGTGAGCCTGATGAGATCTCGGTGGCCACCATACCTCGCACTACTGATGTGTCACCATTGAGGCCATCGCTCGCGGGGGCTAGGCCGTTGTCGATCTGTTCCTCTGGGTCGACGACCTCCTTCATCCATGGTCAGATGTGCTCGTGGACGTCCACATGAGGGTAATGGTCTGGCCGTGCTCCACGATGACTACCACCAAGCGAGGGAGCTTTGCGCCGGTCTCCTCTCCTCTGACCTCAAGTCAGACCACCACCACGACCAGACTTGCTTCTGCATAGGTAAGGAACTTTGTCTACAGATTGCTTCAACAATTTTGTGACCACACTGTAGAGCTTAATAAATTAGTATATGCAAGTTATGTACTTTATGGTTGTATCAGCCAGCGTAGTGAATTTGATGTTTCAGACAGTTGCCTATACAACTCAAACTCACTACTTGGGTCATTTTTTGTTTTTTCCCTATGAATCTAGATTTGACCTTGCGCATGTAATTCAGGGTGTAAAAAAGGAAGCAGGCAAGCTTAAGAGATGGTTCAAAATTAACAGCTTTGTTCACAAATATGGCTCATTATTTTCATCTCAGAGGTTGTCATGTTGATCCACAACAATGGTTGTGTGCATTTATCAAATATAGAGGCCCTATGATCTTCTTAACTTATCTGAAAAATGTTATTCGACATTTCAGGCCTTGGATTACTGTCAGCTAGGAGATGAAGTTGAGAGCAAGGAGTTAAAACTTGATTCGCCAGGTTTTCTCTATATTGTACCATACAGTTCATATTCTGGTTGTCTTGCTTCTTCCGAAATTACTAAAATTCTAAATTACCTTCGAAGTGGTAGAGAATGAAGAAAACTGTTTGTAAGGAGAATCTATAGAAACATTAAATGCAACTAAATTGCTTCTCTGATTCTGGGGGCTATTAGGGCTTAACAGATCATGTGTGCTATCGCAACTTTCGAAAATATTATGGAAATCCATGTAACCATGATTCATCAGAGTCTAATTGACATGGCTCATGAAAATTAAAAATTCATTGTGTGATGTAAACTTAGAACTCTTTTGCTATATCGTTTGATTGTCTTCCTCCCCTGCTCAAAGTCCCCTCCGTCCTGCACGGTATGTTTAGAACTACGAGTATTGGATGGTCGCGAGTCCACAATGTGTATTTTGAGTGAAGTCTGCAATATGTAGGGGCGGTTGTAATCAGTGCTCGATGGTAGCTTGGGTACGAAGCATAGTGTTAGTTAGTGCTATGATTTTGCCTAATTTTTTTTCCACTTTGAAATATTTTCCGCTCTACAAAACTATTAATCCATTACTTGGTTTATATGTTATCTAACAGCTTCATCATTTTTCTTTAGCAGATGCACCAGAATATTGACCAACTAGAGTATATGTACTCCTAATGCTCTCTCTTAAAATACTGAAGTCTTGATAAGTACCACATGCTTTTAAGTTATGCAGTTATGCAGGTCTTATTGTAGACATGCGCTTCTGTGCCGTGAAACTTCTCATCGCCTTCATCATTTCCATAGTTTGTAGGGTGTGCCGAAGGACAAGCTGCCATCAACGACAATGACATGGATGGTGAGCGACCTACAAAGCGATGGTTGACATGCAAGAGTACTGATTGCTTCCAACATTAGATTAGAAACAAATGCATACGACGTTGCACTATAATTTAGAAGATTTTGGTAAATATATATATTAATTTCAGAAAATATGTAAATAGACCAGCTATGTATATGCTCAATTATGAATTATATGTTGCATTGAATTTTCTAAATTTTGGTCGATACGTGAGCGATGGTCAGACTAAAGGGAAGAATTAGTTGATTCATTTAAATATATGCCCGTCCTAACTTGATGAGCAATAAAATTTTGGTTTAAGGTTATACGTGCATTGCATATCATGAACTAACTGGAGGAGCCGAGCTGGATTTGCTGGGTGTGCTCTGTTCTTTTGCTCTACCCGGATGATAGTATGTAAAGGAATGAGTAGCTACTTTTCATCAGAAAAAAAAGGAACAATATAAGTTTTACTTGATGTTCTTTCATGCTGGACTTAACTAACAAACATGTTCCCATTCCACCTTTGCCATGGGATGAGAACCATACAAAACAGATGCTATTGAGTTGTATTGCCAGGTCTGTTTACACACTCTGAATTGAGCAATGCTACATCTATAGGGTATTACGGGGAAGAAAGGTTAACATGGTGATGAGGCATTTTTTCATTGGTCAGTTTTGGGGGCACGGGCCCACCGCGGAGGTTTTGTTAGAAGAGAAGGGAGGTCCGTAACCTTCCGTTAATTATCCGTAGGTGTAGGATTATCGCTCTGAATTTTACTTAAGGGTGAACCTCAAAGGTTGTACCTTTCTACAAAGTGCTAGCTTCTACACATGATCTGAATTTCACGGGGGCACGGGCACCTAAGTGTTGTTATTAGTAGTTTGACTTATCTATCAATAAAATGTCGGGATGACCTGCATTCTAAAAATTGTAGCATCCTGTGAACCAATATTATATGTTTTTGAATGGTTCTTTTTATTGAGCGGCTGGTCTCCACCATGGTCTCCTTGATCTCACGATCTGCTCCTTTACCACGCCTGCCCATGTTTCCATGAGGACACAAGGAGACACAGTGGTGGCCACTAGCAGCGCCAGATCGAGTGTGCATTCAAGCATGATGGTGCGCGAAGTTCATCTTTTTATAAACCTCGGGTTCCTCTTTCTTGCACAAGTTACTCCTTAATTGTTGATTTGATTGTAGTATTTACATGATATTAATGCAATTTGATGAACTTTAATTGTTTTATGTTGGACTTTATAATTTTTATGAGTTTTTGTTGTTCACCCGTTGCAACGCATGGGCACTTTTACTAGTAGTATATAATAATGTTTAAGTAGTATATATAATATATTTTTGGTAGTATGTATCATATTTTGGTATCCTCTTTTTTAATACAAATATATACGTATTTCACAAATATAATAAAAATTATGGGTCAACTTGTAATTTTTTTCATATAACTCACTTTGAAAAATCTTATATATAGTATATGAACATAATTAAAATGCTAAATTAGCATATATATACTCCCGCATGGTAGTATATGGAACATGTTGGGTAACTATCCCGGGTAATATATGATATTTTCGAAGACCATTTCTCTACTAAGTTAAGATATGTTTTTACTATGTAGGACAACGTTCTAGGTTTAAGAAAATAAGTTTTAGGTTTAAGATAAAATTGTCCTAGATTTTGAGAAGATTGTTACAGATCCATGAGAAAAATGTCCAAAGTTTAGGAGATTAACTATCCTATTTTCGGTTCTTGGTTAATAAGCTGGTCATAATAGTTTTTTTTATTTTTGAAAGAAGCTGGTAACAATAGTTAACCCAATAGGTTCCCGGTCCTTATGTTTCTCAGACTACATATGCTTTTGCATTCACAATGGACAATAAATAATCATCATGAGTGGAGAGCACCTGCAACAATGAAGGTGGGAATAAAACTAGCAAAGCTATAAACCAAAAAATGCAAAAAAAAATCCCTAGAAAGACAATGCAAACATGTTTTTAGCCATTCTGCAAATATGGTCTGGTCAAAAGCATAATCTTTCAAGTTGGAAATAGTTGATGTGGGTTATAAATCAAATAATTACCCGTTTAATAGGCTATGCTTGCGGGTGTGATGAATTTTTTCCCCGATGCAACGCACGGGTATTTTTACTAGTTGAAAAGAAAAATCAAAATTGGATCAAAGTTATCAATGTTTCATGAAAAAATCACATGAACATGCATTTCGATGGGTGTTTGATGACTTTTCCACAATTATAATGGTTGATGTTAGGTATGCTCTGTCATTCGCTATACCAGTTGTTCAAGCGAATAAATCATTTTTTACACAAAAAAGTGCACGGGAGGAGACCAGGGTCATGCACTCTTACCACTTGGGTATAAGCGGGGTTTGTGAACATTTGCGCTCAAACACCAATTTATGTATTTGGGTTAAAAATTAATTTCATTTTTGATTAAAAAATACAAAAAATCTGAATTTATATTTTGAAAGAATAAAAAATTATGTTGCTTAGAGTTTTTTATACTAAACTGGCCATGTGCACTTTTATTAGCATGGTAATTTATTTTTAATATTTTCAACCATGCCTTTTTTATCTTCCAAAATAGGACATTTTTACTTGCGCACATGGCATTATTTTAATTAAGAGCATGGTATTTTAATAGTTAATGACATGAGATTTTTATTAATAAGAGGATAAAGTTTTATTATTATGAGCATGGAATTTTAATAATTAATAATATCTCATTTTTATTAATAAGAGGATGAGAGTTTTATCATTAAGATCATGGTATTTTAATAGTTAATGACATGAAATTTTTATAATAAGAGGGTGGAAGTTTTGTTATTAGCAACGTGAATTTTAATAATTAATAATATGTCATTTTATTAGTAAGAGGGTGGGAGTTTTATATTAAGATCATGTCATTTTAATAAATTAAGAGGATGGCCATTTTATTTTTAATGCATGGCAGTTTTATCATTCAATGGGATGATATTTTCTATGATTTTTTGCTTAGTGGACCAAATAAAGTAAATTTTAACAACATGCCAGTTTTATTTTTGGTCCACGACAAAAAAAATAAAGAAATAATGTTCTCTATTTTTATAGCATAGCAATTTTCATATTTCAAATAAAATGCATCATAAGTCGTGAAAGTATTGAAGATGTGTTAGTTTAGTCCAATAACTTCAAACAACAGATTTGGATCCTAAACTATTAGAGTTGCGTGAGTTTAGTCCTATAACTTCAAATTATAGTTTTGGGTTCCAAAACTATGTAAGTTTATTCATCTCACATCCTAAGCTTGCACGGCTATCGTCTATGGTGTATTATATTCAAATGAGCATGTTATATGTGTTTACCTTCCCAAAATTGGTACATGCACTTCCATATTGCAGTGTGTGTTGCAACTTGCATGCCCACCACGAGTGTGGCCATGAAATGGAGGGCAACCTCATCGAGAGGTTTGGCGCGGCCGTTGAGAAGACCCAAAGCCGGTCAGCATGGAGGACGACATCCCTCTCCAGCGTCTATGGTGTATTTATTCAAATGAGCATGTTATATGTGTTTACTTTTCCAAAAGTGGTACATATGCTTCCACATCACGTGTGTTTGCAACTTGCATGCCCACCACTTGTGTGGCCATGAACTGGAGGGCAGCCTCACCGAGAGGTTTGGCACGACCGTTGGAGAGCCCCTGAGCCAATCGGGATGAAGGATGTCATCCCACCTCTCCCTTTCGCTCGCAAGACATCACCGTTGTCCCGACACCCTTGTTGTAAAGTTGGTCTTGTAGGTTGTAGTTTGGGCACGAGTGAAAGGACGTAGATGTCGCCTAGAGGGGGAGAATAGGCACTTTAAAATAATTATGGTTTAGGCTTGTACAAATGCAAAATAAAACTAGTGTTTAATTAGTCAAGCACAAAACATAAAACAACTAGGCTCAGCTATGTGCACCAACAACTTATGCTAAGCAAGACAAACAACTAAGTGATAGCAAGATATATAACAAGAAACAATATGGCTATCACAAAGTAAAGTGCATAAGTAAAGGGCTCGGGTAAGAGATGACTAAGGCACGCGAAGACGACGATGTATCCCGAAGTTCACACCCTTGCGGATGCTAACCTCCGTTTAGAGCGGTGTGAAGGTATAATGCTCCGCAAGAAGCCACCATGGCCACCATAATCTCCTCACGCCCTCGCACAATGCAAGATGATGTGATTCCACTAAGGGACCTTGTGGGCGGTCACCAAACCCATACAAATGGCAACCGTTGGGGGCGGTCACCGAACCCATACACTTTGGAAACCCTTGGGGCGGTCACCGAAACCCATACAAATTGCTCGGGGCAATCTTCACAACCTAATTTAAGACCCCGACTCTTGCCTGGAGCTTTACGACGTAATGATTGAGCTCTCGGGCACCACCAACCGTCTAGGGCACCAAAGCACCCAAGAGGAACAAGCTCTAGGGTACCAAGCACACAAGAGTAATAAACTTCTCAACTTTTCACTTCCAAGTATCACCATGGAGAACTCAAACCAATGCAACTAATGCAATGTCGAGAACACACGAAGTGGTCAAGTCCCTCACACTCAAATCCTAACCCAACAACAAAATATATGGAGGAATATGAGACGAAGCAATGAGCTCACAAAGAACTCCAAGATCTAGATCCAAGGGGTTCCCCTCACATAGAGAAGAAAGTGATTGGTGGAAACGTAGATCTAGATGTCCTCTCCCTTTTCCATCAAGAACTAGCAAGAACCATTGAAGGGATTGAGAATTATAAATCTCGAAGAAAGTCAACAATGGGGGGCAAACACGATCTCAAGAAATAAGGTTCAATGGGGAAGAAGAACCTCTTTTATAGTAGGGGGAAATCCAACCGTTACCCCCTCATCCCACACACAAGCGGTACTACCGCTCATGGGAGCGGTACTACCGCTTGGGCGGCTGAGGCAGCCGCACATGGCGATGGCACGAGGCCACGAGGCAGTAGTGTCGTTGGAATGGTACTACCATTCTCCCAAGCGGTACTACCGCTTGGGTTGTAGCAGAGCAGCTCTACAAACAGAGAGGTTGTGGGAGCGGAGGTAGTTCCGCCTAAGAGGTAATACCACGCTCTACCACCGCTCGAAGTTTTTTGAGGATTCTAGACCCAGAAATACGGGTGTTAGTGGCACGGTAGTAATAGGCGGTACTAATGCTTGAGACCGGTACTAACGTGCCGTAGTACCGACTAGAAACCGCTGAGTCCAACACGAAAAGTCGAGACATTGAAGCGAGCGGTACAGCGCAAGGTACTTGGCCAATGGTGTTGGAAATATGCCCTAGAGGCAATAATAAATTAGTTATTATTATATTTCCTAGTTCATGATAATCGTTTATTATCCATGCTAGAATTGTATTGATTCGAAACTCAAATACATGTGTGGATACATAAACACCACACTGTCCCTAGTGAGCCTCTAGTTGACTAGCTCGTTGATCAAAGATGGTCAAGGTTTCTTGGCCATAGACAAGTGTTGTCACTTGATAACGGGATCACATCATTCTCCTAATGATGCTCTACAACATATGATCGTGTCAATTTATTGCTACTGTTTTCTGCATGTCAATGTATATATTCCTATGACCATGAGGTCATGCAACTCCCGGACACCGGAGGAATACCTTGTGTGTATCAAATGTCGTAACGTGATTGGCTGACTATGAAGGTGCTCTACAGGTATCTCCGAAGGTGTCTGTTGGGTTGGCATGGATCAATACTAGGATTTGTCACTCCGTGTGACGGAGAGGTATCTCGGGGCCCACTCGGTAATACAACATCACAACAAGCCTTGCAAGCAATGTGAATAAGGAGTTAGTCGCGGGATTTTGTATTACGAAACAAGTAAAGAGACTTACCAGTAACGAGATTGAACTAGGTATGGAGATACCAACAATCAAATCTTGGGCAAGTAACATACCAAAGGACAAAGGGAACAACGTACGGGATTAACTGAATCCTTGACATAGAGGTTCAATCGATAAAGTGTTGGGGAACGTTGCATGGGAAACAAAAAATTTCCTACGCACACAAACACCTATCATGGTGATGTTCATCTAGGAGAGGAGATTAGATCTATGTACCCTTGTAGATCGCTAAGAGGGAAGCGTTAAGAAACGCGGTTGATGTAGTGGTACAACTTCGTGATTCAAATCACCGCCGTCCCACGATCCGTCCCACGATCTAGCATCGAACGGACGACAACTGCGCGTTCAGCACACGTACAACTCGATGACGATCTCGGCCTTCTTGATCCAGCAAGAGAGACAGAGAAGTAGATGAGTTCTCCAGCAGCGTGACGGTGCGCCGGTGTTTGTGATGATCTATTCCTGTAGGGCTCCGCCCGAGTTCCGCAGAAATATAATCTAGAGGAAAAACTATGAGGTGTAGGTTTGAGTTGCACGTGGAAAAGTTGTGTCTCAAAAGCCCTAAACCTCTAGTATATATAGGAGGAGGGGAGAGGCAGCCTCGGGCAGCCTTGGCGCACCAAGGAAACCCTCCTTGGGCTGGCCGAAGTGGGAGGGAGGGAGGAGTCCTCCAATCCCACTTGGATTAGGAGTCCTTCCTAATTTTCCCACCTCTTTTGGATTTTCCAATTTTTCCTCATGGGATTTCCTTGGATGACTTTGTCAGCCTATTATACCTTATTGTGCATCCAATAAACCCACGTGGACCCCTTGGGGCGTGGTGGGCCCACCCAGTGGGCCCCGGAACCTATTCGTCACTCCCGGTACACTGCCGGCAATGCCCGAAAACTTTTCGGAATCCAAACACCAACTTCCTATATATCAATCTTTGTTTCCGGACCATTCTGGAAACCCTAGTGACGTCCATGATCTCATCCAAGGCTCCGAACAACCTTCGGTCACCAACACATATAACTCAACTAAACTAAATCGTCACCGAACCTTAAGTGTGGAGACCATGTGGGTTCGAGAACTATGCAGACATGACCCGAGACACTCCTCGGTCAATATCCAATAGAGGGACCTGAATGCCCATATTGGATCCTACATATTCTACGAAGATCTTATTGGTTGAACCTCTGTGCCAAGGATTCATATAATCCCGTATATCATTCTCTTTGTCCTTCGGTACGTTACTTGCCCGAGATTTGATCGTCGGTATCCGCATACCTATTTCGACCTCGTTACCGGCAAGTCTATTTAGTCGTTCTGTAATACAAGATCCCGTGACTCACACTTGAGTCACATTGCTTGCAAGGCTTATATGTGATGTTGTATTACCGAGTGGGCCCTGAGATACCTCTCCGTCACACGGAGTTACAAATCCCACTCTTGATCCATGCTAACTCAACGGACACCTTTGGAGATACCTGTAGAGCACCTTTATAGTCACCCAGTAACGTTGTGACGTTTGATACACACAAGGTATTCCTCCGATGTCAGTGATTTACATGATCTCATGGCCAAAGGAATGAATACTTGACACGCAGAAAACAATAGCAACAAAATGACACGATCAAATGCTACGTTTATAATTTGGGTATTGTCCATCACATGATTCTCCTAATGATGTGATCCCGTTATCAAGTGACAAGACTTGCCTATTGCCAGGAAACCTTGACCATCTTTGATCAACGAACTAGTCAACTAGAGGCTCACTAGGGACAATGTTTTGCCTAAGTATCCACACATGTATTTCAGTTTCCAATCAATACAATTATAGCATGGATAATAAACAATTATCGTGAACAAAGAAATATAATAATAACTAATTTATTATTTCCTCTAGGGCATATTTCCAACAGTCTCCCACTTGCACTAGAGTCAGTAATCCAGTTCACATCACTATGTGATTTTAATGAATCCAACACCCATACAGTTCTGGGGTTTGATCACGTCTTGCTTGTGAGAGAGGGTTTAGTCAACGGTTCTGAACCTTTCAGATCCGTGTGAGATTTACAAATCTTTATGTCATCTCATAGATGCTGCTACTACGTGCTATTCGCAAATATTCCAAATATCTACTCTACTATACGAATCCGTTTTACTACTCAGAGTTATTCGGATTAGTGTCAAAGCTTGCATCGACGTAACCCTTTACGATGAACTCTTTAACCACCTCCATAATCGAGAAAAATTCCTTAGTCCATTAGTTACTAAGGATAACTTTGACCGCTGTTCAGTGATTCAATCCTGGATCACTCCTTGTACCCCTTGAGACACTCATGGCAAGGCACAGATCAGGTGCGGTACACAGCATGTCATACTTTAGAGTCTACGGCTAAGGCACAGAAGACGACCTTCGTCCATTCTATTTATTCTGCCATGGTCGGGCTTTGAGACTTACTCAAATTCACACCTTACAACACAACCAAGAACTCCTTCTTTGCTGATCTATTTTGAACTCCTTCAAAAACCTGTCAAGGCATGCATTTCATTGAAAGTTATAGTTAGCGTTTTGATCTATCTCTATAGATCTTGATGCTCAATGTTCAAGTAGCTCTATCGAGGTCTTCCTTTGAAAACCTCCTTTCAAACAACCCTTAATGCTTTACAGAAATTCTACATTACTTCCGATCAACAATATGTCAACCACATATACTTATCAGAAATTCTATAGTGCTCCCACTCACTTCCTTGGAAATACAAGTTTCTCATAAACCTTGTACAAACCCAAAAGCTTTGATCATCTCATCAAAGTGTATATTCCAACTCCGAGATGCTTGCACCAGTCCATAGAAGGATCGCTGGATCTTGCATACTTGTTAGCATCCTTAGGATCGACAAAACCTTATGGTTGTATCACATACAACCTTTCCTCAAGGAAACCGTCGAGGAAACAATGGTTTGACATCCTATGTGCAATATTTCACAAACAATGCAGCAATTGCTAATATAATTCCAACAGATTTTTAGCATCGCTACGAGTGAGGAAGTCTCATCATAGTCAACTCTTTGTACTTGTCGGAAACATCTTTGTGATAAGTCGAGCTTTTCTTAATGGTGACTTTTCACCATCATCGTCTGTCTTCCTTTTAAAGATCCATCTTTACTCAGTAGGCTTACAACCATCAAGTAGTTCTTCCAAAGTCTACACTTTGTTTTATACATTGATCCTCTCTCGGATTTCATGGCCTCCAGCCATTTGTCGTAATCCGGGCCCACCATCGCTTCTCCATAGCTCGTAGGTTCATTGTTGTTCAACAACATGACCTCCAAGACAGGGTTACCTTACCACTCTGTAGTAGTACGTGACCTTGTCGACCTACGAGGTTTGTAGTAACTTGATCCGAAGCTCAATGATCACCATCATCAGTTTCCACTTCAATTGGTGTAGGCGCCACAGGAACAACTTCCCGCGCCCTACTACACACTGGTTGAAGTGACGGTTCACTAACCTCATCAAGTTCCACCACCCTCCCACTCAATTCTTTCGAGAGAAACCTTTCCTCGAGAAAGGACTCGTTTCTAGAAACAAACACTTTGCTTCCGGATCTGAGATAGAAGATTGATGACCCACAAGTATATGGTATCTATCGTAGTTCTTTCGATAAGTAAGAGTGTCGAACCCAATGAGGAGCAGAAGGATCTCACAAGTGGTTTTCAGCAAGGTAAAATCTGCAAGCACTGAAATTATCGGTGACAAGTAGTTGTGTGGTGAGATGATTCGTAGCAAGCAACAAGTAACAAAAGTAGCAACGGTGTAGCAAAGTGGCCCAATCCCTTTTGTAGCAAGGGACAAACCTGGACAAAGTCATATAGGAGGGAAAACGCTCCCGAGGAGACACGAGAATTTTTTGTCATGCTAGTTTTCATCTTGTTCATATGATTCACGTTCGTTACTTTCATAGTTTGATATGTGGGTGGACCGACGCTTGGGTACTGCCCTTACTTGGACAAGCATCCCACTTATGATTAACCCCTCTCGCAAGCATCCACAACTACGAAATAAGAATTAAGACAAAGTCTAACCATAGCATTAAACTAGTGGATCCAAATCAGCCCCTTACGAAGCAACGCATAAACTAGGGTTTAAGCTTCTATCACTATAGCAACCCATCATCTACTTACTGCTTCCCAATGCCTTCCTCTAGGCCCAAATAATGGTGAAGTGTTATATAGTCGACGTTCACATAACACCACTAGTGGAAAAAGAACATACAACACATCAAAATATCCAACGAATACCAAATTCACATGACTACCATTAGCATGACTTATCCCATGTCCTTAGGAACAAAAGTAAGTACTCACAAAGCATAATCTTATTCATGACCAGAGAGGTAATGAGTAGCATCAAGGATCTGAACATAAACTCTTCCACCAAATAATCCAACTAGCATCAACTACAAGGAGTAATTAACACTACTAGCAACCTTACAAGTACCAATCGGAGTCGTGAGACGGAGATTGGTTACAAGTGATGAACTAGGGTTTGGAGATGAGATGGTTATGATGAAGATGTTGATTGTGATGAGTCCCCTCCAATGAGAGGAGTGTTGGTGATGACGATGGAGACGATTTCCCCCTCCGGGAGGGAAGTTTCCCCCGGCTGGATCGTCCTGCCGGAGCTCTAGATTTGTTCTACTCAAGTTCCACCTCGTGGCGGCGGCGAATCCTCCGAAAAGCTCCCTTTTGATTTTTTTCCGGACGAAACCCTTCATATAGGAAAATATGAGCGCCGGAGGGGCAACAGGGGGCCCACAAGCCCCCCAGGTCCCGCTAGGGGGGTAGGCCGGGCCTGGCAAGCTTGTCGCCTCCAGGTGGCGCCCCTGTGGTACTTCTTCTACCTAGTATTTTTTATATATTCCCAAAAAATTCCACGTTGATTTTCACGGCTTTTGGAGTTGCGCAGAATAGGCATCTCAAACTTGCTCCTTTTTCACGCCAGAATTCCAGTTGCCGACTTTCTCCCTCTTCATGTAAACCTTGCAAAATAAGAGAGAAAATCCATAAGTATTGTACCTCAAAGTGTAATAACAGCCCAAAAAGCAATAAATATCAACATGAAAGCATGATGCAAAATGGACGTATCAACTCCCCCAAGCTTAGACCTCGCTTGTCCTCAAGCGAAAGCCTTGATCAATAAACATGACCACATGTTTAGGGAGAGAGGTGTCGACAAAACAAGATACGAACATGCATGCATCATGATCATGATTAGAACAGCAATACCAACATATAATCTCTCATGCTAAAGTGACAATTCTTTCACAAAGTAATGTGTGGGTCAAGAACCTTACCGAGAAGTAACAACCGATAGCCTTTAGTCATTAAAGCAATTGCAATTTATCACAACATCAGAAAGAGTCAAATAAGAGCTTGTAAAGCAAATCCACATACTCAATCATCTTTTCGTTCTCTACAATTGCTACAACTCACGTGGTACTCATGAGATCAAATTTTCAGCTGTACACAAAGAAAGATAGGGGCTTATAGTTTTGCCTCCCAACTGCTTACCTCAAGGGTAATGTCAACAATAATAATTCATGAATACTTACCTCCAAGTTGACATATGAATATGGATCTTTCCCTAGCATATGACGTTAGCCAATATAAAGGCGAAACAAGCAATTGGTCAAGATCACCATGACTCTTTCAAGGGCAAAAAGTAAAGGTACAAGATAGGCCCTTCGCAGAGGGAAGCAGAGGTTGTCATGCGCTTTTGAGGTTTGGATGTGTGTCCTCTTAGTGCACAGGAACGTCACTTTATATTGCCTCCTATGATAAAGAACTTTATTATGCAGTCTATCGCTTTTATGTCTTCCTCATCACAGGTTTGTACAAAGCTTATTTCCCACACACTAATAGATCATACATATTAGGGAGCAATTTTTATTGCTAGCACCGATGACAACTTACTTGAGGGATCTTATTCAAGCCATAGGTAGGTATGGTGGACACTCATGGCAAAACTAGGTTGAAAGTTTATGGATGCACAAGTAGTATCTCTACTTGGTGCGGGAGTTTTGGCTAATATGAGGTGGAAGAAATCGTCACATGCTAAGGGATCTCTAATCATATAACATTGTTCGGAACCAAGCAAACACAATTCATTATGTTGTCTTCCTTGTCCAACATCTACTTCTAGGCATGTAAGAGTTTAGTGAGTGTTCACAATCATAGATGGTGTCAAGGATGATATATTTATATGTGAACCTCTCCTTCTTTATCACTTCCTATTAATTGCAACAATGACCAAGGTCTACGTTTGTCTACCCTCAACAAGTTTCAATCGTCATCCTTTTTATATGTGAAGCCATCACTTCCCATAAGATCACTACATGATCTTTCATGCTTTTGTTCTTTCTCGATCTTTTGATCATGGAAAGAGGCAAAGCCCTTTGACTAAGATACTCTTTATTATATGGCTCACGAGCTCGAATACATCGGGGGTGACACAAAGAAAAACTGAAGCCTAAAACACTAAGACTTTTATTCTCCTAGAGAAAGAGAAAATTGAAAAGGAACAAACTAAAACAAAGGTAAAGGCAAAAGATATGATGGTGATACGATACCGGGGAAACTCCCCCAAGCTTGGCACAAGCCAAGGGGATTGCCCATACCCATGCTCAGTTGTCTTCCTTTGGAGGTGATGGTGGTGGAGTTGTTGCAATCTTTGATTCCAAAAGGGCCATTAATCTCAGATTTATACCTTGGAGATCTGTGATATGTTTCTCCAGCAAAACAACTTCACGAGTGAGATAAGTATTGCGAGCACAAGTTGTTTCACAAAACCTCAAGAGTTCAATCAAGGATGGAGACAGCAGGTGGAGGTAGGGTTGGAGGAAATCCACTTCTTCAACTTCTTCCTTATTGAGCACAGAATGCACTTCGTCCCATGCTTGACTCTTCTCCTTAGTTTTGCCCTTGGTTTCTTTAGGTAGCCTTTCCCTGGCCTCCATGACTTCCATCCTTTTCAGATCAGCATATACTTCTCCATATACTTGAGGGAGATTGTTCTCCCCCACAGATTCCTGAGATGACATCTTGCTCTAATTCTGCGGCAGAAAACAAGCTCGAAGCGAAAACAGAGGAAATTTGCGGGATATAGAGGTCAGACCTTTCGGGAGAATATATAATGATTTTTTCCAGACCGGACGGAGTACTCCACACGAAAGCGGAGTCCGGGAGGCGCATGAGGTGGCCACAAGCCCTCCAGGCCCGACCAGGGCGGTAGGCCGGGCCTAGCAGGCTTGTCGCCTCCTCATGCACTTTCCGGACTACTTTAAATTTTTCTATTTTTTCAAATATTCCAAAACGGAGGAAAATTGCTACGGGAAAAGTTTTGGAGTCGGTTTACTTACCGAATCACATACCTCTTCATTTTCGGAGTCTGAAAGAGGCTGATAAATATCCCTTATGTACTCCTCCAGAGTTATGGTATTGATAATGTTGCTTTCAACATTTATGGGAGTACCTGAGATGTAATGCTTGATTCTTTGCCCATTTACAACTCTCGGACAATTACCTTCCGTGTTGTTGATCTTGATAGCACCGGAACGATATACTTCCTCAACAATATAGGGACCTTCCCATTTAGAGAGAAGCTTGCCTACAAAGAATCTTAAACGAGAGTTATATAGCAAGACATAATCACCTACATTGAACTCACGCTTTTGTATCCTCTTATCATGCCACCTCTTTACCTTTTCTTTGAACAACTTGGCATTTTCATATGCCTCAGTTCTCCATTCATCAAGCAAGCTAATGTCAAACAACCTCTTCTCACCAGCAAGTTTGAAATCAAAGTTGAGCTCTTTGATTGCCCAATAAGCTTTATGCTCTAGCTCAAGAGGTAGATGACATGCTTTACCGTACACCATTTTGTACGGATACATGCCCATGGGATTCTTATAGGTAGTTCTATAAGCCCATAGTGCATCATCGAGCTTCTTAGACCAATTCTTTCTAGACCTGTTGACAGTCTTTTACAGAATCAGTTTAATCTCTCTATTGCTTAGCTCTACTTGACCACTGGACTGAGGTTGATAGGGAGACGCAATTCTATGGTTGACATCGTACTTAGCAAGCGTTTTACGGAAAGCACCATGAATGAAATGTGAACCGCCGTTGGTCATTAGATATCTAAGGACTCCAAATCTAGGGAAGATAACTTCCTTAAGCATCCTCATAGAGGTGTTGTGATCAGCACTACTAGTGGGGGATAACTTCTACCCACTTAGTGACGTAATCAACAGCAACTAGGATATGAGTATACCCGTTGGATTTTGGAAAAGGTCCCATATAATCAAAGCCCCAAACATCAAATGGTTCAATGACAAGTGAATAGTTCATAGGCATTTCCTGACGTTTACCGATATTACCTATTCTTTGACATTCGTCACAAGACAAGACAAACTTACGGGCATCCTTGAAGAGAGTGGGCCAATAGAAACCTGATTGCAATACCTTGTGTGCGGTCCTTGTTGGAATTATGCCCTAGAGGCAATAATAAATGTATAGTTGTTATTATAATTCCTGTATCAAGATAATAGTTTATTATCCATGCTATAATTGTATTGAATGAAGACTCATTTACATGTGTGGATACATAGACAAAACACCGTCCCTAGCATGCCTCTAGTTGGCTAGCCAGTTGATCAATGATAGTCAGTGTCTTCTGATTATGAACAAGGTGTTGTTGCTTGATAACTGGATCACGTCATTGGGAGAATCACGTGATGGACTAGACCCAAACTAATAGACGTAGCATGTTGATCGTGTCATTTTGTTGCTACTGTTTTCTGCGTGTCAAGTATTTGTTCCTATGACCATGAGATCATATAACTCACTGACACCGGAGGAATGCTTTGTGTGTATCAAACGTCGCAACGTAACTGGGTGACTATAAAGATGCTCTACAGGTATCTCCGAAGGTGTTAGTTGAGTTAGTATGGATCAAGACTGGGATTTGTCACTCCGTGTGACGGAGAGGTATCTCGGGGCCCACTCGGTAATACAACATCACACACAAGCCTTGCAAGCAATGTAACTCAGTGTAAGTTGCGGGATCTTGTATTACGGAACGAGTAAAGAGACTTGCCGGTAAACGAGATTGAAATAGGTATGCGGATACTGACGATCGAATCTCGGGCAAGTAACATACCGAAGGACAAAGGGAATGACATACGGGATTATACGAATCCTTGGCACTGAGGTTCAAATGATAAGATCTTCGTAGAATATGTAGGATCCAATATGGGCATCCAGGTCCCGCTATTGGATATTGACCGAGGAGTCTCTCGGGTCATGTCTACATAGTTCTCGAACCCGCAGGGTCTGCACACTTAAGGTTCGACGTTGTTTTATGCGTATTTGAGTTATATGGTTGGTTACCGAATGTTGTTCGGAGTCCCGGATGAGATCACGGACGTCACGAGGGTTTCCGGAATGGTCCGGAAACGAAGATTGATATATAGGATGACCTCATTTGATTACCGGAAGGTTTTCGGAGTTACCGGGAATGTACCGGGAATGACGAATGGGTTCCGGGAGTTCACCGGGGGGGGGGGGGCAACCCACCCCGGGGAAGCCCATAGGCTTTGGGGAGACACACCAGCCCTTAGTGGGCTGGTGGGACAGCCCCAAGGGGGCCTATGCGCCAAGAAAAGGAAATCAAAGGAAAAGAAAAAAAGAGGGAGGAAGTGGGAAGGGAGGGGGACTCCTCCCACCAAACCAAGTCCAACTCGGTTTTCGGGGGGAGTCCTCCCCCCCTTGGCTCGGCCGACCCCTTGAGGGTCCCTTGGACCCCAAGGAAAGGTCCCCCTCCCTCCTCCTATATATATGGAGCAATTAGGGCTGATTTGAGACAACTTTCTCACGGCTGCCCGACCACATACCTCCATAGTTTTTCCTCTAGATCGCGTTTCTGCGGAGCTCGGGCGGAGCCCTGCTGAGACAAGATCATCACCAACCTCCGGAGCGCCGTCACGCTGCCGGAGAACTCTTCTACCTCTTCGTCTCTCTTGCTGGATCAAGAAGGCCGAGATCATCGTCGAGCTGTACGTGTGCTGAACGCGGAGGTGCCGTTCGTTCGGTACTAGATCGTGGGACTGATCGCGGGATTGTTCGCGGGGCGGATCGAGGGACGTGAGGACGTTCCACTACATCAACCGCGTTCTCTAAATGCTTCTGCTGTACGATCTACAAGGGTACGTAGATCACTCATCCACTCTCGTAGATGGACATCACCATGATAGGTCTTCGTGCGCGTAGGAAATTTTTTGTTTCCCATGCGACGTTCCCCAACAGTGGCATCATGAGCTAGGTTCATGCGTAGATGTCTTCTCGAGTAGAACACAAAAGGTTTTGTGGGCGGTGATGTGCGTTTTTCTGCCCTCCTTAGTAGTTTCTTGATTCCGCGGTATTGTTGGATTGAAGCGGCTTGGACCGACATTACTCGTACGCTTACGAGAGACTGGTTTCATCGTTACGAGTAACCCCCTTTGCTCAAAGATAACTGGCAAGTGACGGTTTCTCCAACTTTAGTTGAATCGGATTTGACCGAGGAGGTCCTTGAATGAGGTTAAATAGCAACTCATATATCTCCGTTGTGGTGTTTGCGTAAGTAAGATGCGATCCTACTAGATACCCTTGGTCACCACGTAAAACATGCAACAACAAAATTAGAGGTCGTACTTGTTTTTGCAGGGTATGATTGTGATGTGATATGGCCAATGATGTGATGTGATATATTGGATGTATGAGATGATCATGTTGTAATAGAAATATCGACTTGCACGTCGATGGTACGACAACCGGCAGGAGCCATAGGGTTGTCTTTATACTAACATATGTGCTTGCAGATGCGTTTACTATTTTGCTAGGATGTAGCTTTAGTAGTAATAGCATAAGTAGCACGACAACCCCGATGGCAACACGTTGATGGATGATCATGGTGTGGCGCCAGTGACAAGAAGATCGTGCCGGTGCTTTGGTGATGGAGATCAAGAAGCACGTGATGATGGCCATATCATGTCACTTATGAATTGCATGTGATGTTAATCCTTTTATGCACCTTATTTTGCTTAGAACGACGGTAGCATTATGAGGTGATCTCTCACTAAAATTTCAAGACGAAATTGTGTTCTCCCCGACTGTGCACCATTGCTACAGTTCGTCGTTTCGAGACACCACGTGATGATCGGGTGTGATAGACTCAACGTTCACATACAACGGGTGCAAAACAGTTGCGCACGCGGAACACTCGGGTTAAGCTTGACGAGCCTAGCATGTGCAGACATGGCCTCGGAACACATGAGACCAAAAGGTCGATCATGAATCATATAGTTGATATGATTAGCATAGGGATGCTTATCACTGAAACTATACTCAACTCACGTGATGATCGGACTTGGGATAGTGTAAGTGGATCATGAACCACTCAAATGACTAGAGAGATGTACTTTTTGAGTGGGAGTTTAGCATATAATTTGATTAAGTTGAACTCTAATTATCTTGAACATAGTCTAAACTCCACTTTGAATATATTTGTGTTGTAGATCATGGCTCACGCAAGTGTCATCCGGAATTTTAATACGTTCCTAGAGAAAGCTAAGTTGAAAGATGATGGAAGCAACTTTGTAGACTGGGCTCGTAATCTTAAGCTAATCCTACAAGCCGGGAAGAAGGATTATGTCCTTAATGCTGCGCTAGGAGATGAACCACCCGCTATGGCTGATCAGGATGTTAAGAACGCTTGGTTAGCGCGTAAGGAGGACTACTCAATAGTTCAATGTGCAGTCTTGTATGGCTTAGAACCGGGACTTCAACGTCGCTTTGAGCGTCATGGAGCATTTGAGATGTTCCAGGAGTTGAAGTTTATCTTTCAGAAGAACGCCCAGATTGAGAGGTATGAGACCTCCGATAAATTCTATGCTTGCAAGATGGAGGAAAACTCGTCTGTCAGTGAACATGTGCTCAAAATGTCTGGGTACTCAAACCGTCTAGTTGAACTGGGGATTGAACTCCGCAAGAAGCTATCACTGACAGAATCCTTCCATCACTGCCGCCAAGCTATAAAGGCTTTGTGTTGAACTACAACATGCAAGGGATGAACAAGTCTCCCGGCGAGTTGTTTGCGATGCTGAAAGTCGCAGAGTCTGAACTCCGTAAAGAGCATCAAGTGTTGATGGTGAGCAAGACCACTAGTTTCAAGAGAAACGTCAAAGGCAAGAAGGGCAATTCGAAGAAGAGTGGAAAGCCTGTTGCCAATCCGTCGAAGAAACCCAAGGCTGGACCTAAGCCTGAAACAGAGTGCTTCTATTGCAAGGGTATGGGTCACTGGAAGCGCAATTGCCCCAAGTATCTGGCAGATAAGAAGGCGGGCAAAGAAAAATCAGGTATATTTGATATACATGTTATTGATGTGTACTTAACCGGCTCTCGTAGTAGTGCCTGGGTATTCGATACTGGTTCTGTTGCTCACATTTGCAACTCGAAACAGGAACTGCGGAATAGACGAAGGCTGGCGAAAGACGAAGTGACGATGCGCGTAGGAAATGGTTCCAAGGTTGATGCAATCGCCGTCGGCACAGTATCACTTCAGCTACCATCGGGATTAGTGATGAACTTAAATCGTTGTTATTTAGTGCCTGCGTTGAGCATGAACATTATATCTGGATCTTGTTTATTGCGAGACGGTTACTCTTTTAAATCTGAGAATAATGGTTGTTCTATTTCTATGAGTAACATCTTTTATGGTCATGCACCGAATGTGAGAGGATTGTTCATATTGAATCTTGATAGCGATACGCATATACATAACATTGAGACCAAAAGAGTTAGAGTAAACAATGATAGCGCCATATTTTTGTGGCACGGCCGCTTGGGTCATATTGGTGTAAAGCACATGAAGAAACTCCATGCTGATGGACTTTTGGAGTCACTTGACTTTGATTCACTTGACACGTGCGAACCATGCCTCATGGGCAAGATGACTAAGACTCCGTTCTCCGGAACAATGGAGCGTGCAAGTGACTTGTTGGAAATCATACATACCGATGTGTGTGGTCCAATGAGCGTGGAGGCACGCGGCGGATATCGTTATTTCCTCACCTTCACTAATGATTTAAGTAGATATGGTTATGTCTACTTGATGAAGCACAAGTCTGAAACATTTGAAAAGTTCAAGCAATTTCAGAGTGAAGTGGAAAATCATCGTAACAAGAAGATCAAGTTCCTACGGTCTGATCGTGGGGGTGAATATCTGAGTTTCGAGTTTGGTACTCACTTAAGACAATGTGGAATTGTTTCGCAGTTAACACCGCCTGGAACACCACAGCGTAATGGTGTGTCCGAACGTCGTAATCGTACTTTGTTAGAGATGGTGCGATCTATGATGTCTCTTACTGATTTGCCGTTATCATTTTGGGGTTATGCATTAGAAACAGCTGCATTCACTTTAAATAGGGCACCATCAAAATCCGTTGAGACGACACCATACGAACTGTGGTATGGAAAAAGGCCAAAGTTGTCGTTTCTTAAAGTTTGGGGATGTGATGCTTATGTCAAAAAGCTTCAGCCTGAAAAGCTGGAACCCAAAGCGGAAAAATGCGTCTTCATAGGTTACCCAAAGGAGACAGTTGGGTACACCTTCTGTCTCAAATCCGAGGGCAAAGTGTTTGTTGCTAAGAACGGAACTTTTCTCGAGAAGGAGTTTCTCTCGAGAGAATTGAGTGGGAGGAAGATAGAACTTGACGAGGTTGTCGAACCTCTCATCCCTCTGGATGGTGGCGCAGGGCAAGGGGAAACCTCTGTCATTGCGACGCCGGTTGAGGAGGAAGTTAATGATGATGATCATGAAACTCCAGTTCATGTTTATGTTGAACCACGCAGGTCGACGAGATCACGCGCTGCTCCAGAGTGGTACGGTAATCCCGTCTTGTCAATCATGTTGTTAGACAACAATGAACCTGCAAATTATGAAGAAGCGATGGTGGGCCCAGATTCCAACAAATGGCTAGAGGCCATGAAATCCGAGATAGGATCCATGTATGAGAACAAAGTGTGGACTTTGGAGATACTACCTCAGGGCCGCAAGGCTATTCAGAACAAATGGATCTTTAAGAAGAAGACGGACGCTGACGGTAATGTGACCGTTTATAAAGCTCGACTTGTGGCAAAGGGTTTTTCACAAGTTCCAGGAATTGACTACGATGAGACTTTCTCTCCCGTGGCAATGCTTAAGTCCGTCAGAATCATGTTAGCAATAGCTGCATTTTTCGATTATGAAATCTGGCAGATGGATGTCAAAACGGCGTTCCTTAACGGTTTCCTTCAGGAAGAGTTGTATATGATGCAACCCGAAGGTTTTGTCGATCCTAAAAATGCTGACAAGGTGTGCAAGCTCCAGCGACCCATTTATGGACTGGTGCAAGCATCTCGGAGTTGGAACAAACGCTTTGATGAGGTGATCAAAGCATTTGGGTTTATACAAGTGGTTGGAGAATCTTGTATTTACAAGAAAGTGAGTGGGAGCTCTGTGGCGTTTCTAATATTATATGTGGATGACATATTACTAATTGGAAACGACGTAGAGCTTTTGGAGAGCATAAAAGGTTACTTGAATAAAAGTTTCTCTATGAAGGACCTAGGAGAAGCTGCTTACATACTAGGCATTAAGATCTATAGGGATAGATCAAAACGCCTGATAGGACTTCCACAAAGCACATACCTTGATAAAGTTTTGAAAAGGTTCAAAATGGAACAGTCCAAGAAAGGGTTCTTGCCAGTTCTACAAGGTACGAGATTGAGTAAGACTCAGTGCCCAGCAACTGATGAAGATAGAGAGCATATGCGCTCCGTCCCCTATGCTTCAGCCATAGGTTCTATCATGTATGCGATGCTGTGCACTAGACCGGATGTTAGCCTGGCCATAAGTATGGCAGGTAGGTTCTAGAGTAATCCAGGAGTGGATCACTGGACAGCGGTCAAGAATATCCTGAAATACCTGAAAAGGACTAAGGAGATGTTTCTCGTGTATGGAGGTGACGAAGAGCTCGCCGTAAAAGGTTACGTCGATGCAAGCTTTGACACACATCCGGACGACTCTAAGTCGCAAACCGGATACGTATTTATTCTTAATGGGGGTGCAGTAAGCTGGTGCAGTTCCAAGCAAAGCGTCGTAGCAGATTCTACATGTGAAGCAGAGTACATGGTTGCCTCGGAGGCGGCTAAGGAGGGTGTCTGGATGAAGTAGTTCATGACGGATCTTGGAGTGGTGCCAAGTGCACTGGATCCAATAACCTTGTTCTGTGACAACACTGGTGCCATTGCCCTGGCAAAGGAACCAAGGTTTCACAAGAAGACCAGACACATCAAACGACCCTTCAACCTCATCCGCGACTACGTCGAGGAGGAGGACGTAAATATATGCAAAGTGCACACGGATATGAATGTAGCAGACCCGCTGACTAAACCTCTTCCACGGCCAAAACATGATCAACACCAGAACTGTATGGGTGTTAGATTTATTACAATGTAATTCACATGGTGATGTGAGGGCTAGATTATTGACTCTAGTGCAAGTGGGAGACTGTTGGAATTATGCCCTAGAGGCAATAATAAATGTATAGTTGTTATTATAATTCCTGTATCAAGATAATAGTTTATTATCCATGCTATAATTGTATTGAATGAAGACTCATTTACATGTGTGGATACATAGACAAAACACCGTCCCTAGCATGCCTCTAGTTGGCTAGCCAGTTGATCAATGATAGTCAGTGTCTTCTGATTATGAACAAGGTGTTGTTGCTTGATAACTGGATCACGTCATTGGGAGAATCACGTGATGGACTAGACCCAAACTAATAGACGTAGCATGTTGATCGTGTCATTTTGTTGCTACTGTTTTCTGCGTGTCAAGTATTTGTTCCTATGACCATGAGATCATATAACTCACTGACACCGGAGGAATGCTTTGTGTGTATCAAACGTCGCAACGTAACTGGGTGACTATAAAGATGCTCTACAGGTATCTCCGAAGGTGTTAGTTGAGTTAGTATGGATCAAGACTGGGATTTGTCACTCTGTGTGACGGAGAGGTATCTCGGGGCCCACTCGGTAATACAACATCACACACAAGCCTTGCAAGCAATGTAACTTAGTGTAAGTTGCGGGATCTTGTATTACGGAACGAGTAAAGAGACTTGCCGGTAAACGAGATTGAAATAGGTATGCGGATACTGACGATCGAATCTCGGGCAAGTAACATACCGAAGGACAAAGGGAATGACATACGGGATTATACGAATCCTTGGCACTGAGGTTCAAACGATAAGATCTTCGTAGAATATGTAGGATCCAATATGGGCATCTAGGTCCCGCTATTGGATATTGACCGAGGAGTCTCTCGGGTCATGTCTACATAGTTCTCGAACCCGCAGGGTCTGCACACTTAAGGTTCGACGTTGTTTTATGCGTATTTGAGTTATATGGTTGGTTACCGAATGTTGTTCGGAGTCCCGGATGAGATCACGGACATCACGAGGGTTTCCAGAATGGTCTGGAAACGAAGATTGATATATAGGATGACCTCATTTGATTACCGGAAGGTTTTCGGAGTTACCGGGAATGTACCGGGAATGACGAATGGGTTCCGGGAGTTCACCGGGGGGGGGGGGGGGGGGCAACCCACCCAGGGGAAGCCCATAGGCTTTGGGGAGACACACCAGCCCTTAGTGGGCTGGTGGGACAGCCCCAAGGGGGCCTATGCGCCAAGAAAAGGAAATCAAAGGAAAAGAAAAAAAAAAGAGGGAGGAAGTGGGAAGGGAGGGGGACTCCTCCCACCAAACCAAGTCCAACTCGGTTTGGGGGGGGGAGTCCTCCCCCCCTTGGCTCGGCCGACCCCTTGAGGGTCCCTTGGACCCCAAGGTAAGGTCCCCCTCCCTCCTCCTATATATATGGAGCAATTAGGGCTGATTTGAGACGACTTTCTCACGGGTGCCCGACCACATACCTCCATAGTTTTTCCTCTAGATCGCGTTTCTGCGGAGCTCGGGCGGAGCCCTGCTGAGACAAGATCATCACCAACCTCCGGAGCACCGTCACGCTGCCGGAGAACTCTTCTACTTCTCCGTCTCTCTTGCTGGATCAAGAAGGCCAAGATCATCGTCGAGCTGTACGTGTGCTGAACGCGGAGGTGCCGTCCGTTCGGTACTAGATCGTGGGACTGATCGCGGGATTGTTCGCGGGGCGGATCGAGGGACGTGAGGACGTTCCACTACATCAACCGTGTTCTCTAAACGCTTCTGCTATACGATCTACAAGGGTACGTAGATCACTCATCCACTCTCATAGATGGACATCACCATGATAGGTCTTCGTGCGCGTAGGAAAATTTTTGTTTCCCATGCGACGTTCCCCAACAGTCCTATCTCCCGCATGGTGTCCTTGGTAGGCCTCGGAGTGACACTTATGTAGGATCTGTCCCTGTTCATGTTCAGGTACACAACGTCTAATAACACCATCTACTCCTTCATATAAAGGTGAGGATCATCCCAAAAGTAATGTCGCAAGTCAAAGAAGAATTTCTTCTTTTGCTGGTACGTGAAACTAGGTGGTATATATTTGGCAACGATATAGTTTGCATAATTAGCATACCCCGGTGCACTACGTGAAGCATTGATGGCATTCAATTGCTCATCGGGAAAGCTATCATCAATAGGTTGTGGGTCATCAAGAACGTTCTCCAACCTAGACAAGTTATCTGCTACGGGGTTATCGGCACCCTTCCTGTCGACAACGTGCAAATCAAACTCTTGTAGCAAGAGAACCCATCAGATAAGTCTAGGTTTAGCGTCCTTCTTCTCCATGAGGTACTTAATAGCAACATGATCAGTGTGAACGGTGACTTTGGAATCAACTATGTAAGACCTGAACTTTTCACATGCAAACACGACTGCTAAAAATTCCTTTTCCATAGTAGCATAGTTTCTTTGGGCACTGTCTAGAGTTTTACTAGCATAGTGAATAACTTTCAACTTCTTATCAACTCTTTGCCCTAGGACATCACCACCAGCATAATCACTAGCATCACACATAATTTCAAAAGGTAAGTTCCAATCAGGTGGTTGAACAATACGTGCAGTTATCAAAGCCCTCTTAAGTATTTCGAAGGCTTCCTCACAATCATCGTCAAAAACAAAAGGAATATCCTTTTGCAAGAGATTGGTAAGAGGCCTAGAAATCTTAGAGAATTCTTTAATGAACCTTCTATAGAAACCAGCATGACCAAGGAAACTTCTTATACCTTTGATATCTATGGGGTATGGCATTTTCTCAATTGCATCAACCTTAGCCTTATCGACTTCAATACCTCTTTCAGAAATTTTATGTCCTAAGATGATGCCTTCATTAACCATAAAGTGGCACTTCTCCCAATTCAAGACAAGATCGGTGTCTTTACATCTCTGCAAGACTCAATCAAGGTTGCTGAGGCAATCATCAAAAGAAGACCCGTAAACGGAGAAGTCATCCATGAAAACCTCAACAATCTTTTCACAAAAGTTAGAGAATATAGCCATCATACATCTTTGAAAGGTGGCAGGTGCATTACATAAGCCAAAAGGCATACGTTTATAAGCAAAGGTACCGAAAGGGCAGGTGAATGTGGTTTTCTCCTGATCAGATTGTGCAACTGTTATTTGGGAGAAACCAGAATAACTTTCTTGAAAGCAGAAGTGTGTGTGTTTAGACAGTCTTTCTAGCATTTGGTCGATAAAAGGCAAAGGGTAATGATCTTTCCTAGTGGCTTTATTCAATTTCCTAAAATCGATCACCATCCTATAGCGAGTAATAATCCTCTACGGGATCAATTCATCCTTATCAATAGGGACAACGGTAATGCCTCCCTTCTTAGGAACGCAATGCACCGGACTCACCCAATCACTATGAGCAACATGATAGATAATACCTGCCTCCAGGAGCTTTAGTATTTCTTTTCTTACTACCTCCTTCATCCTAGGATTTAATCTCCTTTGATGATCAGCAACTGGTTTGGAATCAGGATCAATTTTAATATTGTGTTGGCATAGAGTGGGACTAATGCCCTTAAGATCATCAAGAGTATTTACAATAGCAACACGGTGCTTCCTCAGAGTTTTTAGTAATTTCTTTTCTTCATGCTCTGAGAGGCTAGCACTAATTATGACAGGATATATCTATTTTTCATCAAGATAAGCATACTTAAGATTATCAGGCAACTGTTTAAGCTCGAACACAGGATCACCCTTTGGCGGGGGTGGATCCCCAAGCAGTTCAACACGCAGATTATTCTTAAGGATAGGATATTGTTCTAAGACAACTCTATCTATCTCATCCCTTTCATCCATATGCATATCAGTTTCATGCTCAAGCAAGTATTGCTCTAAGGGATCAGTAGGAGGCACGACAATAGAAGCTAAGGCAATAGTTTCATCCTTACTAGGCAACTCCTTTTCATGAGGTTGTCTACCAAACTTGGAGAAATTGAACTCATGTGACACACCTTCAAAACCAACAGTGACAGTTTGCTTCTCACAGTCAATATGAGCATTGAGGGTACTAAGAAAAGGTCTGCCAAATATGATGGGACAAAAGCTATCTTGGGTGGTAGCAAGAACGAGGAAATCAGCAGGATACTTCGTTTTACCACACAAGACTTCAACATCCCTAACAATTCCCACAGGGCAGATAGTATCTCTATTGGCAAGCTGAATAGTGACATCAATAGGCTCTATCTCAATAGGTGCAATCTCATCTTTGATTTCATCATATAAGGATCGAGGTATTGCACTAACACTAGCACCCACGTCACATCAACCATGATAGCAATGATCTCCTATCTTAACAGAAACAACAGGCGTGCCAACAATAGGCCTATGTTTGTCTCTAGCATGAGGTTTAGCAATTCTAGCAACATCTTCACATAAGTGAATATTATGTCCCTCAACATCGTTGGACAGAAGATCTTCGATAATAGCAATGCTAGGTTCAACTCTAATTTGCTCAGGGGGTGTAGGTGTTCTAATGTAGCCTCTACGTATCAAAGTTGAAGCTTTAGAATGATCCTTTATCCTAACAGGGAAAGGTGGTTTCTCAACATCAGCACTGGGAACAACAGGATCATTATAGGCAATGACTCTTTCTTCAACTGGATTGGGTTTAACTACATTGACTTCTAAAGGAGGATGATATATAAAACAACTTCTATTTGGGTAGATCAACATGAGAAGCAAATGATTCACACAATGAAGCTACTATCTCAGAGACAAGTTCATACTTAGCACTAAAGTCACAAAAAGTATTTGTTTCAACAAAGGATTTAACGCAATCAAACTGGAAATTCATACCTGACTCGTTACCTTCTTCAAGCTCCCAATCTTCAGAGTTGCGTTTAATTCTCTCCAATAAATTCCATTTGAAGTCAATATCTCTCTTCATAAAAGAACTGGTACAAGAAGTGTCAAGCATGGTGCGATCATCATGAGAAAGCCGAGCATAGAAGTTCTGAATGATAATTTCTCTCGAGAGCTCATGGTTGGGGCATGAATATAACATTGATTTAAGCCTCCTCCAAGCTTGAGCGATGCTTTCTCTGTCACGAGGCCAAAAATTATAAATATAATTCCGATCACGATGTACTAAATGCATAGGATAAAACTTTTGATGAAATTCCAATTTCAACCGATTGTAGTCCCATGATCTAGTATCATCACATAGCCTATACCATGTCAACGCCTTATCTTTCAAAGATAAAGGAAATACTTTCTTCTTGACCTCATCCTCGGGCAAACCTGCAAGCTTAAATAAACCACAAACTTCATCTACATAGATTAGATGCAAGTCTGGATGTGATGTTCCATCTCCGGTAAAAGGATTAGCCAGCAGTTTATCAAGCATACCCGAAGGAAATTCAAAGCAAATATTTTCAATAGGTGCAGCAGGTTGAGGAGAAACTCTTTGTGCTTCTGTTCGAGGTGAAGATATCCCGAACAAGCACCTCAAAGGATTAGTATCCATAGTGACAAGTGACAATAAATTTCAGCGCACTACATGAATGTTTCCTTACCAAGTTCCACTTACCAAAGGTGCTTCACTCCCCGGCAACGGCGCCAGAAAAGAGTCTTGATGACCCACAAGTATAGGGGATCTATCGTAGTCCTTTCGATAAGTAAGAGTGTCAAACCCAACGAGGAGCAGAAGGATCTGACAAGTGGTTTTCGGCAAGGTAAAATCTGCAAGCACTGAAATTATCGGTAACAAGTAGTTGTGTGGTGAGATGATTCGTAGCAAGAAATAAGTAACGAAAGTAGCAACGGTGCAGAAAAGTGGCCCAATCCCTTTTGTAGCAAGGGACAAGCCTGGACAAATTCTTATAGGAGGGAAAACGCTCCCGAGGACACACGGGAATTTCTGTCATGCTAGTTTTCACGTTGTTCATATGATTCGCGTTCGTTACTTTGATAATTTGATATGTGGGTGGACCGGCGCTTGGGTACTGCCCTTACTTGGACAAGCATCCCACTTATGATTAACCCCTCTCACAAGCATCCGCAACTACGAAATAATAATTAAGACAAAGTCTAACCATAGCATTAAACTAGTGGATCCAAATCAGCCCCTTACGAAGCAACGCATAAACTAGGGTTTAAGCTTCTATCACTATAGCAACCCATCATCTACTTACTGCTTCCCAATGCCTTCCTCTAGGCCCAAATAATGGTGAAGTGTTATGTAGTCGACGTTCACATAACACCACTAGAGGAAAAACTACATACAACACATCAAAATATCGAACGAATACCAAATTCACATGACTACTATTAGCATGACTTATCCCATGAACTCAGGAACAAAAGTAACTACTCAAAAATCATAATCATATTCATGACCAGTGAGGTAATGAGTAGCATCAAGGATCTGAACATAAACTCTTCCACCAAATAATCCAACTAGCATCAACTACAAGGAGTAATTAACACTACTAGCAACCTTACAAGTACCAATCGGAGTCGTGAGACGGAGATTGGTTACAAGTGATGAACTAGGGTTTGGAGATGAGATGGTTCTGATGAAGATGTTGATGGTGATGAGTCCCCTCCGATGAGAGGAGTGTTTGTGATGACGATCGAGACGATTTCCCCCTCCGGGAGGGAAGTTTCCCCCGGCTGGATCGTCCTGCCGGAGCTCTAGATTGGTTGTGCTCAAGTTCCGCCTCGTGGCGGCAGCGAATCCTCCGAAAAGCTCCCTTCTGATTTTTTTTCCGGACGAAACCTTTCATATAGCAAAATATGAGCGCCTGAGGGGCAACAGGGGGCCCACAAACCCCATGCCTGGCGAGGGGGTATGCCGGGCCTGGTAGGCTTGTGGCCTCTAGGTGGCGCCCCTCTGGTACTTCTTCCGCCCAGTATTTTTTATATATTCCCAAAAAATCCACGTTGATTTTCACGGCTTTTGGAGTACTGCAGAATAGACATCTCAAACATGCTCCTTTTTCAGGCCAGAATTCCAGCTGCCGGCATTCTCCCTCTTCATGTAAACCTTGCAAAATAAGAGAGAAAAGGCAAAAGTATTGTACCTCGAAGTGTAATAACAGCCCGAAAAGCAATAAATATCAACATGAAAGCATGATGCAAAATGGACGTATCAGAGATGTACCCAACTGTTTTGGATATCCTATGAAGATGCATTTATCCGCTTTGGGTTCGAGTTTATGAGACTGAAACTTTTTCACATAAGCGTCGCATCCCCAAACTTTCAAGAAACGATAGCAAAGGTTTCTCCAAACCATAGTTCATACCGTGTCATCTCAACGGAAATATGCGGTGCCCTATTTAAAGTGAATTTTGTTGTCTCTAATGCATAACCCATAAACGATAGTGGTAATTTTGATAAGAGACATCATAGTATGCACGATATCAAATAGGGCGCGGCTATGATGTTTGGACACACCATCACACTATGGTGTTCTAGGTGGCATAAATTGCGAAACAATTTCCACATTGTCTTAACTGTGTACCAAAAACTTGCAACTCAGATATTCATCTCAATGATCATATCGTAGACAGTTTATCCTCTTGGAACGATGAACTTCACTCTGAAATAGCTTTGAACTTTTCAATATCTCAGACTTGTGATTCATCAAGTAAATACTCCTGTATATACTCAAATCGTGAGTGAAGTAAGAACATAACGATATCCACTGCGTGCCTCAGCACTCATTGGACTGCACACATCAAAATTCATTGCTTCCAACAAGTTACTTTCTTGTTCCATGTGGTATGAATTTTGCATGTCTCAAGTGATTCAAAATCAAGTGAATCCAAATGATCCATCTGCATGTAGTTTCTTCATGCGTTTTACACCAACATGACTCAAGTGGCAGTGCCACAAGTAAGTGGTACTATCATTATTACTTTGTATCTTTTGGCACCAATATTATGAACATGTGCAACACTACGATCGAGATTCAATAAACCATTGAGGTTAATTATTCAAGCAAATAGAATAACTATTATTCTCTTTAAATGAATAATCGTATTGCGATAAACACGATCTAATCATGTTCATGCTCAACGCAAACATCAAATAACAATTATTTAGTTTTAACACCAATCCCGATGGTAGAGGGAGCGTGCGATGTTTTTGATCACATCAACCTTGGAAACACTTCCAACACGTATCGTCAACTCGCCTTTAGCTAGTCTCTGTTTATTCCGTAGCTTTCATTTCGAGTTACTAATCACTTAGCAACCGAACCAGTATCCAATACCCTCGTGCTACTAGGAGTACTAGTAAAGCACACATCAATATCATGTATATCAAATATTCTTCTGTTGACTTTGCCAACCTTCTCATGTACCAAGTATCTAGGGTAGTTCCACCTTAGTGAACATTTTCCTCATAACAGAAGCACTTAGTCTCGGGTTTGGGTTCAAACCTGGGTTTCTTCACTAGAGCAGAAACTGGTTTGTCGTTTCATGAAGTATCCCTTCTAGCCCTTGCCCTTCTTGAAACTAGTGGTTTTACTAACCATCAACAATTTATGCTCCTACTTGATTTCTACTTTCGCAGTGTCAAACATTGCGAATTGCTCAAGGATCATCATATCTATCCTTGACATATTATACTTCATCACTAAGCTCTAGCAGCTTGGTGGCAGTGACTTTGGAGAACCATCACTATCTCATCTGGAAGATTAACTCCCACTTGATTCAAGCGACTGTTGCACTCACACAATCTGAGCACATGCTCAACGATTGAGCTTTTCTTCTTTTACTTTGTAGACAAATCTTGTCGGAGATCACACACCTCTCAACAACGGCACCAGCATGAAATCCCAATTTCATCTCTAAGGACATCTTATATGTTCCGCGATGTTTAAAAAACGTCTTCAGTGCCTCAATTCTAAGCTCTTAAGTATTACGCACTGAACTATCACGTAGTCATCAAAACGTGTATGTCAGATGTTGGCAACATCCACACACGATGCTTGAGGTGCAGCACACCGAGCGGTGTATTAAGGACATAAGACTTCTGTGCAGTAATGAGGACAATCCTCAGTTCGCGGACTCAGCCGCAAAGTTGCTACTATCATCTTTCAACTAAATCTCTCTAGGAACATATAAAAACAGTAGAGCTATAGCGCAAGCTACATCATAATTCGCAAAGACCTTTTAACTATGTTCATGATAATTAGTCCAATTAATCATATTACTTAAGAACTCCCACTCAAAAAGTACACCCCTCTAGGCATTTGAGTGGTGCATGATCCAAATCCACTAACTCAAGTCAGATCATCACGTGAGTTGAATATAGCTTCAGTGGTAAACATATCTATGCTAATCATATCAACTATACAATTCATGCTCGACCTTTCGGTCTCTTGTGTTCCGAGGCCATGTATGCACATGATAGGCTCGTTAAGTTTAACCCGAGAATTCCGCGTGTGCAACTGTTTTGCACCCGTTGTATGTGAACATTGAGTCTATCACACCCGATCATCACGTGGCATCTCGAAACGACGAACTGTCGCAACGGTGCACAGTCGGGGAGAACACAATTTTATCTTGAAATTTTAGTGAGGGGTCACCTTATAATGCTACCATCGTTCTAAGCAAAATAAGGTGCATAAAAGAATTAACATCACATGCAATTCATAAGTGACATGATATGGACATGATCTTGTGCTTCTTGATCTCCATCACCAAAGCACTGGCATGATCTTCTTGTCACCGGCGCCACACCATGATCTCCATCATCGTGCCGCCATCGGGGTTATCGTGCTATCTATGCCATTAGTACTAAAGCTACAACCTAGCGATATAGTAGACGCATCTGCAAACACAAACGTTAGTTTAAAGACAACCCTATGGCTCCTGCCGGTTGCCATAGCATCGACGTGCAAGTCGATATTAACTATTACAACATGATCATCTCATACATCCAATATATTACATCATGGCTTTGGCCATATCACATCACAAGCATACCCTGCAAAGATTGATATATAGGAAGTCCTGTTTTGGTCTCCGAAAAAGATTCGGGCTCATCGGTAGTGTATCAGGAGTGCGAGGAGGGTACCGGGGGGCCACCGGGATGGGTGTGACTACCTAAGGGCTTCATGGGCTGTGAGAGGAGGCAAACCAGCCCCTGGAGGGCTGGACGAATCCTCCCCTATGGGCACATGCGACTGGAGTGGAGGGATAAGGCAAAAAGCCAAAAGGTGGAAAGAGTTTCCAAATTAGGAAGGAGTCCTAATAGGATTCCACCTCCCTTGTGGGAGGTGCATTCCTCCCTTGTTTGGTTCAGCCGAACCTGCTTGGAGTAGGGGCCAAGGCTGCCTCCTCTCCCATTCCTCCTATATATATTGAGGGACTTTGAGGGCAGCCCCTAACCCTTGCCACGTGCTGCCCTCTTCTTCCTCTAGATCTATTCTCCTCTAGATCTGTTTGATATAGCTTAGCGTTGTTGTGTCGGATCAGCTCCACCACCACCACCACCACCACGCTGTCATGTTGGAGAACTCATCTACCTCTCCGCCCTCTTGCTGGATCAAGAAGGCGGGGATCGTCATCGAGTTGTACATGTGTTGAACGTGGAGGTGCCGTCCGTTCGGCACTGGATCGGGATGGCTCGTGATGGGATCGCGGGACAGATCGTGATGAGATTGCGGGACGGGCTGAGATTTGGATCGCGAAGATGTTCCACTACATCAACCGCGTTATATACGCTTTCGCTTAGCGATCTACAAGGGTATGTAGATTCACTCTCCCCTCTCGTGGATGACCATCACCATGGATAGGCATTGCGTGTGCGTAGGAATTTTTTTGTTTCCCATGCGACGTTCTCCAACAGTGGTATCATGAGCTAGGTTCATGCGTAGATGATATCTCGTCTAGAACACAAAAGAGTTTGTCGGCGTTGATGTTCAATTTTCTGCCCTCCTTAGTCTTTTCTTGATTCAACGGCATTGTTGGATTGAAGCGGCCCAGACCAACAATACTCGTAAGCTTACGAGAGACCGGTTTCATCGACTAACATGCAACTTGTTGCATAAGGATGATTGGCGGGTGTCTGTTTCTTCAACTTTAGTTGAATCGGATTTGACTGAGGCGGTCCTTGGAGAAGGTTAAATAGCAACTTGCATATCACTGTTGTGGTTTTGCGTAAGTAAACTGCGATCAAACTAGATACCCAAAGCAGCCACGTAAAACATGCAACAACAAATTAGAGGATGTCTAACTTGCTTTTGCAGGGTATGCATGTGATGTGGTATGGCCAAAGACGCTATATGATATATTGGATGTATGAGATGATCATGTTGTAATAATTAAATATTGACTTTCACGTTGATACTACGGCAACCGACAAGAGCCATAGGGTTGTCTTTAATTATTTTGCGCTTGGTGATGCTTTGCTTTATCGCTAGTAGTAGCTTTAGTAGTAACAACATAGTTAGCGCGACAAACTCGATGGCAGCACAGCGATGTAGATCATGATGATGGAGATCATGGTGTGGCGCCGGTGACGATGGAGATCATGTCGGTGCTTTGGTGATGGAGATCAAGAAGTACAAGTTCATGGCCATATCATGTCACTTATGATTTGCATGTGATGTTAATCCTTTTATGCACCTTATTTTTCTTAGAACGACGATAGCATTATAAGGTGATCTCTCACTAAAATTTTAAGACAAAATTGTGTTCTCCCCGACTGTGCATCGTTGCGACAGTTCGTTGTTTCGAGAGACCACGTGATGATCGGGTGTGATAGACTCAACGTTCACATACAACAGGTGCAAAACAGTTGCACATGCGGAACACTCGGGTTAAACTTGACGAGCCTAGCATGTATTGACATGGGCTCGGAACACAAGAGACCGAAAGGTCGAGCATGAATCATATAGTTGATATGATCAACATGGAGATGTTCACCATTCAAACTATACTCAACTGACGTGATGATCGGACTTGAGTTAGTGAATTTGGATCATGGGATTCTCGAATGACTGGAGGGATGTCAATTTGAGTGAGAGTTTATTGGTAATATGATTAGCTAAACTCAATTATCATGAACATAGTCAAAATGTCTTTGCAAATTATGTTGTAGCTTGCGTTGTAGCTCTACTGTTTTTGATATGTTCCTAGAGAAAACTTACTTGAAAGATGATAGTAGCAATTATGCGGACTCGGTTCGTAAACTAAGGATTGTCCTCATTGCTGCACACAAGGCATATGTCGTTAATGCACCACTCGGTGTGCTAAACCCTGAGCATCGACTGTAGATGTTACGAACATTTCACATACATATTCTTTGATGACTACGTGATAGTTTAGTGCATAATGCTTAAACGTCTTAGAATTGAGGCGTCGAAGACGTTTCGGACTTCATGGGACATATGAGATGTTCCAAGAGATGAAATTGGGATTTCAGGCTCGTGCCCGTGTTAAGAGGTATAAGACCCCTGACAAGATTCTTTGTCTACAAAGTAAGGGAGAAAATCTCAATCGTTGAGCATGTGCTCAGATTGTCTGGATGCTACAATCACTTGAATCGGGTGTGAGTTGATCTTCCAGATAAGATATTGATTGAAATAGTTCTCCAAAGTCACTGCCACCAAGCTACAAAGCTTCGTGATGAACTATAACATATCAGGGATAGAGTTGATTATCCGTGAGTTATTTGCGTTGTTTGACACCGCGAAAGTAGAAATCAAGTAGGAGCATCAATTGGTCATGGTTAGTAAAACTACTAGTTTCAAGAAGGGCAAGGGCAAGTAGGGATACTTCATGAAACGACAAACCAGTTGCCGCTCTAGTGAAGAAACCCAAGATTAAACCCAAACCCGAGACTAAGTGCTTCTATTATGAGGGGAACGGTCACTAAAGCGGAACTACCCCAGTTACTTGGTAGATGAGAAGGCTGGAAAACTTGACAAAAGTATATTCCATATACATGATATTGATGTGTACTTTACTAGTACTCCTAGTAGCACCAGGGTATTAGATGTCGGTTCGGTTGCTAAGTGTTAGTAACTCAAAATAAAAGCTACAGAATAAATTGATACTAGCAAGGGTGAGGTGGTGATGTGTGTCGGAAGAAATTTCAAGGTTGATGTGATCAAACATCACATGCTCCCTCTGCCATCGGGATTAGTGTTGAAACTAAGTAAGATTTATTTGGTGTTTGCTTTGAGCATGAACATGATTAGATCATATTTATTGCAATATGATTATTCATTTAAAGGGAATAATGGTTATTCTGTTTGCCTGAATAAATACCTTCAACGGTTTATTGAATCTTGATCGTAGTGATACACATGTTCATGATATTGATGCCAAAAAATAAAAAGTAGTAATGATAGTATAACTTACTTGTGGCACTGCCGCTTGAGTCATATCGGTATAAAACGCCTCAAGAAGGTCCATACTGATGGATCTTCGGACTCACTCGTTTTTCAATCGTTTGAGACATGTGAACCATGCCTGTTGGTGTAAACGCATGAAGAAACTCCATGCAGATGGATAGTTTGGACTCACTTGATTTTGAATCACTTGAGACATGCAAGTCATGGTCAAGATGACTGAAGGCCTTGTTTTTAGTGAGATGGAACGAGCAAGTGACTTGCTGGAAATATTACATTTTTTATGTACGCAGTCCAATGAGTGTTGAGGCACGTAGTGGATATCGTTATGTTCTTACTTCACTGATGATTTGAGTAGATAGAGGTGTATTTGCTTGATGAATCACAATTCTGAAATATTGAAAGGTTCAAGCTATTTTAGAGTGAAGTTGAAGATCGTCGTGACAAGAGGATAATATGTCTACGATGTGACCGTGGATGTAAATATATCCGAGTTGCGAGTTTGGCAAACATTTAAGACAACGTGAAAATTGTTTCACAATTTATGCCACCTGGAGCACCATAGCGATGGTGTCTCCAAACGTCGTAGCCGCACCCTATTGGATATGGTGGATACTGCGATGTCTCTTATCAAAATACCACTATCGTTTTGGGTTAGGCATTAGAGACAACCACATTCACTTAAAATAGGGCACCACGTAATTCCGTTGAGACGACACCGTATGAACTATGGTTTGGATAAACCTAAGATGTCATTTCTTAAAAGTTTGGGGCTGCGACGCTTATGTGAAAAAATTTCAGCCTGATAAGCTCGAACCCAAAGCGGATAAATGCATCTTCATAGTATACCCAAAATAGTTGGGTATACCTCCTATCTCAGATCCAAAAGCAAAGTGTTAGTTTCAGGAAACAGGTCCTTTCTCAAGAAATAATTTCCCTCGAAAGAATTGAGTGGGAGGATGGTGGAAACTTGATAAGGTTATTGAACCATCACTACAACCAATGAGTAGCAGGGTGCAGGAAGATGTTCCTGTGGCGCCTACACTAGTTGAAGTAGAGGGCTGATGATGGTGATCATGAAGCTTTGGATCAAGTTACTACCAAACCTCGTAGGTCGACATGGAAACGTATTGCTCTAGAGTAGTACGGTGATCCTGTCTTGGAGGTCATGTTGCTAGACAACAATGAACCTACGAGCTATGGAGAAGCAATGGTGGGCCCGGATTCTGACTAATGGGTGGAGGCCATAAAATCCGAGATAGGATCCATGTATGAAAAAAAAAGTGTGGACTTTGGAAGTACAGATGGATCTTTATAAGGAAGACAAACGATGATGGTGAAAGTCACCATTTAGAAAGCTCGACTTGTTGAAAATAAGTTTCCAACAAGTTCAAGGAGTTGACTGCGATGAGACTTTCTCACTCTTAGTGATGCTCTAAGTATGTTGGAATTATGTTAGTAGTTGCTGCATTTTTCAATTACGAAATCTTGCAGATGGATGTCAAAACATCGTTTCCTCGACGGTTTCCTTGAGGAAAGGTTGTATGTGATACAATCAACAAGTCTTGTCGATCCTAAGGATGCTAACTAGTATGCAAGCTCCATTGATCCTTCTAAGGACTGGAGTAAGCAGCTTGGAGTTGGAATATGCGATTTTATGAGATGATCAAAACTTTTGGGTTTATACAAAGTTTATGAGAAACTTGTATTTACAAGTAAGTGAGTGGGAGAACTATAGAATTTTTGATGAGTATATGTGGTTGACATATTGCTGATCAGAAATAATGTAGAATTTCTGGAAAGCATAAAGGGTTGTTTGAAAGGAGTCTTTCAAAGGAAGACCTGGACTAAGCTACTTGAACATTAAGCATCAAGATTTATAGAGATAGATTAAGACGCTTAGTAAAACTTTAAATGAAATGCATGCCTTGACAAGTTTTTGAAGGAGTTCAAAATAGATCAGCAAAGAAGAAGTTCTTGGCTATGTTGTAAGGTGTGAATTTGAGTAAGACTCAAAAGCTCGACCATGACAGAAGAAAGAGAAAGGACGAAGGTCGTCCCCTATGCATTAGCCATAGGCTCTATAATATGCTATGTTGTGTACCGCACCTGATGTGTGCCTTGCCATGAATCTGTCAAGGGGTACAAAATTGATCCAAGAATGGATTACTGGACAACGGTCAAAAGTTATCCTTAGTAACTAGTTGTTAGAGCATATTTCTCCATCTATGGTTTTGCTAATTGATGACAATCCCTATGGACTAATGGTTGCCTTAAGATATATTCGAAGGATTTGTCCATAGGCACTTCTTGAAGTCCATCTATTGGTGTCAAGGAGTTGATATGATGACCAAGGTGGTATGCAAGGTATTATCCAAAGATTGGTCATAAAGACACAAGATTGATAAAGACTAAGCAAAGAGTAAATCAAGCTGATCAACACACAAAGTGTACAAGATGTACTGAGAGGGATCAAGTGATCCCATGGTATGGTAAGCTTTTGTTTACTACCGCTCCCGAGCGGTAGTACCGCTCCCTCGGACGTTCGGGAAGCGGTAGTACCGCTCTGAGCAGCGGTAGTATCGCTCCAGTCGGGCTGTGAGTGGGGGTAACGATTGGATTCGTTCCCCCACTATATAAAGGAGGTCTTCTTCCCCATTGGACCTTTTCTATCCGTTGAGCTCGTGTTCTTCCCCCATTGTTGACCTTCTTAGATCTTGCCGACTCTCAATCCCTCCAATGATTCTTGCTAGTTCTTGAGGGAAAAGAGAGAGGAGATCTAGATCCACATCTCCACCAATCACTTTCTCCTCTATGTGAGGGGAACCCCTTGGATCTTGATCTTGGAGTTCTTTGTGTGCACCTTGTTCTTCCTCTCATATTTCTCCATAGCTTTTGTTGTTGTGGAGGGATTTGAGTGTGAGGGACTTGACCACTTCGTGTGTTCTTGCCATTGCATTAGTTGCATCGGTTTGAGTTCTCCACGGTGATACGTGGAAGTGAGAAGTTGAGAAGCTTATTTCCCTTTGGTACTTGGCACCCCTAGAAGCTTGGTGGTGCCTCGGAGCTCAATTGTTGTGGTGTAAAGCTCAGGGCAAGCATCAGGGTCTCAAATTAAGTTGCGGAGATTGCTCCGAGCATTTGTGGTCACCTCGAAGCCATATGCCATGGTGGTAAAGCTTCGTGGTGTTGTTGGGAGCCTCCAATTAAGTTGTGGATATTGCCCCAACCTTGTTTGTACGGGTTCGGTGACCGCCCTCAAGGGTCCCTTAGTGGAATCACGACATCTTGCATTGTGCGAGGGCGCGAGGATATTTCAGTGGCCTTATTGGCATCTTTGGGAGCATTGTGCCTCCACACCGCTATAAACGGATATTAGCAACCGCAAGGGTGTGAACTTCGGGATACATCGTCGTCTCCGCGTGCCTCGGTTATCTCTTATCCGAACCCTTTACTTATGCACTTCACTTTGTGTTAGTTATATTGTTTCTTGTCATATATCTTGCTATCACTTAGTTGTTTATCTTGCTTAGCATAAGTTGTTGGTGCACATTGGTGAACCTAGTTGTTTTAGGTTTTGTGCTTGACAAATTAAACATTAGTTTTATTCCGCATTTGTTCAAGCCTAAACCGTAATTATTTTAAAGCACCTATTCACCCCCTCTAGGCGACATCCATGTCCTTTCAATTGGTATCATAGCTAGGTCTCTCTTTATTAGGTTTAACAACCTAGAGAGTAAGGATGTCGACTAGGGGTTTAGGATTCTCTGACACTCTTAGTTTCGATGGCATAAATTTTGATGTTTGGGTAATTCGCATGCTTAATCACTTTAGGGTCATGGACCCAAATTTGGAGTGAATTGTAGATATGGGTTTTTCTCCTCCAAAGGATTCTCAAAATATATCTTTAGAGGACGAGAAAAACTCTTATCTCAATGCTCAAGATTCTAATGTGCTTTTTGATGCTTTGAGCAATGTAGTTATATTTCAACTCATGCCATTCCGGGATGCTCATGAGTTGTGCACAATGCTTCAAGATAAATATGGTATGCCCAAGATTTGTGGGAATGATTGTTCTGCCTCCACCTCCGGTCGTGTGGTCTTCTCAACTTCATCTACTTCACCTACATGTGTATTGCCACAAGGTAATGATATGGTGAGTAGTGGAGATCATTGCAATGATGATAGTGGGCTTATTGTTGATGATCCTTCATCACTATATAATTGCAATGCTTCATCTTTGGGCGTTAACACTTTGAGCACTGTAAATGTTTTACATGCTTGTGTTGATAGTCTGTGCATATCATGTAAAAATTGCTTGAGTAAATCTCATGATGATATGCTTTCTATATCTTGTTGACAAGATAAAAATGTATCTACTTCCTCGAGTTGTTGTGCTAACAATGTAGAGGAAATCTGTCACTCCTTGGAACAAGATGTGGCCTTAAATGATGCTTCAAGGGATCCCACATCATCATCTATTGTTTCTCACTTTTGACTTATGGCTAAGGCTTCAAAGGTATCTCCTACTTTGAATCCCAGTATATATTATTATGATGATTTTGATGATAATGAGGATGTGGATAAAGATGAAGAGAGTGATGATATTGCATCCTTAAAAATTAAGGGTGAAATGATTTTTAAATCTCTTTATAAGAATAAAGTTGCTTGTTCCAACTTCATGGAAATCATGTCTATTGCCACTAAGGGAAAGAAATATATTGAGGAGTTGGAAGCTCATCTCGAGGAGCATGAGGCCACCATTGAGAGAATGGAAGGTCATGAGCGTGATTACGCTAATGAGATCGCGTAGCTATCTCAAGCTCTTGAAAATGAAAAAACCACCAAGGAATCTCTTGACGAGATCTTTGCTCTAGAATTATATAGATTAAATGAATCTCATGATAGAGCTCTCGAGGTGGCTAACGGTTTTAGAACTAGAAATGATAATCTTGAAGTTGCACATGCTAAACTCCTTGAGGACTATGAGCACCTCGAAAATGGCTCAAGGGCTATTAAGAGTTCGCTCATCGAACTCACCGAGTCTCATGATCAACTTGAACCGTCATATGCTAAAGAGCTTGCCAAGTTGGCTTCTCCTCTTATTGTTAATAATGATGCTTGTGCTACTAACTCTATTTCTTGTGAAACATCCATTTTAAAGGAGAATGTTGAGCTAAGGGCTCAACTTGAGTTGCTATCTAGCAATTATGGGAAATTGGAAGAAAGTCATGTAATGCTCACAAGCTCTCATGACGATCTTCTAGTATCCCATAATGTGCTAAAATTATCTCAATAGGCTACTACTACCAAGGTAACATCAAGTAAGCCTCATGTGGACATTAGTGTTGGGGAACGTCGCATGGGAAACAAAAATTTTCCTACGCGCACGAAGACCTATCATGGTGATGTCCATCTACGAGAGGGGATGAGTGATCTACGTACCCTTGTAGACCGTACAGCAGAAGCGTTAGAGAACGCGGTTGATGTAGTGGAACGTCCTCACGTCCCTCGATCCGCCCCGCGAACAATCCCGCGATCAGTCCCACGATCTAGTACCGAACGGACGGCACCTCCGCGTTCAGCACACGTACAGCTCGACGATGATCTCGGCCTTCTTGATCCAGCAAGAGAGACGGAGAGGTAGAAGAGTTCTCCGGCAGCGTGACGGCGCTCCGGAGGTTGGTGATGATCTTGTCTCAGCAGGGCTCCGCCCGAGCTCCGCAGAAACACTATCTAGAGGAAAAACCGTGGAGGTATGTGGTCGGGCTGCCGTGGAAAAGTCGTCTCGAATCAGCCCTAAAACCTCCGTATATATAGGTGGGAGGGAGGGGGCATTGCCTTGGGGTCCAAGGACCCTCAAGGGGGTCGACCGAGCCAAGGGGGAGGAATCTCCCCCCCCCAAACCGAGTTGGACTAGGTTTGGTGGGAGGGAGTCCTCCTCCCTTCCCACCTCCTCCTTTGTTTTTTCCTCTTGATTTTTCTTCTCTTGGCGCATAGACCACTTGTGGGCTGTCCCACCAGCCCACTAAGGGCTGGTGTGTCTCCCCCAAGGCCTATGGGCTTCCCCGGGGTGGGTTGCCCCCCCGGTGAACCCCCGGAACCCATTCGTCATTCCCGGTACATTCCCGGTAACTCCAAAAACCTTCCGGTAATCAAATGAGGTCATCCTATATATCAATCTTCGTTTCCGGACCATTCTGGAAACCCTCGTGACGTCCGTGATCCCATCCGGGACTCCGAACAACATTCGGTAACCAACCATATAACTCAAATACGCATAAAACAACGTCGAACCTTAAGTGTGCAGACCCCGCGGGTTGGAGAACTATGTAGACATGACCCGAGAGACTCCTCGGTCAATATCCAATACCGGGACCTGGATGCCCATATTGGATCCTACATATTCTACGAAGATCTTATCGTTTGAACCTCAGTGCCAAGGATTCGTATAATCCCGTATGTCATTCCCTTTGTCCTTCGGTATGTTACTTGCCCGAGATTCGATCGTCAGTATCCGCATACCTATTTCAATCTCGTTTACCGGCAAGTCTCTTTACTCGTTCCGTAATACAAGATCCCGCAACTTACACTAAGTTACATTGCTTGCAAGGCTTGTGTGTGATGTTGTATTACCAAGTGGGCCTTGAGATACCTCTCCGTCACACGGAGTGACAAATCCCAGTCTTGATCCATACTAACTCAACTAACACCTTCGGAGATACCTGTAGAGCATCTTTATAGTCACCCAGTTACGTTGCGACGTTTGATACACACAAAGCATTCCTCCGGTGTCAGTGAGTTATATGATCTCATGGTCATAGGAATAAATACTTGACACGCAGAAAACAGTAGCAACAAAATGACACGATCAACATGCTACGTCTATTAGTTTGGGTCTAGTCCATCACGTGATTCTCCCAATGAGGTGATCCAGTTATCAAGCAACAACACCTTGTTCATAATCAGAAGACACTGACTATCATTGATCAACTGGCTAGCCAACTAGAGGCATGCTAGGGACGGTGTTTTGTCTATGTATCCACACATGTAAATGAGTCTTCATTCAATACAATTATAGCATGGATAATAAACTATTATCTTGATACAGGAATTATAATAATAACTATATTTATTATTGCCTCTAGGGCATAATTCCAACAGTCTCCCACTTGCACTAGAGTCAATAATCTAGCCCTGACATCACCATGGGAATTACATTGTAATAAATCTAACACCCATACAGTTCTGGTGTCGATCATGTTTTGGCCCTGGAAGAGGTTTAGTCAGCGGGTCTGCTACATTCAGATCCGTGTGCACTTTGCATATATTTACGTCCTCTTCCTCGACGTAGTCGCGGATGAGGTTGAAGCATCGTTTGATGTGTCTGGTCTTCTTGTGAAACCGTGGTTCCTTTGCTAAGGCAATGGCACCCGTGTTGTCACAGAACAAGGTTATTGGATCCAGTGCACTTGGCACCACTCCAAGATCCGTCATGAACTGCTTCATCCAGACACCCTCCTTAGCTGCCTCCGAGGCAGCCATGTACTCCGTTTCACATGTAGAATCTGCTACGACGCTTTGCTTGGAACTGCACCAGCTTACTGCACCCCCATTAAGAATAAATACGTATCCGGTTTGCGACTTAGAGTCATCCGGATCTGTGTCAAAGCTTGCATCGACGTAACCTTTTACGGCGAGCTCTTCGTCACCTCCATATACGAGAAACATCTCCTTAGTCCTTTTCAGGTACTTCAGGATATTCTTGACCGCTGTCCAGTGATCCACTCCTGGATTACTCTGGAACCTACCTGCCATACTTATGGCCAGGCTAACATCCGGTCTAGTGCACAGCATCGCATACATGATAGAACCTATGGCTGAAGCATAGGGGACGGAGCGCATATGCTCTCTATCTTCATCAGTTGCTGGGCACTGAGTGTTACTCAATGTCGTACCTTGTAAAACTGGCAAGAACCCTTTCTTGGACTGTTCCATTTTGAACCTCTTCAAAACTTTATGAAGGTATGTGCTTTGTGAAAGTCCTATCAGGCGTTTTGATCTATCCCTATAGATCTTAATGCCTATAATGTAAGTAGCTTCTCCTAGGTCCTTCATAGAGAAACTTTTATTCAAGTAACCTTTTATGCTCTCCAAAAGCTCTACGTTGTTTCCAATCAGTAATATGTCATCCACATATAATATTAGAAACGCCACAGAGCTCCCACTCACTTTCTTGTAAATACAAGATTCTCCAACCACTTGTATAAACCCAAATGCTTTGATCACCTCATCAAAGCGTTTGTTCCAACTCCGAGATGCTTGCACCAGTCCATAAATGGATCGCTGGAGCTTGCACACCTTGTCAGCATTTTTAGGATCGACAAAACCTTCGGGTTGCCTCATATACAACTCTTCCTTAAGGAAACCGTTAAGGAACGCCGTTTTGACATCCATCTGCCAGATTTCATAATCGAAAAATGCAGCTATTGCTAACATGATTCTGACGGACTTAAGCATCGCTACGGGTGAGAAAGTCTCATCGTAGTCAACTCCTGGAACTTGTGAAAAACCCTTTGCCACAAGTCGAGCTTTATAAACGGTCACATTACCGTCAGCGTCCGTCTTCTTCTTAAAGATCCATTTGTTCTGAATAGCCTTGCAGCCCTCAGGTAGTATCTCCAAAGTCCACACTTTGTTCTCATACATGGATCCTATCTCGGATTTCATGGCTTCTAGCCATTTGTTGGAATCTGGGCCCACCATTGCTTCTTCATAATTTGCAGGTTCATTGTTGTCTAACAACATGATTGATAAGACGGGATTACCGTACCACTCTGGAGCACCGCGTGATCTCGTCGACCTGCGTGGTTCAACAGAAACTTGAACCGGAGTTTCATGATCATCATCATTAACTTCCTCCTCAATCGGCGTCGCAATGACAGAGGTTTCCCCTTGCCCTGCGCCACCATCCAGAGGGATGAGAGGTTCGACAACCTCGTCAAGTTCTATCTTCCTCCCACTCAATTCTCTCGAGAGAAGCTCCTTCTCGAGAAAAGCTCCGTTTTTCGCAACAAACACTTTGCCCTCGGAGTTGAGATAGAAGGTGTACCCAACAGTTTCTTTTGGGTAACCTATGAAGACGCACTTTTCCGCTTTGGGTTCCAGCTTTTCAGGCTGAAGCTTTTTGACATAAGCATCACATCCCCAAACTTTAAGAAACGACAACTTTGGCCTTTTGCCATACCACAGTTCGTATGGTGTCGTCTCAACGGATTTTGATGGTGCCCTATTTAAAGTGAATGCAGCTGTTTCTAATGCATAACCCCAAAATGATAACGGCAAGTCAGTAAGAGACATCATAGATCGCACCATCTCTAACAAAGTACGATTACGACGTTCGGACACACCATTACGCTGTGGTGTTCCAGGCGGTGTTAACTGCGAAACAATTCCACATTGTCTTAAGTGAGCACCAAACTCGAAACTCAGATATTCACCCCCACGATCAGACCGTAGGAACTTGATCTTCTTGTTACGATGATTTTCCACTTCACTCTGAAATTGCTTGAACTTTTCAAATGTTTCAGACTTGTGCTTCATCAAGTAGAAATAACCATATCTACTTAAATTGTCAGTGAAGGTTAGAAAATAACGATATCCGCCGCGTGCCTCTATGCTCATTGGACCACACACATCGGTATGTATGATTTCCAACAAGTCACTTGCACGCTCCATTGTTCCGGAGAACGGAGTCTTAGTCATCTTGCCCATGAGGCACGGTTCGCACGTGTCAAGTGAATCAAAGTCAAGTGACTCCAAAAGTCCATCAGCATGGAGTTTCTTCATGCGCTTTACACCAATATGACCCAAGCGGTAGTGCCACAAAAATATGGCGCTATCATTGTTTACTCTAACTCTTTTGGTCTCAATGTTATGTATATGCGTATCGCTATCAAGATTCAATATGAACAATCCTCTCACATTCGGTGCATGACCATAAAAGATGTTACTCATAGAAATAGAACAACCATTATTCTCAGACTTAAAAGAGTAACCGTCTCGCAATAAACAAGATCCAGATATAATGTTCATGCTCAACGCAGGCACTAAATAACAATGATTTAAGTTCATCACTAATCCCGATGGTAGCTGAAGTGACACTGTGCCGACGGCGATTGCATCAACCTTGGAACCATTTCCTACGCTCATCGTCACTTCGTCTTTCACCAGCCTTCGTCTATTCCGCAGTTCCTGTTGCGAGTTGCAAATGTGAGCAGCAGAACCGGTATCGAATACCCAGGCACTACTACGGGAGCCGGTTAAGTACACATCAATAACATGTATATCAAATATACCTGATTTTTCTTTGCCCGCCTTCTTATCTGCCAGATACTTGGGGCAATTGCGCTTCCAGTGTCCCATACCCTTGCAATAGAAGCACTCTGTTTCAGGCTTAGGTCCAGCCTTGGGTTTCTTCGGCGGATTGGCAATAGGCTTGCCGCTCTTCTTCGAATTGCCCTTCTTGCCTTTGCCGTTTCTCTTGAAACTAGTGGTCTTGCTCACCATCAACACTTGATGCTCTTTACGGAGTTCAGACTCTGCGACTTTCAGCATCGCAAACAACTCGCCGGGAGACTTGTTTATCCTTTGCATGTTGTAGTTCAACACAAAGCCTTTATAGCTTGGCGGCAGTGATTGAAGGATTCTGTCAGTGATAGCTTCTTGTGGGAGTTCAATCCCCAGCTCAGCTAGACGGTTTGAGTACCCAGACATTTTGAGCACATGTTCACTGACAGACGAGTTTTCCTCCATCTTGCAAGCATAGAATTTATCGGAGGTCTCATACCTCTCGATCCGGGTGTTCTTCTGAAAGATAAACTCCAACTCCTGGAACATCTCAAATGCTCCATGACGCTCAAAGCGACGTTGAAGTCCCGGTTCTAAGCCATACAAGACTGCACATTGAACTATTGAGTAGTCCTCCTTACGTGCTAACCAAGCGTTCTTAACATCCTGATCAGTCGTAGCGGGTGGTTCATCTCCTAGCGCAGCATTAAGGACATAATCCTTCTTCCCAGCTTGTAAGATTAGCTTAAAATTACGAGCCCAGTCTACAAGGTTGCTTCCATCATCTTTCAACTTAGCTTTCTCTAGGAACGTATTAAAATTCAGGATGACTGTCGCGTGAGCCATGATCTACAATACAAATATATTCAAAGTGGACTTAGACTATGTTCAAGATAATTAGAGTTCAACTTAATCAAATTATATGCTAAACTCCCACTCAAAAAGTACATCTCTCTAGTCATTTGAGTGGTTCATGATCCACTTACACTATCCCAAGTCCGATCATCACGTGAGTTGAGTATAGTTTCAGTGGTAAGCATCCCTATGCTAATCATATCAACTATATGATTCATGATCGACCTTTCGGTCTCATGTGTTCCGAGGCCATGTCTGCACATGCTAGGCTCGTCAAGCTTAACCCGAGTGTTCCGCGTGCGCAACTGTTTTGCACCCGTTGTATGTGAACGTTGAGTCTATCACACCCGATCATCACGTGGTGTCTCGAAACGACGAATTGTAGCAACGGTGCACAGTCGGGGAGAACACAATTTCGTCTTGAAATTTTAGTGAGAGATCACCTCATAATGCTACCGTCGTTCTAAGCAAAATAAGGTGCATAAAAGGATTAACATCACATGCAATTCATAAGTGACATGATATGGCCATCATCACGTGCTTCTTGATCTCCATCACCAAAGCACCGGCACGATCTTCTTGTCACCGGCGCCACACCATGATCATCCATCAACGTGTTGCCATCGGGGTTGTCGTGCTACTTATGCTATTACTACTAAAGCTACATCCTAGCAAAATAGTAAACGCATCTGCAAGCACAAACGTTAGTATAAAGACAACCCTATGGCTCCTGCCGGTTGCCGTACCATCGACGTGCAAGTCGATATTTCTATTACAACATGATCATCTCATACATCCAATATATCACATCACATCGTTGGCCATATCACATCACAATCATACCCTGCAAAAACAAGTTAGACGTCCTCTAATTTTGTTGTTGCATGTTTTACGTGGTGACCAAGGGTATCTAGTAGGATCGCATCTTACTTACACAAACACCACAACGGAGATATATGAGTTGCTATTTAACCTCATCCAAGGACCTCCTCGGTCAAATCCGATTCAACTAAAGTTGGAGAAACCGACACTTGCCAGTCATCTTTGAGCAAAGGGGGTTACTCGTAACGATGAAACCAGTCTCTCGTAAGCGTACGAGTAATGTCGGTCCAAGCCGCTTCAATCCAACAATACCGCGCAATCAAGAAAAGACTAAGGAGGGCAGCAAAACGCACATCACCGCCCACAAAAACTTTTGTGTTCTACTTGAGAAGACATCTACGCATTAACCTAGCTCATGATTGCACTGTTGGGGAACGTCGCATGGGAAACAAAAATTTTCCTACGCACACGAAGACCTATCATGGTGATGTCCATCTACGAGAGGGGATGAGTGATCTACGTACCCTTGTAGACCGTACAGCAGAAGCGTTAGAGAACGCGGTTGATGTAGTGGAACGTCCTCACGTCCCTCGATCCGCCCCGCGAACAATCCCGCGACCAGTCCCACGATCTAGTACCGAACGGACGGCACCTCCGCGTTCAGCACACGTACAGCTCGACGATGATCTCGGCCTTCATGATCCAGCAAGAGAGACGGAGAGGTAGAAGAGTTCTCCGGCAGCGTGACGGCGCTCCGGAGGTTGGTGATGATCTTGTCTCAGCAGGGCTCCGCCCGAGCTCCGCAGAAACACGATCTAGAGGAAAAACCGTGGAGGTATGTGGTCGGGCTGCCGTGGAAAAGTCGTCTCAAATCAGCCCTAAAACCTCCGTATATATAGGTGGGAGGGAGGGGGCCTTGCCTTGGGGTCCAAGGACCCTCAAGGGGGTCGGCCGAGCCAAGGGGGAGGACTCTCCCCCCCAAACCTCGTTGGACTAGGTTTGGTGGGAGGGAGTCCTCCTCCCTTCCCACCTCCTCCTTTTTTTTTCTCTTGATTTTTCTTCTCTTGGCGCATAGACCACTTGTGGGCTGTCCCACCAGCCCACTAAGGGCTGGTGTGTCTCCCCCAAGGCCTATGGGCTTCCCCGGGGTGGGTTGCCCCCCCCCCCCCGGTGAACCCCCGGAACCCATTCGTCATTCCCGGTACATTCCCGGTAACTCCAAAAACCTTCCGGTAATCAAATGAGGTCATCCTATATATCAATCTTCATTTCCGGACCATTCCGGAAACCCTCGTGACGTCTGTGATCTCATCCGGGACTCCGAACAACATTCGGTAACCAACCATATAACTCAAATACGCATAAAACAACGTCGAGCCTTAAGTGTGCAGACCCTGCGGGTTCGAGAACTATGTAGACATGACCCGAGAGACTCCTCGGTCAATATCCAATAGCGGGACCTGGATGCCCATATTGGATCCTACATATTCTACGAAGATCTTATCGGTTGAACCTCAGTGCCAAGGATTCGTATAATCCCGTATGTCATTCCCTTTGTCCTTCGGTATGTTACTTGCCCGAGATTCGATCATCAGTATCCGCATACCTATTTCAATCTCGTTTACCGGCAAGTCTCTTTACTCGTTCCGTAATACAAGATCTTGTGACTTACACTAAGTCACATTGCTTGCAAGGCTTGTGTGTGATGTTGTATTACCGAGTGGGCCCCGAGATATCAAATAGCACATGTGAGTCAGTGAGTTATATGATCTCATGCTCATAGGAATAAATACTTGACACGCAGAAAACAGTAGCAACAAAATGACACGATCAACATGCTACGTCTATTAGTTTGGGTCTAGTCCATCACGTGATTCTCCCAATGACGTGATCCAGTTATCAAGCAACAACACCTTGTTCATAATCAGAAGACACTGACTATCATTGATCAACTGGCTAGCCAACTAGAGGCATGCTAGGGACGGTGTTTTGTCTATGTATCCACACATGTAAATGAGTCTTCATTCAATACAATTATAGCATGGATAATAAACTATTATCTTGATACAGGAATTATAATAATAACTATATTTATTATTGCCTCTAGGGCATAATTCCAACAATTAGCACTACTTCTAGTCAAAATGCTATATTGCCATGTGCTAGTCCTCGTAATTTATCTACTCATAATGTTGCTACATCTTGTGATGAATTACTTTCCTTGCCTTGTTGCTCTAAGAATGAAGCTTATACTTCCTCTAGTACTTGTGTTTATACTAACCATGTAGAGGAAATCGAAGAGCTCAAGGCCCAAATCACTTCATTGAAAAAAGATTTGGCAAAGAGTCAGGAAGGGATGTCCACACTCAACAATGTCTTGTGTGGGCAAAAATCCCCAATTGACAAAGGTGGACTTGGGTTCAACTCTAACAAGAACAAGTCCAAAAGCTTCAAGAAGAAGGGACAAGAACAAGTCAAGAACTCTGCCAAGATTGTTTGCTTCAAGTGCAAAATTGAAGGGCACCATGTTAGATCTTGCCCATTAAAGAAGAAGCCCCAAAGTCACAAGCAACAAGGGAAGCGGCCACAAATTCAATCACATACTAAACTTCAAGTTGAAGAAAGGCCCCTTCCCAAGAAAACCCAAGCCAACATTCCTCAAGTTGAGAAATCAATTGGGAAGAAAGTAAAGGGTAGATGTTGCTACTTATGTCGTGGGAAGGGTCAGTTCGCTTCTTCTTGCACGAGAGGTAATTTATCCAACCCAATCATTATTGATGATATCTATTCTCTCGGGAAGGATAAGGTTGGCAATGTGTTTGCCAAGTTTGTTGGCACTCAAAGTGTTGTCAAGAAAAGAACCATTTGGGTAGCCAAGCCTATTGTGACTAACCTCTTAGGACCCAACGTGGTTGGGGACCAACAAGCTCAAACTTGATCAATAGGTGATCGTGGAGGACATTGGAGACTTGGTTTAATCTTGAAGAATTAAGGGACCTTCATAATTCATATTATCTCAAGTCAAGTCATTTGGATTATCGAGTTTCTATCTTATATCCAATGTTCCTCCTTACGATAACTTGTACTTAAATTGGTTACATTGTTAGTTACTTTCCCCATTGCATAATGTGATTTTGTACCATGCATATGTTTGTATATGTTGTGCTTCCAACTTGCTTATTTTGAGTAGTCAAGTATGTGTATATCGGTTTCCACATCATGTACATGTGAGTCTTGTATTGAACCTCTTTGCATCTTGTTTGTATCTTTGTTGGCTCTTTTGAGAGATTAATGTATTATCCCATTGTGGGGGAGTGATGTGCTCTGTGCACCTCACAATCCTATAAATGTGTATACATGAGTAATACCACTTAGTATTGATATTACCAATTTATCTAGTCTCTAGTGGTATGTCGTGCTCATGAGAAATTTAGATTCTAAATGGTCCATTAATTATCTCTTGTTGGGTTTCATTTTCCACTTGTTAATAATGTTAGGTTATCACATTATGGGGAAGTAATATTCTATGTGCATATTACAATCCTAGAAAATGTGTATATTTTAGGTATTGCAACTTAGTGTTGATATTGTAAATTATCTTGTTCCTAGGTGGCATGTTAGCTCTACAAGTGCCATTTGCTTGCATTTTAGGAGTAAAGATTATGTTGGATATTTTTTCATTCTACCAATGGAAATTGTTTCCAAATACTTCTTGTCCTTTGACAATTGGTATTCCTTCATGTGGTAGAAATTGCTAATCATCTTTACATTGGATTTTATGTATCGTTTGTCTTCCTTGCCTCTTGTGGATTGGTTTGAACATGTATTGTGTTTCTACAGATATAAAGAAAGTGATAATACCATCTTGTGCATTTTGTATTCAAATGGAAATTCTGTATAATGCACATCCCTTGGGGGAGCTATCTTATTTTCGTTGGAAAACGATCTTTATACGTCTATCATAAAATCTTTTGATCCCCACAAAGTCTTGCTATTTATGATGCTTTGTGCCGTCATGAAAATTTGTAGAGGGTTTTGTTTGTTTGGAACCTAGCTCTTTTGCAAACTAGATACCTCGTGTTTGTTTTCCTTCAATTGGTATCTGGTTTCCTTTTGTTTGGCATGTGTCAATGGATATCATTCTTTGATGTATCTCTTAATTGGTATCCTTCAAGTGATAATTTTTGGTTTGGTATTTTATTTTCACTTGATACCTTGTATTTTGGTGTCTTATCAACTACGTGTTGATTTGATTTTTGAATGCCTTGAGCATGCATATTTACTATATACATATAGTTTCTTTTGCATGCTTTCTTTCCTTGACCCGATATATAGGGGAAACTCCACCTTGTCATAAATTGGCTAAACTGTGCATGAAGATCAATTTCATATCTATATGCACATATTTATGTGACTTTGTCCTATGTATTGTTGGTTTTCTAACTCTTTGGTCCCAATGAATTTGGGCACCATTTTGATTGTTTTGTTGTTCTAGGTACAATTGGAGAGGCATTGGATGCCCGGCTCACCTACAAGGAAGGTGTTAACACCATGTGCTTATTGGAGCCAAGTTAGGATAATCAACGAACAACTATCTACTACATCAATCCAGTGCTATCTCGGTAACAAGTATCTACTTTATGCATTCATTTCTTGCATTCAACCTTTCGTAGGTTGCATCATAGCATGCATTTCTTGATTTGTTCTTGTGGTACTTGTTTCCTTCCTCAAAGCTTCCGAACAATGATGTCTTATTGCCAGTTGGGATGTCTTTGATGTTCATAAGTTGGAAGTTCATATTGTACAATAGGAAAATATTAGGCCACGTGATATGCTTTCAAGCAAAGATCTTATTGGTATATTTATGACTTCCTTTTGGATATCTTGTTTGTTCCTTCTTGTAACCATTTCATGTGTACATCTTTCTTTTTGGATATATATCATCATGATTTTCTTTTACCTAGAATCTTTTACACATGAGAGAAGTTACATCTCTAGTTGATATCCTCTTTTCTTTCACGTCCACCGTTGCATTTCCTTTTTAGTTTTTGGTGGCTTCATGAAAGGATTTGTCTTGAGTGCGGATCTATTATCCTTGCATGTTTATGCACTCGTTGATGGTGAAGATTATTTGTCCTCATACCTGTATTCACAAGGGTGTTGACATTTTGGTCGGTATCCCTTCTCTTGACAAGGTTATTATTTCCTTTCTTCACCATGGGTTGTCACAAGCGTTGGTTCTCAATTTGTTTATTAGTAAGCTTGTGAACCTATTTGCTAGTAGTGTGTGTGTGGGAAGGATATGTCTTGCACTTTGTTCTTATTTCTTCAAGACTATATTGATGAGTAATGCTCATCCTCACCTTAGTCTTCTCAAGTGCCTTGCCATCACACACACACATCATTTTGGTTGAGCCTACTCTTAAGTTGCCTCTTTTACATGTTGCTCAACTGTAAGTGCATCTAGTGCCCCTTAGTGATTTTGGTGGTTTCAAGAATTATAGGTTAAGTATCTAATGTGTTCAGCAGTGTACACAAGATCTATAAGTCGCTGAGGAGTTTGAAACATTCGATGAATATCAACCCCTAAAATGTATATCTTCGGCTGAAGAAATTGGTCTTCTGTTGAAGACTTTGATCGCAAAGAAATTGCGATGAAATTGATATTCCTCATGAAGATATTGAAGATGAAGAATTCGGTGTGTCCTGAAGAAAATCAATCTAAAGACTTTGAAGCATGAAGATTTATCCTTTCTGTTTTATTTTCTTCACACTTGAGTAATAGGAACACCGTCATGTTAAAGGGGGTCGAGGTAACACTTCGGAATGAATTTCCTCATGATGCTCAACCCAAGGCTAATCCTACCAAAAGCCTCAAGTCAGGAATATGAGAGACGTGAAGACTCTCACAGCTGAGGGTCCCGACCGTTGCCGCAATTCGCGCCACATCACCGATCTTATCCACTTCAACGGTCATATTATTTAAGGGCATTAATGTCAAATCATGTTGGGATGCTCCCATGCTATAAATAGCCGCCCCCACAACCATTAGCTGGTTGGCTGCTCCGTTAGAAACTAACACTTGTCATAAGAGCAACCCAAATTCCTTAGAGTCTTCGAGAGTAATTCATCAGTGAGGAAATACCCCTAACACCAAACCACGAACCAAAAACCAAGTGATTGAGCATCACTAAAGAAGTTGTTCCTATGTGGGACTGAAGCCTTTTACCTTTGAGGACTATGCATCCTCTAGACGGTTAGGCGTCATGGTCTAGAGCAATCCAGCAGTCAATTGTGGATCGCCAGGTGACCAAGTTTGTGAGGGTTTGGATGTCTGCCCTGAAGACTTACCACGAGTGTTGGGCGAGGACTGTGTGTTCTTAGCTCAAGGAGAATACCGTAGGGACTATGTGTCCCGGGACTGTGTGTCTTTTGGTTTCAATGCCAAGCCGCTCCAAACCAGATGTACAACTGTCACAACAGTTGGAACTGGGTCATCAACCACTGTCTTCACTGTGAAACGGGTTCTATTTCTTCAACTCTTTCAATTCCTCATATTGTATGTTGAAGATTTTCATTGTCACTGTTTGAAGAATTTGCTGAAGACTTTCTCTGAAATTCCTCAACCCCAAATTCTTCACGCGAGTTAATCCTCACCTGTTTTCTCTGTGCCTGCATACTGTGCAAACAACTTTTCATATTCTTCACCTTGAAAACTGATGTAGCGATACTTTGCACTCCTCATAATTTGCTGTTTCCGCTACAAGTTAGTCATGAGTGAGGAATTTCCTCAAAAGGAATTTCCTCAGTTATGAAATTCTAAAGATCTCCTATTCACCCCCCTCTAGTCGATATAACGCACTTTCAATTGGTATCAGAGCGAGGTACTCCCTTGTTCTATGTGATTTTGGTTTAACCACGTGGAGTTTTAGTTATGTTGACTGCAGGCATGATCAAGGTTACTGCGGGATGTCCTACTTTCGAAGGAAAGGACTTTCCCTTCTGGAAGACTAAGATGCAGATGCATCTACAAGCTATTGACAATGATCTCTGGTATATTGTGCAACATGGCGTCCCTATCATCACTGCTACTGTCTCTGCCGCTGATGTGACGAAATTCAAGCAACTTGATTCTCAAGCGAAGAATATCATCTGTGGTCATCGGAGCAAAGGTCAGTATGGCAGAGTGAGTGCTTTGGGCTCAGCAAAACTTATCTGGGAAGGCTGTCCAAAGTTAATGAAGGAGTATCAACCCAGTGTGATTCTCATGTTGATGTTCTTCGCAATCTCTTCAATCGCTTCAAGAGGCTTGACAATGAAAGCTGTCAAGATACCTTTGATCGCCTCAGTGACATATCAAATGAACTGCAGGCACTGGGAGCTCGGGACATTACTGACCATGAAGTTGTGAAGAAACTGCTAAGATCTTTGGATTCTTCATTTGATACTTTAGTTCTGATGATTCAAGAAAGACCAGACTACAAGATGCTTGATCCTGCTGATATACTCGAAAGACTCAATACTCATGAATTCCAACAAGAAGAAAAGAGAGATCTATATGGACCAAGCTATTCTAGACCTCGTGCATTGAAGGCCAAAGCAATTTCCTCATCCTAGGAAGAAGACTCGGATGGCAGCATTGGTGATCCTGAAGAATTTGGACATGCGCTTGCAATGCTCGTGAGGAAATTCCAGAAGTTCACAAGACGTGGACAGTTTGGTAAATCTTCAAGAAGAGTTATGAGGAAATCAGAATCTTCATCTGAGGACTACAAGAAAAGAACGTGCCATAAATGCAAGAAACCAGGTCACTACATTGCTGATTATCCTCGTTGGGTAAAGGAATCAAAGAAGGAGAAATACAAGGATGAAAGTTTTGATGACTCGAAGAAAAAGAAGAAATCTTCAAAATCCTCATCCTCAAAGTCCTCATCGCACAAGAAGACTAGTTTTAGAAAGGTTGGGGCACTTATTAGCAAGGAAATGGATTCTGAGGCAAAATCCGAGGAATGTGATGAAGAGGAGGGTTCTGATGAGGACTCAGAATCTGGACAGGCTAGCCTTGCACTTGCAACCACATTCGTGAGCAAGTCAATCTTCAACCTTGAAGAAAATGATAACACCATCCACACCGATGACTATGCTGATGACTTCGCTCCAACCTATTGCTTCATGGCAAAAGGTTCAAAGGTACCGAATGATGCTTCCTCCTCTGATTCAAGTGACTGTGAACCTGATGATTATAAAAAACCCAGTTACAGTAAACCTGCTATCATTGCTACTAAACAACAAACTACCCTAGAAAAGCTTCAGAAACTGCTAGACAAAAGCGATGATCTGTTGAATGATGAAATGAATCTTACCCAAATCCTTACTGAAGATATGAAAAGTCTTCAGTCCAGATTTGATAATCTTCAAGATCGTCATGTTACACTCCTCGCTGATCATGAGAAACTTTCCTATGAATTTCTTCAAAGGAAACTTGATCTTGAGAAGCTGAAGATTTCTCATGATGATCTTCGTATGGAAAATGATTCATTACTAGCTCAACAGATCAGTGCTGCTCAGGCTAAATTCATTCCTCCATGTCTTAAATGCATCGAACGTGAAACTGCTAATTCTTCACCAGAATCATCAAATGCTTCTATTGCTACAAATTTTTCAACTGCTCCTATAGTGTCAAATTCCTCACTTGAGGAAACCACAAATTTCACTGATGAAAATGCAGGGCTGAAGGAATTGTATGTGACAGGCATATACAAAAGTCTCAAAGGACACCAAACCCTTTGTGATTTGCTCAAAAAGCAGATCTTGGGCAAGACCCCGAGGAAAGAAGGAATTGCCTTTGAGAGGAAATTGGATGATGATGGATCACACTGGAAACCTGAGCAGTATCCCAAAACCTCATGGGTTGCTGCTAAAGGGCCTCCTTTTGATCCATCCAATCTAGCAGACTTTTGATAACCCACAAGTACAGGGGATCGCAACAATTTTTGAGGGTAGAGTATTCAACCCAAATTTATTGATTCGACTCAAGGGGAAGCCAAACAATATTCTCAAGTATTAGCAGTTGAGTTGTCAATTCAACCACACCTGAAGGATATAGTATCCGTAGCAAGGTAGTATGATAGCAGCAGTAGCAACAGTAACGAGTAGCAACAAAGTGACAACAGTAGCAGCAAAGTAACAACAGTAGCAGCAGTAACAACAGTAGCGGCAAAATAACGTAGCAAGGACCAGTAGGAAAAGGGCTCGTAGGCATTGGATCGGTGATGGATGATTATGCCAGATGCTATTCGTCATGCAACAGTTATAACACGGAGAGATAAGTAACTTGCTCCAGTTCGTCAATCTAATGTAGGCATGTATTCCGTATGTAGTCATACATGCTTAGGGAAAGAAACTTGCATGACATCTATTGTCCATCCCTCCCGTGGCAGCGGGGTCCTAATGGAAACTACGGGATACTAAGGTTCTCCTTTTAATAAAGAACCGGACCAACGCATTAACACTTGGTGAATACATGAACTCCTCATACTATGGTCATCTCCGGGAGTGGTTCCGGCTATTGTCACTCCGAGGTTGCCGGGTCATAACACATAGTAGGTGACTACAACTTGCAAGATAGGATCAAGAACACACATATATTGGCGACAACATAATAGGTTCAAATCTGAAATCATGGCACTCGGGCCCTAGTGACAAGCATTAAGCATGGCAAAGTAGTAGCAACATCAATCTCAGAACATAGTGGATACTAGGGATCAATCCCCGTCAAAACTAACTCGATTACATGATAGATCTCATCCAACCCATCACCGTCCAGCAAGCCTACGATGAGATTACTCACGAATGGTGAAGAGCATCATGGAATTGGCAATGAAGGAAGGTTGATGATGACGATGGCGACGATCTCCCCTCTCCGGAGCCCAAAACGGACTCCAGATCTGCCCTCCAGATGAAGAATAGAAGCTGGTGGCGCCTCCTTATCGTAAGACGTGATGAACTCTTCTCTTAGATTTTTTTCCGGGTGAGACACACTAAATAGAGCTGAGATTGGAGGCGGTGGAGCGTTGTGGGCCCCACAAGCCTGCCAGGCGCGGCCAGGGGGGGTCCGCGCCTGGTGGGCTTGTGGGCTCCACGCTCCACTTCCTCCGCTGATTCTTGCGCCAATATTTTTTATATATTCCACAAAAATTCTCCGTAAATTTTTAGGTCATTCCGAGAACTTTTATTTCCACACAAAAACAACACCATGGCAATTTTGCTGAAAATAGCGTTACTCCAGGTTAGTTACATTCAAATCATGCAAATTAGAGTCCAAAACAAGGGCAAAAGAGTTTGGACCAGTAGTTACGCAAGATAGTTAAAAGCAAAGCGTAAAAATGACAGAGGTGCTCTCTAATTGGTGCTTTTATAAGAGGGGGATGACTCAACAGGAACATAAATAGATAGGCCCTTCGCAGAGGGAAGCATTGATTTGCAGAGGTGCCAGATCTCAAACTCTGAAAACACAGATAATAATTTTGGGTGGCATGCTTTCATTTTCAACGCAATGACTAAGAGTTTTCACCATCTTCCACACTACACATGCTATAGGTGGTTCCCAAACAGAAAAGTAAAGTTTTGACTCCCCCACCACCGATCAATCACACTCCACGACTAGCCGAATACTCGGGTGCTGTCCATACCGACATCAATCCAGGGGGAGTTTTGTTTGCAATTATCTTTTCGATTTGAGCATGGAACTGGGAATTCCATTTACCGGCCCCTTTCTCGTGAATGATAGTGAATAAACACATATCGAGGATAACACGCCTAGCATGGAAGATACTGATAGCCCCCTGTCACCACATGAGCGGTTCGGGCATGCAAAACAGATTATTTCTTGAAGGTTTAGAGAGTGGCACATGCAAATTTACTTGGAACGGCAGGTAGATACCGCATATAGGTAGGTATGGTGGACTCATATGGAACAACTTTGGGTTTATGGAAGTGGATGCACAAGCAGTATTCTCGCTTAGTACAAGTGAAGGCTAGCGAAAGACTGGGAAGCGACCAACTAGAGAGCGACAACAGTCATCAAAATGCATTGAGATTAACTAACATTGAATGCAAGCATGAGTAGGACATAAATCACCATGAACATGAATATCATAGAGGCTATGTTGATTTTGTTTCGACTACATGCGTGAACATGTGCCAAGTCAAGCCACTTGAAGCATTCAAAGGAGGATACCATCCTATCATACTACATCATAGTCATCTCAAAATTCATGTTGGCATCCAAGGCAAACCATTATAAGCTCCTAGCTAATTAAGCATGGCATCAGAAACTATGATCTCTAAGTTGTCATTGCAAACATGTTCTTCTCACAACAAAGCTGAATCAGGAACAATGAGCTAGTCATATTTACAAAAACAAAATAGATCGAGTTCATACCAGCTTTTCCAGGCTCAGTCACTTCATCATATATAGTCATTATTGCCTTTCACTTGCACGACCGAATGATGTGAACAATAATAAGAGTGCTCGTGCATTGGACTAAGCTGGAATCTGCAGGCAAACACAAAGGAGAAGACAAAGTAATATGGCTCTTTGACAGCTAAACAGGTATGCATGCGAGAGCCACTAAACATTGTAACTATGGTCTTCTACCTTGACCCAAAGAAAAAGAAAACTATTTACACGGGAAAGCTCCAAACAAGCAAAAGAAGAAAAAGAAAATATTTTTGGGTTTTCTCAAACTAGACAGACACACGAAAAGAAAACGAGAAAAATAAAATAAACTAGCATGGATGATACAGTGGCAAAGTGTGAACACCGACGAACAAAGTGAAAGTGTAAGCAAGAATGTAAAGTCGGTGAGAAACACGTACTCCCCCAAGCTTAGGATTTTGTCCTAAGTTGGTCTACTCCCAAGTATGGTTCGGGCGATACCCAAAATCATGATGGGGGGGTTATACGGGAGTGCTGCAGCCACTGCCTGAATAGCTGCCTCACGAAGACGAGCAGCCTTTGCCTCCCTCTCATACTCCTCTGCCTCTCCTCTGGCTATGTAATATCTCCGGTTACCTGAAAGTCAAAGAAGGCAGGAGCAGGAAGGGTAATATGGAAAACACGCTGCCGGTTAAATATCAAATGGTATACGAGGGATTCATCATCCCTCTCAAGGAACTGATAGCATGTCAAAGCGGTGCGATCAAGGAAAGCTGTATGGAGCGGGGGATCTCCTTCGCGGATGGGTACTCCAAGAAAATTTGCTATGCGAGTGGCATAGATCCCACCAAAGAAATCCCCTTCATTAGCATTATTATTCAGCCTCCTTGCTATAATAGCTCCCATGTTGAAACTTCTATCACCCGTTACTGCGCTCTTAAGAATACTAAGGTCGGGTGCGCAGAGGTGACAATGCTCAATATTTCCATTAATGCATCTGGCTATGAAGAGGGCAAAATAATGCAAGGAAGGAAAATGAATGCTCCCCATGGTAGCCTGTGTAATATCTCTAGTTTCTCCGGCAGTTAACCAGAGAAAAAAAAATCTCTAACCGAAGATTTAGGAGGATCATTGAGACTACCCCAAATAGGTATCTTGCAAATTTTATTGAAATCCTCTAAATCCATGGTATACGATTTGTCATAGAGATCAAACAGTACAGATGTATCACGGCCAACTGAAAATTTGAATCTACGAACAAAAGAGGCAGTGAGAGCAACATACTGTTCACATTTATTGGAGATGAATTCTTCAAGTCCGATGTTGTGAACAAGTGTATCAAACTCGTCTTTGAATCCTGCCTCAATCATAAATTCATCAGAAGGCCATTCACATGGTTGTACGTGTGCGTTCCTAGGTTGGTAAGGATCGGGCTCCCAAATCGCAAGACGGGGACCTCTCTTGCTTGAGGAACCACCATGATAGTTTCTCATGAACATCTGCCTTTTCTGAAATTTCCAGTGACCCAAAGGAAAAGTGAACAAGGCTCAACTAAACTCATAGCAACTACTCCCACAAGTGCCTAGAGGCCATATTACGCATCAAAACTACTTGGGACCAGCTAAAATTAGCATGCAAAGCTCAAGAACAGGGTCACCAAGGCAGCAAAAATACGCAAAGTATAAGGCACTAGAGCAAAAACTAATTGGACCAATGAAGAAGTCACTTACCAAGGAGTAATTTCCCCAAAACAGTTCGGAGAATGGTGCTTTGAGCGAGGAGATCGAAAATCCCAGCAAGAAGAGCAAGAACACAGGTTTGAGCTGCGAAACAATTTTCTTCTGGAGGTAGGAGAAGCAGATGGGAGCTAGAATGAGTGGAGGGGGTGCACGTGGGCCCCACAAGCCACGTAGGCGCGACGAGGGGGGTGCCCGTGCCTCCAGGGCTTGTGGCCCACTGGTGCAGCCCCCAGACTAGTTCTTCGTCTCAGTATTTTTCAAAAATTCCAGAAAAAATCATACTTGATTTTCAGGACGTTCGGAGAACTTCTATTTTCGGGCTACTTTTCTACGGGACGCTAAAACAGAAAACAGGGAAAACTAAACTAAACCTACCATTTTTCTTCTAAGCAACCGAAGGTGAAAGCTTGGAACAGAGGTTTGTGACTCGTCGATTCATCCATCTCATGGTCATCGAAAGAAATCCGTCAATGAAGTTGATCAAGTCTCCTTGACAAACCTTTTCGAATCGCAAAAGAGAAGGGAGAATTTTCGAATAGTCACTAGGTTACCTCAATGGGGATGTGTATCTCCCCAACCAGCAAATCATACTTCATCTTAACGGGAGGAATAGGGCATTTAAAGCTCCCAATTAGAATCGATGAAGTTTTTTCGATAGCATTGATGCAATGTACTCGATATTGTTTCTTCAGAAAGTGCACCATATGCTCATTACCATTGACATGGAAAGTGACATTGCCTTTGTTGTAATCTATAACAGCCCCTACAGTGTTTAAAAAGGGTCTTCCGAGGATGACCGCCATGGCATCATCCTCGGGAATATCCAGAATAACAAAGTCTGTTAAGATAGTGGCGTTAGCAACCACAATAGGCACATCCTCGCAAATGCCGATAGGGAAAGCAGTTGATTTGTCGACCATTTGCAGAGAGATTTCAATGGGTGTCAACTTATCCAGTTCAAGTCTACGATAAAGAGAGAGAGGCATAACACTAACACCGGCTCCAAGGTCGCATAAAGCAGTTCTAACATAGTTGCCTTTAATGGAGCAAGGTATAGTGGGCACACCGAGATCACCTAGTTTCTTAGGAGTTCTACCCTTGAAGGTATAATTAGCGAGCATGGTGGAAATCTCAACCTCAGGTATCCTCCTTTTAGTAGTCACAATATATTTCATGTACTTAGCATACGGAGACATTTGGAGCATATCTGTCAAACGCATTTGCAGAAAAACAGGTCTGATCATTTCAACGAATCGCTCAAAATCCTCATCATCCTTTTTCTTGGATGGTTTGGGAGGAAAGGGCATGGGTTTCTGAACCCATGGTTCCCTTTCTTTACCATGCTTCCTAGCAGCGAAGTCATTCTTATCGTATCTCTTATTCTTAGGTTGTGGGTTATCAAGATCAACAGGTTCAATCTCCACATCCTTATCATTGCTAGGTTGAGCATCTTCCTGAACATCACTATTGATATTATCATTAGGCTCATGTTCATCACCAGATTGTGTTTCATCATCAATGACAGAGACATCGTTTGGACTCTCAGGTGTAGCAGCAATAGGGTTGCTAGCGTGCAAGTTCCTATCATCTTTCTTCTTCTTTCTAGGATGAAAAGGTGCATCAGTGCTAACTCCTTGAGAATCTTGTTCAATTATCTTCGGATGACCCTCGGGATACAAAGGTTCCTGGGTCATTCTACCGCCTCTAGTGACGACCCTGACAGAATTGTCATTCAACTCATTGACCAAGTCATTCTGAGCCTTAAGTACTTGTTCTACTTGAGTAGTAACCATAGAGCATGTTTACTAAGAAGCTTAAGATCATTGACATTTCTGTCCACACAAGCACTTAAATGACTAAGCATACGAGCATTCTGTTCCAATTGTCTGCTAACATAATCATTGGAACTCTGTTGTTTGGCAACAAACTTATCAAATTCATCCAGGCATAAGCTAGCAGGCTTATCAAAAGTAATATCACTCTCATTGAATCTACGAAGAGAATTTACTTCTACTACCTGTATCGGGTTATCAAGACCATGGATCTCTTCGATAGGTGGTAGTTTTTGACATCTTCAGATTTAATGCCTTTCTCTTTCATAGATTTCATAGCTTCTTGCATATCTTCAGGACTGAGGAATAGAATACCTCTTTTCTTCGGAGTTGGCTTAGGAGGTGGTTCGAGAATAGTCCAAGCATTCTCATTGCACAAGATATTATTCAATAGAATCTCAGCTTGTTCTACAGTTCGTTCCCTAAAAACACAACCAACACAACTATCTAGGTGGTCTCTAGAAGCATCGGTAAGTCCATTATAGAAAATATCAAGTATTTCATTCTTCTCGAGAGGGTGATCAGGCAAAGCATTTAGTAGCTGGACGAGCCTCCCCCAAGCTTGTGGGACACTCTCTTCTTCAACTTGTGCAAAGTTCTATATTTCCTGCAAGGTAGCTTGCTTCTTATGGGCAGGGAAATATTTTTCAGAGAAGTAGTAGACCATATCCTGGGGGCTACGCACACAACCAGGAGCAAGACAAGTGAACCAGGTCTTAGCATCATCCTTTAGCAAGAAAGGAAACAACTTGAGGATATAGTAGTGGCGGATCTTTTCCTCACTAGTGAATAGGGTGGCTATATCGTGCAGTTTGGTAAGATGGGCTACAACCGTTTCAGACTCATAACCGTGTAAAGGATCAGATTCGACTAGAGTGATTAACTCAGGGTCGACAGAGAATTCATAATCCTTATCGGTCACGAAGATAGGCGAAGTAGCAAACTTCGGGTCGTATTTCATCCTAGCGTTTAAAGATTTTTCTTTCCACTTGAGCAGTAATTTCTCAACATCATAGCTATCCTTACAAGCAAGAAAGTCCTCAGCTATCTCTCCCTTCATAACATAACGCTCAGGCATATCAGGCAATTCATATCTAGGAGAGCTAGTTCTAGCAAGAAAAATAGGAGGTTCTACTTCAATAGTATCAGCAGTTTCACAAGTATCATCACATCTAGCGACAACGCTAGCAATTTGTGCATCAAGGAGTGCACCTAGTGGCAAAGCAGTATCAAGCATAGCATCATCAGGCAAAGCAGTATCAAGCATAGCATCATCAGGCAAAGCAGTATCAAGCATAGCATCATGGAGAGCAGAAGTAGCATCATCAAGCAGAGGCGACATATCAAGATATCTAGCAGGAGGTGGTGTCACAAACTTACTCATAACTGAAGGTGAATCAAGTGTAGAGCTAGATGGCAGTTCCTTACCTGTCCTCGTAGTTGAGGGCAAGACTTTAGTTCTTGGATCTTTCGGATTCCTCATAGTGATCAGGAGACGTAAATCCCAAGTGAATCAAAGAATATTGCTAAGCCTCCCCGGCAACGGCGCCCAAAAAAGTACGTTGACGGGAGAATATTCTTGACTTGTCTTCCCCGGCAACTGTGCCAGAAAAAGGTCTTAATAACCCACAAGTATAGGGGATCACAGTAGTTTTCGAGGGTAGAGTATTCAACCCAAATTTATTGATTCGACTCAAGGGGAAGCCAAAGAATATTCTCAAGTATTAGCAGTTGAGTTGTCAATTCAACCACACCTGAATTCAGCCTCCGTATCGTAAAACGCGATGAACTCTTCTCTTTGATTTTTTTTCTGGGCGAGACGGACTAAATAGAGCTAAGATTGGAGGCGGTGGAGCGTTGTGGGCCCCACAAGCCTACCAGGCGCGGCCAGGGGGGGCGTCTGGTGGGCTTGTGGGCTCCACGCTCCAATTCCTCCGCTGATTCTTTTGCCAGTATTTTTTATATATTCCACAAAAATTCTCCGTAAATTTTTAGGTCATTCCGAGAACTTTTATTTCTCCGCAAAAATAACACCATGACAATTCTGCTGAAAACAGCGTTAGTCCGGGTTAGTTCCATTCAAATCATGCAAATTAGAGTCCAAAACAAGGGCAAAAGAGTTCGGAAAAGTAGATACGACGGAGACGTATCAGCTTTGCATGTGAATTATCCTGTTTCTCAGATGAGTCATTTGACTCCAACTATAAACCGTTCAAAAATCAATTTCGTGAAGTATTTGCTCGATATGTTGGAAATAAGTGCAGGAATGGGCCTCCCCTGAGGAAAATATGGGTTCCCAAAAGTTGCCTTGAAAATCTTCAGGCGAATGTCCTCATGACACCACCTATGAAGAATTTGAACCCCAGATCAACTTCCTCAGGAGGACCAAAGTCTTCAAGAGGATTAAAATCCTCAACTGGTCAAAACTATGCTCGTACCCGTACTAATGCTTCTAACATGTAGGGAAATTACAAGGAATATGAATATGAGTGTCATTCTTCAAATCATTATGTTCGTAAATCCTCAAAACAATTCTCTGCATATTCATTTGAGTACTTTAACCCCCCTACTGTTAAGAGAAGTGCATTAGCTTCAATGCCCCCTTTCTCATATGGTGCTCGCAGGATGATGAATGCTTTGCCACCCCTTCAGATGTGGGTGGTGAAGAAATTGAACTAATCACTTCACAGATCAGGTCTCCAGATGAAAATCATCATCTGAAGAATTTCTGGAGACCTGAGGAAAATTCTTGATAGGTCGCAAGCTAATATTAATGAAATGAAATATTTCACTCGTCGTCAAAATTAATGTTTATGATGAAATTCCTATCTGATGAAATTAATATCATATTCTTCATGTCTGAAGCATATGAGATGGTAAGTTGTACTAATTCATCTGCAGGATGACAAACCCAAGAGTACTGAGTGGGTTCTTGATAGTGGCTGCACACATCACATGACTGGTGGCAAAAGCTTGCTGATGAATATGCCAGTAACTCTTATGCTAACAAAGGTAAAAGCAAGGTATTGGGACTTGGCAAAGTGGCTATTTCCAAGGACATGCACATGGACAAAGTTATGCTTGTTGAATCCCTTGGGTTTAACCTCATGTCAGTCTCAATGCTTTGTGATCTTGATATGGTTGTTATCTTTGGAAGATATAGATGTGTTTTCATCATGGAATCTGAGAGATCCAAAGTCTTCGTAGGTGTTAGAAGAGGGGATTTGTACATTGTTGATTTCTCTAGAGATCCTCAACCAGCCACTTGCTTACTAGCAAAAACCTCAGAAGGGTGGCTATGGCATCGAAGGCTTGGTCATGCACGCATGAGGAATTTGCACGCGCTTGCAAAGAAGAAGCATGTCATCGGCATCGAATCAGTCAAATTCCTCAAGGACCACCTATGCGGTGCTTCTGAGTCTGGGAAAATGACCAGATCCAAGCATCCCTCGAAGACCATCATGACCACTACTCGTCCATTTGAATTGCTTCACATGGATCTATTTGGACCTACTCATTATGCCACTCTAACAAATGCAGCATCTTTATATGGCTTTGTCATAGTTGATGATTATTCCAGATACACTTGGGTGCATATCATCTTGTATAAAATTGAAGTGCAGGAAGTCTTCAAACAATTTTCCTCAAGGGCCTCGATGAACTTCGGCGTCAAAATCAAACACATTAGGAGTGATAATGGAACAGAATTAAAAAACACTGGTCTTGATAATTATCTTGATGAACTTGGTATTACTCACGAATTGTCTGCTCCTTATATTCCTCAACAGAATGGCGTCGTCGAAAGGAAAAACAGGACTCTGGTTGAGATGGCACAAACTATGCTTGAAGAATATCAGACTCCTCATCGTTTCTGGCCTAAAGCAATCAACACTGCCTGCCATATCATCAACAGGGTATATATACAGAAATTCCTCAAGAAAACCTCATATGAACTCCTCACTGACAAGAAACCCAATGTATGTTATTTCAAAGTCTTCGGTGCAAAATGCTGGATTAGAGATCCTCACCATAGCTCAAAGTTTGCACCTAAGGCACATGAGGGTTTTATGTTTGGTTATGGAAAGGACTCGCACACCTACAGAGTCTTCAACACCTATCACAACAAGGTTGTTGAAACTGTAGATGTGCGGTTCGATGAAACTAATGGCTCGCAAAGAGGGCAATTGCCTCCTGATCCAGATAAGTTGTCTCCTGAGGAAGCAATAAAGCTCAAAGCTACTGAAGACATTGTTCCCACTGAGGAAATTACTGAAGAAATCATTCCCAGCACTGATGAAAATCAAGAAGGCGCTTGTCGTGGGTATAAGTCTGACAGTAGATGTGTAGGGTACGAAAGGATGGGCAGAGCCTTAGCTACGGCGAGGTTGTATGAGTTCAGGCCCCTCTACGGTGGAGGTAAAAGCCCTACGTCTCAGTGCTCTTGGGAGCTTGATGTCGAGTGGAATATGGATTACCGTGAATTGCTAACCCCTGCACCAGTGGGGAAGGGCGACTTATATAGAGTGCGCTGCCCTTCACAACGGTTCGGTGCACAGGGGTGGAGTAGTGGCGATTAAATGTCTATGTTATAGGTAACGTATGCCTTAAATGCTAATAAAGGTACATGAAAATGTATGACCGTTGCCCTCCATGGGGTTTACGATGTACAGAGTGGAATCTAGTCGGTAAGTTTGATACGCTCTGAATGCTCATCTCCGACCGGATGATGGAGGAATCGTCACCGACTGGATGATGGGAAGTCCTTAATTCAGTCGGAACTGACTAAGGGCCTTGTCCCTTACGAAGGGTAGTCCTTGGGTAGGACCTATAGGGCAGGCCTATGACCCTACCCTAGGACTATAACCCCATCATTAGTCCTCGAATGGATCGGGGTTGGAACGACAAAGCGATGCTTGGAGTACGGATCCGACTGGTATGGATGCGACTTTGGCGTTGTTTGCCTCGATCCATTTTATCCTCTTGACCAGTGATCCGAGTGGATATATCTATGAAACGAACCGTCGGAGACCGAGTGCTTCCGTGGAATCTTTTGACGTGACCGGTCAACTGACAGCGGCACATTTTCTGGGATCCTCAAATTTCAGTTGCCGCGCGCTCAGCGGGGATGACGACATCGTCATCGAGTAGTATCTGCCGCCTCAATTTCTGCACCATCATCTCCTCCACTAATATCGCAGCAACCGGTTGGGGGATAAGATTTCGGGGCCACCTGCTAGTGACCCAGTCGGAACCTTATTTAAACCTCTCAAATGAGGGTTTCTCGTTGCACTCGCCTGATAACTCGCACTCGCCCCGCTTCTCCCGTGGCTTCCTGTGCACCCCAAGCCCCTTCCTTCTTCTCCTCCTCCGTGGATCTGCAGCCTCCACCATGACGAAGGGGCAGACGAGCAAGCTCGAGGCGCGGAAGAAGAAGAAGACGGCGGCTCCTACTCAGCGGCGACAGCGGGCACTGCCGGCGGGTTGGATCCAGGGGGATTTCCTCCCCTCCACGGTGACGAAGAGCAACATGCGGGAGCTGGTGGAGCAAGGTATGATCGAGAACAAGTCGTGGAGGCTGCCGGCGGAGGGCGAGATGGAGCCGGCGCCTCAAGAGGATGAGCGCGTCTTGCTGCTCAGTCACGTGTACCGAGGCTTCTCTCTGCCCCCTCATCCCATCTTCAGAGGTATCATGAACCACTTTGGGGCGCAGCTCCACCACTTTCCTCCCAACGCAATAGCTCATCTTTCTGCCTTTGTCGTGCTTTGCGAGTGCTTTATCGGTTGTCCTCCCCATTGGGGGCTCTTTAAGTACATCTTCTCCGCTAGATCTCAAACCGTCAAAAGACTTAGCCAGTTGGACGACCAAACTCATATCCTCCAGCTCTGCGGAGGCTTAGGTTTCCAGAAGAAAACCAAAAGTAGCTATCCCGCTCTGCAGTTGTCCGAGTCTGTTAGGAACTGGCAGTTGACTTGGTTCTATTGCCAGGACGTTGCCTGCCCGAACGCCGCGACTCGACTGCCGCCTTTTAGCCTAGACCGACCGGCTCCGCCCAGGCAGCTTGCGCTCACGAAGATGGAGAAGATCCAGATTCAGCCTCTGGTCGAAGTGCTGATAGATGTCGTCTGCAAGGGAGTCACTGACACGGATCTGCTAGAGATTTTTCTAGGTCGGCGCATCCAACCTTTGCAAGCTCGACACCATGCCATGTGGCACTACATGGGGCCGGAGGACTCCACTCGGACCCATTCCGAATGCGTGACCGGGGAGGTTGTGACGGCGTGCGTCCGCAGCATCACACGCGCCTGTGATAACCCTAGAGGAGCCCGGCGAGTGAAGCCCTTCCACGCGGACAACCCTCCTATGAATGAGGTGAGTATAACTTGTCGAGTGCTCACAATTGTCTTAGATTTATCGCTTTTTCTTGTATCACTGTCTGACGTCTGATGTTGTCGACTGTATCTCGTGCAGGCGTGGACTAACTGGTTTTCTCCCGTCTCGAACGGGAATCCGGCTGAGGAAGAGGAAGGCAGCCAGGAGGGCAGCGTGGATAGCACCGAGTACGTCTTCGACAGTGGGTAGATGGAGGAGGAGTCCGAAGAGGAGGAGGGGGAAGATGAGGAGCAGAGCTCGCCACCGCCACCACCAGAGCCTCGAACTAAGCACCGCCACGAACCTGTGACTCCGTCGGCTCCCCCAGCGGCTCCGAGTGTCCCGCCAGCTCCTCCTGGGGTTCCGGGCGCCTTGCCAGCTACTCTCGTGGCTCCGAGCGCCTTGCCAGCTACTCCCGTGGCTCCGAGTGCTCGGAACACAAAGAGGACCAGGGACGCTGCTGCTGAGCCCGCGGGCCAACCTCCCAAGGTGGCTAAACCGAGTGGATCCAAGCCTCGGAAGGCTTTGCCTCGGATGAGGATCGCCGTTCCCGTTCCCTCAGCGTAAGTGTCTTGTTCTCCTATCTTCTTTCAGTATTTGATTGAACTCATGTTTATTGGTCGAGTGGATTTTACTCGACAGAGCTGCTACCTCCGCCACTTCTCCCCCACGCCAGGAAGACAATCCCATGGATACGGACCACGTTGCCACATCCCAGCAAGGTACGTCGTGACGACTCCGAGAGCTCAAATTATTGTTTCGCGAATTCTGTCTTTGATCTTGCCCATTTTTCTATGGTCTCATGTCGTTCAGTCGGGCTCCCTTCAGAGGTGATTCATCTGGAGGAAGATGACCAGAAGGGGTCCGGGCAAGCTTTGGTGCCTGTCCTTGAGGTCGTTCCGTTTGCTACCGCTCCTGCCATGGACGCGCCGCCAGCCGAGATGATGCCGTCGACTGAAACGGTGCTCATCGCGGCTGAACCTACTGGAGCAGGACTTGGGATGCCCAAGGAGTCTCCCGTGGTGCTGGGCCCATCGACTGTCCAGTACGACGCCCGACATCTCCGGGAAGATCAAGTGGGAGCCGCCAAGGAGGCTATGGTGCGGGTGGAGTTGATGGCGGGTGATGCGAAGGGGGCATACGACTCCATCGCATCTTTGTACAAGAGAATCTTGGAGCTCCATGACGATATCCGAGTAAGTGCGCAAGTAAGTATTTGCTTTTCTCTAGTAACCCAGTGGGTGTTAAGCAATATACTCGGAGCTAGTAGGATTATTTTGCAGTGGGTTCACTCTGAGTGAACCCAGTGGGTGTAGTCCCCGAGACATCTGTCGAGTGCTTGCATCGGCAGTTGTCTTTATATACACTGTCTTTGACTTGATCTGATGAAGAATAATCTGTCCGAATGGTGCCAGTGGGTGCACTCTGAGTGCACGTACTAGAAGTAATCCCCGAGAGTAAGTTTACTCAGGTCGGGTAGTAGTAGCCTCATAGGCTTGTTTTTTGTTATGTGGCTCAATAGGGTGGACCTGTTTGAGCTTCATGCCAGTGGGGTCACTCTTAGTGAACCCACTGGGTGTAGTCCCCGAGACCGCTGTCGACTGCTTGCGTCGGAAGGGGTCTGAAGAACTTTGAGGTTTTATTCTTTTCCTTGTTGATTTTTTCTAATCTTCTCTTCACGCTTATTTGCAGAAGACTTGCAAGATGGGATCAGCGTACAACGCTCTGAAGGTTGAAAAGACTCAGGTTGCTGCGCAACTAGAGGCAACCGTGCATGACTTAGCTGGCGTGAAGAGTGCTCTTGCTGAACGAGAGAAGTCCTTGGAGGAGTCCCGTGAAGCAAATAAGGCATTGGTGTCTGAAATTGAGAGAATGGGCAAACAAAGAACCGAGCTGATGGGACAGATGAAGGTGATGAACAGTCGGTGCATATCATAGGAGAAGTACGTCAATGACTGGGCAAGGAAGATGATTGCGCTTCTCGGTGGTAAGTTTTGTTTGTCCGAGCGCTTCTTGAATTTGTATTTCATGATGCGCTTACTGTCTGCTCGTCTTGTCTTTCACTACTGGAATCCGAGAATTTGCCATCTGCCGGGTCTTTACCGTCTGCTGGCTGATGGCAAAGAATCTCTTTGCCGTCAGCTACCCAAAAATTGATGGCAAAATCTCACAGATGGCAAAGAAGTGCTTTGCCATGAGTCGCTTCTTTGCCGTTTAGCTAGAGGACGGCAAAGATGGACCAAGCTGATGGCAAAGACATGGCTGACGGCAAAGATGACCCATGCAGACGGCAAAGAAAAATCGCAGTTGTAGCCATTACGTTTGCCATCTGCCGGCTCTTTGCCGTCTGCCAAAAGCTCCTTTGCCGTCTGCGTGGGAGCATAGCGGACGACAAAGACATCAACCCACTAACGGCTGCCCACTGTAACGCTCCAACCCCACCTCGTTGTTTCAAAAAAAAAACCCTACCTCGTCTCCCTCCTCCCGACGCTCCCTCCCCCATCCAGCTTGCGCCCACCGGCCGGCGCCTCCCCGCCCTCCCCACCGGCCGGCGCCTCCCCCACCGGCCGGCGCCTCCCCGCCCTCCCCACCGTCGCCACCTCCTCACCCATCGATTGGCGCCTCCCCGCCCTCCCCCACCGGCCGGCGCCTCCCCGCCCTCCCCACCGTCGCCACCCCCCTCCCCATCGGCTCCCCTCCCCATCGGCTCCCCCCTGCAGGCCGCACCTCTCCTCCGATCCGGCCACGCCGTCAGGAGCACGAGCAGCCCCCCTGACGCTCCTCCTCGCCCCGGACGCCCTGGAGCCTCGTCGCCACCCCCCTTTGTCGCCCGCACCCTCCTTCGCCGCCCCATCCCGCCGGCGACTTCGCCACCTAGCCGGAGCAGCCACCTCCCCGGAGGAACTCCTCTCCCCTGCCAGCAAAAACGGTGAGATTCATCTGTATAGGAGAAAATGAAAAAAATGAGTTCGTACTGCTATTTACCATCAATTTGGTAGTAACTAGAGGGCAGCAGCGGCACTATTTTACAACTCCATCTATTATCTATATTCAAAGGTGAGCCTACGTGAATATGAGAGAACAAATTGAGTTCTGGTTACCTTGCCATTGCAACTGCAAGTGTCTTGCAGTACACAACAAGAAACTATCCTTGTGTTCTTGAAATTTAAATCTTTTGCAGAATTTTTTACCTCTCATCAATCCATCATTGAACACAAATATCCACTACTGCCCATAACTGGTTGGAAAACCTGATAACTCTAGCCTCCTGACGGAGTGCAGAGTAAACAACACCTATGCGCAATGTCCGTTTGTTCCAAGACACACATGCAAAATTCAGAGATATCATGCTATGGTCTAGGGATGACTCTGATTCCTGAACTGAAGATGAACGAAACAATAAGCCAAAGAGCAAATCTTACCTGGATCACCTTGCTGCCATCTTCCATAGTAAAAAGCATAGGAAATTGCCAACTGAAATCGCACCAATTAGAGAACAACCTGAAAGAACAACAAGTGCCTCATAAAAATAAATCCGTGGAGAGCTCCACTTGCAATGAAACCACTGCGATCTTTATGCATTTTATAATTTATCTGTGCAATTTAGCAACTGGGCCTCATAAAAAACAGTTGCAAAAAGCAGCAGCTGCCCTTTCATCAAACATCTTCCATAGTCTTTGTCATGGCCGCCATACCTCAGGGCCGGCAGATCCCCTATGACGGAGAGAGGAAGAGAGAGACTTAGAGAGAGGGGGAGAGAGTGTGGAATGGATTGGGGACTCACCAACGCGCGGAGCTCCAGGACCAGAACAAAAGGGAAGCCAGTCCCGATAACCTCCTTCCCCCGAGATGGTGCACACACAGGTGCAGGCCTCCTGTTCAGTGCCGAGGAGGAGGTAGACTGGCCGCAACAGTGGCGCGACGAATCAAGCTGCTCCAGTCGAGCACCGAGCGAGGCGACAACGAGAAAAGCGGGAGGATACATGCATGTGGCCGCGCGAGGGAGGCACCGCCGAGTGGCACAACATCACTTGGTGTTCTTCATCGTGGGCGAGGACAGGCGCCGACAGAGATCGTGATGGTTGGGCAAGGAGAGAAGGGAACGCATCAGGACAGAGGGGTTGGCGTGATGGCCTGACGTAGCTTCTCCATGAAGGAAAGCTGGCTACGTGGGCCAATGTTAACAAGCTGCCAAGCATACAAGTTTTTCCAATCGCTGGCCTGAATTGTTTTTCTCTTCTCCGGCCCAATAGCTAGGGGATGACGTGGATAGCGCGAGGAGGCGCTCTTGCAGCGTAGCTTATTGTATTTGATTCTTGGACACATGACACATCATACCTACACAAAGAAAATATTCTCATGCTAATATCTATTCTCTTTGAATAAATGATACAAAATAAAGGAGGTGACACCTTCGAATATGTAGAATGGCACAATGTTGTTATAGAAATTATGCAAATACAAATATCTTTTTGTCTGCTGTGGAAATATGATTAACATATAAATGTCAGTTTTACTTAATGCGTTGTGTTAAACAAAGGCCATACCAAGTTCCCAAAATTGCTACAGAATTTTTTTTGTGGGAAATAATATTTTTAATCTAAATCATATACTTCAAATGGATGTCCTAATGGAATGAAATCAACTAATGACACAACTAACCTAGAAATTAAGAAGTGGTAAACCAATCATGCAAAAAGGAATCATGTTGTATCAAACACGTATAGACTATAGTATGATGACACACCAAGATGTGGTTTTTGTACACGCCTGATAAATTAAACTTGTAAGGACAACTTTTTACCTCAAACTAAAATTCTGGACAGAATGGTCTAGAAAACAAATTTTAATCGCTGCATGGGTGAGTGCCCTGTGTTACAATTTCACCATTCAATGATGCAGAATGGATGGAGGCAGCCAGTGATGCATATTTTTATGGTAGTCCCTATGTGCTCCTAGTTCTTGCTTTTCCTGAATCAAAGCAACACACAGGACATGTCAACTGCAACATTATATACATAAGGCAAATAGAGGTACATAAGCGAGGAGTTGCTTTGATTCCTGTGTGTACCAGCGTAAAACATAACAATTAGATCAGTAACCATGAGAGCTGCTGCCTGTAAATCGAACATGCCTTTTCTTGTTCTTTTTACTGGATAGCAAATAGAGGACATAAGCAAGGAGTTATGCAGCTGAAAGAGGTCATGAGAACATCACGTTTCATCCCATGGTTAAAAGTAAGTCGTAGATCGATTTAACAGAAAAAAAATCCTTAACTCCAGATTTACAGTGACATGTGACAACTTTGGTTTAATTGATTTTTCTAATGATTTAGTGTTCAACAAAATAAATTCTGAGACTGCTGCGAATAATGGTGTGTGTCTGCATATGGAGCATGTCATTAGCCCTCCATCCCCTATGGCGCTTAGTTTGTGTCATGGCTCTATGTTTGGCCGTTTTGATATGCGCGTGTTAACTTCCTGTTGGTTGTATGCATATCAATTATATAGAACCTGCCATCGACTCTCTATATTTACACCAACTCAATGTGATGTTAAGATGGGTAAAAGTGCCCCTAATATGGAAACAGATTCATGTAAAAACACCCTCGACCCCCGACCCCCGACCCCCGACAACACTCACCCTCGACCCCCGACCCCCTACCCCGAGCCCCGACGCCACTGACCCCCAACCCCCGAGCCCCGACACCTCTTTGGCCTCTTGTTGACCGAAAAGACCCCAATCCCCGACGCCAGTGACCTTCGACCCCCGATGACACTGACCCACATAGTTATGAGTTAGGTCATATAGTTATGTTAATTATAAAAACATCATATTTGTGTTGATCGGGTGAATTTCAATGTGCAGTTGTTCGACGACCTCCACGTGCGTTGGACGAGCTCCACCCTTGCGTTTGTTGGTGAGCACAAATGACTTCTCCTCCTACCCCCTTAATTTGCTCTGTCCCGGTCTTCGTGCCGATGAAACTTGCTAGCTATAGGTTTCTTCAATCATGAGTATGCGTGACCAGTATGCGTCTCCCATTCGAAAGGGCGACATCTATAAATATGCATTTCTTTGCATATTTATAACCGCCATCCTTTCAAATTGTCCAACATTATCCATGGACAGCCCGAGTATGTGTAGATTGGGTTTGTTTTCCCGTATGCTGTGCTCCGGATCCGATGCGGAATTTCGTCAGTGCCTCCCCTGTTGTTCTCCGGGTACACATCTTCTCTGCTTATTGCCGAGACGTGTATTAGGAGAATAGCGCGGAGGTGCTGTCGAAATTCTGCGTCGCATCTGGAGCAGAGCATGGGAAAACGAACCCAGTCTACACATACTCGGGTGGGATTAGGACCTATCTTTACCTATTAGCGTGTAGGTTGCATGGACATAATAAAACTGACAAACTTGATTAGCGTATGAATATAGATGATGAATTATATATTTATTTCTTGTGCCCCCATAGGTAGCTAGGCAACATGAGTGATCGTGCTTGGATGTACACTGGTCACCCTAGTCAGAAAGACATGACCCATGAATGGTTAACAAAAACCACGGGGTTTCTGAGAGCCGCATTTGCAAATGGCCAGCATAAAACATGGTGCCCCTGTCCCAACTGCGACAACTGGAAAAAGCAGACAGAGTTTGAAATGGGTAAACACCTGCAGAAGTGGGGTTTTACGCCTAATTATATGGTGTGGACTTTTCATGGCGAGTCTGACCAACGTGCCAGAGCTGAGGTGATTCGTCGTCGCACCGACGAGCATGGTACCGGGATTGAAGACATGGTGCAAGACTTTGATGATGCTCGTGATTCGGACGATGAGATGGAGGAATCTGCAAAGGCCTTCTATGAAATGTTGGAGTCTTCAAAACGTCCTCTCCACGAGCAGACTGAGCTTTGTCAGCTGGATGCCATCGCACAAGTAATGGCTCTGAAGGCTCAATTCAACCTAGGCAGAGAATGCTACGACGCGATGATGACGATATTTGGACGCTTTCTACCCAAAGGCCATGTACTGCCTGCAAACCTGTACCAGTCAGAGAAAATCCTCCGTGTACTTAAGATGCCCTATGAGAAGATACATGCCTGTGAGAATGGATGTGCCTTATTTAGGCTTGAGTATGCGGCCTTGAACTGTTGCCCCATTTGCAATTCTTCCAGGTATATTATGGTAGACAACGGCATGGGTGAGAAGAATCAGACCAAAATCCCCATTAGTGTTCTTCGATATCTGCCAATCGTACCAAGACTTCAACGTCTTTTCATGGTCGAAGAGACGGCCAGACAGATGACATGGCACAAATTGGGCAAAAGAACCGAACTAGATGCGGATGGGAACAAGATGCTGGTACACACTTCAGATGGTTTTGCGTGGAGGCACTTTGATGCATTACATAAGGATAAATCGGAAGATCCAAGGCAACCTAGAGTTGCCATCAGCATGGATGGGTTCAATGTGTATGGTATGACGGCAACACAATACAGTTGTTGGCCTGTATTTGTCATTCCACTAAATTTGCCACCCGGAGAGATTATGAAAAGAAAGAACATTTTCCTGACGTTGATAATTCCAGGGCCCAACTATCCGGGGAAGAATATGAATGTGTACATGCAGCCGCTTAAGGATGACTTGCAAGAAGCCTGGGATAATGGGATCAAGACCTACGACGCGGCTACCAAAACAAATTTCAAAATGCATATGTGGTACATGTACTCGACGCATGATTATCCGGCGTTTGCTCTATTCGCTGGCTGGTGTGTGCATGGAAGGTTCCCGTGCACCACATGCAAGGAAGCTCTTCTGTTCCGTTGGCTGCAGGCTGGTCGCAATTATTCTTGCTTCGACATGCATAGACAATTCCTGGATCCTGACCATAAGTTCAGAAAAGACAAGAAGAATTTCATCAAAGGTAGAGTTGTCAAAAACACTGCACCAGCTGCGTTGACAGGCCAACAGACCCTTGATCAGTTAAACGCTCTCGAGCCTGATCCTTTGCGTCCAGGATACTTCAAAGGGTATAATACGGAACACGCCTGGACTCACAAGTCATGCTTATGGGATCTCCCTTACTTCAAAGACCTCCTTTGCCCACACAACATTGACGTGATGCACACTGAAAAGAATATTGCGGAGGCCATTTTTGGTACATTGTTCGGCATAGAGGGGAAGTCAAAAGATAATCCTAAGGCTAGAATTGACCTGGAGGCTCTATGTGATAGACCGTTGCAAAACTTGCGACAACGGAAAGGAAAGCAAAGCATAGCGAAGCCAAAGGCATGGTTCAATCTTGAAAGGCCAGCTATGAGGGAAATGCTATTGTGGGTGAAAATGCGGTTGATGTTCCCCGATGGGTATGCTGCGAATCTAATGAAGGGAGCGAGTCTTGAGAAATTGAAAATATTTGGGCTCAAGAGTCATGATTGGCACATATGGATTGAGCGGGTAATGCCGGTGATGTTGCGTGGCTTTATCCCTGAGGATGAATGGCTAGTACTGGCAGAGCTAAGCTATTTCTTCCGTTCTCTTTGTGCGAAAGAACTATCGCCTGGCGTGCTAGATGAAATGGAAGAGTTGGCGCCGGAGTTGGTCTGCAAATTAGAAAAGATCTTTCCACCGGGCTTCTTTAATCCAATGCAACATTTGATTTTGCATCTCCCGACCGAGGCAAGAATGGGGGGGCCCGTTCAAAATTGATGGTGCTACTCAACTGAGAGGATGCAGAAGACGCTTCGAGCTAAGTGTAAAAATAAACGTAGAATTGAAGCATCGATGGCCGAGGCATTCATTACTGAGGAGGCGGCAAACTTCGTGACAGCACACTACGAAGCCAAAAATCATCATTTGCATAACACGAAGCCTCGGTACAATGATTGTGATCGAGAAAAAGTTTGATCCAACCTCAGCCTATTCAAAGGTAAGCTCGCACCATCCGGTGCTTCGAAAGGGAAATCGTTGGATGTCGAAGAATGGCGGACCATTTCATTGTATATCTTCACCAACCTAACAGAAGTGCGGCCGTACATCGAGTAAGTTCTCGGTAATTTATTGTTCCGCAACTTCTAATTGCTTTGAACTACTCTTATTCCCGGATATTTGATATAGTCGATAGGTCGCCGAATTCTCGGATGGAGCGGTCATCGAAAAGGATTCCGTCGAAGAGTATGAGCTTCTCGCAAAGCATGGAGGCGACTATCCTAGTTTCATCTCTTGGTTCAAACAAAGGGTAATTAATTACCATTAAGGGTCCATTTGATTTATTGGTCTAATTTGCGGCTAATGCATCCATTCTTTCGTATTAAACTTGTAGGCTGATGCAGAGTCTATGGACGCCGAGTTGAGACAAGTCGCTAATAGTTTTGACTATAAGGTCCGTTCATTTGACAAATACAACATCAACGGGTATCACTTTCGTACCTTTGGCAAAGAGCTATCTATGCCCGACCTAAAGACTACAAATCGTTCTATCTCTGCTATCGGCGAAGGAGACACCGAGTATTATGGAAGAGTTGAAGCAATTTATGAACTTCTATTCTATGGTGAAAACCCACCGACCGTCGTAGTCTTCAAATGTTATTGGTTTTAGCCGAGGGAGACTAGAAGGACTCATGAACATATAGGACTAGTCGAAATCAACCAAAACACCCACTTAGATGTTCCCGATGTCTATATTACGGCTCAATAGGCGACACAAGTTTTCTATCTACCGTGGGCCTGCCAAACTGATCCAAATCTCAAAGGTTGGGATGTCGTTTATGAAGTGCCACCACATTTTAGACCACCTACCCTCAATGAAGAGGATTATGAACCTCACATTAACCCAGACACATATGAAGGAGAATTCTTCCAAGAAACACGTATGTCCAAGAAACGTTTCAAGAACCGCTCTACTTCACCCCAGAACATTGAAGTAGAGAGCGACAGTGAATCCGTCTTAACCCCTGAGCCCGAACAGGAAGAGCTGGAAGAAGAAGAGGTTACTGCTGCGGATGACCTGTCACTTCTTGACCGATTACATAATGGTGGCCTTCCACATGTTATTCTAGATAGTGATGATGATGATGCATTTATTGATGATAGTGATGATCATGATGCATTTATTGACCCCGAAGCATATATAGACGAGGACGATTGTTATTAGTTCATGTCAGGTATTCAACTATTATACTATATATAAATTTTGAGTTCATGTTAGGTATTCAATTTTTATTAGTCATGTTGGTATTTATGTTGTACTAATTTCATTTACTCTTTGTCATGACAGATGTTGAAAGATGGTGGGAAAGGGTCGAAAGCACGCCGCGGCTGCTTCTTCGTCGGCGGGTGATGGGATGGGTACTCCCATTCCTGCCTCGCCTCTTCGGAGAGTGTTGCTCTCTACTATGCAAGGAGCGCCCTCCGTGAGAGGAGGTTGACCACCCGCGAAGCCGAGAGGCACTAAAGGTACATGTTGTATTCATGTTGGTATTTATGTTGTACTCATGTTGTATGCATATTGGTATTTATATACATTTTATTACTCATGTTGGTATTTATGTTGTACTAAAGGTACACGTGGCCGCGGGAGAGGTAGGGCTACACGGTCTCCGCCACCACCCCAAGCTGATTCACCTGAGCACAGGAGGACTTCTAGGGTGGATTCGTCTGAGGTGGAGGCTACACGGTCTCCGGTTCACGAGCCTCGGGTCGACGAGCCTCAGGTCGACGAGCCTTTGACCCACGAGACTCGTGTCCCAGAGGCTTCCTTCCAGACGACTGCGGAGCACAGCAGGGATGAGGGTACATCCCAAGAGACCCAGTGGGATACCTGGCCTGAGCCAACTGGCCATGCTGGTAGCGACGAGGAGCTGGGTGAGGGGGATACCGTCTACCAGCGTGGTAGTTCAGGGCTCCCGCTCGAGCCAGCGACCCCCGAGCAGAGGTGGTCGATTAGGCCAAATGGGGACAAGTAAGTTAATTTACTCTTATTTAACCTTTTTCCTTCGCGTTTTCTCAAATATCTAATGTTTTGGCTTTAATTTGTCATACTGTAGGGGTTGGATTGTTGCCAAGGGTGTCCGCAAGCCCAACAACGTCCTTGGTGTTCTTTGCCGTCAAAACTTTCCAGGGTTTGTTACGTTGCCCGGTCGGGAGCGAGAGGTAGGAATGACCTGGGAGCACTACTTGGGTGCCCCGGCCCCGCCGGAGGTGGAGATCGACGGTGTTTTGTGTGACACGAGGGCGGACATGGTGATCCGAAAGTTCTGGGTAATTTCTCTTTCACACAATTATAAATTAACCATAGCTATTTATTGTACTAATTGGTGTTGTCTCATTTGCAGACCTTCTACAGGTGTGAGGAGGGATACGAGGACGACGCGGCAAAGGTTATCGAAACCGAATGTCGCCGCCTACTTCAAAACTTTCGGCACGAGGCTCGGGTGCAGGCTGTTCGAGACTACTATGCCACGCGGCGTATTAGGATTCATAAGGCGAAGTGTCGTGATGCTAAGATGGAGAAGGAGCATTACATGAAGGTAATTACATATTATTAAGGCTTTGTAGTTAGTTTCCTTGATTTGGTTCTTACGCACTCAAATTTATCTTTATTAACTTAGGTGCCCCCGAGATGGTGTGTGGATAAGATGGATTGTTGGGAGGCCTTGGTGGATCAGTGGTGCTCCGAAACGTGGGAGACCAGCCACAACAACGCCAAGGAGAGGCGTGGCAAAATGGTTGGCGTGCCACACCATCAAGGGAGCGTCAACTTAATCCAATTTGGCGAGAACTGGGTATGTGGTTTGCTTCATGCCTCATGCAATTCATTCTTAATGCTATCTTGAGCCCTTTACCAATACAATTTTCCGCTCTCTCTCTTTTAGGCGCGTCACAATAAGACGGAGGCGCCACAGATGTACGACCTGTATGCGATGGCCCATACTGCCTCGTACAAGAAGGTGAAGGCATTCTCTGAGTCTGACCTCGAGCATCCAGAAAACTTCACCAACATCTCCTCCCATGACAAGCTCGTGAAGTACACAGATCATGGGAAGGCGAGGAAAGGGGAGGACTTTAACCCGAGCGAGGGGCCTATTGATCCAGAGCTGGTGATGATAGCTGGCAACGGGAGGCCCCATGGCTCGATCACCATTGGAGACGGCCTTATACATTGTCCTAGCACTCTCCGGCAGATAAAGGCACGCCAAACGATCTCTTGTCCGGAGATAACACGTCGTCCACGGCCAGTCGAGCTCGCCATCGAGGTTAGTTTAATGGACTCAACTATCTTTCCGCATTATGTTGTGCGTTGGAACCAATATGATTACATTGCTAACAATGAGTTGTGTTGCAGGCTGCTATTCAGACAGAGAGAGAGGCAATGCAGGCGGCTATGGCGGAGAAGGATAAGGAAATTAGGGAGCTGGAGGAGAGGACGACTGCATTGGTGGAGGCGGAGAGGGCACGGAATGATGCGTCTACCAGGGCCATATACGAGCTCTTCGTGGTAAGTTTCTTCTTCATGTTATTTCAAATCTTGCATTTGAATGTCCGTTTCATTAATAAATAAAAAGTTTGACTTGTCGAAACCAAATGTACAGTCTATGTGCGAGAAGAACGGCCAAGTCCCTCCGCCGATGCCAGTCATTAACGTGGCGGGGACGGTGAGTTTCATTTCAGTGGAGTGTTCTTAAGAGTGTCATCATGCTAACTACACATTGCAAACGATGTTTGGTGCAGAATATGTCCCGAAACACATCGCACGACCCTTCTACAGTCGAGCCTTCTCCAGGTGAAACAAGCCAGAGCCACCGTGCTTCACCCTAACTTAGGTATGTTATTTCTAGTGTTTTAATAAAAAATAGCTAGACTTCCATCTAATGACATAATTAGCTTAGTTAGCTCCAAAATAGCTAGACTTCCATCTAATGACATAATTAGCTTAGTTAGCTCAAAAATAGCTAGACTTCCATCTAATGACATAATTAGCTTAGTTAGCTCCAAAATAGCTAGACTTCCATCTAATGACATAATTAGCTTAGTTAGCTCAAAAATAGCTAGACTTCCATCTAATGACATAATTAGCTTAGTTAGCTCCAAAATAGCTAGACTTCCATCTAATGACATAATTAGCTTAGTTAGCTCAAAAATAGCTAGACTTCCATCTAATGACATAATTAGCTTAGTTAGCTCCAAAATAGCTAGACTTCCTTCTTCTTCCTCCTTCTTCCTCCTTCTTCTTTTCTTCTTCTTCTCCTCTTCCTTCTCCTTCTCCTCCTCCTCCTCCTCCTCCTCCTTCTTTTACTTCTTCTTCTCTTTCTCTTCTTCTACGTAGTTTAGACTCATCCAAGAAAGGCTAAATTGGCTAATTATCCTACGAAATGACATAATTAGCTTAGTTAGCTCCAAAATGGCCTATTTAATAAAAAATGACCTGTACTTAGCTAATTATCCTCGAAATGACATAATTAGCTCCAAAAAGGCATTCTTAGCCAATTTAGCCCGAAGAAGGGGCCAAAAGGAGAAGAAAGAGGAAAAATGAAAGGAAGGAAGAAGAAGAAGAGGATAAGAAGGAGGAGAGGGAGGAGGATAAGAAGAAGGAGAAGAAGAAGGAGAAGCTTCTCCTTCTTCTTCTTCTTTTCTTCTTCTTCTCCTCTTCCTTCTCCTTCTCCTCCTCCTCCTCCTCCTCTTCCTCCTCCTTCTTTTACTTCTTCCTTCTCCTTCTTCTTCCTCCTTCTTCCTTCTTCTCTTTCTCCTTCTTCTTTTCTTCTTCTTCTCCTCTTCCTTCTCCTTCTCCTCCTCCTCCTCCTCCTCCTCCTTCTTTTACTTCTTCTTCTCTTTCTCTTCTTCTACGTAGCATAGACTCATCCAAGAAAGGCTAAATAGGCTAATTATCCTATGAAATGACATAATTAGCTTAGTTAGCTCCAAAATGACCCATTTAATAAAAAATGACCTATACTTAGCTAATTATCCTCGAAATGACATAATTAGCTCCAAAAAGGCATTCTTAGCCAATTTAGGCCGAAGAAGGGGACAAGAGGAGAAGAAAGAGGAAAAATGAAAGGAAGGAAGAAGAAGAAGAGGAGAAGAAGAAGGAGGAGAGGGAGGAGGAGAAGAAGAAGGAGAAGAAGGAGGAGAAGGAGAAGGAGCTCCTCCTTCTCCTTCTTCTTCCTCCTTCTTCCTCCTTCTCCTTCTCCTTCTTCTTCTCCTTCTCCTTCTTCTTGTCTTCTTCTTCTCCTCTTCCTTCTTCTTCTCCTCCTCCTCCTCCTCCTCCTCCTCCTCCTTCTTTTACTTCTTCTTCTCTATCTCTTCTTCTACGTAGCTTAGACTCATCGAAGAAAGGCTAAATTGGCTAATTATCCTACGAAATGACATAATTAGCTTAGTTAGCTCCAAAATGGCCTATTTAATAAAAAATGACCTATACTTAGCTAATTATCCTCGAAATGACATAATTAGCTCCAAAAAGGCATCTTAGCCAATTTAGCCCGAAGAAGGGGACAAGAAGAGAAAAAGAGGAAAAATGAAAGGAAGGAAGAGGAAGAAGAGGAGAAGAAGAAGGAGGAGAGGGAGGAGGAGAAGAAGAAGGAGAAGAAGGAGGAGAAGGAGAAGGATTTCCTCCTTCTCCTTCTTCTTCCTCCTTCTTCCTCCTTCTCCTTCTCCTTCTTCTTCTCCTTCTCCTTCTTCTTTTCTTCTTCTTCTCCTCTTCCTTCTTCTTCTCCTCCTCCTCCTCCTCCTGCTCCTCCTCCTTCTTTTACTTCTTCTTCTCTATCTCTTCTTCTACATAGCTTAGACTGATCCAAGAAAGGCTAATTTGGCTAATTATCCTACGAAATGACATAATTAGCTTAGTTAGCTCCAAAATGGCCTATTTAATAAAAAAATGACCTATACTTAGCTAATTATCCTCGAAATGACATAATTAGCTGCAAAAAGGCATTCATAGCCAATTTAGCCCGAAGAAGGGCACAAGAAGAGAAAAAGAGGAAAATGAAAGGAAGGAAGAGGAAGAAGAGGAGAAGAAGAAGGAGGAGAGGGAGGAGGAGAAGAAGAAGGAGAAGAAGGAGGATAAGGAGAAGGAGCTCCTCCTTCTCCTTCTTCTTCCTCCTTCTTCCTCCTTCTCCTTCTCCTTCTTCTTCTCCTTGTCCTTCTTCTTTTCTTCTTCTTCTCCTCTTCCTTCTTCTTCTTCTCCTCCTCCTCCTCCTCCTCCTCCTCCTTATTTTACTTCTTCTTCTCTATCTCTTCTTCTACGTAGCTTAGACTCATCCAAGAAAGGCTAAATAGGCTAATTATCCTACGAAATGACATAATTAGCTTAGTTCGCTCCAAAATGACCCATTTAATAAAAAATGACCTATACTTAGCTAATTATCCTCGAAATGACATAATTAGCTCCAAAAAGGCATTCTTAGCCAATTTAGCCCGAAGAAGGGGACAAGAGGAGAAGAAAGAGGAAAAATGAAAGGAAGGAAGAAGAAGAAGAGGAGAAGAAGAAGGAGGAGAGGGAGGAGGAGAAGAAGAAGGAGAAGAAGGAGGAGAAGGAGAAGGAGCTCCTCCTTCTCCTTCTTCTTCCTCCTTCTTCCTCCTTCTCCTTCTCCTTCTTCTTCTCCTTCTCCTTCTTCTTTTCTTCTTCTTCTCCTCTTCCTTCTTCTCCTCCTCCTCCTCCTCCTCCTCCTCCTTCTTTTATTTATGTATGCACTATGGATGAGAGTTATTTTCTCCTCTTCCTTCTCCTTCTTCTTCTTCTCCTTCTCCTTCTTCTTCTCCTTCTTCTCCTTCTTCTTCTTCTCCTCTTCCTTGTCCTTCTCCTACTCCTCCTCCTCCTTTTTCTTCTTCTTCTCCTCTTCCTTCTCCTTCTCCTCCTCCTCCTCCTCCTCCTCCTTCTTTTACTTCTTCTTCTCTTTCTCTTCTCCTATAGTTAGCTAGGGTTCCACCTAAATGACATAATTAGCTTAGTTAGCTCCTAAATGGTCTATACTTAGCTAATTTCTCTCCGAAATAACCTATATATACACTACTTCATCTAGTATTATTTTTCTAACTTTCTTATTTGTCATTTTGCAGATTACCTTCACTTCACGGGAAGCTTGGTTGATGGCATGCTTGAAGATGATTTCTTGTACCATGGGTTGTATTGAAACTATTGTAGTATATGAATATATGAAACGTTGTATGCATGTGGATGAAACTAGTGTAATATATGGTTTGGTACGGATGTAACTTGCATAATATGTATGCACTATGGATGAGAGTTATTTTAATATGGTTATGAGTACGGAAAGAAATTTATTTATGTCAAATATATATATATATATATATATATATATATATATATCCTGATTATTGTTAAAAATGCTGGATATAACAAAAAATAAATAAAAAAGGGGCTTGTTCCCCTCTTTGCCGTCTGCCAACACATGGCAAAGGGGGGAGGCACATGGCAAAGGGGGAATCTGCCCCCTCTCTCTGCCCTCTTTGCCGTCTGCCAACACATGGCAAAGGGGGGAAGGCACATGGCAAAGTGGGAATCTGCCCCCTCTCTCTCCCATCTTTGCCGTCTGCCAACACATGGCAAAGGGGGGAAGGCACATGGCAAAGGGGGAATCTGCCCCCTCTCTCTCCCCTCTTTGCCGTCTGCCCCAGATGGCAAAGGGGGGAAGGCACATGGCAAAGGGGGAATCTCCCCCCTCTCTCTCCCCTCTTTGCCGTCTGCCCCCACATGGCAAAGGGGGTAAGGCAGACGACAAAGAGAGGAGGCCTGCCGTTAACACTTAACGGGGACGTTGCAATACATGCCGTCGCATTTCTTTTGCCGTCCGCCCCCTCATGGCAAAGATTCTTTGCCATCCGCTTTGTGAAAGCAGACGGCAAAGAGCCTCTTCACCGGATTTTTTTGTCGTCTACTTTGCCATGAGGGGGCAGACGGCAAAGCCTTTGCCGTCCGTGGTTGCCCCGTTTGCCATCCGCCTTGGCAGACGGCAAATTTCTGAATTTCAGTAGTGTTTGCAGATTTTTGTATGGACGCTGAGGCTGAAGCAGCTGACATTGAGAGGTCGGTTATTCCGAACGTTCCACTCGGCGACGACGCCAATCGAGACATGCTCCGAGCGCACATTCGCCTTGGCAAAGTGGGACCTTTTATCGATTGCCTGAGAGAGGTCGTCGGCCGAATCGACAAGGAGCTATGGCCTGAAGACGAGTCCCGGCGGGAGATGGAAGGGTTGATGACTCGACTGGAGGACGTCCCGAACCGAGTGCACGCGTGGAAGAAGTCTGCTGCTCGCTGTGGTGCGGACGTGGCGCTGTCGCTGGTCCGAGTGCACTGCAAGGAGGCTCGCGAAGAGAAGCTGAAGGCGTTGCAAGTTGCCAACACCAAGAAGCTTCGATTCGAAGATTTCATGGAGACCTTCCTTGAGAGTGCCACTCGCATCGCAGACGGGATCGACCTGGACACTTTCGTGGAGCCTGCCAGTTCCAATGCCAATCCTGACGACGCTTGAAAAACTTAACCTCGGTATGCCGAGTGGTATTTGTATGAAACTTTGGCCACTGATGTTGGCCGTCACATTCGTGGTTCGGTGTGGATAAGCTTGATCTACACCGAGCCGATTATCGTTGAACCAACTTTGAATTTGAATCTAATATTTTGCTCTTCCTTTGCCAAATAATTGTTGACACGATTTCGGCTCGTGGTTTTTGTTTGGCGTTTCTTGGTGAAGCCAGTGGCAAACATGCGGAGCATGTTGTTGTCAGTTGTCTTGACATCTGCATGAGCCTCAATGAGGGTCTGCTAAGTCTCCGAGTGGATCTCTAGGATACACTCGAAGGCAATTGTTTACTTAGGCGATTCATGATCGCAGCTAAGTCTTTGAGCGCGACTATAAGGTCGTACTCGGAGCGAGTTGCTACTCATGTAATTGTCAGTTGTCTTGACATCTACATGAGCCTCGATGAGGGTCTGCTACTCATGTAATTGTCAGTTGTCTTGACATCTACATGAGCCCCAATGAGGGTAGTTGCTAACCTCCGAGTGAGAAAGTTTGTACTTAGGCGATTCTGGATCGCAGCTATGTCCCCGAGTGCGACGGTTAGTGCACACTCGGAGAAAGTTTGTACTTAGACGATTCTGGATCGCAGCTAAGTCCCCGAGTGCGACGTTTAGTGCACACTTGGAGAAAGTTTGTACTTAGGCGATTCTGGATCGCAGCTAAGTCCTCGAGTGCGACGTTTAGTGCACACTCAGAGAAAGTTTGTACTTAGGCGATTCTGGATCGCAGCTAAGTCCCCGAGTGCGACGTTTAGTGCACACTTGGAGAAAGTTTGTACTTAGGCGATTCTGGATCGCAGCTAAGTCCCCGAGTGCGACGTTTAGTGCACACTCGGAGAAAGTTTGTACTTAGGCGATTCTCGATCGCGGCTAAGTCCCCGAGTGCGACGGTTAGTGCACACTCAGAGAAAGTTTGTACTTAGGCGATTCTGGATCGCAGCTAAGTCCCCGAGTGCGACGTTTAGTGCACACTCGGAGAAAGTTTGTACTTAGGCGATTCTGGGTCGCAGCTACGTCCCCGAGTGCGACGTTTAGTGCACACTCGGAGAAAGTTTGTACTTAGGCGATTCTGGATCGCAGCTACGTCCCCGAGTGCGACGTTTAGTGCACACTCGGAGGAAGTTTGTACTTAGGCGATTCTGGATCACAGCTAAGTCCCCGAGTGCGACGTTTAGTGCACACTCGGAGAAAGTTTGTACTTAGGCGATTCTGGATCGCAGCTAAGTCCCCGAGTGCGACGTTTAGTGCACACTCGGAGAAAGTTTGTACTTAGGCAATTCTGGATCGCAGCTAAGTCCCCGAGTGCGACGTTTAGTGCACACTCGGAGAATTTTTTTTAGACCGGAGTCTGCGAATGCTGAAGAATTTTGCATCTGCAAAAACTCAATCTGCTTTGTATTACTTCAACGATACTTCTTCTTTACATTACTTCAGTCGACGGTCACGTGTAGAAGCGCTTCAGGAGATCTCCGTTCCATGCTCTCGGCTCGTCCGTTTCCCTGTCAAGGTTGTAGAGTCGATATGCTCCGTTGTTGAGCACTTTGGAGATGATGAAGGGTCCTTCCCAGGTGGGAGCCAACTTCTGAGGTCTCTCCTGATCCACTCGGAGCACCAGGTCGCCTGCTTGGAATGTGCGACTCCTAACGTGTCGCGCGTGAAAGCGTCGCAGATCTTGTTGATAAATGGTTGAGCGAGTCAGTGCCATCTCGCGCTCCTCCTCTAGAAGATCCACTCCGTCTTGCCTTGCTTGCTCTGCCTCAGCTTCGGAGAAGAGTTCAACTCGTGGAGCATTGTGAAGCAAGTCACTCGGAAGGACTGCCTCTGCTCCGTAAACGAGGAAGAACGGGGATCTCCCTGTAGATCTATTTGGGGTTGTGCAGAGACCCCACAGCACCGAAGGCATCTCGGTGACCCATGCGCCGGCAGCACGTCCCACTTCTCGCAGGAGTCGAGGCTTCAAACCTTGCGGAATAAGTCCATTCGCCCGCTCTGCTTGCCCGTTTGTTTGGGGATGCGCCACAGATGCAAAATCCACTCGAATACCTTGGCCTGTACAGAAACCTTTGAATCTGTCCGAGTCAAAGTCTGTGCCATTGTGAGTGATTATGTTGTGCGGTACCCCGAATCTGGAGATGATGTCCGTGACAAACTTGATGGCTGTAAGGGCGTCGAGCTTCTTGATGGGCTTGGCTTCAATCCACTTTGTGAACTTGTCGATTGCCACCAACAGATGTGTGAATCCCCCTTGGCCTGTCCTGAATGGACCGACTGTATCTAATCCCCACACTGCAAACGGCCAAACAAGAGGGATTGTCTTCAACGCAGATGTTGGCTTGTGGGACTTGTTAGAGTAGAACTGACAGCCTTCACATCGGTCGATCATATTCTTTGCCATTTCATTCGCTTGCAACCAGAAGAAGCCAGCTCTGAATGCTTTGGCGACGATTGCCCTTGAGGAGGCGTGATGACCGCAGGTTCCCGAGTGAATTTCTTCCAGGATTAACTGTCCCTCCTCAGGGGAGATGCATCGTTGAAGGACGCCTGAAACGCTTTCCTTGTACAACTGGCCATCAATGACAGTGAACGACTTTGACCTGCGGACGATCTGTCTGGCTTGGACTTCGTCTTGTGGTAATTCTTGCCTCAGGATGTATGCAATGAACGGCATAGTCCAATCGGGGATGATAGCAAGAATCTCCATGATCAAATCAACCACAGCAGGGACTTCGACTTCAGTCGGATCTGTCGAGCTCTTTGGTTGTACTAGTTCCTCTGTGAAAGGATCTTCTTTAACCGAGGGAAGGTGAAGGTGCTCGAGGCAGACGTCACTCGGGAGTGGTCTCCGAGTAGATCCAAGTTTCGCCAATTCATCAGTTGCTTGGTTTTTCAGTCGCGGAACATGGTGGAGTTCCAGACCTTCAAATTTTTTCTCGAGCTTCCTCACTGCATTGCAGTATGTGGTCATGGTGGGGTTCCTTACGTCCCACTCCTTCATCACTTGATTAACTACCAAATCTAAATCGCCGTAGACCATCAGGTGACGGATGCCGAGTGCGATGGCCATGCGCAATCCATAAAGGAGAGCCTCATACTCTGCCTCATTGTTGGAGGAATCGAAGTGTATCTGCAACACATACTTGAGTTTGTCACCCTTTGGCGACATGATCACAACGCCAGCGTCGGAGCCATTCAACATCTTGGACCCATCGAAGAACATTGTCCAATGAGCCGAGTAGATGTGGGTCGGTTGCTGTTGTTCTACCCATTCTGCTATGAAGTCAGCCAGAGCTTGAGACTTTATAGCTTTCTTGGCCTCGAACTTGATGTCGCAGTATAACATCTCCATTGCCCACTTCGCCACTCGGCCCGATGCGTCCCGATTGTGGAGGATTTCCGACAACGGAGCATCGGAAACGACAGACACCGAGTGGTCTTGGAAATAATGAGCCACCTTCTTCGCAGTCATGTAAATCCCGTAGATAAGTTTTTGATAGTGGGAATACCTCTGCTTGGAAGGAGTCAGGACTTCGGAGACATAATACACTGGCCGCTGAACCTTGTATGCTTTGCCTTCTTCTTCGCGTTCGACTGTGAGAACAGTGCTGACGACTTGATTTGCAGCCGCGATGTACAGAAGAAGGGGTTCTTTACTGAGCGGAGCAGTAAGAACCGGCTGGGTGGAAAGTAGGACTTTGAGGTCGTCGAATGCAATTTGGGCTTCGTCTGTCCACTCAAAAGTATTTGATTTCTTCATGAGTCGGTACAGAGGAAGTGCCTTCTCGCCGAGTCGACTGATAAACCTGCTCAAAGCCGCTAGGCAACCTGTGAGCCTTTGAACATCGTGTACTCTGACCGGACGCTCCATTCGGACGATGGTCCCGATCTTTTCGGGGTTGACATCGATCCCTCGTTCGGAAACGAAGAAACCGAGTAACTTTCTGCTGGGAACACCGAATGAACACTTGGCTGGATTGAGCTTGATATCGTACCTACGAAGGTTGGCAAATGTTTCTGCCAAGTCAGTCAGCAGGTCGGAACCTTTGCATGACTTGACTACGATATCATCCATATACGCCTCCACATTTCGACCGATCTGGTCAAGGAGGCATTTTTGGATCATGCGCATAAAGGTTGCTCGTGCATTCTTCAAACCAAATGGCATAGTGATGTAGCAGAAGCACCCAAATGGGGTGATGAAGGTTGTTTTTAATTCATCGGGGCCATACAGACGGATCTGATGATAGCCCGAGTAGGGATCAACGAATGACAAACGCTCGCAACCCGCAGTCGAATCGACAATTTGATCGATGTGGGGGAGCGGGAAATGGTCTTTCGGGCAGATCTTATTGAGATGCTTGAAGTCGATGCACATTCGGAGAGACTTGTCCTTCTTGGGCACCATGACAACATTGGCGAGCCACTCGGAGTGGTGTACCTCGCGAATGAAGTTGGCTGCCAAAAGCTTAGCCACCTCTTCTCCGATTGCCTTCCTCTTGTGCGCGGCGGATCGACGCAGGCGTTCTCGGACAGGCCGAGCAGCAGGATCCACATGCAGTCGGTGCTCAGCCAACTCCCTGGGTACACCTGGCATGTCAGCGGGCTTCCATGCGAAAATGTCCCAGTTCTCACGGAGGAATTGGATGAGCACGGCTTCCTATTTAGGATCGAGGGTGGTGGAGATGTTCGTCGGGGCAGCGGCGTCGTCTGTCGGGTGGATGCTGACCTTCTTCGTTTCTCCCGCCGACTGGAATGCGGATTTCGAAGCTAGCTTCTTCGAACGCATCAAGTCAGCAGGGTCGAGTGTCTTCTTGTACTCGTCAAGCTCGAGGACAGCCATCTGCTGATCGGCGATCCTCGATCCCTGCTGCAGACACTGCTCGGCCCGCTGCCGATTGCCTGTGATAGTGATCACACCTTTTGGGACTGGCATCTTCAGCTTTAGGTACACGTAACATGGACGGGCCATGAAACGCGCATACGTCGGGCGGCCCAGAGTCGCGTGGTACGCACTCTGGAAGTCCACCACCTCGAACGTAAGTTTTTCCTTGCGGAAGTTCTTGTCGGAGCCGAAGACGACGTCCAACGCGATCTGGCCGAGTGACTTGGCCTTTCGTCCAGGAGGACTCCATGGAACTGCATGCTGCTCTCTCTAAGTTTGGACATCGGAATGCCCATCCCCTTGAGAGTGTTAGCGTATATGATGTTCAAGCCGTTGCCGCCGTCCATGAGGACTTTGCGCAGTCGGACTCCTTCCACCACCGGGTCGACGACCATGGCCTGCCTCCCTGGGGTGGGTACGTGTGCTGGATAATCCGACTGGTCAAAGATGATCGCCGTCTGAGACCATTTGAGGAACGTGGGGTTGGTCGGGGTGGCCATGTTCACCTCCCTGTTCTATAACTTCAGTCGACTCTTCCTTTCAACGTCAGCAAAAATCAACAGTTGTAAGTGCATCCAGTGCCCCTTAGTGATTTTGGTGGTTTGAAGACTTATAGGTTAAGTATCTAATGTGTTTATAAGTGTACACAGTATCTATAAGTCATTGAGGAGTTTGAGATATTTAAAGAATATCGACCCCTAAAAATATATGTCTTCAGTTGAAGAAATTGGTCTGAAGCTGAAGAAATGAATCACGAGGAATCTGCGATGAAATTGATATTCCTCATGAAGATATTGATATCGAGAAGATCGGTGGTTCCTGAAGAAAATCATTTTGCAGAAATTGAAGCGTGAAGATTTACATTTTCTGTTTTACTTTCTTCGCATTTGATGAATAGGAACGCCGAACTGTTAAAGGGGGTCAAAGTAACGCTATGGAATGAATTTCCTCATGATGCTCAACCCAAGCCAAATCCTACCAAAAGCCTCAAGTGAGGAATATGAGTGACATGAGGACTCTCACAGTTGAGGGTCCCAACCGTTTCGATAGCCACGCCAAGTCACTGGTCTTATCCACTCCAACGGTCATATTATTTAAGGGCATTAGTGTCAAATCATGTCGGGATGCTCCCAGGCTATAAATAGCCGCCCCCCACAACCACTAGCTGGTTGGCTGCTCCATTAGAAACTGACACTTGTCATAAGAGCAACCCAATTCCTCAGAGCCTTCGAGAGTAAATCATCAGTGAGGAAATACACCATCCACCGTAACCACAAACCAAACCTAGTGATTGAGCATCACTGAAGAAGTTCTTCCTGTGTGGGACTGAAGCCTTTTACCTTTGAGGACTGTGCGTCCTCCAGACGGTTAGGCGTCATGGTCTAGAGCAATCCAGCAGTCAATTGTGGATCGTCGGGTGACCGAGTTTGTGAGGGTTTGGAAGTCTGCCCTGAAGACTTACCACGAGTGTTGGGCGAGGACTGTGTGTCCTTAGCTCAAGGAGAATACAGTAGGGACTGTGTGTCCCGGGACTGGGTGTCCTTTGGTTTCAATACCAAGTCGCTCCAAACCAGATGTACAACTCTCACAGCAGTTGGAACTAGGTCATCAACAACAGTCTTCACCAAGAATCGGGTTCTAATTCGTCAACTCTTTACTTTCTCTGTATAATGTGTTGATGACTTTCACTGTGACTGTTTGAAGAATTTACTGAAGACTTTCTCCGAATTTCCTCAACCCCAAATTCTTCACGATAGTTAATCATCATCTGTATTCTGCGTGCCTGCTTACTGTGCAATCTGTTTTCACAATCTTCACTCTGTAATACTGCTGTTGTGAACGTTTGCACATCTGATCCTTAACTGTTTCCGCTGTAAGTTAGTCATCAGTGAGGAATTTCCTCAAAAGGAATATCCTCAATGATGAAATTCTAAAAATCTCCTATTCACCCCCCTAGTCGATATAACGCACTTTCAATTGGTATCAGAGCAAGGTACTCCCTTGTTCTGTGTGATTTTGGTTTAACCACCTGGAGTTTTAGTTATGTCGACTGCAGGCATGTTTAAGGTGACTACAGCATGTCCTACCTACGAGGGAAAGACCTTTCCCTTCTGGAAGAATAAAATGCAAATGCATCTACAAGCTATAGACAATGATCTCTGGTATATTGTGGAAAATGGTGTCCCCATCATTTCTGCTAGTGTCACTGCAGCTGATGTGAAGAAATTCAAGCAACTCGATTCTCAAGCGAAGAACATCATCTGTGGTCATCTAAGCCCTGGCCAGTTTGGAAGAGTAAGTGCCTTAGGCTGTGCAACACTGATCTGGGAGAGACTGTGCAAGGTAAATGAAGGAGTATCAACCCAACGTGACTCTCGTGTTGATATTCTTCGCAATCTCTTCAATCGCTTCAAGAGACATGACAATGAAAGCTGCCAAGACACCTTTGATCGCCTCACTGACATATCAAATGAACTGCAAGCATTGGGAGCTCGAGACATCACTGATCACGAAGTTGTGAAGAAATTGTTGAGATCTTTGGATTCTTCATTTGACACTTTAGTTCTGATGATTCAAGAAAGACCAGACTACAAGATGCTGGATCCTGCTGATATCCTCGAAAGGCTAAATACTCATGAATTCCAGCTAGAAGAAAAGAGAGATCTATATGGACAAAGCTATTCCAGACCACGTGCACTGAAGGCAAGAGCAATTTCCTCATCTGAAGAAGAAGACACAGATGACAGCAGTTGTGACCCTGAAGAATTTGGTCAAGAACTTGCAATGCTTGTGAGGAAATTCCAGAGATTTACACGACGAGGCCAGTTCGGTAAATCATCAAGAAGAGACATGAGGAAATCAGAATCTGCATATGAGGACTACAAGAAACGGACCTGTCACAAGTGCAAGAAATCAGGTCATTACATTGTTGATTGTCCTCGCTGGGGAAAGGAATCAAAGAAGAAGAAATACAAGGATGACAGTTCTGATGACTCAAAGAAGAAGAAGAAATCTTCAAAATCCTCATCTTCAAAGTCCTCCTCACACAAGAAGACTAGCTTCAGAAAGGCTCGGGCACTTACTGGCAAGGAAATGGATTCCGAGGCAGAATCAGAGGAATGTGATGAAGAAGAAGGCTCTGGAGAAGACTCAGAATCCGGACAGGCTAGTCTTGCACTAGCAACCAATTTCGTCAGCAAGTCAATCTTCAATCTTGAAAAAAAGATTACACCATCCATACTGATGAATATGCTGATGACTTCGCTCCAACCTATTGCTTCATGGCGAAAGGTTCAAAGGTATCAAATAATGCCTCCTCCTCTGATTCAAGTGACTGTGAACATGATGATTACAAAAAACCCAGTTACAGTAAACTTGCCATCATTGCCACTAAACAACAAACTGCTCTGGAAAAGCTTCAAAAACTGCTAGACAAAAGTGATGATCTGTTGAATGATGAAATGAATCTTAATCAAATCCTCGCTGATGACATGAAAAATCTTCAGTCTAGATTTGATATTCTTCAGGATCGTTATGATACACTCCTCACTGATCATGAGAAGCTTTCCTACGAATTTCTTCAAAGGAAGCTTGATCTTGAGAAGCTGAGGATGTCTTATGATGATCTTCGCATGGAAAATGATTCATTACTAGCTCAACAGATCAGCGCTAGTCAAGTTGAATTTATTCGTCCGTGTCTTAAATGCATTGAACTTGAAAATGCTAATTCTTCACCAGAATCATCAAATGCTACAAATTCTTCAACTGCACCTGCTGTGCCTATTTCCTCACTTGAGGAAAACACAAATGTTACTGATGAAAATGCAGGGTTGAAGGAATTGTATGTGACAGGCATGTACGAAAGCCTCAAAGGACACCAAATCCTTTGTGATGTGCTCAAAAAGTAGATCTTGAACAGGAACCCGAGGAAAGAAGGAATTGCCTTTGAGAGAAAACTAAATGCTGATGGATCTTATTGGAAACCTGAGCAGTATCCCAAAACCTCATGGGTTGCAGCTACTGGGCCTCCTTTTGATCCATCTAATCTAACTGGCTTCTCATGTGAATTATCCTATTCCTCGGATGAGTCATTTGATTCCAACTATAAACTGTTCAAAAATCAATCTGGTGAAGTATTTGCTAGATATGTTCGAACTAACTGCAGGAATGGCCCTCCTCTGAGGAAAATCTGGGTTCCCAAAAGTTGTCTTGAAAATCTTCAAGTGAATGTCCTCATGACATCACCTATGAAGAATCTGAACCCCAGATCAAATTCCTCAGGAGGACCAAAGTCTTCAAGAGGATCAAAATCCTCAACTGATCAAAACTATGCTCGTACCCGTGCTTATGCGTCTAACATGCAGGGAAACTACAAGGAATATGATTATGAGCACTACTCCTCAAATCATTATGTTCATAAATCCTCAAACCAGTTCTCTGCATACTCATATGAGTACTTTAACCCCCCTACTGTTAAGAGAAGTGCATTAGCTTCAATGCCACCTTTCTCATATGGTGCTCGCAGGATGATGAACGCTTTGCCACCCCTTCAGATGTGGGTGGTGAAGAAATCAAACTAATCAGTTCTGCACGACAGGTCTCCAGATGAAAATCATCATCTGAAGAATTTGCTGGAGACCTGAGGAAATGCTTCATAGGACGCAAGCTAATGATTGATGAAATAGAAATATTTCACACGTCCTTACATTTCTGTTATGATGAAATCACTGAACTCATGAAATTAGTATCATATTCTTCAAATCTGAAGCATATGAGATGGTAAGCTGTACTAATTCATCTGCAGGATGACAAACCCAAAAATACTGAGTGGGTTCTCGATAGTGGCTGCACACATCACATGACTGGTGATAAAAGCCTACTGATGAATATGCCACTAACTCCATCACCTCTGAAGCAAATCACATATGCTGACAAAGGTAAAAGCAAGGTATTGGGACTTGGCAAAGTAGCTATTTCCAAGGATAGGCATATGGACAAAGTAATGCTTGTTGAATCCCTTGGTTTTAACCTCATGTCAGTCTCGATGCTTTGTGATCTTGATATGATTGTTATCTTTGGTAGATATAGATGTGTAGTCGTCATGGAATCTGACAGATCCAAAGTCTTCGAAGGTGTAAGAAGAGGGGATTTGTACATTGTCGATTTCTCTACAGGTCCTCAACCAGCCACTTGCTTACTAGCAAAAACCTCAGAAGGATGGCTGTGGCACCGAAGACTAGGTCATGCAGGCATGAGGAATTTGCACACGCTTGCAAAGAAGAAGCATGTCATCGGCATCGAATCAGTCAAATTCCTCAAGGACCATCTGTGCGGTGCTTGTGAATCTGGGAAAATGACCAGATCCAAGCATCCTTCTAAAACCATCATGACTACTACACGGCCATTCAAATTGCTTCATATGGATTTATTTGGACCTACTCACTATGCCACACTAACCAATGCAGAATCTTTATATGGCTTTGTCATAGTTGATGATTATTCCAGATACACTTGGGTGCATATTATAGTGTATAAAACTGAAGTGCAGGAAATCTTCAAACGATTTTCTTCAAGGGCCTCGACGAACTTCGGCATCAAGATCAAACATATCAGGAGTGATAATGGAACCAAGTTCAAAAACACTGGTCTTGGTGATTATCTTGATGAACTTGGTATTACTCACGAATTGTCTGCTCCTTATACTCCTCAGCAAAATGGTGTCGTCGAAAGAAAGAACAGGACTCTGGTTGAAATGGCAAGAACTATGCTTGAAGAATATCAGACTCCTCGTCGCTTCTGGCCTGAAGCAATCAACACTGCATGTCATATCATCAACAGGGTATATCTTCACAAATTCCTCAAGAAAACCTCATATGAACTCCTCACTGACAAGAAACCCAATGTAAGTTATTTCAAAGTCTTCGGTGCAAAATGCTGGATTAGAGATCCTCATCACAGCTCAAAATTTGCACCTAAGGCACATGAAGGTTTTATGCTCGGTTATGGAAAGGACTCGCACACCTACAGAGTCTTCAACAACTACAACAACAAAGTTGTTGAGACTGTAGATGTGCGGTTCGATGAAACTAATGGCTCGCAAAGAGAGAAATTGCCTTCTGATCCAGATAAGCTGTCTCCTGAGGAAGCAATAAAGCTTAAGCCTACTGAAGACATTGTCCCCACTGAGTAAATTGGTGAAGAAACGATCCCCATCGCTGATGAAAACCAAGAAGATGCTCCTGAGGAAATTGCAACAGCACCACTTCCTCAGCCCGGACAAAATCCTCAACCAGCTCATCCGAGGATTGCAAATGAAGTAGAACTTGACAAAATCCTCAACGACATCAACGCGCCAGGTCCTCTCACTCGCTCAAAAGCTTCACACTTAGTTAACTTTTGTGGGCATTTTTCCTTTGTATCCATCACAGAACCCTCAAAAGTAGCTGAGGCTTTTCTGGAACCGGAGTGGATCCAAGCCATGCAAGACGAACTTCTTCAATTCAAGCTGAATGACGTATGGGAGCTCGTCAAACGACCAGATCCTCGCAAGCACAACATCATCGGCACCAAGTGGATCTTCCGAAATAAGCAAGATGAGGACGTTCAAGTGGTTAGGAACAAGGCACGACTTGTAGCCCAAGGCTACACCCAGGTTGAAGGAATAGATTTCGATGAAACTTTTGCACCTGTTGCTAGACTTGAAGCTATTCGAAATCTACTTGCTTATGCTAATCATCATAACATCATCTTATATCAAATGGATGTGAAAAGTGCATTCCTCAATGGTAAGCTTGAGGAAGAAGTATATGTTGCTCAGCCCCCAGGTTTTGAGGATCCAAAGAATACAGACAAAGTCTTCAGACTCAAAAAGGCTCTGTATGGCCTCAAGCAAGCCCCTCGGGCATGGTATGATACATTGAAGGAATTCCTCATGAAGAAAGGCTTCAAACCTGGTTCACTCGATCCAACTCTTTTCACAAAATCTTATGATAATGAGCTGTTTGTATGTCAAATATATGCTGATGACATCATATTTGGTTGTACTGACAAAAGATACAGTGATGAATTTGCCTATATGATGAGTGAAGAATATCAGATGTCCATGATGGGAGAGCTGAAATTCTTCTTAGATCTACAAATTCGTCAACAAAGCAATGGAATCTTCATATCACAGGAGAAATACCTCAAGGATGTTCTGAGGAAATTCGACATGCACGAATGCAAAGGTGCCAAGACTCCAATGCCTACCAACGGTCACCTCGGCACTGATGAAAGTGGTAAAGATTTCGATCAGCAGGTATACCGTTCTATGATTGGCTCTTTATTGTATCTATGTGCATCTAGGCCAGATATAATGCTTAGTGTTTGCATGTGTGCACGTTTTCAAGCAAAACCGAAGGAATCACACCATAAGGCTGTGAAACATATTCTTTGATACTTAGCTCACACACCAACACTAGGATTATGGTATCCCAAGGGCTCCAATCTTCATCTGGTAGGGTATTCTGATTCAGACTATGCTGGTGGCCGTGTGGATCGTAAGTCAACATCTGGCACATGTCATTTCCTTGGAAGATCACTAGTTTGCTGGTCCTCAAAGAAGCAGAACTGTGTATCACTCTCCACTGCCGAAGCTGAGTACATTGTTGCTGGTTCTTGCTGTGCTCAATTACTATGGATGAAGCAAACCCTCAAGGACTACGGCATCAACATGAAGAATGTGCCTCTCTACTGTGGCAATGAGAGTGCTATCAAGATTGCCTACAACCCAGTGCAGCACTCGAAGACCAAGCACATCCAGATTCGTCATCATTTTCTTCGGGACCATGTCCTCAAGGGCAATATCCTCATCGACCATGTGAAGACTGATGATCAACTGGCTGATATCTTCACTAAGCCCTTGGATGAGAAAAGGTTTTGCAAGTTGCGGTGTGAGCTAAATATCTTAGAGTCTTCAAATGTTTTGTAAAAACATGCACACATCCTAACACTTATGCAAAGTTGATGACTTAGATGTGCAACACATGATGAAACGATTTTCTTCAACTAATGAAGAAAGTCACTCTGAATGTGAAGAAATTAACGAAGAAATTGATTCTCAGGGCCCTACGACAATTGTACGCGGCGTCTGTAATCAACATTCTTATATGGTGGGTAACGCCACCGCCCAATGTGAAATTCCTCAAGATGATTTTCTTCAAATGATCAATTACCTCACAATGCATTTTTTTTCCAAAATAGTTATTCCTCATTGTGATGATCTATTACAAAATCTTCAAAAACACTTGATGACTTTCATTTGCCTAGGTAGACTGTGATTTCTAGTCCTCAACAGCATTCACTTATTGCAATTTCTTCAAGTTGATGTTTCTGCTAAGTGAATGTGATCGGACCCTACTTTCCCTCTATGCTATACTTATCTAGTCTATTCAATTCTTCATATGCGTTCTACTTGAAACTTTGTTCAAAATCCTCACTGCATCCTTGTCAGCTGATGATTTTGTAACAAAAATCCTCAAATCTTCAAAAATTGTTTTCTTCAAAGGAACAGTAACTGAACCCCCACTTCCCACGATCGGATAACCACGATCTCCACTATCTCCACCGCATCGTACGGGAGCTACACGTGTCCTGCGGAGACGTAGAGGCAAGGGCTATTTGGTCCGAAACTTTCGCGTCAAACAGTAACTTTCGGGCTATAAATAGGTCCTTATCCCCCTCGGTATCTTCTTCTTCGCCGCATCGCTCTCCTGCCATCACACTCTCCATCAAACCCTAGCGCCACCGCTACTTGTCTTGTCGCCGGCAAGGAAGAGCTTCACTGCCTCAACCTTTTCGCCGCCAGGATCACGCCAGAGTCGAAACATCTACGTCCGCCGCCGCCGTAGACGTCCTTTGCTGCCAAGTTAGGGTGCATTGGACACTTTACCGAAGAGCCTCTCCAACACCACCTTTTGTGTTCTTCGCTCGCACCTTCTAGGGTAAATATACTCCATTTTTACAGCAGCTCAGATCTGAAATTTTACCTCTCCCATGTGAAATCTGTTTTTCCTCAAGATATGATGCACACATGATTCCTCAAACACTATCCATCACCACAATCATTGATGAACTAGCTAAGCATCTAACATTTTCACGAGATTCCTCAATTGTGCGAATTTTCAGATCTGTACAACTTTGGAACCCAAGAACAGTATGCTTAAGCAAATTCTTCAACCACTGGTTATATTCCTCAAACTGTCAAACTTTTTCATTTTCTTCAAATCTGAGAACGCATATGACCTCTCCAAATTCCTCGCAACTATACTCTGTTCACAGGTACACACATGTCAGCTGATGAATCTCTCGGTTCTCATCACATTAACTCATTTGCAGCGTTTCTGGAAGAAACTCTTCAAGGCTCACCAGAATCTTCAAGAGTTCAAAATCATCAGCAAATTCCTCGTCCGAAGAAAATGGAGGAAGAAAGGAAACAGAAGGGAGGAAAGAAACTGGAGCAGAACACAACTGTTGATATTCCTGATGACATATACATGGACTATTGCACCCCTGATGAAGAACCTGAGACAATGGCCAAAAGAAAGATTAGGCTGCAGAAAATTGAGCGCAGATGGGCAAAGGAGTGGAAGGAGTACAGGTTTGTGACTCCAAAATGTGCGAAGAAATTCGCTTTGAAGCCTCCTGGCAGAAGGGCTCCACTTGAGGATCATCAAGTAGCTCATCCCTCAAGTCTTATGACACTTGATGACTACCCAGATGAAAAAGAAAGGCATCTGGCCAAGCTCAAGAAGCAAGCCGAAACAGCAGTGAAGAAATTTAATGAATCCTCAGCTGCTGCCTCTGGTGCTGCTCATTCCTCAGCAGCAGAAACTTCAAGCTCAGAGATTCCTCAAAAGCAGTCTGCGCCCACAAAGCCAAAGGCTTCCAAGCCTCAAGAGAAGTCTGCACCGGCTTCTGTCACAAAACCCTCAGCTCCAAAACCCTCGGTTCCAAAACCGTCAACACCAAAACCATCAGCGCCAAAACTCTCAGCACCCATCTCGTCTACACCAAAGTCCTCAGCTCCACCTCCAAAACCAGTACAGAAGGAAGTCGTGAAGCCTACGACTGCCAGCTCCAGGTCCTCACTCCCAGTTGCAACTAGCTCGGAGACAAAGTCTTCAACACCCCTTGTGAAGACTTTGGCAACTATTGAACCTGCACCTCTACCCAGCCCCAGCAAAATCATCGCAGTCCCGTCTGCATCAGAGGGAAGTGATGATTATGATGATGAATCCCTAGAAGCCATCATCAGGAACAAGCAAGAAAGGGTAGCACAAGCATCAGGCAGTGCTATTCCTCTGGCCATGGACCCCAAGGTCCTCCTCGACTTCATCAATGTATGGTATGAAGACCCAAACACACCCATTGATGATTTGAAACTTCCTCCTGGCGTCAGCCACATGGTGGCCACCTTCATAAACGAAGTCAAGTGGAAGGAAAAGAAGGCCAAGCAGGCAAAGATTGCAAAGGCCAAAAAGGAGAAATTCCTCAGGCAAAATCTCCTCAAGCTGACGCCTGAAGCATTGGTGTCAACCCAGGCAGAGCTGCAAGTCTTAACTGACAAGTGTGACAAACTGTCAGACCGCAAAAGCATCAAGCGCAATTTCATCAAACTAGCCACTAGTGTTGTTGATGACTACAACAAGCGACACCCACAACCAGCACCAACTCCTCAGCCCCTGGTTGAGCAGCCAGAAGATGCATCTCCTGATGAGGAGGAAATTCCTCAAGGTGAGGAACAACACCAAGAGCGCCGTGCTGATGAGCCGGCCATTGAAGAAATCATCACCGAGACCGCTCCTTATGAAACTGCAACCCCTGATGCAACTGCTCCTGATCCAGCTGCTTCACCAAAGCAGGCTGATGACTCTGTTCCAGCTGGTTCCTCACTACCAGCTGAAGAATCTGTAGAGAAAACACCTTCACCAAAAGTTTCAAAGGTGAAGAAGGTAATCCCGTCTACATCAGACGCGAAAAAGACAAGAGCTGCTGAGAAGGAAGCGAAGAAGAGAAAAGCTTCCTCAGCAGAAGAAAATATTGAGGCAAAACGCCTCAAGGAAACTGAAGAATCTGCCCCTTTGGACCCGGTGCCTCTAAATGTTGCACCTTCATATGAAATGGTCATCATTGGTGACCAAACTACAAGGGCAGATGAGGAAATGAAGGATGCTGCCTCTGAGGAGCATACTGATGAGGAAATCCAGATTGATGACAGTCCTCAACCTCATATTCCTCAGAAAGAGACTACTCAAGCTTCAGCTGCAGCAGCTGATGAATCTGCTTGTGCCACAAAGTGAGCTGATGAAAAACTAGCTGAAGGAAATGTCCAGTCTGAGCAGGCTCCTCCCACTGAACAGGCTGACCAAACTCCTCAAGCTGAGAAGGAAGAAGAAATTCCTCAGCCTGAAGCTCAACCAGAGCAAGAAATACCAGCTGATGAAATTCCTCAATCTGAGGAAACTGCTGAAGAAAATGTTCTCGCCCCTAACAATGACTTCATTGTGCTCAACCCAGAGACCGCCATGGTTGTTTCCCCTCCCATTCCTCAGCACAATATCAATCCAGTTCAGCGCCAGCCATTCTCGAAGCGGCCAAAGTTTCAGAAAGAAAATTTCTTTGAGGAACGCATGTATTTCATCGGAGAGACTCCCTATGACAAGCCTCAAATGAGGCATCTGAAGTTTTGGACCAGGACTCAGATGAACTATTATGCTTCTGTGCTCTGTGGACGCAACAAGATATTCCAGCACAGGCACATTCCTCATGATGAGCTTGAAGAAATTCCCTGCATGGAACCAGTCCTCAGTGTACTTCATGAGGCAGGTTTGCTTCCCATGTGCTCAGATATATCAGACTGGAATAGTGAACTCAATCTTCAATTCTATGCAACTCTGCACATCTCGGGCAATGCTGATGACATCAACACTTGGGTGTTCGACTGGATGACCCAAAACACTCACTACAAGGCTCCAGCGTCTGAACTCCTCAGAGAACTGCCCGTACCAATTCCTTCAGACGGGGCAGTGAAGCTTTATGGCGAGCATGAGCTGCCAAATGGGATGATGGAAGTCCTCATGAAGCGTTTGGCTGCAGGAAAACCATCAAGAACCACATTCCTCGTCCATGAGCTCAAGTACACACCTCAGTCTGTCTACCGCATTCTCTGCAGTGTACTCGCGCCAATCAAAGGCCATGACGATGAAGAAGATGTCGTCGGCCTCATGAAGAATATCCTCTTCAACATCATTCACGGTATTCCTATGAATATCCATGATTTCTTCTTGAGGACTTTGGCTGACAATGCATCATGCCCCTATGATCACAAAATTTATGCCCCATGGATCATGAGATTCCTCAGGACAAGGACAAGCATCAACTTCCACGCAGATTTCCAAAACCATGTTGGTTATATGCCTCCTATCCGGGTCAACAAGAAGACTTTCGAGCCCATTGAGGGAAAAGGAAAGTCTGTGATTGATGAAGGCAGCAGGCTGCTTGATGGTCAGTTTAAAGAACCAGACGCTTATTCTTCATGGGACGATACTAAGACTCGTCCACCCAGCCCTGTTCCTCCTCGCGTGCTCAACACCAGAGAGCTTCTCCTCAGTCTTCATCAGAAGGTAGATCACAACCACAAATGGGTCAAACGCCAGTTTGGTCCCACTGTGAAAACCCTCACTGAGACACAGAACTCTGTGAAACTTAATCATCACTATCTGCATGAGGTTTTCGATCGCACTGGGCTACTCTTGCACATCTGAAGACCCAGACTGAGCTTGAAGAAATGAACTTTGAGCAAGACTTTGAGTGGTCGTGGCCTCCCAAGAAGAAGTTCAAGCCCGTTCCCATGCCAGATCTTGAAGACAGCTCCTTCTCATCATTCCGCACCGCCGAATCTGATGAGGAACAACTCGACACCGCAACAGGCCCAAGGAAGAAGACTACACCCAAGAAGCGTCAAGGATCTTTATCAACCGCCAAGAAATGAAATCTTCACGGGTGTTAGTCCTCAATTTGTCCCTTTTTGTCCCTTGATGACAAAGGGGGAGAAACTTGAGAGTTAGTCTTCAAACGGGATTTATTTTTGGGGCTTATGAACTATATTTAAGTTACAAACTCTTGGCTCTTCTGAAGTTTTTATGTAATGAGTTGTAACTTAAGCCCGATGGTACTCTGACGCTTTTTGAACGTTTTTCTTCGCATGCTTATTCCTCAAGTTTTTAATGCACGCATGCTGGAATTCATCAGATACCATTTGCCATCATGCATCTTCATTTTCTTCAAATGATATGTTATATGTATGCATGACTTACAACATTCAGGGGGAGATCTCCATGATATATATCATCAATGTGCATATGCTACAAAAGCAAAATCCTCAAGGTATACACATCTTCGGGGGGAGTCTCTGTGAATCTTGTTTTGAAATTCCGCAATTAAGTATTTACACTTCGTATTTTTGATCCCTATTGAAGACTTAACCTAATTGTCATCAACCACCAAAAAGGGGGAGATTGTAAGTGCATCTAGTGCCCCTTAGTGATTTTGGTGGTTTGAAGACATATAGGTTAAGTATCTAATGTGTTTATAAGTGTACACAGGATCTATAAGTCATTGAGGAGTTTGAGATATTTGAAGAATATCGACCCCTAAAAATATATGTCTTCAGTTGAAGAAATTGGTCTGAAGCTGAAGAAATGAATCACGAGGAATCTGCGATGAAATTGATATTCCTCATGAAGATATTGATATCGAGAAGATCGGTGGTTCCTGAAGAAAATCATTTTGAAGAAATTGAAGCGTGAAGATTTACATTTTCTGTTTTACTTTCTTCGCATTTGATGAATAGGAACGCCGAACTGTTAAAGGGGGTCAAAGTAACGCTATGGAATGAATTTCATCTAAGTGAATGTGATCGGACCCTACTTCCCCTCTATGCTATACTCACCTAGTCTATTCAATTCTTCATATGCGTTCTACTTGAAACTTTGTTCAAAATCCTCACTGCATCCTTGTCAGCTGATGATTTTGTCACAAAATCCTCAAATCCTCAAAAATGATTTTTATATTGTTACACTATAATTGAACCCCACTTCCCACGATCAGATAAGAAAGATCTCCACCGCTTTAAACGGTTGCTACACGTGTCCTGCGGAGACAAAAGGGCAGGGGTAGTTCGATCCGAAAGAATCGGTCGGACAATTTTCACCTGAGCTATAAATATGTGCTTACCCCCTCCGGTCAAAACTCTTCGTTTTCTCTCGACCTCCTCTCCGCTACAGCAAAGCCCTAGCGCCACCGCCAGAAGTTTCGTCGCCGACAAGGAAAAGCTTTACTGCCTCGACCTCTCCATCGCCGAAATCACGCCGGAACCGGAACGTCTTCGTCCGCCCCCGCCGTAGTTGTCCTCTGTTGCCAAGTTAGGGCGCAGTGGACTCGCACCGAACAGCATGTACTGCTGCTTCTTCCTCTGTTCTTCATGTGTGCTATATAGGGTAAATAAAACCCTATTTTTACAGTCCCTTTCAATCTACTATTTTACCTTAGATTCGTGAAATCTGTTTTTCCTCAAGTGTTTATCAGTCTCTATTCCTCAAACACTGCTTATTCCTCAAGTGTTGATGAATTTCACTAAGCATCTAAAAGTCTTCACGAGATTCCTCAATTGTGCAAATTTTTGAATCTGTACAACTCTGGAACCCAAGATCAGAGTGCTTACACAAATTCGTCAACCCACTGGTCAAATTCCTCAACTTTAAATTTTCAATTTCTTCAAATCTAAGAACGCATATGACCTCTCCAAATTCCTCGCAACTATACTCTGTTCACAGGTACAAAAATGTCAGTTGATGAATCTCTAGGTTCTCATCAACTTAACTCATTTGCAGAGTTTCTTGAAGAAAATCTGCAAGTGTCATCAGAATCCTCAAGATTTCAATTTTTTCAGCAAAAGCCTCAGCTGAAGAAAATGGAAGATGAAAGGAAGCAAAAGGGTGGTAAGAAGCTCGAACAGAACACTGCCATCGATATCCCTGATGATATATACTTGGAATACTGCACACCAAATGAGCAAGAAACAATGCCCAAGAGGAAAATAAGGCTTCAAAAGATAGAACGCCGGTGGGCTAAGGAGTGGAAAGAATACAGATTCGTCACTCCAAAGTACGTGAAGAAATTCGCTCTTAGGCCACCTAGAAAACAGCCTCCTCTCGAGGATTATCAGGATGCCCATCCTTCAAGCCTCAAGACGATTGATGACTATCCTGAGGAAAAGACAAAACACTTGTCAAAGCTTCAGAAGCAAGCAGAAGCCGCTGTGAGGAAATTTAATGAAGAATATGTTGCTGCTACTACCGCAGCCACCTCCTCTGCCGCTGAACCTTCTGGCACGGCCATTCCTCAAGTGAAGCCTGTGCCACAGAAACCAAAGGCTTCAAAGCCTCAGGAGAAATTGCTTCAGAAGGCTGCACCTGCATCTGCACCAAAACCCTCAGCAACACCTAAGGCTTCAAAGCCTGAACACAAGCCGATTGTGAAGCAACTGCCTACTATCTCCAGCTCCTCTGTTCCTTGTACAACGAGCTCAGAGACAAAGTCTTCACCAACACCAATGAAGACTAAGGTGACTGCTGGAAGAGGAACCAGAACAAGCCCAGACAAAATCATCAAAGTTCCTTCTGCATCAGAAGGCAGTGATGAATATGATGATGAGACTCTGCAGGCAATCATCATAAACAAGCAGGAGAGGGTTGCTCAAGCTTTAGGAAGCGCCATTCCTCTAGCCATGGACCCAAAAGTCCTTTTGGACTACATCAATGTTTGGTATGATGACCCCAACACACCTATTGATGACTTGAAGCTTCCCCCAGGCATCAGCCACATGGTGGCCACATTCATCAACAAGGCCAAGTGGAAGGAGACGCAAGCCAAACAAGCAAAGGCCGCGAAGCTGAAAAAGGAGAAATTCCTCAGACAAAATTTCCTCAGCCTCACGCCTGATGCTCTTGTTTCAACCCAGACAGAATTGAAGACTTTGACACACAAGTATACCAAGCTATCTGATCGTCAAAGTCTCAAGAACAATTTCATCAAGTTTGCAACCAGTGCAGTTGATGATTACAACAAGAAGGCTGCCCCTCCAGCAACACCACGGCACCCTGAAATAGAGGAAGAACAACCCACCCCTGCTGAGGAAATGCCTCAAGAAAGTCATGCTGATGCACCGGCTATTGAGCAAATAGCCAAGGAAATTCCAGCTAACGCATCTAAGCCAGCTCATGAACCTGCTCCAGCTGATGTGTCTAAGCCAGCTGACGAATCTGCTCCAGCTATCGAAAATGCTTCAGCTGAGGAAACTACCAGGATGGATACGACTCCGCCTCCTGAAAAGAAAATGCCAGGGTTGCAGAAAATGAATCTGTCTGCATCAGACGTGAAGAAAATGAATCTGTCTGCATCAGACGTGAAGAAAACCAGGGTTGCAGAAAAGGAAGCTAGGACAAGAAAACCTTCCTCAATACAAGAAAATCTCTTGATGAAAATGCTCCATTGGATCATGTGCCTCTCAAGATTGCTCCATCCTATGAAATGATTCCCTTCGAGAGCGAATACAAGGAGCATATGAATGATGAGGAAATGAAGACTGCTGAGTCTGAGGAAAACACAGATGAGGAAATTCAAATTGATGGAAGTCCTCAAACCTTCATTCCTCCTGAAGAACCTGCTCAAGGATCAGCTGTACCAGCTGAAGAATTTGGCTCCTCCACCAAGCAAACTCCTCAAGCTGAGGAAAACCAAGGAGAAGATCCTCAGCCTGAAGAAAATCCAAATCCTGAGCAAAACCCTTAACCTCAGGCTCGGGATGAAGAGATTCCTCCTCCTGAGCAACATCCTCAACCAGATGCTCAGGAAGAATAAAATCCTCACCCGGAGCAGAATCCTCAACCAGAAGCACGGGCTGATGAAATTCCTCATCCCGAGGAACATGCTGAATAAAATGCCCCGCGCCAAATACAGAAACTGCTATTGTGGTTGTCAATCCTGAGACTGCCATGATTGTCTCTCCTCAAGGGAAGCAGCAAAACCTTCAGCCCACGCAGCGTCAACCCTTCTCCAAGCGGCCAAAGTTTTAGAAGGAAGCGTTCTATGAAGAAGCATGTATTTCCTCGGAGAAAATCCATATGACAAGCCTCGCATGAGGCGCATGAAGTTTTGGACAAGGACTCAACTCAACTATTATGCACCTGTGCTTTGCGGAAGAAACAAAAAATTTCAACACAAGCATATTCCTCATGTTGAGCTTCAAGAAATTCCTTGCTTTGCCCCAGTCCTCAACGTCCTTCATGAAGCAGGACTGCTCCCACTTTGCTGTGATATCTGTGATTGGAACAACGACATCGTTCTTCAATTCTATGCAACTCTGCATATCTCTGGAGATCCAACAGATATCAACACTTGCGTGCTGGATTGGATGACGCAGCACACACACTCCAAGGCCCGTGCAAATGAGTTGCTGCGAGAACTTCCTGTGTCAATTCCTTCAGAACAGGCCGTGAAGATGTATGATGAACGAGAGCTGCCAAATAAGATGATGGAAGTCCTCATGAAGCCTTTGGCGAAGGACCAACCACCAAGAACAAGTTTTCTAGTCCATGAACTGAAGTATGAACCCAGGACTGTTTACAGAATCCTCTGCAGTGTACTTGCGCCAATCAAGGGTCATGATGATGAACAAGATGTCGTAGGCATCATGAAGAATATCCTCTTCAACATCATCCATGGAATTCCCATAAACTTTCTTCTTGAGGACTCTGGCGGACAATGCTATGTCACCTTTTGACCTGAAGATTTACGCTCCATGCATCATGAGATTCATCAGACGCGGGTCAGGCATCAACTATCATGCTGATTTCGATAATCACTTTGGATGCCTCCGATCAGAGTCAACAAGAAGGCATTCGAGCCAGTTGAAGGAAAGGGCAAGTCTGTGATCGATGAAGGCAGTCGGCCCCTTGATGGCCAGTTTCGTGAACCAGATGCATATTCTTCATGGAATGGTACGAAAACACAGCTGCCAAGTCCCGTTGCTCCAAGGGTGATGAATAACAGAGAGCTACTCCTCAGTCTTCATCAAAACATCGATCGCAATCACAAGTGGGTCAAACGCCAGTTCGGCGCCATTGTGAAAACCCTCAATGAGACTCAGAATATGATGAAGAACAACAAGACACTGCCACTGGTCCAAGGAGGAAGCCTGCTCCAAAGAATCCTCACGCGTCTTCCTCAACTGCCAAGATGTGAAAGTCTTCACGGGGCGTTAGTCCTCAGTTTTGTCCCTTTTCGTCACTTGATGACAAAGGGGGAGAAATCTCAGAATTAGTCATCACGCGAGATATATTTTGGGGGCTTATGAACTTTATTAAGTTATAAACTCTTGGCTCTTCTGAAGTGTTTTATGTAATGAGTTGTAACTTAAGCCCGATGGTACTCTGACGCTTTTGAATGTTTTTCTTCGCATGCTTATTCCTCAAAATATTAATGCACGCATGCTGGAATTCGTCAGATACCATTTCTCATCATGCATTCTCAATTTCTTCATACTATATGTCATATGTATGCATGATTAACAAGACTTAGGGGGAGATCTCCATGATATAAATCATCAATGTGCATTTTCTATGAAAAGCAAAATCCTCAAGATATGCACATTTTTAGGGGGGGTCTCTCTGTATCCTGATTTCAAATTCCTCAAATGAGTATTTACACTTCATATTGTTATCCCCGTTCAAGACTTAACCTAATTGTCATCAACCACCAAAAAGGGGGAGATTGTAAGTGCATCTAGTGCCGCTTAGTGATTTTGGTGGTTTGAAGACTTATAGGTTAAGTACCTAATGTGTTCATGAGTGTACACATGATCTATAAGTCGCTGAGGAGTTTGAAACATTCGATGAATATCGACCCCTAAAATGTATATCTTTTGCTGAAGAAATTGGTCTTCTGTTGAAGATTTTGATCGTGAAGAAATTGCAATGAAATTGATATTCCTCATGAAGATATTGAAGATGAGGAATTCGGTGTGTCCTGAAGAAAATCAATCTGAAGACATTGAAGCATGAAGATTTATCCTTTCTGTTTTATTTTCTTCACACTTGAGTAATAGGAACACCGTACTGTTAAAGGGAGTCGAGCTAACACTTTGGAATGAATTTTCTCATGATGCTCAACCCAAGCCTAATCCTACCAAAAGCCTCAAGTAAGGAATATGAGAGACATGAGGACTCTCACAGTTGAGGGTCCCGACCGTTGCCGCAATTCGCACCACATCACCGATCTTATCCACTCCAACGGTCATATTATTTAAGGGCATTAATGTCAAATCATGTTGGGATGCTCCCAGGCTATAAATAGCCGCCCCCACAACCATTAGCTAGTCGGCTGCTCCGTTAGAAACTGACACTTGTCATAAGAGCAACCCAAATTCCTCAGAGTCTTCGAGAATAATTCATCAGTGAGGAAATACCCCTAATACCAAACCACAAACCAAAAACCAAGTGATTGAGCATCACTGAAGAAGTTGTTCCTGTGTGGGACTGAAGCCTTCTACCTTTGAGGATTATGCATCCTCTAGACGGTTAGGCATCATGGTCTAGAGCAATCCAGCAGTCAATTATGGATCGCGAGGTGACCAAGTTTGTGAGGGTTTGGATGTCTGCCCTGAAGACTTACCACGAGTGTTGGGCGAGGACTGTGTGTTCTCAACTCAAGGAGAATACGGTAGGGACTGTGTGTCCCGGGACTATGTGTCCCGGGACTGTGTGTCTTTTGGTTTCAGTACCAAGCCGCTCCAAACCAGATGTACAACTGTCATAGCAGTTGGAACTGGGTCATCAACCACTGTCTTCACTGTGAAACGGGTTCTATTTTTTCAACTCTTTCAATTCCTCATATTGTATGTTGAAGATTTTCATTGTCACTGTTTGAAGAATTTGCTGAAGGCTTTCTTTGAAATTCCTCAACCCCAAATTCTTCACGCGAGTTAATCCTCACATGTTTTCTCTGTGCCTGCATATTGTGCAAACTGCTTTTCATATTCTTCACCTTGAAAACTAATGTAGTGATACTTTGCACTCCTGATCCTTTGTTGTTTCCGCTACAAGTTAGTCATCAGTGAGGAATTTCCTCTGTGATGAAATTCTAAAAATCTCCTATTCACCCCCCTCTAGTCGATATAACGCAATTTCATTAACCAAATGTTTTGTGCAAGCGATATACATATTCTCTCATTTATTTTCTTGCACTTGTTGTATGCTTTTATTAATTTTGGGGGAGCAATGATCCTATTTTGTGCACTTGTATCAAATAAAAAAAATCTTATTAGTGCACAAATCATGGGGAGCTTCTTTAGTTTTGATAAAACACACTATTGTCCTTATCATAATATCTTTTATTCATGTGGTTCGAAGGACCATATGATTGCTTGTTCCTATTGGTATCTTTTGATTGTGTGCTTCTCTCGTTTGTATGTCTTTGTGACATACGATCCTTCTTGCAATATTTGGATCCTCGATATAGTTCGTTTTCCTCCAACGTTTATCATTGTATTTGTGTATTTCTTTGCACTATTGTTGAGAAGTACACACTTTTTGGAGGACCACCTACTATATTGGCTTTCTAAACTTTTTGTCCATTTTGGCAATCGATGCCAATGGGGGAGAAGTTTAGAGAGTTTAATTTGGTGATGCATAGAGGGTTTTGCTTTTATTGCTTAAGCATTTACATCTTGTACGCATGCATTATAGCTTTATATGTGTGCGCTTGGTTATGCTTATTTCCTTATATAAACTCTCTAGTACTGATTGTCATCAATTACCAAAATGGGGGAAATTGTTAGAGCATATTTCTCCATATGTGGTTTTGGTAATTGATGACAATCCCTATGGACTAATGGTTTCCTTAAGTTATATTCGAAGGATTTTTTCATAGGCACTTCTTGAAGTCCATCTGTTGGTGTCAAGGATTTTATATGATGACCAAGGTGGTATTCAAGGTATTATCCAAAGATTGGTCATAAAGACACAAGGTTGATCAAGACTAAGCAAAAAGTAAATCAATATGATCAACACACAAAGTGTACAAGATGTACCGAGAGGGATCAAGTGATCCCATGGTATGGTAAGCATTGTCCATAACGCTTGTGTACTAACCCATGGTCCTTGTGAGAGTTCTATGTGGGGTTAGGTGTGTCTCCATGAGTTTGTGTCAAGAGGAAGATCTCATTCAACCTATGAAGGATGACATCAAGTGGTGATCTTCATCAAGATTGCGGTGTGCAAGTTCAAGTGGAGCATCACAAAGATATCATCCTTGAAGCTTGCCGTCCATTGTGGTGGCAATGGACTTGTGAAGATGTGCTGAAGAGTGGCTCACCCATAGTGAGTATGGGGGAGCAATCAACTAGTCTTCATGAAACCAAGGCAATCAAGAAAGGTGGTCCATCTTGAGGAAGCCAAGATTATCATCATCTAGCTCAAGAGCACTAGGTGCAAGGTATAGGTTTTCCCTTGATAGGTTTTCTATTTTAGGATAGATTGTCGTACTGTCAAGGGGGGCTCTCAAGTGAGTAGCTTGATCGTATCGTTCGTTTAGAGCTCAAACCATTTGCATCCTTGCATCATATTTCTTGGTTCTAGTTTGATGTTTCTCTTTGTGAGTTTTAGAGCTTATGGTCATCTTCATGACAAGCTCAAGTTCATCAAAAACGGAGTTCATATGCATCTTCTATGATGTTTTCGATGTTGGAAGTTTTTGCCGGTTCGTCATTCATAGAGGTCTCACTTCTCTATATAATTGGCATTTTCTAACTGCATGTTATTAGTATTTTATGTTGTTGTTGTATATCTCTTGTCGTTGAGAATTCTACAAGCTTGAGTTTCCTTGATTCGGAGTTTGTATGCAAAAGTTAGAGCAGTTTTAGTATCCAGCGGCAGTAGTGCTCCTCGAACGGTAGTACCGCCCCCGGAGCGGTAGTAATTTTTTATTACCACTCCCGGGTGGTAGTACCGCTCCCTCGGATGTTTTGGAAGCGGTAGTACCGCTCTGAGCAGCAGTAGTACCGCTCCAGTCGGGCTGTGAGTGGGGGTACCAGTTGGATTTGTTCCCCGCTATATAAAGGAGGTCTTCTTCCCCATTGGACCTTATCTATCCGTTGAGCTCATGTTCTTCCCCCATTGTTTACCTTCTTAGAGCTTGTTAACTCTCAATCCCTCCAATGATTCTTTCTAGTTCTTGAGGGAAAAGTGAGAGGAGATCTAGATCCACATATCCACCAATCACTTTCTCCTCTATGTGAGGGGAACCCCTTGGATCTTGATCTTGGAGTTCTTTGTGAGCTCCCTGTTCTTCCTCTCATATTTCTCCATAGCTTTTGTTGTTGTGGAGGGATTTGAGTGTGAGGGACTTTACCACTTTGTGTGTTCTTGCCATTGCATTAGTTGCATCGGTTTGAGTTCTCCATGATGATACGTGGACGTGAGAAGTTGAGAAGCTTATTACCCTTGGGTACTTGGTACCCCCAGAAGCTTAGTGGTGCCCCGGAGCTCAATCATTGTGGTGTAAAGCTGAGGGCAAGCGTCGAGGTCTCCAATTAAGTTGTGGATATTGCCCTTAGCATTTATGGTCACCTCGAAGCCATATACCGTTGTGGTGAAGCTTCGTGGTGTTGTTGGGAGCCTCCAATTAAGTTGTGGAGATTGCCCCAACCTTGTTTGTACGGGTTCGGTGACTGCCCTCAAGGTTCCCTTAGTTGAATGACGACATCTTGCATTGTGCGAGGGCGTGAGGAGATTACGGTGGCCTTAGTGGCATCTTGGGGAGCGTTATGCCTCCACACCGCTCCAAACGGAGATTAGCATCTACAAGTGTGTGAACTTCGGGATACATCGTCGTCTCCGCGTGCCTCGGTTATGTCTTACCCGGACCATTTACTTATGCACTTTACTCTGTGTTAGCCATATTGTTTCTTGTCATATATCTTGCTATCACTTAGTTGTTTATCTTACTTAGCATAAGTTGTTGGTGCACATAGGTGAGCCTAGTTGTTTTAGGTTTTGTGCTTGACAAATTAAACGTTAGTTTTATTCCGCATTTGTTCAAGCCTAAACCGTAATTATTTTAAAGCGCCTATTTACCCCCCCCCCTCTAGGCGACATCCACGTCCTTTCACTAGTGGACTAAGGAATTTTTCTCGTTTATGGAGGTGATAAAAGAGTTCGTCGTAAAGGGTTTCGTTGATGCAAGCTTTGGGACTAATCCGGATGAGTCTAAGTAGTAAACCGGATTCGTATAGTAGAGCAGTCATTTGGAATAGTTCCAAATGGCACATGGTAGCAGCATCTACAGGATGACATAGAGATTTGTAAAGCACGCACAGATCTAAAAGTTCAGACCCGATGACTAAAAACCTCTCTCACAAGCAAGATATGATCAAACCCCGGAACTGTATGGGTGTTAGATTTATTACAATCACATAATGATGTGAAGTAGATTATTGACTCTAGTGCAAGTGGGAGACTGTTGGAAATATGCCTGAGAGGCAATAATAAATTAGTTATTACTATATTTCCTTATTCATGATAATCGTTTGTTATCCATGCTAGAATTGTATTAATTGGAAACTCAAATACATGTGTGGATACATAGACAACACACTGTCCCTAGTGAGCCTCTAGTTGACTAGCTTGTTGATCAAAGATGGTCAAGCTTTCCTGGCCATAGACAAGTGTTGTCACTTGATAACGGGATCACATCATTAGGAGAATGATGTGATGGAGAAGACCCAAACTATGAACGTAGCATATGATCGTGTCAGTTTATTGCTATTGTTTTCTACATGTCAATATATATGTTCCTATGACCATGAGATCATGCAACTCCCAGACACCAGAGGAATACCTTGTGTGTATCAAACGTCGCAACGTGAATGGATGACTATAAAGGTGCTCTACAGGTATCTCCGAAGGTGTTTGTTGGGTTGGCATCGATCAAGACTAGGATTTGTCACTCCGTGTGACGGAGAGGTATCTCGGGGCCCACTCGGTAATACAACATCTAAACAACAAGCCTTGCAAGCAATGTGACTCACGAGTTAGCCGCGGGATCTTGTATTATGGAACGAGTAAAGAGACTTACATGCAACTTGATTGAACTAGGTATGAAGATATCGATGATCGAATCTCGGTCAAGTAACATACCGAAGGAGAAAGGGAACAACGTACGGGATTAACTGAATCCTTGACATAGATGTTCAACCGATAAAGATCTTCGTCGAATATGTAGGATCCAATATGAGCATCCAGGTCCCGCTATTGGATATTGACCAGAGAGTGTCTCAGGTCATGTATGCATAGTTCTCGAACCCGCAGGGTCTGCACACTTAAGGTCCAGTGACGTTTCAGTATAGTTGAGTTATAGGTGTTGGTGACCAAAGGTTGTTCGGAGTCCCGGATGAGATCCTGGACATCAGAGGAGCTCCGGAATGGTCCGGAGGTAAAGATTGATATATATAAAGTTCTATTTTGGTCTGCGGAAAGGTTTTGGGCTCATCGGCAGTGTATGTGGATTGTCGGGAGGGTACCGGGGGGCCATCGGGATGGTCTGACGACCCAAGGGCTTCATGGGCTGTGAGAGGAGGCAAACCATCCCCTGGTGGGCTGGCCAAAGCCTCCCCTAAGGGCACATGCAGCTGGAGTGGAGGGATAAGGCAAAACGCCAAAAGGTGGAAAGAGTCCTAATTGGATTCCACCTCCCTTGTGGGAGGTGGATTCCTCCCTTGTTTCGTTCGGCCAAACCTGCTTGGAGTAGGGGCCAAGGCTGTCTCTTCTCCCCTTCATCCTATATATATTGAGGGATCTTAAGGGCAGCCCCTAACCCTAATTGCCACGTGATGTGCTTTTCTTCCTCTAGATCTGTTCTCCTCTAGATCTATTCAGTATAGCTTAGCGTAGCTTTGCCGTATCAGCTCCACTTCCACCACCGCACGCCGTCATGTTGGATAACTAATCTACCTCTCCGCCCCTCTTGCTGGATCAAGAAGGCGAGGATCGTCCTCGAGTTGTACGTGTGCCGAGCGCGGAGGTGTCGTCCGTTCGGCACTAGATCGGGATGGGATCGCGGGACGGATCGTGATGAGATCGCGGGACGGGCTGCGATTTGGATCGGGAAGATGTTCCACTACATCAACCGCGTTATATACGCTTCCGCTTAGTGATCTACAAGGGTATGTAGATTCACTCTGCCCTCTCGTATATGATCATCACCATGGATAGGAATTGCATGTGCATAGGAAAAAATTTGTTTCCCATGCGACGTTCTCCAACAAATGGTACTACCGCCCGTGAGCGGTATTACCGCTACTGAGAGTGGTACTACCGTAGATAAGAGATAGTACCGCTGCTTTGCACGGTACTACCGCTTGGTTCCTTCCGGACGAGAACAAAGGCAACGTATGAATGCAATAACACTAGAACTGCCATAACTTCCGAAATGAGCTCCAAAATGAGCAAACTCAAGCTCGTTGAATTTAGGACGACAAGAGCTATCCAACAAATGATAGTTATAACAAGAAGAGGAAGTATAAAAATTTCAACGGTATACACATGTGAAACCTCTATGAATGAAGAACTGGAAAAAATCCAACATCGAAAACATCATAGAAGATGCATATGGACTCCATTTTTTATGAACTCGAGCTTGTCATAAAGATGATATAAGCTCTAAAACCACAAAGAGAAACACCAAACAAGAACCAAGAAATATGATGCAAGATTGCAAATGGTTTGAGCTCTCAATGAATGACACGATCAAGCTACTCACTTGGGAGCCCCCCTTGATAGTACGGCAATCGATCCTATAACCTGTTGTCGTGGTTTTGTCACGGCAGATGTCCTCTTGAAAAGACTTAGTGATGGAGACGTCACACCTTGGTGGCGACTCAAAGAGGGTGAGCGGAAGCGAGACTCAGGTTTACCCAGGTTCGGCCCCTCCGGTGGAGGTAAAAGCCTACGTCATGCTTTGTGTATATTGATGGTGGAATCGATTACAAGGAGGGCGTAACTCGCTTGACATAGATCTCGATGGATTCTAACTTAACCTCTCTACCCTAGAGACTGGCCTTTATATATAGGTCGAGGCCCTAGGGTTTACAAAGTCCTAGCCACATTACAAACCATGGCTTTCCATATCTCTAAGTCACCATGTCTTCCAAGTTAGGAAACCTCCTTGGCGACTTATCTTTTCTCTTAATCTTGAACCGACATCCAGCTCATGGGCCCTGGCAGCCCTTTGTCAAGGTCTCCTAGCGCATCTCAAACCCTGGGCCAAGGTTTATCTTGATCGTTATGTAGAGTCGTCGTTTTACCTGACCCGACCCAATAGGGTGGGTCATACCGTAGGTAATATCCCCAACATTAGGCCCGAGATTGACTTGAATTTGTTCACGCCAATAAACCTTCACGCTTGTCTTCGGCGACTCATATGCGATCTATGACCCTCCTTCAATAAGCGACAAGCCGCCAATTCTTATGAATTGTTTGAGTCGCCAAGTCCTTTATTGGTGACGTCATCCTCTCCACAATTCCTGGGATCTTGATGACATCAGTCCCAACAGATCTTTTGTCTTATCCTGCCATCATTTCTGGTTTTCAATGTAGCTCCTTGATTCCCGCGCCTGCCGTTTTGATTCTGCCCTAGGTCTTTAAATAGACAAAGGGGGAGGGGGCATTCCCACCTACCTCTATTCCATCTCCTCGGTTGTGTCTTCTTCCTTGGGCTCGCGTCGCGACCACCACGTCATCGCCAAACCTCTGACGCGAACCAGCCGCTTCTCAAGCTGCTCGGGGCACGGTCTTTGGCACACAACCTTCGCGGCCTTCTTCATTCATCGTCTTCCTTCTTCAGGTAACTTCCCTTTCTCCATTAGACATAGATCTGGAACCTCCATAGTTCTTAGGGTAACACCGAAACTCCATGAACGCCAGCTCCTCGAGCCATTAGCCCGTCAAAGTATGGCTTTTAGATCCTTTCCTTTAGCAATAAATTGCGGTAGTTCCATCACAATCTCCAGCAAGTTTTATTCTTCCTCCATTATTTTACAGATCCACACACTGTTTTCACAGTGTTTTTGTGTTCTTAGCGCCTGAATTTTTGCAAGTATTATTTTCCCCAATAGAATCACCTGTAGATCCGTAAATTATCTCTCGGTATTGAAAACATGTTTGTCCTTGATTAGGAATATCCTAAGGAAATTTTTCGGCTCACAGCCCGCCCTCATTGTTGTGGCGAGTCACAACTCCCTTTTAGTCATGCTCTTAATTGTTGGCCGGCGAGTTACCATTCCGTAGGTTCTGACAACCCACCAAACCTTCTTATGCAGATCTCCGTCCCCTCTTTTTTTAACTTTGCAACTATGGGTTCCATCTCCAAATGCAACTGGCTGCCAACAGAAGTCAATGCCGCTTATCTTGCAAAATTCGTGAAAGTGGGCAACCTTGCGTCCAAAGAAGCGATCGGTTGGCGAACCTCCTTTGGTGAGAAAATTCCTCAACCCGCCGAAGGAGAAGTAGTCGTTTTTTCTGATGACCTCGAGAGAGGCTTCATGCCGCCCGGTTCAAAGTTCTTCACGGACGCCTTGCACTTTTTCAACCTCCATCCTCAAGACTTAGGGCCAAACTCCATCAGCAACCTGTGTCAATTCCAAGTGTTCTGCGAGGCTTACCTGCAGATAGAGCCTAATGTGCTTTTGTTTAGGAAATTATTTTACCTAAACCGCCAGACTGAATTTGCCAATGGGCCCTGCCTAGAGCTTGGGGGAGTTAACATCCAGCGACGGCGTGAATGTGGGTTTGTGATACGTCTCCAACGTATCTATTAATTTTGATGGTTCCACGCTATTATCTTGTCAACTTTGGATGTCTTATATGCATGAATATGCTATTTTATATCTTATTTGGGACTAACCTATTAACTCAGTGCCTAGTGCCAGTTTCTGTTTTTCCGAGTTTTTGACCTTTTTTAGAAAAGAATTTCAAACGGAGTCCAAATGAAATAAAAGTTTCGCGATGATTTTTTTTGGACCAAAAGAGACCCCCGAAGCTTTGAAAGAAGGCCAGAAGAGCCACGAGGGAGTCACAAGCCTAGGAGCCGTGGCCCCCCTAGGCCGCGCCTAGCAGGCTTGTGACCTCCTTGTGGGCCCAACCGACGTAATTCCACCGCCATAAATTCCTATAAATACAGAAACCCCCACAAACCTAGATCGGGAGTTCCGCCGCCGCAAGCCTGTGTAGCCACCAAAAACCAATCTGGAGCCCGTTCTGGCACCCTGCCGGAGGGGGAATCCATCTCCTGTGGCCATCTTCATCATCCCGGCGATCTCCACGACGAGGAGGGAGTAGTTCTCCCTCGGGGCTGAGGGTATGTACCAGTAGCTATGTGTTTGATCTCTCTCTCTCTCGTATTCTTTTGATGTCATGATCTCGATGTACCACGGGGTTAGCTACTATAGTTGGATCCTATGATGTTCTTCCCCCTCTCCCTTCTTGTAATGAATTAAGTTTCCCCTTTGAAGTTATCTTATCGGATTGAGTCTTTAAGAACACTTTATGTATGTCTTGCACGTGTCTATCTGTGGTGACAATGGGATATTCATGTGAGTACTTGATGTATGTTTTGGTGATCAACTTGCGGGTTTCGTGACATCGGGAACCTATGCATATGGGTTGGCACACGTTTAGACTCTCCGGTAGAAACTTTGGGGCACTCTTTGAAGTTATATGTGTTGGTTGAATAGATGATTCTGAGATTGTGTGATGCATATCGTATAATCATGCCCACGGATACTTGAGGTGACAATGGAGTATCTAGGTGACATTAGGGTCTTGGTTGATGTGTGCCTTAAGGTGTTATTCTAGTACGAACTCTAGGATAGATTAAACGGAAATAATAGCTTCGTGTTATTTTACTACGGACTCTTGAATAGATCGGTCAGAAAGAATAACTTTGTGGTGGTTTCGTACCCGACAATAATCTCTTCGTTTGTTCTCCGCTATTAGTGACTTTGGAGTGACTCTTTGTTGCATGTTGAGGGCTAGTTATATGATCAAATTATGTTATCATTGTTGAGAGAACTTCACTAGTGAAAGTATGAACCCTAGGCCTTGTTTCCACGCATTGCAATACAGTTCGTGCTCACTTTTATTATTAGTTACCTTGCTGTTTTTGTAATTTCAGATTACAAAAACCTATATCTACCATCCATATTGCACTTGTATCACCATCTCTTCGCCGAACTAGTGCACCTATACAACTTACCATTGTATTGGGTGTGTTGGGGACACAAGAGACTCTTTGTTATTTGGTTGCAGGGTTGCTTGAGAGAGACCATCTTCATCCTACTCCTCCCGTGGATTGATAAACCTTAGGTTACCCACTTGAGAGAAAATTTGCTAGTGTCCTACAAACCTCTGCACTTGGAGGCCCAACAACGTCTACAAGGAGAAGGTTGCGTTGTAGACATCAGTTCCCAGTTGTTACTTTGCCCAGTCATCCAAAGGTTGGGCAAAGACTTGGTTCTACTGCCGCGACACTTCTCCACCCAATGAGAACCCTTTACCACACTTCAGGAAGGAACATCTGTCCATGGATTTCAAACTACCTGAAAAGTTACCTGAAGAAGAATAAGCCACATTCGTCCCTATCTTCGCAAAGCTTAGGGTTCTTAGTGTCAATGGTCTCACTAGGGTTGATCTGATCTGTTGCTGGGTGGAATGGAGAATCATGCCATTGAGCCGCCGGGACGGCTTAATGTGTGAATATAATGGCGACTTAAACCACCCCAATGTTTTTATAACGTGAGTCTTGAAGAAGAATACATTGTCGAAATCATAAAGAAGCTCAATGGTGAGCTTGCTGAGAACTGCTCCAAAATCGGGCTCAAACCTTTCTGCGTTTATAACCCGGCTCCAGAGGTAAAAAATCCCAAGTCGCCCTTCTAGCGTTTTGATATATTCATGGTTGTTTCTGATCTGAGCTTTTAATCATGTCAATCAAAGGAATTCGGCCTTTTGGACCCAAAGACCCAAGACAGACGTCAAGAAAACGACCAAACCCGTCCCTAAGAAGAAGAAAAACAAAGGGAAGGCGACTGCAAAGGAGTCATCTATTGTGGACGAGTCTCGGGCCGCCGACGAAGAATCAGAGGTAATGCTCTCTTGTTTTTATTGGTGTAATTTGACCTATACTCATGCTTTGCTACCTATGTTTCTAGGACAATGACTTGGAGAGCCAAGATGAAGATGTCAAGGTAATTTCCATTTATTCCGACTCAAACTCTTCTCCTCCCAAGCCGGCCAGGTGAATCTGTAGGAAAGTTCCCCTGTCTCACCCGGATGCTTATCTGGATCCGAATTTCCTTTTGAAGAAGGCGAGTTTTACGCCCAAGCGTCATACTCGAAGCAACTCTGGGGACCTCTTGTCCGGCTTGCCCGAGAAAACAACCAGTCGCAAACGTCAAAGCGAGGTACGTTGCTATAAACATCTTTCTTCTTGTGTAAATTGTTCTCGTGATTTACCCAGTTTTTGAATCCTTCACCCAACAGGTTTCACCTCCTTCATCTGGCGACTCAGCCGCCTCAACTCTACCCCCATTGATCCTTCTTCAGGGGTAAGTTCTTTTATTAACATATTTGTTCAGGTGTCAATGTTTCTGTTTTAACATTTGGTACCATCATTCCTTAGGGCTCAAGCAAAAAAGATAAAAACCGGCGAGTCGTCTTCTGCTCCCAAAATAGCTAAAGTGTTTGGCATGAGTACCTCCATCCCAGAGGCTCAAGAAGAACCAGTTGAGACTCATGACGATATCTTTGATGATTTCCCTGACATCCAGGTCAACATTCCAAGCCCTCAAAAGAAAGTAACTCAAGACATCAACCCACCTAGTCCTCATAAGATGCCTGAAGACCCAGATTTAGTCATCGTCACTGGTACCGGCTATTCTAAGCCTGCAACCGCGGTTTTAACCAAACACGCACCAAAAGATGCCCAAGTCTTTGTAGAAAAAGATATCACCAAGCTGAAGCTCCCCAATTGATTCAGAGCCACCCCTCAAGTTCAAGCCGAGAGATGACACAAAGTTGGTAAATTTCGTGCCAGGCGACTCCTCCAAGCAATTCACCATTTGGACAGGTTTGGATCCCAAATAGGAAAGCGCGCTCATCAAATTCATCTTTGAGAATCGGGACATCTTCGCATGGAAACCTTCTGACATGCCGGGTGTTCCGAGAGAATTCGCTGAGCACCACCTTAACATTGACCCTAAGATGAAGCCGGTCCGGCAGTATCTTGCCGGTTTAACAAAGAAAGGCATAAAGCGATTGGGGAGGAAGTCGCCCGGCTCTTGGCCGATGGATTCATTGTCGAGGTTTTTCACCCCGAATGGTTGGCCAATCCGGTTCTGGTACTCAAGAAAAACGGTACCTTCCGCATGTGCATTGACTATACAGACCTCAACAGAGCCTGCCCGAAAGATCCTTTCACCCTCCCTCGTATCGATCAAATCATTGACTCTACGGCAGGTTGCGAGTGACAGTGTTTCCTGGATGCTTACTCAGGATATCACCAGATCAAGATGGCTATGGAGGATCGGGAGAAGACGTCGTTCATAACTCCCTTTGGAGCCTTTTGTTATGTGTCTATGTTGTTCGGGCTCAAGAGCGCGGGGGCGACTTATCAACGTTGCATCCAGAACTGCCTGCACAGTCAGATTGGGTGCAATGTTAATGCCTATGTTGATGACATAGTGGTGAAATCCCAAAAGAAAGAGTCACTCTTGGAGGACCTCAAGGAGACCTTTGACAATTTGCGCGTATATCAGATGAGGCTTAACCCGACCAAGTTTGTTTTCGGTGTTCCTGCAGGAAAATTATTGGGCTTCTTGGTGTCAGAACGAGGCATCGAGGCTAACCCGGACAAAATCAAAGCAATTACTTCGCTTGGCAAGCCGGCCAATGTTAACCAAGTTTAGCGCATGGCGGGCCGTATTGTGGCTCTAAGCCGTTTCATAAGTCGCCTTGGGGAGAAGGCCATCCCTCTTTATCAGCTGCTCAAGAAAACTGACTGTTTTGTCTGGACGGACGAAGCCAACGAAGCTTTCGAGGCATTGAAGAAACAACTGGTTGAGCCGCCCGTCTTAGCTGCTCCAATTGACAAAGAGCCTATGATCTTGTACATTGTTGCCAACTCCAAAGTAGTAAGCATAGCAGTGGTCGTCGAGCGCAAGGAAGAAAGGAAGGAATACCCGGTTCAAAGGCCGGTCTACTTTTTTAGTGAAGTCCTAACCCTTTCTAAACAGCATTACTCGCACTGGCAGAAGTTGGTTTTTGGGATCTTCATGGCGAGTCGGAAATTAAAGCACTATTTTCAGGAGCATCCAATCACGGTAGTCAGTTCTGCGCCGCTTGGTGATATTATACAAAACCATGAAGCAACGGGGCGGATTGCTAAGTGGGCTATTGAGCATGGACCTCATCATGTGAAATATACCCCTCACACGACCATTAAGTCTCGCGCCTTAGTGGATTTCATCAACTATTGGACCGAGATACAAATTCCAGAGGACAGACCTAACCACACGTATTGGACTATCCATTTTGACGGGTCTAGGCAGCTGGAAGGCTCGGGGGCTGGTGTGGTATTGACCTCGCCTCAGGGTGACAAGTTTTGTTATGTCCTCCGACTCATGTTCCCGTGTACCAACAATGCGGCGGAATACGAGGCTTTTCTCCATGACATTATAATCGTCAAAGAGATGAACCTCAGTCGAGTCAGATGCTTGGGCGACTCAGGTCTGGTGGCACAGCAAGTCTGTGGCACGTGGGATTCCATAGATCCTCTTATGGCGGCTTATAGGTGTGCCGTCTCAGACGTGGCGGGTCACTTTCATGGTTATCAAGTTGATCATATTGATCGTCGACTCAACAGGCAGCTGATGCTCTTTCACGACTCGGCTCACAGCGTAACCAAGTTCCCCTAACGTCTTTTTGGTGTATTGCATAACCCGTTAGTAAAATTGCCTTCGGAGGAGGATTTAGTGGTTCCTAACCCTGAGTCTCAACCTGTGGCGGCTCTCCGTGCTACCCCGGATTGCGAAATCACTTACATGGCGTATTTAGCACAAGGCGAGTTACCTACTGATGAGTTGCTGGTTCCAGGAGTGCTTCGCTTGTGCAACTCGCCTTTATGTATGATCATGGACTTGCACCGACGGATATGGAGCTGAGGCGGTGTTACCAAGTGACATCAGGCACGACTCGCCACGAGTTGCCGCTTATGTAGAGCAAGACAACAACTGGCGCGTCAAGATTCGTTGGACGCCCTGGAGGAAGAACGCGACTTGGCAGCATCACGATCAGCGATTTATCAACAGGACTTGCGATGCTATCATAGCCGCCGAGTCAAAAGCCGAGTCTTTCAGGAGGGCGACTTAGTGCTCCGGTTGATTCAGGATCATATTGGTATGCATAACTTATCCCCTCCGTGGGAAGGACCTTTTGTTGTCAGCAAGACTCTTCACAATGGTTCCTACTACCTGGTGGATCTCCGCCCAGATAGGCCAACAAAAGAGTTTGAGACAACCCGGCCATGGAACATTGCCCACTTGCGGCCTTACTATACTTAGAGCCACTCGCTCCTTATCTATGTACAGAATTTAGTATTTATAATCTATTTTCATATATATATATAAAGGAATAAAGCCGACACCCACGAACTTCGAGGTTTCTACCGTTTCAGCTTCTTGAAAGCATGAGTCTTTATTGTTTCATAAGTCGTCCAAGCATGGACGCTATCAGCATCAAAGAGCATAAGTCGCCATGCTGCACTTATTTCAAAACTAGATGTTAGTACGCCGAAGAGTACCAAAGTTGCCACATTGCACGGTTCAAACATAGGCACCCTATATGGTTTTGAGAATTAAGTCGGCTTACTTGGGGATACTAGTTCCCAAGTCATTTTGCAGTAAGAGCATACACGCTTCTGTAATGCTATGTCCCACTTTTCCCTAATCATAGGTCACTTGGGGGGCTTCTTCTCATTGAGTTCAACCTGAATACCCTCTTGGTTGGCAAAAATTAACGCATTACAATGGTTATACTGGACTGTGCGTTTGGCGACTCGCCCTATGGTCCCATGTGCTCTTGGCGAGTCAATCCACTTTTTGGACCCTCAACTTGCCTTGGTTAAAACATGAAGGGTGCTAGCAGGAGAAGGGACATTGAAAATAGACAAACCATGGGTTCACTGAACCTGCTTCACTGAAGCTTGACTCGCGCCTGATCAGCCGGTCAAAACAACTCACGTTGTTGCAAAAGCCTTTCTCGGGTAGCACTAGAGTCTTGCAAACTCGTCCTCCCTGTCGTAACTCATTGAGCCGACGAACTTTATGACTATCTTTGTGGCATAGCCCAAGGGTTTCATAAAAACTCCATTATAAACTGTTGCGACTCATTGAGCCGGCTTATTGTTTTTCTCTGATAAACAGGGAAAGAGGTTTTTCTTGTCAAACATGGCAAAGCATTGGGCAAGGCGATTCACATTAATAAAGGGTGAAACTTTAAATGCCATCACAAGGTACAGTTATAATATTGTTTTCAAAATCCTAGACTATTACATGGCTTAGAAGGCCATACCAGGAGACATAACCCGGCCATAAGAGGATCAAAGTGTTCTCCGCGGGTGATCTTCATGTCAGTTTGACTCAAGCCGCCTCCGGATTATCCTGCCTCGAGCTTTCGCCATCTTTGATCTATAAGTCGCCCAATTTACAATTGCAATTGGTCAAGGCATGGAACTCGTCTTCGTCAGTCAAGATGGTGGATAGATCGACATCAGAGTCAAAAGAATTCTTACGGTGCTGCGAAGTCAGGACGGTGATTTCATACGAAGGAGGAGTAACCCGTTTGTTGTGCTCATCATAAGCCGCCTAATATTTGCCTAAATCCAGGCTGGTCGCTAGTTGAGTCGCCGCAAAGCGAGATTCTTTTACACAGCGGTGGTAATCCTCTTCGGTGAAATTTGACCCGTCATCTTTTAGCTCCGGAAATCCCCCAGTTACTTCTTCCGGCTTAAGTTCTGGAGCATAGGCCAAGCACCAGCTTAGGGCAGTTAGCGCTCCTTTGCGGGCAGCTGACCTCTTCAGCTCCTCTATCTGGATGGTAGTGTTGCAAACAGCCCATCATATGCTTGATGGATTTTACGGGCTCCTTGTTGCCCATGACGGCCTTCATGGTCATCACACCACCAGTGTACATATGCTCCGTCAAAGTGTAGATCGCCTTTAGCTTCAAAATACAAACATTTTGCATGGTGGCGGATCAAGGACCTATAGATAAGAAGCAGGATCGTAAGTTGTTACAAGGTCGTACAATACACTTTCAGAAGGAAGTAATTGATACTTACCAAACACAGCCTGGGTCATCTTGGAGATGTGATTTTTCAATCCGGAGAGCTCTTGTACGGTGTCTTTCAATTTTTCTTCAGCTTGTTCCGCCCTTTTCAAAATGACAGCTTGCTCAGCATGGGCCTTGTCTTGACAAATTTTGTGCTCTGCCTTCAATTTTTTCATGTCGGCTAGAGCAAGGCGAAGTTTCTCTTTAAACTTAGCTCGAGCATCCTGCTGCTCTGCCAGGCTTTGTTTCAAGCCGGCCACAGTTGAGTCGGCCCGAGTCAATGATTCCTGCAACAAACATCGGGAAAGCAAGTTTCAGGACCATTGCAAGCAACATCCCTCACACTTGGGGGCTAATGTATGATTCATTTTTTATAAGGTAATACCTTTAAGCAAGACCTGGCTCATCTTTAAAAAGATGGCCCGGCCCTTGGGGGCTACAGGCTGAAGCTCTTGTCCAACTACAAATTATAGATTCGACTCATCTTTAAAAAGATGACCCAGCCCTTGGGGGCTACAGGCTCAAGCTCTTGTTCAACTACAAACTACAGACCCGTCTCATCTTTAAAAAGATGACCCGGCCCTTGGGGGCTACAGGTTGAAGCTTTCCTTCAGGTTATAAACTAAAAGACCCGGCTCATCTTTAACAAGATGACCCGGCCCTTGGGGGCTACAGGTTGAAGCTTTTACTCCAAGTTATAAACTAAAGACCCGGCTCACCTTTACAAAGATGACCCGGTCCTTGAGGGCTACACGTTGAAAGATGGCACAAATGCACGATTCATCATGGATGACTCATCCTTTGGAGGGCTAATGGGAGGATATGTCAAGAAGGTTAAAAGGTATCATACCTCATGTTTTATCCGCATCATGTTGGCCAAGCCCTTTTCCATCTCATGGCTCGTCTCCAGGCGGCTCACAATACCAGAGTACAGTTCATCAAACTCCAATTTTTCATAATTGGAGAGCTTCAGCTTGGTGATATCTTTTTCTGCAAAGACTTGGGCAACTTCTGGTGCGTGTTTGGTTAAAACTGCGGTTGCAGGCTTAGAATAGCCGGTACGAGTGACCATGACTAAATCTGGGTCTTCAAGCGTCTTATGAGGACTGGGCGGGTTGATGTCTTCATTTACTTGCTTTTGAGGGCTTGGAAGGTTGACCTGGATGTCAGGGAAATCATCAAAGATATCTTCATGAGTCTCACCTGGTTCTTCTTGAGCCTCTGGGATGGAGGTAGTCATGCCAAACACTTCAGCCGTTTTGGGAGCAGAAGACGACTCGCCGGTTTTTCTCTTTTTTGCTTGAGGCCTAAGGAATGATGGTACCAAATGTTAAAATAGAAACATTGACACCCCAGGAAATATGTTAATAAAAGAACTTACCCCTGAAGATGGATCAATGGGGGAAGAGTTGAGGCCGCTGAGTCACCAGATGAAGGAGGTGAAACGTGTTGGGTGAAGGATTCAAAAACTCGGTAAATCACGAGAACAGTTTACACAGGAAGAAAGATGTTTATAGCAACGTACCTCGCTTTGACATTTGCAACTGGTTATTTTCTCGGGCAAGCCGGACAAGAGGTCCCCAGAGTTGCTTCGAGTATGACGCTTGGGTGTAAAACTCGCCTTCTTCAAAATGAAATTCGGATCCAGATAAGCATCCGGGTGAGACAGGGGAACTTTCCTACAGATTCGCCTGGCCGGCTTGGGAGGAGAAGAGTTTGAGTCGGAAGAAATGGAAATTACCTCGACATATTCATCTTGGCTCTTCAAGTCATCGTCCTATAAACATAGGTAGAAAAGCATGAGTACAGGTCAAATTACAGCAATAAAAACAAGAGAGCATTACCTCTGATTGTTCGTCGGCGGCCCGAGACTCGCCCACAATAGATGACTCATTTGCAGTCGCCTTGCCTTTGTTTTTCTTCTTCTTCGGGGCGGTTTGGTCGTTTTCTTGACGACTGTCTTGGGTTTTCGGGTCCAAAAGGCCGAAATCCTCTGATTGACATGATTAAAAGCTCACATCACAAACAACCATGAATATATCAAAAAGCTAGAAGGGCGACTTGGGATTTTTTACCTCTCGAGGTGGGTTAAAAATGCAGAAAGATTTGAGCCCGATTTTGGAGCAATTCTCAGCAGGCTCGCCACTCAGCTTCTTTATGATTTCGACAATGTCTTCTTCTTCAATACTCACGTTACAAAAGCACTAGGGGTGGTTTAAGTCGCCATTATGTTCACACATCAAGTCGTCCCGGCGGCTCAAAGGCATGATTCTACATTCCACCCAGCAGCGGATCAGATAAATCCCAGTGAGACCATTGACAGTGTCGTGGTTTTGTCACGACATATGTCCTCGTGAAAGGACTTAAAGATGGAGCCATTGCACCTTGGTGGTGACTCAAAGGGGGTGAGCAAAAGCGAGACACGGATTTACCCAGGTTCGGCCCCTCGTGAGGAGGTAAAAGCATACGTCCTGCTTTGCGTAGATTGATGATGGTTTCGATTACAAGGAGGGTGTAACTCGCCTGACCTAGCTCTCAATTCTCTAACTCACCTGACCTTTCCCCGGGACTCTCCTTTATATACAGGTCGAGGCCCTAGGGTTTACAAAGTCCTGCTACCATACACTTGGTAGTTTTCCTTATCTCTAAGTCGTCGTGCTCCTCACGACCCAGGGCTTCCTTGACGTTCCATCATCCATACGGTCTTCTCGGACCGCCCCACAACTTCTGGGCCATTAAACACATGACCAAAGGTGAGTCGCCCCGTTGGTGACCCGGCCCATTAAGGGCGGATTACCCACAGGTAACATCCCCAACATTAGGCCCGAGATTGTCTTGAATTCATTCGTGTCAATAAACTCCCTTCAATCTTGGGGCGACTCTCCTTATTTCCAGCCTTCGGTGAACGCTGAGCCGCCATTCGTGGCACTCTAACTTGAGTTTCCATACATCATTAAAGGGTGTCGCCTCAGCTCCTCGGTTCCAGTTCCCAAACACTGTAACTGTGTGTGAATATTTCGCCCATAATTGTTTATCCCGAAAATCTAGGCGCCATCAATGCGTCTACTGACTTGTCGCCTCGATTCCCGCATTGACAACCTCGTTTCCTGATCCTGCTCCTTAAATAACGAGATAAAGGGGAAGAGGAGCCTCGTCACCTACCCCCATTCCTCCTTCGTCTCTGCGCACCGGCCTCCCGATACCGTCTCTCAGCTCCAGCGTCCCGGCCTCATCCTCGGCTCCATCGCCTGGCACCATCCTCGGCTCCCGGAGTCTTTCTCCATCGACCGCGGCTCTCCCGGCGGCAAGGAACACGAAGGCCCGAACCTCTGTTCCCGGCGGCGATCCCCTGTCGTCAGGTACACTTCTTCCCTTTCCTAGGTGCAGACCAAGACCTCCATGGCCGTAGCTCTTAACTCCATGGAAGGATGAATACCTCTAGATATGTTAGATCTGCCCCCCATTGCCATGATTAGCTTCAGATTGCAATAGGCATCGACCATTTCAATCTCAACCTCCCGCTAGTTCAAACCTGTGCTATGTTGACAAGCCCTATAGTTGTACTATGCGCGCAGTTCATCGCCATTACCTCGGATGATATTTCCTTATTTTTTACCTGTCCGTAGATCCATAGCTTTTCGCCTATCCATAGGAACATGTTTTTTCACCCTTTAAGAATATTTCTAAGGACCAGAACGTTTTCAAGAGTCGCCTTTTAACTTCAGCCTTCATGGCGACTCAGTTTAATTACTGTAGTCACGACGCCCCTTTCTTTCAGTCTCGTGGGCGAGTTACTAAACCCTTTTGTGAACACCATGGACCCGTACCAGCGGGTTAGAATACTTTCTAATCTTTGCTGAGTCGCCTCCCCTCCATTTTTTTTGTAGTCATAGCCATCATGAAGTGTGATTGGTTGCCAACCAAAGTCGACGATGCCACACTCGAGAAATACGTCGAGGCGGGTCTCCTTGACAGTAAAGAGATTATGGGTTGGAGAACCGCCCCGGGCGAGCCGATTCCCAACCCGGGTCCAGGAGAAGTGGTGATCTTCACCGACTACCTCGAGCGTGGATTCAAGCCGCCTGGATCAAAGTTCTTCTGAGACGCCCTGCACTTCCTCAACCTTCATCCTCAAGACCTAGGGCCCAATTCCATCACCAATCTATGTCAATTCCAAGTCTTCTGTGAAGTGTATTTACAGAAAGAACCCTGGATCCCTTTGTTCTGGAACTTCTTCCACTTAAACCGCCAGACCGAGTTCTCAAACGGTCCTAACCATGAGCTTGGAGGGGTCAACGTTCAAAGACGCCGAGAGCGTGGATTCTCGGCAGTTCTTTTGCCCAGCCACCCCAAATGATGGGCCGAGTCATGGTTCCATTGCAAGAGCACTGCTCCACCAGGCGAGAACCCTATTCCGGGTTTCAGAGCGGATCGCTTGCCTATGGATTTCAAATTCCCTGACAAGCTTACTGAAGAAGAAGAGTCGGAGTTCATTCCACTTTTTTCAGATCTGAAATTCTTGTACAACAATGGGCTCATCGGGATCGACCTGTTCCGCTGCTGGATAGAGTGGAATATCCTTCCCTTGAGCCGCCGCGACGGGTTGATGTATGATTATGATGGCACTTTAGAGCATCCACAACGCGCTAGTCGCCGCCAACTTTCAGAGAGCGAAATCGTCGGAGTCATCAAGAGATTAACCAGCGAGTCTCTGGAAGAATGTGCCAAGATCGGCCTTAGAGGCTTCTGCCATACCAACCCGGTGCCTCCAGTAAGAATCTAAGCCGCCATTCGTCTTGTTTATACTTCAGCAACTTTCGTGGTTAAAGACCTGCCTTTGTGATACGTCTCAAACGTATCTATAATTTTTTATGGTTTCACGCTGTTATCTTGTCAACTTTGGATGTTTTGTTTACCTTTTATATCTTTTTTGGGACTAACTTATTAATTCAGTGCCAAGTGCCAGTTCCTGTTTTTTCTGTGTTTTTGACTCTTTTCAGATCTGATTTTGGAACGGAGTCCAAACCGAATAAAATCCCCAAAATAATTTTTTCCAGAACGGAAGAAGATCGGGAGACTTGAGGGCCAAGGCAGGGGGGCCACAGGGAGCCCACAAGCCATGTTGCCGTGGCTAAGGGGCCCGCGGCAACCAAGCTTGTGGCCTCCCTGGCGCTCCCCTGCCCTAGCTCTTTGGCCTATAAATTCCCTAAAATCCCAGAAAAAATCAGGGCATCCACGAAAACACTTTTCCGCCGCCGCAAGCTTCCGTTTCCGCGAGATCTCATCTGGAGACCCTTCCCGGTGCCCTGCCGGAGGGGACTTTGGAGCTGGAGGGCTTCTACATCAACATCATCGCCTCTCCAATGACTCGTGAGTACTCTAGTTCACACCTATGGGTCCGTAGTTAGTAGCTAGACGACTTCTTCTCTCTCTTGGATCTTCAATACAAAGTTCTCCATGATCTTCATGGAGATCTATCCGATGTAATCCTCTTTGGCGGTGTGTTTGTCGAGATCCGATGAATTGTGGATTTGTGATCAGATTGTCTATGAATTATATTTGAGTCTTTGCTGATTTCTTATATGCATGATTTGATATCCTTGTAAGTCTCTCCGAGTCTTGGGTTTTGTTTGGCCAACTAGATCTATGATTCTTGCAATGGGAGAACTGCTTGGTTTTGGGTTCATACCGTGTGGTGACCTTTCCCAGTGACAGAAGGGGCAGCAAGGCATGCATCATGGTGTTTCCATCAAGGGTAACAAGATGGGCTTTTATCATAGATATGAGATTGTCCATCAACATCATGTCATCTTGCTTAAGGCGTTACTCTGTTCTTTTGGACTTAATACACTAGATGCATGCTGGATAGCGGTCGACGTGTGGAGTAATAGTAGTAGATGCGGAAAGTATCCGTCTACTTGTTTTGGACGTGATGCCTATAGATATAATCATTACCTTTGATAACGTCATGACTTTACGCGGTTCTATCAATTGCTCGACAGTAATTCGTTCACCCATCGTCTACTTGCTGTCATGACAGAAGCCACTAGTGAACACTACGGCCCCCGGGTCTATTCACAACTATCGTTTCCACTTTCACTTTTACTTTGCTTTGTTTACTCTTTGCTTTCAGTTCTCACTTTGCAAACAATCTATAAGGGATTGACAACCCCTTCATAGCGTTGGGTGCAAGCTCTTTGTGTTTGTGCAGGTACTTGTGACTTGAACGCTCCTCCTACTGGATTGATACCTTGGTTCTCAACTGAGGGAAATACTTACCGCCGCTGTGCTACTTCACCCTTTCCTCTTCAAGGGAACACCAACGCAAGGCTCCAAGGCCGCGTGGAAATCCTTTGCATATTTGCCAAGGAAGTCCCTATAGGCGTAGTCGTAGCAGCAGGATTCTTGGCGCGTTGCGAGGGAAGGTCTATTGTCGCAGTAGCAGAAGGATTTCTGGCACCGTTGCCGGGGAGGAGATCTATCCAAGTAGGTGTCACAAACTCATCTCTTGCATTTACCTTTTTTGCCAGTTGCCTCTCATTTTCCTGTGCCCCACTTCACATTTGCCGTTTTCATTTGCCTTTCTCCCTTGCCGTTTTCATTTGCCTTTTGTCGTGTTCCTTTGCGTTTTTCTTTTACCCTTTGCCGGTTTTCTTGCTTGCTTGTGTTCTTGTTGGTTTGTTGAAGTCATCATGGCTGAAAACACCAAACTTTGCGACTTCTCGAGTACCAATAATAATGATTTTATTAGTACTCCGATTGCTCCCGCCACTAGTGCGGAATCTTATGAAATCAACGCAGCTTTGCTGAATCTTGTTATGAAAGAGCAATTCTCTGGCCTTCCTAGTGAAGATGCCGCATCCCATCTCAATACCTTCATTGAGCTTTGCGATATGCAAAAGAAAAGAGATGTGGATAATGACGTGATTAAGTTGAAGCTTTTTCCTTTCTTGTTGCGAGATCGCGCAAAAACTTGGTTTTCTTCTTTGCCTAAAAATAGTATCGATTCTTGGGATAAGTGCAAAGATTCTTACATATCCAAGTATTTTCCGCCGGCTAAGATTATCTCTCTATGTAATGATATCATGAATTTCAAGCAACTTGATAATGAACACGTTGCACAATCTTGGGAGAGGATGAAGTTAATGATTAGAAATTGTCCCGCTCATGGCTTGAGTTTGTGGATGATTATACAAATCTTTTACGCTGGTTTGAATTTCGCTTCTAGCAATATCTTGGACTCCGCGTCAGGTGGAACGTTCATGGAAATCACGTTAGGAGACGCTACAAAACTCCTAGACAATATCATGACCAACTACTCTCAGTGGCACACTGAAAGGTCACCTCATAGCAAAAAGGTACACTCTATAGAAGAAATTAACTCACTTCGTGCTAAGATGGACGAGTTGATGAATTTGGTTGCTAGTAGAAATTCCCCTTTAGATCCCAATGACATGCCACTATCTTCCTTGATTGAGAGTAGCAACGCTAGTTTGGACGTTAATTTTGTTGGTAGGAACAATTTTGGCAACAACAATGCTTTTAGAGGAAACTATGTTCCTAGGTCTTTTCCTACTAACTCTTCTAACAATTATGGCAATTCCTACAACAACACTTATAGAAATCACAACAAATTACCCTCTGATTTAGAGAGTAATATCAAAGAGTTCATCAACTCTCAAAATATTTTCAATGCGTCCATAGAGGAAAAACTAATCAAAATAGACGATTCGGCTAAGAGCGTTGATAGGATGTCTTGTGATATTGATGCTTTGAAAGTTAGATGTGCTCCTCCCAAGGTCAACTTGGATGAAACTTTAAAAGCTATGCGTGTCTTCAAGAATGAGAGCAAAGAAAGAACCGCCCAAATTCGCGCTAGGCATGAATGGTTTAAAAGGGTGCGTTCTAGTGATGCAAATCACGAAGACCTTAAAGTTCTTGGTGTGACTCCTCTTGAATCTTTGTTTTCGTGTGTCAAACCTATTGATGAAGGGGCTGGATATGAATCCACTTAGGTTGAAAAATGCCCCAATGATTCGGAGCCCACCTATCTTGATGGTAAAGGTGTAGAGAGTGGAGTAGAAGAAATCAAAATTTTGGGTAGTAATGAAACTCCCACTTTGGATTTCATGGAATTCAATTATGATAGTTGCTCCTTGTTTGAATGCATTTCCTTGATGCAATCCATTGCAAACTCTCCACATCCTTATAGCCAAAGCAAAGCCTTTACCGCACATATTGTAGATGCTATGATGAAATCTCTTGAAGAGAAGCTCGAATTAGAAGTCTCTATACCTAGAAAACATCATGATGAGTGAGAACCTACTATCAAAATAAAGATCAAAAACTATGAATGCAATGCTTTGTGTGATTTGGGTGCTAGTGTTTCCGCGATTCCAAAGTCTTTATGTGATATTCTTGGTTTTCATGAGATTGAAGAGTGTTCTCTTAATTTGCATCTTGCGGATTCTACTGTCAAGAAACCCATGGGAAGGATCGATGATGTTCTTATTGTTGCAAATAAGAACTATGTACCCATGGATTTCATTGTACTTGACATAGATTGCAATCCTTCATGTCCCATTATTCTTGGCAGACCTTTCCTAAGGACTATTGGTGCTATCATCGATATGAAGGAAGGGAATATTAGATTTCAATTTCCCCTAAAGAAGGGCATGGAGCATTTTCCTAGAAAGAAAATAAGATTGCCTTATGAATCTATGATGAGGGCTACTTACGGTTTGAGCACCAAAGATGACTATACGTGATTCCATCCCCTTTTGCCTAGCTAAGGGCGTTAAACAATAGCGCTTGTTGGGAGGCAACCCAACGAATCTATCCTTTTTATTTCTGTTTTGTGTTTTCCACACTTTCATAATTCTGTTATGATTGTTTTTTTTGTGTTTCTTTTTGCGTTTGTGCCAAGTAAAACCGTTATGATTAGTCTTGGGGATGATCGTTTGGTCATGCTGGAAAAGACAGAAATTTTTGCTCACGAAAATAATTCTTTTTTTCCTGTAAGAGCTTTTGAGTTGATTCTTTTTGCTGCTGATTGCTACGCAAATTCTTCACACTGTCCAAATGTTTCAGAATTTTTGAAGTAACAGAAGTATATGAAGTATACAGATTGCTACAGACTGGTCTGCTGTTAACAGATTCTGTTTTTGTTGAGTTGGTTGCTTATTTTGATGAAACTATGGGTAGTATCGGGGGGTACTAGCCATGGAAGATTGAAAATACAGTAACCTAACATCAACATAAGTAGAATTTAAGTTTTCTACAGTACCTAAGGAAGTGGTGGTTTGCTTTCTTATACTAATGTTATCACGAGTTTCTATTTAAGTTTCGTGTTGTGAAGTTTTCAAGTTTTGCGTGAAGTTCTTATGGACAAAAAGATAAAGAGTGGCAAGAGATCAAGCTTGGGGATGCCCAAGGCACCCCAAGTTGATTCAAGGATGCCGTAAAAGCCTAAGCTTGCGGATGCCCCGGGAAGGCATCCTCTCTTTCGTCTTCAATCCATCGGTAACGTTACTTGGGGCTATATTTTTATTCACCACATGTTATGTGTTTTGCTTGGAGCATATTGTATCGTAGGAGTCTTTTATTTTTGTTGTGTCACAATCATCCTGGCTGCACACCTAGAGAGAGATGCATGCACTCACCGTGATTTTGTCGAGCTTCACTTATATCCTTTGGTTAGACAATTCAGCTCACATGTGCTTCACTTATATCTTTTGAGCTAGTTGATTTTGCTCTGTGTACTTCACTTATATCTTTTAGAGCACAGCGGTGCGTGGCTTGGTAGTTGATCTATGCTTTGATAGTAGTCTCAAAAGGGGTAGTCATCCAAAGGGATATGAAAACTTCCACCTTTATGTGCATTGAATAGTTATAGAAGTTTGATTCATCTCAATTAGTTTTGAGTTGTGGTTGTGGTAATATTGAAGTTATATTAGTAAGGCGTTGGGGATCTAGAAATACTTGTGTTGAAGTTAGTGAATCCCGTAGCATGCACATATGGTGAACCGCTATGTGATGAAGTCTGAGCATGATTAGTCTATTGATTGTCATCCTTTGTGTGCGGTCAGGATCGCGCGATGGTTTATACCTACCAACCCTTCCCCTAGGAGTATGCGTTGAATGCTTTGTTTCGATTACTACTAAAACTTTTGCAACAAGTATATGAGTTATTCATGACTAATGTTGAGTCCATGGTTTAGATGCACTTTCACCTTCCACCGTCACTATCTCCTTTAGTGTCATGCAACTTTCGCCGGTGCACAAAACCACGCATATAGCCTCCCTCAAAACAGCCACCATACCTACCTACTATAGCTTTTTCAAAGCTATTCTGAGATCTATTGCCATACGACTACCACCATGACATGTACCACCACTTCTACATTGCCATTGCATGATCATAAGATAGCTAGCATGATGTTTCCATTGATGTCTATGCCATGCTAGATCATTGTCACGGTACACTACCGAAGGCATTCCATATAGAGTCATCATTGCTCTAAGTTTTGAGTTGTAAGTGTGATGATCATCATTTATGGAGCATTGTCCCATGTGAGGAAATAAAAGAGGCCAAAGATGCCCACCAATAAAAAGAGGGCAAAGAGCCCACCAAAAAAATGAGAGAAAAACAGAGAAGGGACAATGCTACCACCTTTCCACACTTGTGCATATTAAGCACCATGATCTTCATGATTGAGAGTCTCTCGTTTTGTCAAATTTTCATTATATAACTTGGCTTGTATATTCCAATGGTAGGCTTCCTCAAAACTGCCTTAGGTCTTCGTGAGCAAGCAAGTTGGATGCACACCCATTAGTTTTCTTTAAGAGTTTTTTCATACTCTTAGCTCTAGTGCATCATTTGTATGGCAATCCCTACTCATTCACGTTGATATCTATTGATGAGCATCTCCATAGCTCATTGATAGCCTAGTCAATGTGACCATCTTCTCCTTGCTTGCCTTGCAACCTCAACCACACTCCACACCACTTATAGTGCTAAAACCATGGCTCACGCTCATGTATTGCGTGAGAGTTGAAAAAGTTTGAGAAAGTAAAGGTGTGAAAACAATTACTTGGCCAATACCGGGGTTGTGCATGATTTAAATTCGTTGTGCAAGGATGATAGAGCATAGCCAGACTATATGATATTGTAGGGATAACTTTCTTTTGGCCTTGTTATTTTGAAAGTTCATGATTACCTTGCTAGTTTGCTTGAATTATTATTGTCTCCACGTCAATAGCAAACTATTGTTTTGAATCTAGTGGATCTGAACATTCACGTCACATAAGAGGAGTTACAAAGGACATCTATGCTAGGTAGCACGAAAGCATCAAAAATTCATTCTTTATCACTTCCCTACTCAAGGACGAGCAGGAGTTAAGCTTGGGGATGCCTCATACGTCTCAAATGTATCTATAATTTTTGATGGTTTCACGTTGTTATCTTGTCAACTTTGGATGTTTTGTTTACCTTTTATATCTTTTTTGCGACTAACTTATTAATTCAGTGCCAAGTGCCAGTTCCTGTTTTTTCTGTGTTTTTGACTCTTTTCAGATCTGATTTGGAACGAAGTCCAAAGGAATAAAATCCCCAAAATAATTTTTTCCAGAACGGAAGAAGATCGGGAGACTTGAGGGCCAAGGTAGGGGGCCCACAAGGAGCCCACAAGCCTTGTTGCCGTGGCCAGGGGGCCCCGGCAACCAAGCTTGTGGCCTCCCTGGCGCCCCCCTGCCCTAGCTCTTTGGCCTATAAATTCCCTAAATTCCCGGAAAAAATCAGGGCATCCACGAAAACACTTTTCCGCCGCCGCAAGCTTCCGTTTCCGTGATATCTCATCTGGAGACCCTTCCCGGTGCCCTGCCGAAGGGGACTTTGGAGCTGGAGGGCTTCTACATCAACATCATCGCCTCTCCAATGACTCGTGAGTAGTCTACTTCAGACCTACGGGTCCGTAGTTAGTAGTTAGATGGCTTCTTCTCTCTCTTGGATCTTCAATACAAAGTTCTCCATGATCTTCATGGAGATCTATCCGATGTAATCCTCTTTGGCATTGTGTTTGTCGAGATCCGATGAATTGTGGATTTGTGATCAGATTATCTATGAATTATATTTGAGTCTTTGTTGATTTCTTATATGCATGATTTGATATCCTTGTAAGTCTCTCCGAGTCTTGGGTTTTGTTTGGCCAACTAGATCTATGATTCTTGCACTGGGAGAAGTGCTTGGTTTTGGGATCATACCGTGTGGTGACCTTTCCTAGTGACAGAAGGGGCAGCAAGGCACGCATCGTGTTGTTGCCATCAAGGGTAACAAGATGGGCTTTTATCGTAGATATGAGATTGTCCATCTATATCATGTCATCTTGCTTAAGGCGTTACTCTGTTCTTTTGGACTTAATACACTAGATGCATGCTGGATAGCGGTCGACGTGTGGTGTAATAGTAGTAGATGCGGAAACTATCGGTCTACTTCTTTTGGACGTGATGCCTATAGATATAATCATTGTCTTAGATAACGTCACGACTTTGCGCGGTTCTATCAATTGCTCGATAGTAATTCGTTCACCCACCGTCTACTTGCTTTCATGAGAGAAGCCACTAGTGAACACTACGGCCCCTGGGTCTATTCACAACTATCATTTCCACTTTCACTTTTACTTTGCTTTGTTTACTCTTTGCTTTCAGTTCTCACTTTGCAAACAATCTATAAGGGATTGACAACCCCTTCATAGCGTTGGGTGCAACCTCTTTGTGTTTGTGCAGGTACTTGTGACTTGAACGCTCCTCCTACTGGATTGATACCTTGGTTCTCAAACTGAGGGAAATACTTACCGCCGCTGTGCTACATCACCCTTTCCTCTTCAAGGGAACACCAACGCAAGGCTCCAAGGCCGCGGGGAAATCCTTTGCATATTTGCCAAGGAAGTCCCTATAGGCGTAGCCGTAGCAGCAGGATTCCTAGCGTCGTTGCCAGGAAAGGTCTGTTGTCGCAGTAGCACTTTGTTTGTCAGAGAACTGATGTGTTTTGGAGGAGGGGTCCCAAAGTCGTCCCCCCAAAGTTCACCAAGGCGCCACCCAAGAAGAAGAAGACGGTGAGCAGGAAGAAAACTGCCATCAAAGATTCATCTTTTGTTGGCGACTTTCATGCAGACGAGGCAATTTCTGAGGTAAGGCTTTTTCCTTGTCCCTTCTCTACATGTTCCGACTTAAGTTTATACCGTATATCTTTTCATGTAGGGTGATCACGATGAGAGCAAGAATGATGCAGTCGAGGTAATTTCCATTTCTTACGACTCACCTTCTTCTTCCCCTAGACCAGCCAGGCGGATCTGCGGAAAAGTGCCCATATCTCATCCTCATGCTTATATGGACCCTGATTTCCTTTTGAAGAAAGCAAGCTTCACCCCCTCTCATAAGACCCGCAATCGCTCTGGCGACTTGGTCACTGGACTACCCGAGAAGACGACCGGTCGCAAACAGACCAGTGAGGTACGCATGTCTTGTTATATCTTTTGATGTGTGAAATATAACCCGCCATCCTTTTGACTTTCAAATCTTTGTCCTATCAGACTTCTCCTCCCTCATCTGGTGACTCAGCTATCTATGCTCTCTCGCCGATGGTTCGCGTGCAAGGGTAAGTTTACACTGTTAACCCAAGTTCTTTAAACCATAACATGTGCTTTTAACCTTGGCGCTTTATTGCAGGGCACAAGCAAAGAAAAGGAAAATCGGCGACTCTCCTCCTGCAAAACAATCATCTGATGCCTTAGGTGCGGGCACATCTATTCCTGAGGATGAAAGGGAGCAAAAGGTGGCTTGCGACATTCCTCCAGGCGACATTCCTGCACGCGACATTCCCGATGCCCGGGATGACTCGCCCGTCATTTTGAAAGAAACCGCTGGCCCGAGTAACCCGCCAAGCCCTCACAAGGAGACCAACAATCCAGACATCGTGGTCACCGGCTTTGGCTACTCCTCCAACTGTCGTGCTCTCCAAACATACATCGAAGGGAAGTCGCCTTTCTCCTGATGGCGACTCAGAACACCTCAAACTTCCTCAATACGAGAAGCTGGAGTTCGACCAACTATGCTTCGGCTTCACAACTCACCTAGAGAAGGATTTTGAGCTGAAGAAAAGCCTGCTCCGACTTATTAGGACCAAACACGAGGTATGCAGATATATGTTCCTATACTCATTAGCCTTCCAAGGGTCGGGTCATCTTTTTGAAGATGAGTCGGGTCTTTGCAGTAGAAAACTTCAACGTGTAGCCCCCAAGGGTCGGGTCATCTTTTTAGAAGATGATCCAGGTCTTGTAATAGAAAACTTCAACCTGTGGCCCCCAAGGGTTGGGTCATCTTTTTTAGAAGATGAGCCGGGTCTTGTAATAGAAAACTTCAACCTGTAGCCCCCAAGGGCCGGGTCATCTTTTTTAGAAGATGAGTCGGGTCTTGTATGTGGTATGACTTTTTGATAAAAAATCATACATTAGCCCCCAAGTGTCAGGAGTATTGCTTGCAAAAATTCTGAGACTTGTCTGGCCCAGAGTGAGGCGGCGGTAGCCGACTTAAAGAAAAATTTGACTGGTCAGCAGGATGCTTACTCTGGGCTAGAGGCTAAATTCTGCTTGCTGCAGGCCGAGTTAGAAAAAATGAAGGCTGACCAGGAGAAGTTTGAGAAGAAAGCCAACGCCGACCAAGCCGCCATGTTGAATCGTGCTGAACAAGAAGAAGAAAAACTGAAAGCCGCCCAACAGGAGCTGACTGGCTTGAAAAAGCATATATCCAATATGAGAGTCGCCATGTTTGGTAAGTTTGATCGCTGAACTTCTTTTGACTAACCGGGTTGGGATCAAAAAAAATCTCCAAATACTTATGCCACTGTTGCAGGTGCGCGAGCCGTCAAGCTGCCAGACGACCATGAGTCGGGGCTTAATCCCTCGTAATATTTCCTGATTCGCCCTCTCTACCTGTCCATTAGACTTGGGGTGCGCTCCCGCAGAAACATCAAGTCGGATATGCTCCCATGAGCAGAACTCTTGCATTGCACCTTTGGAAAGGTTGGTACCATTATCTGTAATGATACTATGTGGATATCCAAACCGGAAAATTAGCTTTTTCAAGAATTTGGCAGCCGTCTCGGCGTCGCAACTGCTAACAGGTTCTGCTTCCACCCATTTGGTAAATTTGTCAACCGCCACCAACAGATGAGTCTTTTTATTAGACGGCATTTTGAAAGGGCGGACCATATCGAGCCCCCAGACTACAAACGGCCAAGTGATTGGTATCATCCGCAATTCCTGAGCCGGCACATGCGTCTGTCGCCCAAACTTCTGGCAGCCATCACATCGGCGAACGATTTCCTCCGCGTCTGCGTGAGCCGTCAACCAATAGAACCCATGCCTGAAAGCTTTAGAAACCAAGGATCGCGATCCAGCATGATGACCAAAGTCGCCCGCATGAATCTCATTGAGGATCATACAACCTTCCTCAGAACAAACGCATCTTTGGAATACTCCTGAGGTGCTACGCTTATGTAACTCGCCATTATGTATGACCATAGATTTGCACCGGCGGATAACTTGGCGAGCTAGCAACTCATCGGCAGGTAACTCGCCTCTCGTGAGATACGCTATATAGGGAGTCGCCCAATCCGGAGTGGCGTGAAGAGCCGCCACAAGTTGAGATTCAGGGTATGGTACCGTCAGGTCTTCTTCCGAAGGCAGTTTTACTGACGGGTTATATAATATATCCAAAAAGACATTGGGAGGAACCGGCTTACGCTGTGAACCGAGGCGGTAAAGAGCGTCTGCTGCTTCATTAAGCTGTCGATCGATGTGATCCACTTGGTAGCCAGTGGAATGACCTGCCACGTCCGACACAGCCCGTCTGTAAGCTGCCATCAAAGGGTCTCGTGAATCCCAACTGCCACAAACCTGCTGCGCCACCAGATCAGAATGGCCCAAGCATCTCACTCTTGTGAGGTTCATCTCCTTGGCGAGTCGCAAACCATGAAGCAAAGCTTCGTATTCTGCTACATTGTTAGTACATGGAAACATGAGTCGAAGGACATAGCAAAACTTGTCACCGTGAGGCGAAGTTATCACCACACCAGCCCCCGAGCCTTCCAACTGTCTGGACCCATGAAATGTAGATGGTCCAATATGTAAGATCTGGCCTTTCCTCGGGGATTTGTAACTCTGTCCAATCATTGATGAAGTCCACGAGCGCTTGAGACTTTATAGTCGTCCGAGGTGTATATCGAATCTGATGAGGACCCAGCTCGATGGCCCATTTAGCAATCCGTCCAGTGGCCTCTCGGTTATGTATAATGTCGCCGAGGGGAGCGGAGCTGACGACTGTGACCGGGTGTTCCTGAAAGTAGTGCTTCAACTTTCGACTCGCCATGAAGACCCCAAAAAACCAACTTCTGCCAATGTGGGTAACGTTGCTTGGAGAGAGTAAGGACTTCGTTGATGAAGTATACCGGTCTCTGGACGGGGTATTCCTTCCCTTCCTACTTTCGCTCGACAACTATTGCCACGCTGACGGCTCTGGAATTAGCCGCAATGTATAGGAGCATAGGCTCTTTGTCTGCCGGGGCCGCTAGCACCGGCGGGTTAGCTAATTGCTGCTTCAAGGCTTCGAAAGCATCGTTGGCCTCATCTGTCCACACGAAACGATCGGTCTTCTTGAGTAGCTGATAGAGAGGGATGGCCTTCTCCCCAAGGTGACTTATGAAATGGCTCAAAGCCGCGATTCGACCCGCCATGCGCTGTACTTGGTTGACGTTGGCTGGTTTCCCAAGCGAAGTAATCGTGGCAATCTTCTCTGGGTTGGCCTCGATTCCTCGTTCTGACACCAAGAAACCGAAAAGCTTCCCCGCCGGGACACCAAACACACACTTGGTGGGGTTGAGCCTCATCTGGTAAACACGCAGGTTGTCGAATGTTTCTTTGAGATCTTCCAACAGCGACCCCTTGCGATGAGATTTGACCATGATGTCGTCCATGTAAGCGTGGACGTTACGGCCTATCTGGCTGTGTAGGCAGTTCTGGATGCAGCGCTGGTAAGTCGCCCCCACGCTTTTAAGCCCAAATGGCATGGACACATAACAGAAAGCTCCAAAAGGGGTTATGAAGGATGTCTTTTCCTGATCCGCCACTGATACGTCTCCATCGTATCTACTTTTCCAAACTCTTTTGCCCTTGTTTTGGACTCTAATTTGCATGATTTGAATGGAACTAACTCGGACTGACACTGTTTTCCGCAGAATTCCATGGTGTTGTTTTTGTGCAGAAATGGAAGTTCTCGGAACGTCCTAAAAATTTACGAAGAATTTTTCTGGAAAATATGAAAAATACCTACGCAAAGATCCACCAGAGGGGGTGGGCCAGTGGGCCACAAGCCCTATTGCCGCGGCCACCCCACCTGGCCGCGGCAACCAAGCTTGTGGGGCCCACGTGGCTCTGCCGCCCCCAATCTCAGCTCTATAAATTCACTTTCGCCTAGAAAAAATCAGAAGAGAAGATTTCATCGCGTTTGCGATACGGAGGCGCCGCCACATCCCGTTCTTCATCTGGAGGACAGATCTGGAGTCCGTTTTGGGCTCCGGAGAGGGGAAATCGTCGCCATCGTCATCTTCAACCTTCTTCCCTCTCCAATTCCATGAAGCTCTTCATCGTTTGTGAGTAATCTATTCGTAGGCTCGCTGGGCGGTGATGAGTAGGATGAGATCTATCATGTAATCGAGTTAGTTTTGACGGGGATTGATCCCTAGTATCCACTATGTTCTGAGATTGATGTTGCTACTACTTTACCATGCTTAATGCTTGTCACTAGATCCCGAGTGCCATAATTTCAGATCTGAAATTATTATGTTGTCACCAATATATGTGTGTTTTAGATCCGATCTTGCAAGTTGTAGTTACCTACTATGTGTTTATGACCCGGCAACCCCGGAGTGACAATAACCGGAACCACTCCCGGTGATTTCATAGTTTGAGGAGTTCATGTGTTCACCAAGTGCTAATGCATTGTTCCGGTTCTTTATTAAAAGGAGAACCTTAATATCCTGTAGTATCCTTTTGGACCCCGCTGCCATGGGAGGGATGGGCAATAGATGTCATGCAAGTTATTTTCACTAAGCATGTATGACTACACACGGAATGCATGCCTACATCACATTGACCAACGGGAGCTAGCCCCATATCTCTCCGTGTTATAAGTGTTGCATGACGAATATCATCCAAATGAATCACCGACCCATTACGTACGAGTTTGTCCCACTGCTGATGTTACTACTATCGCTTGCTACTGTGGATACTTGCTACTGATGTCACTACTGTTGTTCCTTGCCACTGTTGTTACTCGTTATACTGCTGCTACCTGCTACAATTTTGATTCGCTGGTCGTTGACGGGAAAAGACAATTTCCGTCAATGGGCAACTTCTGGCACCATTGATACAATCGTTAGGAATAGTCTATCGACAACAGATCGTTTCTGACACCGTTGTCATCATACTACTTTATTGCTGATACTTTGCTTGCAGATACTAATCTTTCAGGTGTGGTTGAATATGACACATTCAGCTGCTAATACTTGAGAGTATCCTCTCACCTCCTACTGGCGTATCAACAAATTTGGGTCGAATACTCTGCCCTCGAAAACTGCCTCGATCCCATGCGCTGGTTGGCCGTCAATAACATTCTTCAAGTTTCTATTGCCGGGGAGTGCTAGCAGCATTCTTCTGGTGTCGTTGCAGGGGAAGGTCTGTTGTCACAGAGTCAGCATTTTTCTGGCGCCGTTGCCGAGGAGGTATTGCTATATTCTCTGAGTCACTTGGGATTTATATCTGTTGATCACTATGAATAATCTGAAAGATCCAAAAACCAAAGTCTTGCCCTCAACTACGAGGGGAGGTAAGAAACTGCCATCTAGCTCTGCACTTGATTCACCTTCAGTTATGAGTAAGTCTGCGACATCGCCTCCTGCTAGAAATCTTGATATGTCGCATGTGCTTGATGATGCTTATGATGCTACTGCTAGAGATGCTATGCTTGATACTATGCCTGATGATGCTAGAGATGCTATTTTGCCTGATGATGCTATGCCTGATAATGCTAGAGATGCTATGCCTGATACTGCTTTGCCTGATGATGCTAGAGATGCTATTTTGCCTGATGATGCTATGCCTGATACTTCTAGAGATACTACTTTGCCTGATGTGCCACTAGGGGTATTCCTTGATGCTCATATTGCTAGAGTTACTGCCAATGCTCGTGATGCTTCTGAAACTGCCGATACTATTGAGATAGAACCTGCTTTTGCTCCTGCTAGATCTAGCTCTCCTAGATATGAATTGCCTGATATACCTGAGGGTTACATTATGGAGGGAGAGATAGCTGAGGATTTTCTTGCATGTAAGGATGCCTATGATGCTGAGAAATTACTTCTCAAGTGGAAGGAAAAATCTCTAAAAGCTAGGATGAAATACGACCCGAAGTTTGCCACTTCACCTATCTTTATCACCGGTAAGGATTATGAATTCTCTGTCGATCCTGAGATAATCTCTCTAGTCGAATCTGATCCTTTCCATGGTTATGAGTCTGAGACAGTCCTTGCCCATCTTACCAAACTACACGATATAGCCACCCTTTTCACGAGTGAGGAGAAGATCCGCCACTACTATATCCTTAAGTTGTTTCCTTTCTCTCTAAAGGATGACGCTAGAGCCTGGTTCACTTCTCTTGCTCCTGGATGTGTGAGTAGTCCCCAGGATATGGTCTATTACTTCTGTGAGAAATATTTCACTGCCCATAAGAAGCAAGCTGCCTTGCAGGAAATATACAACTTTGCTCAACTCAAAGAACAGAGTCTCCCACAAGCTTGGGGGAGGCTCGTCCAGCTACAGAATGCTTTCCCTGATCACCCTCTTAAGAAGAACGAGATACTTGATATCTTCTATAAAGGACTTACCGATGCCTCTAGAGAAAACCTAGATAGTTGTGCCGGTTGTGTTTTTAGGGAACGAACTGTAGAACAAGCTGAGACTCTACTGAACAACATCTTGATCAACAATAATGCTTGGACTATTCCCGAACCACCTCCTAAGCCAACTCCAAAGAAAAGAGGTATTCTATTCCTCAGTCCCGAAGATATGGAAAAAGCCAAGAAATCTATGCAAGAGAAAGGCATTAGATCTGAAGATGTCAAAAATCTACCACCTATCGAAGAGATCCATGGTCTCGATAACCCGATACAAGTAGTAGAAGTAAATTATCTACGTAGGTTTGATGAGAGTGATATTCCTTTTGATAAACCTGCTAGCCTATGCTTTGAATTTGACAACTTTGTTCCTAAACAACAGAGTTTCAATGATTATGTTAGCAGGCATTTGGAACAAAGCACTCGTATGCTTAGCCATTTAAGTGCTTGTGTAGACAGAAATGTCAATGATTTGAAGCTTCTGAGTAAACATGCCTCTATGATTACTACTCAGGTAGAACAAGTACTTAAAGCTCAGAATGACTTGCTCAATGAATTAAATGACAACTCTGTCAGAGTCATTACTAGAGGACGCAAAATGACTCAGGAACCTTTGTATCCTGAAGGTTATCCTAAGAGAATTGATCAAGATTCTCAAGGAATTAATGCAGATACACCCAGTCATCCTAAGAAGAAGAAGAAGGATGATAGAAACTTGCATGTTAGTTCACCAAATACTATCACACCTGAAGAACCAAATGATATTTCTGCGTCTGATGCAGAAACACAATCTGGTGATGAACATGAACCTGGTGACAATGTGGACAGCGATGTTCATAATGATGCTCAACCTAGCAATGATAAGGCTGTGGAGATTGAACCTACGGTTAATCCTGATAACCCACAACCTAAGAGATACGATAAGAATGACTTCACTGCTAGGAAGCATGGTAAAGAAAGGGAGCCATGGGTTCAGAGGCCTATGCCCTTTCCTCCTAAGCCATCCAAGAAAAAGGATGATGAGGATTTTGAGCGCTTTATTGAAATGATAAGACCCGTCTTTTTGCAGATGCGGTTAGTTGATATGCTCAAAATGTCTTCGTATGCCAAGTACATGAAAGATATCGTGACTAACAAACGGAAGATACCAGATCTTGAGATCTCCACCATGCTTGCCAATTACACTTTCAAAGGTGGAACTCCTAAGAAACTTGGTGATCCCGGAGTGCCCACTATACCTTGTTCCATTAAAGGAAACTGCGTAAGAACTGCCTTATGTGACCTTGGAGGCGGAGTTAGTGTTATGCCACTCTCTCTTTATCGTAGACTTGAACTGGATAAGTTGACACCTAATGAAATCTCTCTGCAAATGGCCGACAAATCAATTGCTTTCCCTGTTGCCATTTGCGAGGATGTGCCTGTTGTGGTTGCTAACGCCACTATCTTAACAAACTTTGTTATCTTGGATATTCCCGAAGACGATGCCATGGCTGTCAATCTTGGAAGACCCTTTTTAAACACTTCAGGGGCTGTTATAGATTCCAACAAAGGCAATGTCACTTTCCATGTCAACGGTAATGAGCATACTGTGCACTTTCCGAAGAAACGATATCAAGTACATTGCATCAGTGCTATCGAAAAAACTTCATCGATTCTTATTGGGAGCTTTGAATGCCCTATTCCTCGTGTCAAGATGAAGTATGAATTGCTTGTTGGGAAGATTCATATCCCCATTGAGGTGACTTAGTGGCTATTCGAAAATTTTCCATTCTCTCTTGCGATTTGAGAAAGTTTTGTCATAAGGATTTGATCAACCTCATTGACGGATTTCTTTCGATGACCATGAAATGGATGAACCAAAGAGTCACATACCTCTGTTTTAAGCTTTCACTTTCTGTTATTTAGAAGAAAAATGATAGATTTAGTTTAGTTTTTCCTGTTTTCTGTTTTAGCGTCCCGGAGAAAAGTACCTCAAAAATAAAAGTTCTCCGATGGTCGTGAAAATCTAGTATGATTTTTTTTGGAATATTTGAAAAATACTAGGACAGAGAGCTGGCCTGGGGGCCACCCCAGTGGGCCAAAATCCCTGTCACCACGGTCTACCTCCGTGGCCGCGGGGAGCAAGCTTGTGGGGTCCACAGGGGCCCCCTCCACTCACTCGAGCTCCCATGCTCTTCTTCTTCCTCCAGAAAAAATTGTTTCGCAGCTCAAACCCGTGTTCTTGCTCATTTGGCTATGATTTTCGATCTCCTTGCTCAAAGAATCATTCTCTGAACCGTTTTGGGGAAGTTACTCCTTGGTAAGTGACTCCTCCATTGGTCCAATTAGTTTTTGCTCTAGTGCTTTATCCTTCGCATATTCTTGCTACCTTGGTGACCCTATTCTTGAGCTTGAAATGTTGATTTTAGCTGGTCCCAAGTAGTTTTAGCACGTGATACGGTCTCTAGGCACTAGTAGGAGCAGTTGCTACGAGTTGGGTTAATCCTTACTCACTTTTCTTTCGAAGTCTCTAAAAAATTTCAGAATTTTTCAGAGCTAGAAAAGGAAAAAGATGAGGAGGTTCTTGAGAGGATCTTCAAGCCGTAACCCCAAGGAGAATGAGAAGAACCTCCCCAAGTACGTGGTTCCTCAAGTCACAGAAGTTCGAGCGTGCGAGTGGCCAAGTGATGATTTTTTACGCGCCGACGGGCTTTATGAAGACTTTTATTACTTGGTGGAGAACGCGGGTCTTACCTCGTACGTTGAAGATAAGTGCTCACAATACCTCCTCCTCACCAATATTTTCGTTCAAAACTTCAACTTTTATCCGAGGAAGAATCCTCCCATGGTTGAGTTCATGTTGTACGATATCCCCCAGTGCATGACGCTGCAGGTTTTTGCAATCCATGCAAATTACCTTATGTTGGGGATATTCATGATCCTCGTTCACGGGACTTGGAGGACTTCATAGGTACTATTGTTGTTGGAGAGGAGATTGGAGTGTCTCGCGCTAGAATTGCTAGCATACATTTTCCTGTGCTTCGGTACTTCTCATTATTTGTGGGAAAATGTCTGATTGGCCGTGGGGAGGCAGGATCACTTACCTCTCCAGACCTTGCGGTTTTGCGCGAAGGCCTTTATAGCACTAAGACTTATAGCCTAGGTGCTATTGTAGCTCAGCGGTTGAACACAAACCGTTCCAAAGGTGTCGTCTATGGAGGTATCTATGCTACTCGTCTCGCTAGACACTTTGAGATACCCATTAAACTTCGCAAGGAAGAAGAGATGCTTCTTCCTGAGAAATATCTGGATTATAACAGCATGGTTCGCCATGATTTTCTGGATAGAGATGCTAGTAGACGGATGATTTCTAACCTGGTATTTAGTCAGGGTACTCGAGGGACTATTACTTTGCCTGCTCCTTCTTTGTTCGATCTTCATGGAGGCAGGTACATTATTATGCCCTCGGACATCTACGCGTATTGGGGCTTGGCACAACCACAGGTGCCCGAGCCCGAGCCGCCAGTCGAGTACCAGATGCCAGTCTATCAGTGGGAGCCAGAGGAGCTCACGCAGCAGTGGCATCCACAGTCTGCTCCGGAGTATCCCGGAGATGTTTATTTCCCGCCTTGGGAGTAGACCAAGCTAGGCCAAAAGCCTAAGCTTGGGGGAGTACGTGTTCTCACCGACTTTACATTCATGCTTATGCTTCCGCTTTGTTCGCGGTGTTTACACTTTGCCACTGTATTATCCATGCTAGTTTATTTTCATTTTCTTGTTTTCTTGTTTTGTGTCCTTTTGAGAAAACCCCAAAAAGATTTTCTTTTCTTCTTTTTGCTTGTTGGGAGCTTTCCCGTGTAAATAGTTTTCTTTTTCTTTGGGTCAAGGTAGAAGATATTGGTTACAATGTTTAGTGGCTCTTGCATGCATACCAGTTTAGCTTTCAAAGAGCCATATTACTTTGTCTTCTCCTTTGTGTTTGCCTACAGTTTCAGCTTAGTCCATGGCACGAGCACGCTTATTATTTTTTACATCGTTCGATCGTGCAAGTCAAAGGTGATAACCCACAAGTATAGGCGATCAATTGTAGCCTTTCTCGATAAGTAAGAGTGTCGAACCCAACAAGGAGCTAAAGGTAGGACAAATATTCCCTCAAGTTCTATCGACCACCGATACAACTCTACGCACACTTTACGTTCGCTTTACCTAGAACAAGTATGAAACTAGAAGTACTTTGTAGGAGTGATAGGATAGGCTTGCAAGAAAGTAAAGAACACGTAAATGAAACTAGGGGCTGGTCAGAAAAAGAAACAAATACGAGTGTCTAACGAGTGTGGAAAAGTGGTGGTAGGAGTTGCGGAATTGTCCCTAAGCAATTGACTACGTTACTAGATCGATAGCAAGTATCAAGTGGGAGAAGCCTCTGCTAGCATGCCATCCCTTACTTGGAATTCTATGCACTTATGATTGGAACTATTAGCAAGCGTCCGCAACTACTAACGTTCATTAAGGTAAAACCCAACCATAGCAATAAGATATATTGGTCCCCCTTCAATCCCATATGCATCAATTGCTATGCTAGGTTTGAAGCTTCTGTCACTCTAGCCTGCCAATACATAGTCCTATCAACATACAACTAACCCTATGGTGTGATCCACGCACGCGATCATATGATGGGCACCAAAGGATAGCAACATAACCACAAGCAAATAAACCAATCATAGAAATTCATCAATCACCGATAGGACAACGATAATCTACTCAGACATCATAGGATAGCAACACATCATTGCATAATAATATGTAGCATAAAGCACCATGTTCAAGTAGAGGGTACAGTGGGTTGCGGGAGAGTGAACCGCTGAATATATATGGGGGAAGATGATGGAGATGTTCGTGAAGATGACGGAGGTGTTGGTGTAGATCGCCGTCACACGATGATGTCCCGGGCGGCGTTCTGGCGCCGCCGGGAGAGAGGGGGAGAGATCCCCCCTCCTTATTCTTCTTCCTTTACCTCCTCCCTAGATGGGAGAAGAGTTTCCCCTCTGGTCCATGGTCTCCATGGCGGCGGAGGGGCGAGAGCCCCTCCGAGATTGGATCTCTCTCTGTGTGTCCTTCTGTTTCTGCGCTCCCAGATTCTGCGTTTCACCGTTTCTTAAATTCCCGGAGATCCGTAACTCGTATTAGGCTGAAATTTTAACACGACTTTCTTACGGATATTATCTTTCTTGCGGCGAAAGAAGGGCTCCAACCGCCTTAAGGAGTGTCCACAAGCCTGCCAGCCTCCGCCATACCACCTGGTGGCGGCTACAGGGCTTGTGGGCCCTCCGTGCATCGCCTCGTGTTGATTCTTCTTCCCAAAAATCATAAATATTCCAAAACAAATCTCCGTAAGTTTTTATTACGTTTGGACTTCGTTTGGTATGGATATTCTGCGAAACAAAAACATGCAACAAATAGGAACTGGCACTGGGCACTGGATCAATATGTTAGTCCCAAAAATAGTATAAAAAGTTGCCAAAAGATATGAAAGTTGTAGAATATTGGCATGAAACAATCAAAAATTGTAGATACGACGGAGACGTATCATCATCCCCAAGCTTAATTCCTGCTCGTCCTCGAGTAGGTAAATGATAAAAAAAGATAATTTTTGATGTGGAATGCTACCTAGCATAATCTTGATCATATAATCTAATCATGGCATGAATACTAAAACACGAGTGATTCGAAGCAATAGTCTATCATTTGACATAAAGACAATAATATTTCAAGCATACTAACAAAGCAATCATGTCTTCTCAAAATATCATGGCCAAAGGAAGTTATCCTTACAAAATCATATAGTCTGGCTATGCTCCATCTTCCCCGCACAACGTATTTAAATCATGCACAACCCCGGTTTTAGCCAAGCAATTGTTTCATACTTTAGTGTTCTCAAACTTTTTCAACTTTCACACAATACATGAGCGTGAGCCATGGACATAGCACTATAGGTGGAATAGAATATGGTGGTTCTGGAGAAGACAAAAAGGAGGAGATAGTCTCACATCAACTAGGTGTATCAACGGGCTATGGAGATGTCCATCAATAGATATCAATGTGAGTGAGTAGGGATTGCCATGCAATGGATGCACTAGAGCTTATAAGTGTATGAAAGCTCACAAAAGAAACTAGTGGGTGTGCACCCAACTTGCTTGCTCACGAAGACCTAGGGAAATTTTGAGGAAGCCCATCATTGGAATATACAAGCCAAGTTATATAATGTAAATTTCCCACTAGTATATGGAAGTGACAACATAGGAGACTCTCTGTCATGAAGATCATAGTGCTATTTGAAGCACAAGTGTGGAAAGAGGATAGTAGCAATTGTCCCTTCTCTCTTTTCTATGATTTTTTGTGGGCTCTTTGGTCTCTTTTTTTATTTTTTATTTCTTTTATTTTGGTGGGCATCTTTGGCCTCTTTTTTGTAAATGGGCTTCGCTGGCCTCTTTTATTTCCTCACATGGGACAATGCTCTATTAATGATGATCATCACACTTACAACTCAATACTTAGAGCAATGATGACTCTATATGAAATGCATTCGGTAGTGTATCGTGACAATGATCTAGCATAGTAATGACATCAAAAAATGGACAATCCATGGAAACATCATGCTAGCTATCTTACGATCATGCAATGGCAATATGGAAGTGGTGGCACATGTCATGAGATGGAACGGTGGTAGTTGCATGGCAATATATCTTGGAATGGCTATGAAAATGCCATAATAGGTAGGTATGGTGGCTGTTTTGAGGGAGGCTATATGGTGGGTGTAATGCACCGGCGGAAGTTGCGCGGGACTAGAGAGGCTAGCAATGGTGGAAGGGTGAGAGTGCGTATAATCCATGGACTCAACATTAGTCATAAAGAACTCACATACTTATTGCAAAAGTCTATTAGGCATTGAAACAAGGTACTACACGCCTGCTCCTAGGGGAAAGGTTGGTAGGAGTTAACCATCACGCGATCCCGACCTCCACACAAAGGATGACAATCAATAAATAAATTATGCTCCGACTTCATCACATGTAACATCCCAATTTTCCTAATTGGGAATGTTTTACATTGTAGTTAAGCATCTATGCATATTGATTGAAATAAATTTTGGCACGAGTGCCAAGCTGGCCAAGATATATATGACGAGGATCGTATGTCTGCACGGAGTACCGAAGAGCATTGTGTCAGATAGAGGGACTCAGTTCACATCAAAATTTTGGCACCAACTGCATGAAACCTTGGGAACGAGATTGGAGTTCAGTACAGCTTTTCACCCGCACACAGATGGACAGGCCGAGAGAGTCAATCAGATTCTGGAAGACATGTTGAGAGCTTGCGCGCTAGACTATGGGTCTAGTTGGGATGACAATTTACCTTATGCCGAGTTCTCATACAACAACAGCTACCAGACCAGTCTGAAGATGGCCCTTTCGAAGCTCTACACGGAAGGAGGTGCAGAACACCGTTGATGTGGGATGGAGTTGGAGACCGACAACTTTTGGTCCCGACCTTATCCGAGATTCTGAAGAGAAGGTCAAGCTTATTCGTGACCGACTCAAGATAGCTCAGTCCAGGCAGAAGAGTTATGCTGACAGCAAACGCAAGGAAGTAACGTACGAAGTAGGAGACCAAGCATATCTTCGGGTGTCTCCACTCCGAGGAATCAAGAGATTCGGTGTGAAAGGAAAATTAGCACCTCGTTTCATTGGACCCTACAAAATCCTTGAACGTAGAGGCAAAGTTGCATACAAACTGGAACTGCCGGAAGGATTGTCCGGAGTTCATGATGTCTTCCATGTTTCCCAGTTGAAGAAATGCCACGCTAAGATGGTCGATGTTCCGTTGAGAGATACAGTACCCCTAGAGGCCATACAGCTTGACAGTGAGCTTACGTATGAGGAGAAACCCGTCAGGATTCTCGAGACTGCCAACAGAGTCACCCGCAGCAAGGTCATCAAGTTCTGCAAGGTGTTGTGGAGCCACCACACCGAGGAAGAAGCCACCTCGGAACGAGAAGAGGATCTTCGTCGAGACCACCCGCACCTGTTTTCTAGCAAACCCGAATCTCGAGGGCGAGATTCATCTTAAGGTGGGTAGGTTTGTAACATCCCAATTTTCCTAATTGGGAATGTTTTACAATGTAGTTAAGCATCTATGCATATTGATTGAAATAAATTTAGCACTTGAAATTCTTTCGTCTTTTGATTTGCATTTCCATTTTTCCTCGCACGAGAAATGCCCGGAGAAATACTCTCTTGCACGCAAGAGAGAGAGCGGAGGAAAATGACCCTCCAAAGTGCGGGAAATTTCTGAAATATTTGAGCCAAGAAAATACAAAGTTTATGGCAAAAATATTTACAAAAAGAAAATAAAGCATTTTGAGGAATTTCTGAAAAAAAACATTTTTTTTAAAGTTTTTATTTTTGCTTTGGAAAAATGTTATTCGGGTAGAGGATATTTTTCTGATTTTTTTGGTATATAATACCCTATACTAAATATTTTTATTTATTTCCTTTTATTCACATTTATTTTTCTGTTTCGGAATAGGTTTAAAAATAGGAAAGTTTTAGCCGCCGCCCTGAGCGTTTAATAGGCATTGGACTGAATCCCCCGCCGCCAGGGAATGAATCCCTTACATTGCGGCCGACCGCCCCTTCCTTCCCCGCTCTCTCTCACTTCCCTGCGGACCCCACTGGCCGAGCCACTCCACCCCGTCGGCCATCTTCTTCCTCTTTCCAAAATGCTGCCCGACACCGAGCCCTCCCAGGAACTCGGGATTCCTTCCCTGATCCACCTCTCTCCTTCCTTTCCTCTCCCCTCCTGGCCTATAAGTACTGCCGCCCCCGGCCGCCCCCGTTCCCACCCCGTCCTCGCCGAACCGCCGCCGCCCCAAGCCTCTGCAGCAGCCTGCCGAAGCTGCCGAGCTCCTGCACCTTCGGCCCCCTGGAGCAGCGCCCCGTCAGCCACTCCTCGCTCCGCTCGACGCCCCCCCCCCCCTTCGCCGGAGGACTGCCGCCGCCGCCGCCCCGTCTCCTCCACCGCCCCCCGGAGCCCTCCCCTCACTGGCGACCACCCCTTCCTCGTCGAAGTAGACATCCCACTGCCGGTGAGACTCCTCTCCTCTCTGTTGTTCTTCTTTTTCTTTTGTAGCCCTTAGATCATTATTAGATGGTGTAGATTAGATCCTTAGAATACCCTTTCGGTTTAGAGTAGAAAACCGGCGGTTTTATTTCACTTAATCTTTTAGCCAGCAAGTTTTTGTTAGCCTCGGCCGTTTGTTCCAAACGTTGCAACAAACATCTCCCGCAGCCTATCACAGCACGCCACGTCTACCCCCCGTTAGTTAGCTAGTTATTTTCATTTTTCTGCCTGATTGCAAAAACAGAAAAGTTTATGTTTTGTTTTGGCCACAACTTTTTATCCCGAAGTCCAATGACATTGATTCTTGTTCCAGTAGACTCCAATTTTCCTGTAGTTTTTAAAAACATATAATTTGTCTATGTTTGAAATTTTCAAATATAAGTTAGATCATATTTAGTTTAAACCTTGTTTTGCCTATTCCAGGAGTTTAAAAAATGATTTTGAGTTGATTCTTTTTGCTACTGCTTCCTAGTGATTAAATATTACTGTGGTAGAAGTTTAAAAAAATTTAAAGTATTTTTAATGGTGTTTTCAACAGAAACAAGTTTCTGCCATACCGGCGCGTGATGAATTCTTTTACTTAGGCTTTAGCAAATCCTTACTTGTGATGTTATTTCTACTTGTGGCTTGATTGAAGTGCTTATGGTGTGTTTTGTGTTTGTATCGGTAGATCATACGGAGTGCGAAGCGTGTTACTTAGAAGCGCTTGAGCAAGACAACTATCATCAAGGCAAGTCATTTTGATCATGTTATTTACCTATGTTTTCGATGCATGGTAGATCACCTTTCTTTGCCCAATTGCATGCTGCCTAGGTACTTGGAAACTTTAGTATAAGTTGTAGTATCATGTGGTAGGCATACAACAACCCCGATACTTGGCCCCGGGGCGACAATGTTATATTTGCTATGCTTGAGTAGACGGGTTTTCGGTTGAGTGCATAACATGAGTGATGCGAGGTTGATATAATAATCAAGACCGGTTAAGACAATATTTTCAAGACCTCGGACGCAATGCAACTCTGGGTGAAGGACGGTTGATCGGCTCCCTGGAGAACCCAGTGGATGCCCGGGATGCTGGAGAGGCCATGTCATCCTGCGGAAAGCTTCACCCAGGCTCGAAGAGACGGATGGAGACTTCAAGACTCAAGGCTTACCTGCACAGCCACAAGTCATTATGGGCTCTGGCTTGGTTGGACAACGCGGCGACTCTGGACAGGCGGTGCTAGCAGATGTAGAAGAACGGTAGGAATGGATGGGCACCGACAGGGATTCAGAGGGACCCGTTGAAAGACCATGTTTTGATCATCCGGTCTTCAAACACCCTGAAGTGCGAGGACAAACCCGGAGGCGATCAAATCGTGTGGGGAACGTGTGCAAAACTCTGCAGAGTGCCCAACCTAATCGATTAGCCGTGTCCACGGTCATGGACAACTTGAGCCGAAGGCATTGAATTTCCCCTGAACTCTCGACACAACTTAATAATGATGTGGGTGTTAACAACTATTCGGGCACGAGAATTGGTTGGCGGAACCATCTCGTTAACAATAAACAATGTAGTAATATTTTGCTTCCAGCCCCTCTTGTTGTAGGATAAAACTGGCTTTATGCAAAACTTAGCCCCACCGGCCAAATATGCATGTAGAGATAGTTGATTATTATTTTACTCCTCTCTTTGATGACTTGCCGGCATATTCAATATGCTGACCTACACGGCTGCAACGTATCATGTTGCAGAGTACTTTTCCGACCAGGAGTGAGGCTACGATCTACGCTCAGCGACATGCCCTTGGAGTCGGATGGACTCGTCTACCTGATGCTTCCGCTAGTCTTCGTTAGATATCTCATGAGATGGCCTTCAGCCACTTTATTGTAATCCTTTATTGTAATAAAGTACTCTTTATGAGATTTCGATTAATAAAGCTGTGTGATTGAACTCTTGAATATATACATTATGTACTGTGTGTGTACCAGCATGATCTTGGGATGATACGGAAACACCAGAGGCTTGACTCGTCTTGAGTCGGGTCGCTACAAAAATGGTATCCAGAGCACACACTGACCTTAGGACGTAACCTCTAGGAATGGAAAAGCCTTAGGAAGAAAACTATTTTCTCTTATGTCTATAAATCTTCTATTTCCTCTTCTGAACATTTCTGACTTCTCTCTGATTTTCCAATGTTTAGATGGCCACCTTCATCCCTGTTAAGTTCACAGAGTTTTGCCAGCCCGACACCACTATGCCGTTCGGAAAGGAGCTGGTGCAGATCACCAAGGACTTGAGGATTGCTCTACCGACTATCACAGGGAAGCCAACTTCGTCTTACCCGGAGGATTCATGCTACAGGATCGAGGTGCACGTTCCCGGAAGGACATTCCAGCCGCGCACTGAGCCGATGGATTTCAAGTTCATCGCACCCAACTGGATTCTCGGAAGGGACATGGTGATCCATTGTGCACTCGGACGTATCAAGGAAGAATACAAAGGCTGCCCTATTTCTCCAGACCAATTCACCGTATCCCGGAGAAACGAAGACGGAGAAATCATCTCAAGCAAGACCAAGGACGCTCTCTTATCTTATGCTCAGACCTTGGAGAAGCACAGCGGGACTCTGGAGCATCGTGCGATCAAGGACGCCAGGAAGATCAAGCAACTGTCACTCCGCGAGCTTGAACTCGAAGAAGCAGCCCGGGAAGCCCACTATGAACATGAACTAGAGGTGAAGGACTTTCTGGAGCGGATCAAGAAGCTGAAGACTCGAGTTGCATACCTGGAGGAGGAACTGGACATGGGCGAGAACCTTCATCCCGAAGGAGACATAGCCCCCTTGATCAGCAACGACGAGGACTATGAAGAAAGCTCCACCGAAGGACCCATCACCATGCTTTTCTGAGGAGGACACTTCGACTAGACCACCAAATTTACTTTATCGTTATACGTTTTAGGCCGATGTTTAGGATTATTGAATTTTGTATCCTCGTGTGAACCTTTGTGATGGTATTTGAATAAAATGTGTGGTGTGATACTTGTGTGTTGCATTCATACGGGTAGTGTAATTACTCTTAGACCATTGTTCTATGCTAATCTCACCCCTCCACAAACATCAGATGCCTCCGAGACGTGCCCCTGAGTCCAACTTCCCGCCGGAACTCACCCAGTTGATCCAGCAACAAAACACCCTGATGCAGCTGATCATCCAGAACCAGAACAATAACAACAACCATCATCCACCCCAGGCTGACAATCTCACCCGTTTCCTGAGGTTGAACCCTCCAACTTTCTCCAGTAGCATTGAGCCCATTGTGGCAGATGATTGGCTCCGCAAGATGGAGCGTGAACTTATCACTGCTGGTTGTTCTGAAGCTGAGAAGGTGCGTTTTGCCGCGCATCAACTTGAAGGCCCTGCAGCTGCTTGGTGGGAGAACTACACCACCACTTACCCCATTGCTGGAGTCACTTGGGAGCAATTCAAGCAAGCCTTCCGCACCGAACATGTCTCAGCTGGTGCAACGAGTCTGAAGAAGCGTGAGTTTCTCAACTTACGCCAGGGGAATCGCTCTGTGGCCCAGTACGTTGATGAATTCAGCATGCTCGCACGTTATGCACCTGGAGATGTGGCCGATGATGCGGCCAAGCAGGAAAAGTTCTTGGAGGGACTCAATGATGAACTGAGCATTCAGTTGACTGTAGCCACCTTCAACAACTACCAGGAGCTGGTTGATAAGGCCCTCATCTTGGAGGGGAAACACCAGCAGATGGAGAACCGCAAGCGAAAGTATGGGGTTGGAAAGTTCAACTCCGGCACTCAGAAGAAGCCTCGCTACACCCCCTATTCAGGGAATACTGGGACTGGATCCGGTAAGTTTGGAGGACATGTTCAGCATAACCACCCGGTGCACAACCATGGAGGCCACAACCATATAAAGATATGCCCCTCTCTAACAAATATAAGTGAAGCAAAAGAGCATTCTACAAATGGCGGTTTTCTGTGTGTAGGGAAACAGGCAATCCAAACTTCAAATAATATAAGTGAAGCACATGAAGCATTCTATAAAGACAACCAAGGACTATCTCATACCAGCATGGTGCATAAAATAAAAAGGAAAAATAAACACAAAAGACGCTCCAAGCATTTGCACATATCATGTGACGAATTAAAATATAGCTCCGAGTAAAATTACCGATAGACTATAGACGAAAGAGGGGATGCCTTCCGGGGCATCCCCAAGCTTAGATGCTTGAGTCTTCCTTGAATATTACCTTGGGGTGCCTCGGGCATCCCCAAGCTTAGGCTCTTGCCTCTCCTTATTCCTTCATCCATCGTGCTCTCACCCAAAACATGAAAACTTCAATCACACAAAACTCAACAAAACTTCGTGAGATCCGTTAGTATAATAAAATAAATCACCACTTCAAGTACTGTTATGAACTCATTCTAAATTCATATTACCATTATATCTACTGTAATCCAACTTCACCATGGTTCATACCCCCCGATACTACCCATAGATTCATCAATATAAGAGAACAATGCATAGAAAACAGAATCTGTCAAAACAGAACAGTCTGTAGCAATCTGTATATTCCGTATATCTCTGATATCTCAAAAAATCTGAAAAACTACGAACGTATGGAAAATTTGCATATAAATCAGCAGAAAAAAGAATCAACTCAAAATCTCTTCCATAATAAAAATGCAAATTAATTTCGTGAGCAGAAAGTTTCTGTCTTTTCTCAGCGTGATCAAACAACTATCACCCAAACTAATCGTAAAGGCTTTGCTTGGCACATTATTTTTAAAAACACAAAGGAATTGTACAAGGGGATAATTATTTTTGTGAGAAACTTCCATGAAAAATTCTACATTGTTTCCATGAGCATGAACACAGGTGTTCAAGGTCGACCCTCACTTCCACAATGCATCACCTTTCAATCACTTCACTTTTCGAAAAAGTTTTAAGTTCCCCTCTATATTTTGTTTTTGTTTTTAAACTAAATAAAAGCACTCAACAGAAATAAGTGACTCTCTAAAACTTCCGGGTTGTCTCCCGGGCAGCGCCTTCTTTAAAGCCATTAAGCTAGGCATAAAGTGCTCAAGTAATGGATCCACCCGGATCCCAAGGTATATCAAAGCCAATTTTAATTAGCAATGATTTGAAATTTAATAGTGAGCACAAGGTAACATATATCAAGAAATGACGAAGTCTAACTCTCTTCCTATGCATTGGCATGTCATAAAAGAACAATTCATGCACACCAAGTAAAGGCCAATACATAGCATAAGCAGTTTCTTGCAATTTTATCGTATTGGAAACATAGAGAGGTGGAGATATAGTTCCTCTCTCATAATAATTGCAAGTAGGAGCAGCAAGCACATGCATATTATATTCATCAAAATCATCATGTGTAACATAAGGAACTATAGCTAGCTCATCTTCATAAGCATCATTCATATTGGCATCATGGCCACAAGCATAGCAAGCATCAAGTTCATCAAAACGGGATATTTCAAACGAATCCAAGGTATCATAGCATTCATCCTTCGGTAAGAACAAAGGGAAATTAAATAATGTATGAGTAGAAGAGTTACTCTCATTAGAAGGTTGACACGGGTAGCTAGTCCGTTCTTCCTCCTTTTGTTCTTCGCTCTCCTCTTCATCTTTTTCATCTAATGAGCTCACAATTTCAGCATTTTCTTCTTCCATAGTTTCCTGCAAAATAATATTCTCTTCTTGGGCAGCATAGGATTTCTCCTTAAATCATTCAATATGGGCATTATATTCATAATTAGCATAACAATAACGAAGCATAGCCAAATTTTCAGATCGGTAAGGAGCATCATCATTATCATCACACCTTTTAAACAGAGCCTCAATTTCATAAGCACCCATAAAAGCAACAAACTCTTCTATTTGATCCACATCATAGTAATCATATATACCATTAGCATAAGAAGCCAAGGTTCTATGATCATTAAACTCACAAGAAAAGGGAAGGTGTGGAGCCTTCGTCCTAGAGCAACAAGTAACACCATATCTCTTGCATAGTTCCCAAGCATACCATTTCAACAAATGGATTTGATCCCATAAAATTTTTCCTTTTTGAGTCAAGATATAATACCTAAAGTATTCACGTTGATCCAACGTGTATCCCATTATATAATTGAATGGGGCTTTCTCAGGATTATTAAAGAAGTGCATAATATTTTCCACATAACGAGCATCGAGGGTTTTAGGAGGTTCCCCATCTCCATGAGTAGCAAGTACACCTAATTTTTTTTGGTATTTCGTGTTCCATATCCATAACTAAAGATAGAGAACAACTTAGAACAGCAAATAAATCTACTTAGTGATAAAGCAAACAAGCACACACGAGGATATTCACTCCACGCTATTGCTCCCAGGCAACGGCGCCAGAAAAAGGTCTTTATAACCCACAAGTATAGGGGATCAATTGTAGCCTTTCTCGATAAGTAAGAGTGTCGAACCCAACGAGGAGCTAAAGGTAGGACAAATATTCCCTCATATTCCATCGACCACCGATACAACTCTACGCACACTTTACGTTCGCTTTACCTAGAACAAGTATGAAACTAGAAGTACTTTGTAGGAGTGATAGGATAGGCTTGCAAGAAAGTAAAGAAAACGTAAATAAAACTAGGGGCTGGTTAGAAAAAGAAACAAATACGAGTGTCTAACGAGTATGGAAAAGTGGTGGTAGGAGTTGCGGAATTGTCCCTAAGCAATTGACTACGTTACTAGATCGATAGCAAGTATCATGTGGGAGAGGCCTCTGCTAGCATGTCATCCCTTACTTGGAATTCTATACACTTATGATTGGAACTATTAGCAAGCGTCCGCAACTACTAACGTTCATTAAGGTAAAACCCAACCATAGCAATAAGATATATTGGCCCCCCTTCAATCCCATATGCATCAATTGCTATGCTAGGTTTGAAGCTTCTGTCACTCTAGCCTGCCAATACATAGTCCTATCAACATACAACTAACCCTATGGTGTGATCCACGCGCGCGATCATATGATGGGCACCAAAGGATAGCAACATAACCACAAGCAAATTAAACCAATCATAGCAATTCATCAATCACCGATAGGACAACGATAATCTACTCAGACATCATAGGATAGCAACACATCAGTGGATAATAATATGAAGCATAAAGCACCATGTTCAAGTAGAGGGTACAGCGGGTTGCGGGGGAGTGAGCCGCTGAATATAGATGGGGGAAGATGATGGGGATGTTGGTGAAGATAACGGAGGTGTTGGTGTAGATCGCCGTCACACGATGATGTCCCGGGAGGCGTTCCGGCGCCGCCGGGAGAGAGGGGGAGAGAGCCCCCCCACCTTATTCTTCTTCCTTGACCTCCTCCCTATATGGGAGAAGGGTTTCCCCTCTGGTCCATGGTCTCCATGGCGGCGGAGGGGCGAGATCCCCTCCGAGACTGGATCTCTCTCTCTTTGTCCTTCTGTTTCTGCGCTCCCAGATTCTGCGTTTCACCGTTTCTTAAATTCCTGGAGATCTGTAACACCGATTGGGCTGAAATTTTAACACGATTTTCTTCCGGATATTATCTTTCTTGCGGCGAAAGAAGGGCTCCAAGTGCCTTAAGGAGTGGCCACAAGCCTGCCAGCCGCCACCGTACCTCTTGGTAGCGGCTACAGGGCTTGTGGGCCCTCCGTGCATCGCCTCGTGTTGATTCTTCTTCCCAAAAATCATAAATATTCCAAAAAAATCCCCGTAAGTTTTTATTACGTTTGGACTTCGTTTGGTATGGATATTCAGCGAAACAAAAAACAAGCAACAAACAAGAACTGGCACTGGGCACTAGATCAATATGTTAGTCCCAAAAATAGTATAAAAATTTGCCAAAAGTATATGAAAGTTGTAGAATATTGGCATGAAACAATAAAAAATTATAGATACGACGGAGACGTATCAAAAGGCAATAATGATAATATATGATGAAGTGACTGAGACTGCAAAAGCTGGTATGAACTCTATCTATTTTGTTTTTGTAAATATGACTAGCTTGTCGTCCCAGATTCAGCTTTGTTGTGAGAGAACCATGTTTGCAATGACAACTTAGAGATCATAGTTTCAGATATCATGCTTATTTAGCTAGGAGGTTATAATGGTTTGTCTTGAATGCCAACATAAATTTTGAGATGACTATGATGTAGTATGATAGGATGGTATTCTCCTTTGAATGATTCAAGTGGCTTGACTTGGCACATGTTCATGCATGTAGTTGAAACAAAATCAACATAGCCTCTATGATGTTCGTGTTCATGGTGATTTATATCCTGTTCATGCTTGCACTCCATGTTAGTCAAACTCATTGCATCTTGATGACTGTTGTCGCTCTCTAGTTGGTCGCTTCCCAGTCTTTTGCTAGCCTTCACCTGTACTAAGCGGAATACTTCTTGTGCATCCACTTCCATAAACCCAAAAAAAATCCATGAGAGTCCACCATACCTACCTATGTGCGGTATTTACTTGCCGTTCCAAGTAAATTTGCATGTGCCATTCTCTAAACCTTCAAGAAGTAATCTGTTTTGCATGCCCGAACCAGTCATGTGGTGACAGGGAGATATTGGTATCTTCTATGTTAGGCGTGTTATCCTCGACATGTGTTTATTCACTTTCATTCACGAGAAAGGGGCCGGTAATTGGAATGCCCAGTTCCACGCTTAAATCGAAAACATAACTGTAAACAAGGCTCCCCCTGGATTGATGTTAGTATGGACGGTACCCAAGGATTCGGCTAGCCGTGGAGTGTGATTGATTGGTGGTGGGGGAGTTAAAACTTTACTTTTCTGTTTGGGAACCGCCTATAGCATGAGTAGCGTGGAAGATATTGAGAGCTCTTGGTCATTGCGTTGACAATGAAAGCATGTCACCCAAAATTATTATCTCTGTTTTCAAAGCTTGAGCTCTAGCACCTCTGCAAATCAATGCTTCCCTCTGCGAAGGGTCTGTCTATTTATTTTCCTATTGAGTCATCCTCTTCTTATATAAGCACCAATTAGAGAGCACCTCTGTCATTTTTATGCTTTGCTTTTGATTGATATTGAGTATGACTATGACTGGATCTTCGTTGCTATGAATTACAATGTTTAGTCAGCCCTTGATCTTTGAAAGTGCTCTGCATTTATGTTTTGCGGTCTCAGAAAGAGCTAGCAAGATACCACCTATTCATATTGCTTCATGCTTGTTTTGATTGAATTGTTGGTATCTGAAACTCATTATTATTTGCTCGCTAGCTGATTATGCCATTGATATTAGTTTACTGTGAGACCTTTGTATCACTTGCTTATGTGGTTAACTTGTGATCTTGCTGAAATTCTGGTTATCAGTTACACATAGTTGCAACAACAAGATCAAACAGAGTTTGTCAAAGTTTTTTTCTTTCTCTCTCAGTTTGTCAACTGAGTTGCTTGAGGACAAGCAAGGTTTTAAGCTTGGGGGAGTTTGATACGTCTCCATCGTATCTACTTTTCCAAACTCTTTTGCCCTTGTTCTGGACTCTAATTTGCATGATTTGAATGGAACTAACCCGGACTGATGTTGTTTTCAGCAAAATTGCCATGGTGTTGTTTTTGTGTAGAAATGAAAGTTCTCGGAACGTCCTGAAAATTTACGCAGAATTTTTCTGGAAAATATGAAAAATACCTACGCAAAGATCCACCAGAGGGGTGGGCCAGTGGGCCACAAGCCCTCTTGCCGCGGCCACCCCCTGGACGCGGCAACCAAGCTTGTGGGGCCCACGTGGCTCTGCCGCCCCCAATCTCAGCTCTATAAATTCACTTTCGCCCAGAAAAATAAGAAGAGAAGATTTCGTCGCGTTTGCGATAAGGAGGCGCCGCCACATCCTGTTCTTCATCTGGAGGACAGATCTGGAGGACGTTTTGGGCTCCGGAGAGGGGAAATCGTCGCCATCGTCATCATCAACCTTCTTCCCTCTCCAATTCCATGAAGCTCTTCATCGTTCGTGAGTAATCTATTCGTAGGCTCGCTGGGCGGTGATGAGTAGGATGAGATCTATCATGTAATCGAGTTAGTTTTGACGGGGATTGATCCCTAGTATCCACTATGTTCTGAGATTGATGTTGCTACTACTTTGCCATGCTTAATGCTTGTCACTAGGGCCCGAGTGCCAGGATTTGAGATCTGAAATTATTATGTTGTCACCAATATATGTGTGTTTTCGATCCGATCTTGCAAGTTGTAGTTACCTACTATGTGTTATGACCCGGCAACCCCGGAGTGACAATAACCGGAACCACTCCCCGTGATGATCATAGTTTGAGGAGTTCATGTGTTCACCAAGTGCTAATGCATTGTTCTGGTTCTTTATTAAAAGGAGAACCTTAATATCCCGCAGTATCCTTTTGGACCCCACTGCCACAGGAGGGATGGACAATAGATGTCATGCAAGTTCTTTTCCCTAAGCACGTATGACTACACACGGAATGCATGCCTACATCACATTGACGAACGGGAGCTAGCCACATATCTCTCTGTGTTAGAACTGTTGCATGATGAATATCATCCAAACGAATCACCGACCCACTGGCTACGAGTTTGTCCCGCTGCTGCTGTTACTACAGTCATTTGCTATTGTTGCTACTTGCTACTGCTGTCACTACTGCTGTTCCTTGCCACTGCTGTTACTCGTTACACTGCTGCTACCTGCAACAATTTTGATTCGTTGGTCGTTGATGGGAAAAGACAATTTCCGTCAACGGGCAACTTCTGGCGCCATTGATACAATCGTTAGGAATAGTCTGCCGTCAACAGATCGTTTCTGACATCGTTGTTATCATACTACTTTGCTTCAGATACTAATCTTTCAGTTGTGGTTGAATCTGAAACATTCAGCTGCTAATACTTGAGAGTATCCTCTCACCTCCTACTGGCGTATCAACAAATTTGGGTCGAATACTCTACCCTCGAAAACTGCCTCGATCCCACGTGTTGGTGGGCCATCAACAACATTCTTCTAGTTTCGATTGCCGGGGAGTGCTAGCACCATTCTTCTGGTGCCATTGCAGGGGAAGGTCTGTTGTCACAGAGTCAGCCACCGCCATTTTTATCTGGTGGTATCCTGAGTAAGCGTCCAAGAAGCACAGACATTCGCAACCCGTCGTTGAGTCAATGATTTGATCAATGCGAGGAAGGGCGAACGGATCCTTTTGGCAGGCTCTATTAAGGTCCGTGTAATCGATGCACATATGGAAAGTGCCATTCTTCCTGAGTACCAAGACCGGGTTAGCCAGCCACTCCGGGTGAAAAATCTCGATGATGAACCCGGCGGCAAGGAGTCGGGCCACTTCTTCTCCAATCGCCTTACAGCGCTCTTCATTAAACCGGCGGAGGTACTGCCGCACCGGCTTAACCTTGGGGTTAGTATTGAGATGGTGCTCAGCAAACTCTCTCGGTACACCTCGCGTGTCAGAAGGTTTCCATGCAAAGATGTCCCGATTCTCACGGATGAATTCGATGAGCGCGCTTTCCTATTTGGGGTCAAGACCCGCCCCAATAGTGAACTCCTTGGTCGAGTCTCCCGGCGTAAAATCAATGACCTTGGTGTCGTCTGCTGGTTTGAACTTGAGGGGCGGCTTAGAATCGATAGTCGGCTTTTTGAGCGGCATCATGTCTGTCGGGTCGACGCGGGATTGGTGAAACTTAAGCTCCTCGGCCGCACAAGCTGACTCGGCATAGGCGGCATCTCCTTCCTCGCATTCTTGGGCTATTTTTCTGTCGCCGTGGATGGTGATGGGACCCTTGGGTCCAGGCATCTTGAGCTTGAGGTAAACATAACATGGGCGGGCCATGAACTTGGCGTAAGCCGGTCATCCAAACAGCGCATGGTAGGGGCTCTTGATCTTGACCACCTCGAACAAGAGAGACTCGCTCCTGTAGTTTGATTCCGTGCCAAAAGCCACATTAATTTTGATCCGCCCAATGGGGTATGCCGACTTACCAGGCACAATACCGTGGAAAACCGTGGACGATGGCATCAGGTCCTTCTCGAGGAGGTTCATCCGCCGGAAAGTGTCGAAGTATAAGATGTTGATGTTACTGCCCCCATCCATAAGGACTTTGGAGAGGGTGTATCCTCCGACTTGAGGAGCCACGACCAAGGCTAAGTCGCCAGGGTTGTCGACCCGGGGCGGATGGTCCTCCCGGCTCCACGTTATGGGTTGCTCTGACCAGTGGAGGTATCGAGGAAGCGTCGGCTTAGCTACGAAAGTTATGTGCTTTACCTTGCGATCCCGTTTACACGTGTTAGTGGTGAACACATGGTACTACCCGTTGTTCAACTGCTTGGGGTTGTTTTGGAACCCGCCCCGGTCCTCCTGTCGCTGGGGGTCTCCTTGAGGGGGAGGTTGTTGGAATATTCCCGGTGGGTGATATTGCTGGTTATGAACTTGGTATTGACCGGCATTATGCTGTGACCCGCCCAGTGGTCCTTGGTTGGGGAAAACCCCGAATGTGACATGTCGTGACCCGGACGGGCCGGGTTGCTCCTGTCACTGACCCTGCTCGCCGCCTTGGCTCCTTTTGAGCGCCTCAGCCCAAAACTCTTGCATCACATAGCAATCCTCCCATGAGTGAGTCGCCGGTCCATAAGCTGTGGCGTGCTATGGGCACGGACCCTTAAGCATTTCATGGTAGTTACGCGGTTTCTTCCCACTGAAGCGCCATTTCTTCTGACGCGGGTTTGAATCGCCAGTATTAGTGTTAGCCACAAATTCCATAGGACCCTCCTGTTGTCGCTTCTTGCCATGCCCGCCATGGTGGTTATTTCCTAGATTTTGGAACTGGGACTGGCCCCTTTGTAACTCGCCCTTGCGGGTAACTCCGGTTTTATCGTCACCCTCCCCGGGATCCTTAGTGTCATCCGACTCAGCAAATATGGTCAGGGCGTCCATCAATTCGCCCATGTCCTGTACCTTTCGCTTGAGTCTCCCTAGTTTCAGCACCAGAGGCTCGTAGTGGCAATTTTTCTCCAGGATCAACACCGCCTGAGCCGCCGAAATACCTTCCGACGAATGAATAACTTCCGCAACTCGCCGGGTCCAGCGGTGGGCCGACTCATCCGGCCACTGAACGCAGTGTTGTAAGTCGACAATGGTCATCGGGCGTTTGCAGGTCCCTCTGAAGTTCTTGATGAAGCGCTCCTTCAGTTCTGCCCAGGTCTTGATAGAGTTCGGCGGCAGGTTTTTCAACCAAGTGCGTGTCGTCCCTTCGAGCATGGTGAAGTACTTTGCGCGAACCGCCTCGCTAACGTCCAGCATATCCATTGCGAGCTCATAGCTCTCGATCCATGACCCGGGCTCGAGATCTGGCGAGTAATTGGGAACCTTCCTGGGTCCTTTAAAGTCCTTTGGCATGCGCTCGTTGTGCAAAGTCGGCGCGAGACACGACACTCCGATGTGCTTGCCTCCACCATCCAGGGGTGCGGGCATCGGTGGTACGTAGGCCGGATAGACCTGACCCGCCATGGCCGTTGGCTCCATGTGCCGCGCGGCTCGTGCTGTGTCCACAATATCCTGGGCTCGCGTGTCAGGCATCCCAAGCGGATCATGTTGGGAGAGCCGTCGCGGCCCGCTGGTTACTGCGGGGAAATCCTCGTGGCGACTTCTGGTGTGACTCGCCTGAGGCGTAGAGTGGAGCCGATCAAGGCTATGGGAATACTGTGCGTAGTGGACCACGGCCGTTTTTAGCATCTCGATGGCGTTTCTAGCTTCTATCTCAGCCGGGGTGTTTCCGTAGATCGGAAGAGACTCCAGGTGGTGGGTTGCGGCCAGCACGTTGTCGGCGGGGTTTGAGAAGTGGCCCCGCGATGTCTGGAATCGAGTCGCATGAGCGTCCATGGGCTGACCCGGCGGCATATTGGACGGTGGAATCGTTCCTCCCCTCGGGGCGGCTTGCAGAGCCCGGTCAGGGCCCGCCCCACGGGTGCGGGGGGTGTCAAAGAGGCGAGTTGGGTGTAAGTCGGTCAGAATGTGCCCGCCGTGTCTTCTATGGTGGACGGCGTCCGACGCGCGTTGTTGTATCCCGAGCCGCCAACCTTTGGTGTTCAGCCGATCGGTCTGTGCGGCGATCGCAACTCGCTGTGTCTCGATCCTGGCGGCTTCTGCTTCCATGTCGCGCTGTGCTTTGGCCATTGCCTCCCGCAGCTTGGCCATCTCAGCATTGACCGACTCCTGATTCTCAGACGTGACCGGGGTTGCCATAAGGTTGGCTATCTCCGTTGCCAACTCCGTCATGGTTTGCGCTGGAGGTTTGGACGTTCCTCGGGTCTCATTGTTGCCAATCGGGTTCTGAGGAGGATGTGCTGACCCCGCCATGTAGATGGCGATTTGTCGGCGAGATCTCTCGAGGACTTCGGGATCCATCGCCAGTGACAGTCCCCCGAGCTGCCCTTCCTCAAGAGGGTGGATCAATGCCGTCTCACCCATGGATAACTCGCCATCGGAATTGACGGGGTGACGTCCTGGCCCGCCTCTTTGTCTTGCGAGTCGCCTCCCTGCGTAAAGTCGACGAAAACCTGGCGGCTCTTGTTCCGTCGGGTGACGGGGAGGACGTACCTGGCCGGCTCGACGATGTCGATGGAGGTGTCCGGCTCAGGAACAGGCGTCCCGATCATGCCAATGAAGATGTTGATCTTGCCGAAGGGGACTCGGTAGCCAGATTCGACGGAATCGGCCTCCGATTCCCATAGTGAGTTGTCGATGTAGTACTTCCCACGGCGACTCTTGGTCATGATGCCGATAGCGTAGCTTTCTAACCCTGATAGGGCTCCTTTCGAGAACTCAACTCCACCATGCGCTAGCCCCACGGTGGGCGCCAACTGTCGTGGTTTTGTCACGGCAGATGTCCTCGTGAAAGGACTTAAAGATGGATCCATCGCACCTTGGTGGCGACTCAAAGGGGGTGAGCGAAAGCGAGACTCAGATTTACCCAGGCTTGGCCCCTCGTGAGGAGGTAAAAGCCTACGTCCTGCTTTGCGTAGATTGATGATGGTTTCGATTACAAGGAGGGCGTAACTCGCCTGACCTAGCTCTCGATTCTCTCTAACTCGCCTGACCTTTCCCCGGGACTCTTCTTTATATACAGGTCAAGGCCCTAGGGTTTACAAAGTCCTGCTACCCTACACTTGGTAGTTTTCCTTATCTCTAAGTCGCCGTGCTCCTCACGTCCCAGAGCTTCCTTGACGTTCCATCATCTATACGGTCTTCTCGAACCGCCCCAAAACTTCTGGGCCATTGGACACATGACCAAAGGTGAGTCGCCCCGTTGGTGACCCGGCCCATTAAGGGCGGGTTACCCACAGGTAACATCTCCAACAGATAGTAAGAGCCCTGAGTTTTGCGAAGATAGGGACGAATGTGGCTTCTTCTTCTTCAGTTAACTTTTCACGCAGTTTGAAATCCTTGGGCAGACGTTCCTCCCTGAAGCCTGGTAAAGGGTTCTCATTGGGTGGATAAGTGTCGCGGTAGTAGAACCAAGTCTTTGCCCAACCTTTGGGATGACTGGGCAAAGTAATAGCTGGGAACCCACATTCATACCGTTGCTGGATGTTAACTCCCCCTAGCTCTAGGTAGGGCCCGTTGGCAAATTCAGTCTGGCGGTTCAGGTAAAGGAATTTCCTAAACAAAAGCACAGTAGGCTCTATCTGCAGGTAAGCCTCGCAGAACACTTGGAATTGTCACATGTTGTTGATGGAGTTTGGCCCTAAGTCTTGAGGATGGAGGTTGAAAAAGTGCAAGGCGTCCCTGAAGAACTTTGAGTCGGGCGACGTGAAGCCTCGCTCGAGGTGATCAGCAAAAATGACTACTTATCCTTCGGCGGGTTGAGGAATTTTCTCCCTAAAGGCGGTTCGCCAGCCGATCGCTTCTTTGGACACAAGGTTGCCCACTTTCCCGAATTTTGCAAGATAAGCGTCATTGACTTCTGTTGGCAGCCAGTTGCATTTGGAGATGGAACCCATAGTTGCAAAGTTAAAAAAGAGGGGACAGAGATCTGCATAAGAAGGTTTGGCGGGTTGTCACAACCTACGGAATGGTAACTTGCCGGCCAACAATTGAGAGCATGACTAAAAGGGAGTTGTGACTCGCCACAGCATTGAGGGTCGGTTGTGAGCCTAAAAATTTCCTTAGGATATTCCTAATCAAGGACAAACATGTTTTCAATACCGAGAGATAATTTACGGATCTAGAGGTGATTCTATTGAGGAAAATAATACTTGCAAAAATTCAGGCGCTAAGAACACAAAAACACTGTGAAAACAGTGTGTGGATCTGTAAAATAATGGAGTAAGAATAAAACTTGCTGGAGATTGTGATGGAACTACCACAGTTTATTGATAAAGGGAAGGATCTAAAAGCCATACTTAGATGGGATAATGGCACGAGGAGTTGGCGTTCATGGAGTTTCGGTGTTACCCTAAGAACTATGGAGGTTCGAGATCTAGGTCTAATGGAGAAAGGGAAGTTACGTGAAGAAGGAAGACGACGAATGAAGAAGGACGCGGAGGTTCTATGGCGAAGACCGCGCCCCCGAGCAGCCTGAGAAGCGGCTGGTCCGCGACAGAGGTTCGGCGATGGCGTGGTGGTCGCGACGCGAGCCCGAGGAAGAAGACGCAGCCGAGGAGATGGAATAGAGGTAGGTGGGAATGCGCCCGTCCCCCTGCGGCTATTTAAAGACCTAGGGCAGAATCGAAATGGCAGGTGCGGGAATCGAGGAGCTATATTGAAAACCGGAAATGATGGCGTTTAGATTTTCGGGATGATAGGATAAGACAAAAGATCCGTTGGGAGTGATGTCATCAAGATCCCAGGAATTGTGGAGAGGATGACATCACCAATAAAGGACCTGGTGACTCAGACAATTCATAAGAGTTGGCGGCTCGTTGTTTATTGAAGGAGGGTCAGAGATCGCGTATCAGTCGCCGAAGACAAGCGTGAAGGTTTATTGGCGTGAACAAATTCAAGTCAATCTGGGGCCTAATGTTGGGGATATTACCTACGGTATGACCCGCCCTATTGGGCCGGGTCAGGTAAAACGATGACTCTACATTAACGATCAAGATAAGCCTTGGCCGAGGGTCTGAGATGCGCCAGGAGACCTTGACAAAGGGCTGCCAGGGCCCATGAGCTGGATGGCGGTTCAAGATTAAGAGAAAAGATAAGTTGCCAAGGAGGTAACCTGACTTGGAAGACACGGCGACTTAGAGATATGGAAAGCCATGGTTTGTAACATGGCTAGGACTTTGTAAATCCTAGGGCATCGACCTATATATAAAGGCGAGTCTCTAGGGCAGAGAGGTTAAATTAGAATCCATCGAGAGATAGCTCAAGCGAGTTGCGCCCTCCTTGTAATCGAATCCACCATCAATATACACAAAGCAGGACGTAGGCTTTTACCTTCACCGGAGGGGCCGAACCTAGGTAAACCTGAGTCTCGCTTCCGCTCACCCTCTTTGAGTCGCCACCAAGGTGCGATGGCTCCATCACTAAGTCCTTTCACGAGGACATCTGCCGTGACAAAACCACGACACCTGCCTCCCAACTAACACCCTCATACCGGTAAAATAGAAAAGTTATCAAGGACAAACCTATACCTGACACATAGTCCACTTGAGCGAGATGATGACGATCTTGACTTCCTCAAGATGGACCATATTTCTTGATTGTGTTGGCTCGATGAAGACTGGTTGATTGCTCCTCCATACTCCACTATGGATGAGCCACTCTTCGGCGCATCTTCACAAGTCCATTTTCACCACAATGGATGGCAAGCTTCAAGCATGATCTCTTCTTGATGCTCCATTTGAACTTGTACACTGCAATCTTGATGACGATCACCACTTGATGTCATCTTTCATGGGTTGTATGAGATCTTCCTCTTGACGCAAGCCCATGGAAACATACCTAACCACACATAGAACTCTCCCATAGACCATGTGTTAGTACACAAAGTGTAATGGATAATGCTTACCATATCGTGGGATCACTTGATCCCTCTCGGCATCTTGTACGCTTTATGTGTTGATAAACTTGATTCACTCTTGACTTGGTCTTGATCAACCTTGTATCTTATCTTCTCTCTTCATAAGGATGATGTCTTGAAGATAAACATGAATGTTCATACAATCTTCTTCTTCAAGTCATGATTGCAATGAGCTCAACTCTTACATGACAAATCTTTGGATAAAACCTTGAATACCACCTTGATCACCATATAAAATCCTTCAAACCAACGGTTGAACTTCAAGAAATGCTTATGGATAAATCCTTCAAATATAACTCAAGGCGGCCATTAGTCTATAGGGATTGTCATCAATTACCAAAACCACACATGAAAAAATATGCTCTAACAAGGGACATGTCCACAGATGGGGAACTATCATTGTTGATAGATGATGCAGGGGAGTGCACATAAAATTGTGAAGCCAACGTAAAGGTCGGCAAGGGTGACACAGACCCAAGAGGAGTCACAGGTAGGTAGCAATTGGACATTGTGCAACGTGTCATTCTTCCACAAATAGGTGAGGCTGAGATGACATATCTACTCTCCACGTTGGAGCTCAAGACATCATGTCCTTGATGGCCTCCGTCCTATCACCACCAAACATTTTATGTGTGGGAGAAGACAATGCCGTGAGATGAGGTGAGACAACACTTTATTGGGTTTTTTCTAGATTTACCTTTCATAGGTTAACCTGGTGTCCATTCGGTCAACATGGCAATAGTCCAAGCATATCCAAGAGACACGTCGACGGGTCAATGCTAGACATACAAGCTTAGGACATGAGGTGAACAAACTTACATAGTTTTTGGTCCCACAACTGCATTTTCGAAGTTATATGACCAAATTGACACACCTCCAATAGTTTTAGGGCCTAAAACTATAGTTTAATTTTTTAAGACTAAACTAACACAACCCCAATAGTTTTAGCACTTATGATGCATTTTTACTCTTTGTAATTCTATGTTTATGTGTTTTTATGACAAAATATCTAGTTTTTTTATTCATGACATTTATAAAATAGTTGATTGGGTCTCTCGCGAATCCAGGGCTTCCCCTTGACACCCATCAGAACGAACGATTGAGGAGGAGTGTGCAACAGGACCTCCTATACCACACATGAGGAGGGTGGGCCAATAGAGCGAGCGAGCGTACACGTCCACCCTCCTGCCCACCCTATTAGGCCGGCCCATGAGTAGGTCTGGTCTCCTGCTATTTTTTTCATTTCTTTTTTCTCTTTTTGTTTTTGTCTTTATTTGTTCTTCTTTAAAATGATTAAGCATTTAAAAATGTTCCAAGTTTCAATATATATATATTTGAAAAAATCTTGAATTCATAAAAGTTTGTGGATTCAAAAAATTGTTCATGTGTTTTCAAAAATGTTCATAGATTTAGAAAATCTTCAGCAATTCAATATTTACACTTACCATTTTGAAAAATTACACAGATACTTACATGTTTGAATTTTTTATTCTTGCTAACACGTGAATTTGTTTGGGTGCTGAGAATATACTTTTAGAGTAGTTGAGTGATATTGCAACCAGTTGCAAAAAAACAAATCACACATGAATTTTATTATAGAAGGGAGAATTAATATCATGGACATTTATTAGGCCACAACAACAATTATTAATAAAAAGGAAATTTATTACAAATGTTGGAAAAGTGTTCATGCATTTCAAAAAATATGCTTTTGTAAAAAATAGTATTTCATTTGAAGACACGTTCATATTTAAATTTTGTTCAAATAAAATGCTAATGCACTTCCACAAAATATACATGTATTACTTCCTACAAAAAAATTAATAAAAATAAAAAGGAAAATGGTGAAATAAGATAGTGCAATTGTTCTAATTGAGCCTGTTGTAACTATGTTTTGATCGAAAAGGAGATGCACAGAAAAAATGGGTGAAAAACTCGTCGACTTATGCATTGACGCGAGCATGTCGATACAAGGTGACAATAAAAAATCAATTCTCATATTTTTACCAACTACAGTTGTATGTGCCAACTGAGCCTAGCTCTCCGATGGTTAGGCTCTTTGTGGTGGAACCAACCCGTCTGAGTTCGAGTCCTAAGCTTGGCACGGGTGTTCATATTTTGTTAGATTTATTTTAGTCTTTCCGATGATGCTCGTTCAGTTGCATGTCAAACGGCAGTGTGCAACTAAAAAAAAGCATTCCCCTTGTCTTAAATTTTGTTCTCATGTGACAGAAAAAGGCAAAAAAAAGGTGAATGGAAGGTGAAGAAAAGGCAACAAGCTGAAAATATAAGCTCAACTAACACAAAAATGGTAATTCCTTTTGTTGTAGTGGCATTGGCTGATCGTGGCCCACACCTCCTGAAAACCCCTAAAAATATATTTAAAAATTAAAACCCATGAGTTAAGACACTCATACTATGGTCTGCCCATGCAAGCACCCCTCCTCCCAATTTCGAAAACTTACTTGAAAACTTGGAGTTGCCCCTTTTAAACCCTTTTCTAAAACATGCACTTGCGCCCCCACTTGAAGACTTACACTCGTTAGGCGGAACTGAAAGCCGCCTACAGGGAGTACGACGAGGCGGTGGACGAGGTGTTCGGCAAAAGCAACAATGAGGAGGATATCGTTGGCACCGCCCAACAAGCTGCCCACCGCCAGTACCACAAACACAACACGGTACATGCGCCATCGATAGAGGAAGAGTAGTACATGGTGGCCGACCTTCGGGTCTCAAGGATGCCATCGCTCTTCCCCTTCACCTGACGCCAAGCTTGGCGGACTGATAAACGTCACCAATTAGCCACTCAAGTTAAGGCGGCATGCATTGTTAGGAATGAGCTGCAGAAAATGAACGCAAGCGTCAAAGCTTCTCTTCTTAGGACTCGTGTCGATCTCCCTAATATAATAAATTTTGTCATGTTTTATACCAAACCCATCGTGTTTATATGAATCTTTTACAATTATTGATAATTCGTCATTTCAACAAATTTTATCCAGTTACTTTAATTTTACTTTTAAAATGTATGCGGGCAATGTTGGGTGAGACGGCCTCCGGTATCTTGTCCGCGGACATAGTCTAGACTAAAAAGAAACATTTGCGGGAAAGAAAGAGTGGTGAGCATTGACGATGTCATTAGTAGGTATAGAAAAAGCCGCAATCTACGCTACAGAAGAACTACCACTATTGGATGTTATCAAAAAAAACCTACCACTATTGGTTACCACAATCTTCATCCAAAATAAAAAAATGATTACGAAAATGACAGAAAGAAGGGAATCGTTTCTGGTCAGTGTGCCGGCCGAACCGTTCAACACAACTGCCCGCGCGTGTTGACTGGGCATGCAACATTTTTTCGTTTAAATTGTTGCAACCAGCGTCATATTTGCTGCAAGCGTTATTTTTTTTCCTATTTGCTGCAAGCGTTATTTTTTTCCTACATTTGTTCAGTAAAAAAACTGCATATACATTTGGTTGCAACTTCAGTTTTTCGATTTTTCGTTACAATCGATGTTTTTTACTTTTGCTACAACCGTGCTAATTTTACTACAACCACATTCAGTTTTTCGATTTTTCGTTACAATCAATGTTTTTTCCTTTTGCTACAACCGTGTTAATTTTACTACAACCGACATCATTTTTTGCTGCAACCGTTCACTAAAAAAGTTGCATACACATCATGTAAATATTTGTTACAACCAGCGTTTCACTTTTGCTACCACATACCATCAGCTTCGTTTTTTTGCTACGATCACGTACATACTTTTTTTGTTGCAAATTTTGTTTTTTATTGCAATCGTTGAAAAAAATGGTTGTATGAACGGACGCCCCCAAAAAGAATGCTCCCGGTGAGGATCGAACTCACGACCTTTCGCTTACGAAGCGAACGCAATACCACTATGCTACGGAAGCTTGGACCATGAATTCGAAATCGCCTTCTTAATATTCATTACCTGACTATCACCAGTTTTCCGTTGCAGGTTGAGCAGACAGAAAGAATGCGAAGAACGATCTCCCATATGAAAACAGTTCTCCCCCATGTGATTAGTGATACTAGTCATCTATGTTTAGTTCTCTCGCATGTGATTAGTGATACTAGTCGTGTCTATGTTTAGTTCTCTCCCATGTCATCAATGATACTGTCTGCTATGTTGGACACTGTCACACTAGCGTCTCTTGTTTTGCAGCATCAATAGGCCAGTGCTGGGCACGGAAGTCGGTCGACGAACCGAACACGACCCTGCAGTTACACGAGATAAAACAAACAGAGCTTCTCTTTGAAGAAAACCGGCAGCCAACGGCGCTGGATGTGACACGGCTTCCACTTATTATCCAAAAATGCAGTTACCATTTGCATCGCCGACAGAAGTCAACAACAGTTCAGCTGGCATCACTGGAATGCCAATCCGAGAAAAGGCAACAACGACAGAATCACAAACAGCAGACTAGCAAATTATACAGTACGTTCTCAGCCCTGCTAAATCTAGTTCATATATTACTCTAGCGCTGAAATAATCCCAGCAAACACCACATTACCAACAGACTATGTCTGATAATTCAACCAAATTACCGAAAGCCAAACAAAGCAGATAGATTACACACAGGAGTAACACGTGAAGCAAATCGCCACAAATTTAAGACGAAATTAACCAAGAGCCAATGGCTGGGCAGTCATCAGATTAGCGAATGAAAACAAGTTCTTACACAAGTGGTTAGCAAGAGACAGCTAGTGGCATTCTCGGCTCTCTCTCTGCTAATACACTACTAAGCAACTTCTCAAACCATGAGTCCACAAGTCTAAGAGGGGCCCCCTTAACACACAAAGGCACATCTACTTCCAAATTTCATCATCTAACACTGAAGATAGCAGGATAGCAAACTAGTACACTACGCGGGGACCCAACTCCCAATTTGCTACCTCGTGCTTGGATACACTATTTACTCATCGTCGTCTTCATTATCCTGCAGGCAGAAAAATCAATCGTGTCACTAAAACACTAGAAGGTAAACATCATTGGCACTCGAAACATAAACCATCAACCAAAATGCTTAATGTTTATACCTCATCGCTACCCTCGTCTTCGACCTCAGATTTGGAGCCCTCAGCCTCCTCATCATCCTGAGTCTTGGCCTTCTTGGAGCTCACACTCTCCTGAAGGAATAAGATATGTCAAATTAGCACTAGAACTTTGAAACCTTCACAATTGATGGAACATGCACCATGCTCCCAAGATTACCTTGTTCTCGAAGCTGGCTTTGGTCTTCTCATAGTCCTGCTTCTTCTGTCCAGCCTTCTCCACATAAGGTGCTTTGTCCTAATAACAAATTAAACAGGTCAATAAACCAAATATACAGTACATTAATCGTGCCACCTAGTAACAAATATGTTGTTTAGTGGAACAAATAGATGTGCATATTGCATTTAACTATTCAGTTACGACTGAGCCACTTCACATAAACATACATTGAACAAACTAAGCCGTAGTTTTGTGCAGCTTATGTATGTTAAAGAAGTACTAACAGATAAGTACACTAGGAAAGATCTATGCAGAGACTAGTTTGAGCATTGCAAGATGCACTCACCTCATCAGACATAGATCTCCACTTCTCACCTGCAGCCTTGCTCACCTAATCACTCAGAGCACGGAAGAATCAGCTTGAGATGTCTACACAAGACACGAAAAAGGTGAAAAGAAAACAGTGAAAGGTAGCTCACGTTGGCGACATTCTTGTTGTTGGGGTTCTCCGCGTTGTACTGCTGCCTGAAGTCAGACCTGCGAAACAGACACGAGATACACTAAGAAACCAAGAGGAGACCACAAAAGCTGAACAAAAAGTAGAACAGATCTGGAGATCTGGGAGACGAAATAGCAGCGCTGGAGAGCGAGGACTCACATGAAGACGAAGAAGGCGGAGGGCGGGCGCTTGGGCTTGCCAGCGGCAGCGGCGGCCTTCTTCCTCTTGCTGGCGCCGCCGGCGGCCTTGAGCCTGCAAGAAACAACCAGTCACACAACCTGCATACATAGATGCGAAACGTCCGGCCACGGCAGGGATCCCTGCCACCCTTCCTCGCAGAGTTTGACGAGAAGCGGAGATCTTACCTGCCCTCGCCCTTCTTGGAGGCGTCGGCCTTGCCCTTCATGGTGGAGGCCGCCGAGGGTACGGAGCTAGGGTTTTGCGGGGGGGCAGAACGGAGGAGGGGCGCGGATTGGTTTGGGAGCGTGGGGGGAAAGGGTTGGGGCTGCTGGTGCTGGGTTTGTTGGCTTTGTGGCGAGCCGTTGTGCGGTGCGGGGCCGCGTGGCCGCGTGGGCGTGCGTGAAACGGGGGAAAGGGGACAGCGATGCGGGTTGGGTGGGTGCAGACGCTGCGACGCGTGGGCGCTGTGTTTTCCGTTTCTTGGTTGAGGGAACGCGTGGGCGCAAGGAGGGTTTGCATTGCGCAAAACCGCTAGTCGCATTTTTTTTTCCGTTCCTTAGGGCGCGCGTGCGGTGGCGGAGCGTGACACGCAGTTAAGGAGGGACAAATTTTAAACAGAGGCAAAGTGTGATGGAAAATAGGCCGGCTCGCACAAAATAAGATGTCAGTCGAATACCTTTTGCACTTCGGTTCAACAACGGTCGTCGGCTCTCGGCTGGTCATCTTGAGTTCTTGACGATGTCGGCGTGCGACAGCACGAAATGTTGTGTGTTGATCCATCAGCTCGCGTGACAGGCGGTGGTTAACAATCCAAGCTGTTAACGAGGACAAATAAAATTGAGATTTGCAAGTTTGATCTTCAAATCTAATCGTCATAGATGTAGGCATAAATATTAGTTGAAACAAATTGAGACGCTTTGAACATGATCCATAAAACACGCACACTATTTGTTTGTGAAGGCGTCCGAACGGGTTCCGGCTATCCATTCATGTGTGTGCATACATTTCAAACAAGTTTTACAGAAATTGAATGATTTTTATATAAATTGGATGATTTTCATTTAAACCGGACAACATTCACTAGATTTTCGATATATTTCATTAAACTAAAGAGAAAAATTTACTCGAGGTCCTCATACTTGTCTTGGTGGTCACTTTAGTCATCGTAGTTGGAAATGTTGGAATTATGCCCTAGAGGCAATAATAAATGTATAGTTGTTATTATAATTCCTGTATCAAGATAATAGTTTATTATCCATGCTATAATTGTATTGAATGAAGACTCATTTACATGTGTGGATACATAGACAAAACACCGTCCCTAGCATGCCTCTAGTTGGCTAGCCAGTTGATCAATGATAGTCAGTGTCTTCTGATTATGAACAAGGTGTTGTTGTTTGATAACTGGATCACGTCATTGGGAAAATCACGTGATGGACTAGACCCAAACTAATAGACGTAGCATGTTGATCGTGTCATTTTGTTGCTACTGTTTTCTGCGTGTCAAGTATTTGTTCCTATGACCATGAGATCATATAACTCACTGACACCGGAGGAATGCTTTGTGTGTATCAAACGTCGCAACATAACTTAGTGACTATAAAGATGCTCTATAGGTATCTCCGAAGATGTTAGTTGAGTTAGTATGGATCAAGACTGGGATTTGTCACTCCGTGTGACGGAGAGGTATCTCAGGGCCCACTCGGTAATACAACATCACACACAAGCCTTGCAAGCAATGTAACTTAGTGTAAGTTGCGGGATCTTGTATTACGGAACGAGTAAAGAGACTTGCCGGTAAACGAGATTGAAATAGGTATGCGGATACTGACGATCGAATCTCGGGCAAGTAACATACCGAAGGACAAAGGGAATGACATACGGGATTATACGAATCCTTGGCACTGAGGTTCAAACGATAAGATCTTCGTAGAATATGTAGGATCCAATATGGGCATCCAGGTCCCGCTATTGGATATTGACCGAGGAGTCTCTCAGGTCATGTCTACATAGTTCTCGAACCCGCAGGGTCTGCACACTTAAGGTTCGACGTTGTTTTACGCGTATTTGAGTTATATGGTTGGTTACGGAATGTTGTTCGGAGTCCCGGATGAGATCACGGACGTCACGAGGGTTTCCGGAATGGTCCGGAAACGAAGATTGATATATAGGATAACCTCATTTGATTACCGGAAGGTTTTCGGAGTTACCGGGAATGTACCGGGAATGACGAATGGGTTCCGGGAGTTCACCGGGGGGGGGGGGGGGGGGAACCCACCCCGGGGAAGCCCATAGGCTTTGGAGAGACACACCAGCCCTTAGTGGGCTGGTGGGACAGCCCCAAGGGGGCCTATGCGCCAAGAAAAGGAAATCAAAGGAAAAGAAAAAAAAGAGGGAGGAAGTGGGAAGGGAGGGGGACTCCTCCCACCAAACCAAGTCCAACTCGGTTTGGGGGGGGGGAGTCCTCCCCCCCTTGGCTCGGCCAACCCCTTGAGGGTCCCTTGGACCCCAAGGCAAGGTCCCCCTCCCTCCTCCTATATATATGTAGCAATTAGGGCTGATTTGAGACGACTTTCTCACGGCTGCCCGACCACATACCTCCATAGTTTTTCCTCTAGATCGCGTTTCTGCGGAGCTCGGGCGGAGCCCTGCGGAGACAAGATCATCACCAACCTCCGGAGCGCCGTCACGCTGCCGGAGAACTCTTCTACCTCTCCGTCTCTCTTGCTGGATCAAGAAGGCCGAGATCATCGTCGAGCTGTACGTGTGCTGAACGCGGAGGTGCCGTCCGTTCGGTACTAGATCGTGGGACTGATCGCGGGATTGTTCGCGGGGCGGATCGAGGGACGTGAGGACGTTCCACTACATCAACCGCGTTCTCTAAACGCTTCTGCTGTACGATCTACAAGGGTACGTAGATCACTCATCCCCTCTCGTAGATGGACATCACCATGATAGGTCTTCGTGCGCGTAGGAAAATTTTTGTTTCCCATGCGACGTTCCCCAACAGTGGCATCATGAGCTAGGTTCATGCGTAGATGTCTTCTCGAGTAGAAAACAAAAGGTTTTGTGGGCGGTGATGTGCGTTTTGCTGCCCTCCTTAGTCTTTTCTTGATTCCGCGGTATTGTTGGATTGAAGCGGCTTGGACCGACATTACTCGTACGCTTACGAGAGACTGGTTTCATCGTTACGAGTAACCCCCTTTGCTCAAAGATGACTGGCAAGTGACGGTTTCTCCAACTTTAGTTGAATCGGATTTGACCGAGGAGGTCCTTGGATGAGGTTAAATAGCAACTCATATATCTCCGTTGTGGTGTTTGCGTAAGTAAGATGCGATCCTACTAGATACCCTTGGTCACCACGTAAAACATGCAGCAACAAAATTAGAGGACGTCTAACTTGTTTTTGCAAGGTATGATTGTGATGTGATATGGCCAATGATGTGATGTAATATATTGGATGTATGAGATGATCATGTTGTAATAGAAATATCGACTTGCACGTCGATGGTACGGCAACCGGCAGGAGCCATAGGGTTCTCTTTATACTAACGTTTGTGCTTGCAGATGCGTTTACTATTTTGCTAGGATGTAGCTTTAGTAGTAATAGCATAAGTAGCACGACAACCCCGATGGCAACACGTTGATGGATGATCATGGTGTGGCGCCGGTGACAAGAAGATCGTGCCGGTGCTTTGGTGATGGAGATCAAGAAGCACGTGATGATGGCCATATCATGTCACTCATGAATTGCATGTGATGTTAATCCTTTTATGCACCTTATTTTGCTTAGAACGACGGTAGCATTATGAGGTGATCTCTCACTAAAATTTCAAGACGAAATTGTGTTCTCCCCGACTGTGCACCGTTGCTACAGTTCGTCGTTTCGAGACACCACGTGATGATCGGGTGTGATAGACTCAACGTTCACATACAACGGGTGCAAAACAGTTGCGCACGCGGAACACTCTGGTTAAGCTTGACGAGCCTAGCATGTGCAGACATGGCCTCGGAACACATGAGAATGAAAGGTCGATCATGAATCATATAGTTGATATGATTAGCATAGGGATGCTTACCACTGAAACTATACTCAACTCACGTGATGATCGGACTTGGGATAGTGTAAGTGGATCATGAACCACTCAAATGACTAGAGAGATGTACTTTTTGAGTGGGAGTTTAGCATATAATTGGATTAAGTTGAACTCTAATTATCTTGAACATAGTCTAAAGTCCACTTTGAATATATTTGTATTGTAGATCATGGCTCACGCAAGTGTCATCGTGAATTTTAATACGTTCCTAGAGAAAGCTAAGTTGAAAGATGATGGAAGCAACTTTTAGACTGGGCTCGTAATCTTAAGCTAATCTTACAAGCTGGGAAGAAGGATTATGTCCTTAATGCTGCGCTACGAGATGAACCACCCGCTACGGCTGATCAGGATGTTAAGAACGCTTGGTTAGCGCGTAAGGAGGACTACTCAATAGTTCAATGTGCAGTCTTGTATGGCTTAGAACCGGGACTTCAACGTCGCTTTGAGCGTCATGGAGCATTTGAGATGTTCCAGGAGTTGAAGTTTATCTTTCAGAAGAACGCCTGGATCGAGAGGTATGAGACCTCCGATAAATTCTATGCTTGCAAGATGGAGGAAAACTCGTCTGTCAGTGAACATGTGCTCAAAATGTCTGGGTACTCAAACCGTCTAGCTGAACTGGGGATTGAACTCCTGCAAGAAGCTATCACTGACAGAATCCTTCAATCACTGCCGCCAAGCTATAAAGGCTTTGTGTTGAACTACAACATGCAAGGGATGAACAAGTCTCCCGGCGAGTTGTTTGCGATGCTGAAAGTCGCAGAGTCTGAACTCCGTAAAGAGCATCAAGTGTTGATGGTGAGCAAGACCACTAGTTTCAAGAGAAACGGCAAAGGCAAGAAGGGCAATTCAAAGAAGAGCGGCAAGCCTGTTGCCAATCCGCCGAAGAAACCCAAGGCTGGACCTAAGCCTGAAACAGAGTGCTTCTATTGCAAGGGTATGGGTCACTAGAAGCGCAATTGCCCCAAGTATCTGGCAGATAAGAAGGCGGGCAAAGAAAAATCAGGTATATTTGATATACATGTTATTGATGTGTACTTAACCGGCTCTCGTAGTAGTGCCTGGGTATTCGATACCGGTTCTGTTGCTCACATTTGCAACTCGAAACAGGAACTGCAGAATAGACGAAGGCTGGCGAAAGACGAAGTGACGATGCGCGTAGGAAATGGTTCCAAGGTTGATGCAATCGCCGTCGGCACAGTTTCACTTCAGTTACCATCAGGATTAGTTATGAACTTAAATCGTTGTTATTTAGTGCCTGCGTTGAGCATGAACATTATATCTGGATCTTGTTTATTGCGAGACGGTTACTCTTTTAAGTCAGAGAATAATGGTTGTTCTATTTCTATGAGTAACATCTTTTATGGTCATGCACCCAATGTGAGAGGATTGTTCATATTGAATCTTGATAGCGATACACACATACATAACATTGAGACCAAAAGAGTTAGAGTTAACAATGATAGCGCCATATTTTTGTGGCACTGCCGCTTAGGTCATATTGGTGTAAAGCGCATGAAGAAACTCCATGCTGATGGACTTTTGGAGTCACTTGACTTTGGTTCACTTGACACGTGCGAACCATGCCTCATGGGCAAGATGACTAAGACTCCGTTCTCCGGAACAATGGAGCGTGCAAGTGACTTGTTGGAAATCATACATACCGATGTGTGTGGTCCAATGAGCGTGGAGGCACACGGCGGATATCGTTATTTCCTCACCTTCATTGACGATTTAAGTAGATATGGTTATGTCTACTTGATGAAGCACAAGTCTGAAACATTTGAAAAGTTCAAGCAATTTCAGAGTGAAGTGGAAAATCATCGTAACAAGAAGATCAAGTTCCTACGGTCTGATCGTGGGGGTGAATATCTGAGTTTCGAGTTTGGTACTCACTTAAGACAATGTGGAATTGTTTCGCAGTTAACACCGCCTGGAACACCACAGCGTAATGGTGTGTCCGAAGGTCGTAATCGTACTTTGTTAGAGATGGTGCGATTTATGATGTCTCTTACTGATTTGCCGTTATCATTTTGGGATTATGCATTAGAAACAGCTGCATTCACTTTAAATAGGGCACCATCAAAATCCGTTGAGACGACACCATACGAACTGTGGTATGGCAAAAGGCCAAAGTTGTCGTTTCTTAAAGTTTGGGGATGTGATGCTTATGTCAAAAAGCTTCTGCCTGAAAAGCTGGAACCCAAAGCGGAAAAATGCGTCTTCATAGGTTACCCAAAGGAGACAGTTCGGTACACCTTCTATCTCAAATCCGAGGGCAAAGTGTTTGTTGCTAAGAACGGAACTTTTCTCGAGAAGGAGTTTCTCTCGAGAGAATTGAGTGGGAGGAAGATAGAACTTGACGAGGTTGTCGAACCTCTCATCCCTCTGGATGGTGGCGCAGGGCAAGGGGAAACGTCTGTCATTGCGACGCCGGTTGAGGAGGAAGTTAATGATGATGATCATGAAACTCCAGTTCAAGTTTCTGTTGAACCACGCAGGTCGACGAGATCACGCGCTGCTCCAGAGTGGTACGGTAATCCCGTCTTATCAATCATGTTGTTAGACAACAATGAACCTGCAAATTATGAAGAAGCGATGGTGGGCCCAGATTCCAACAAATGGCTAGAGGCCATGAAATCCGAGATAGGATCCATGTATGAGAACAAAGTGTGGACTTTGGAGATACTACCTGAGGGCCGCAAGGCTATTCAGAACAAATGGATCTTTAAGAAGAAGACGGACGCTGACGGTAATGTGACCGTTTATAAAGGTCGACTTGTGGCAAAGGGTTTTTCACAAGTTCCAAGAATTGACTACGATGAGACTTTCTCTCCCGTGGCAATGCTTAAGTCCGTCAGAATCATGTTAGCAATAGCTTCATTTTTCGATTATGAAATCTGGCAGATGGATGTCAAAACGGCGTTCCTTAACGGTTTCCTTAAGGAAGAGTTGTATATGATGCAATCCGAAGGTTTTGTCGATCCTAAAAATGCTGACAAGGTGTGCAAGCTCCAGCAATCCATTTATGGACTGGTGCAAGCATCTCGGAGTTGGAACAAACGCTTTGATGAGGTGATCAAAGCATTTGGGTTTATACAAGTGGTTGGAGAATCTTGTATTTACAAGAAAGTGAGTGGGAGCTCTGTGGCGTTTCTAATATTATATGTGGATGACATATTACTGATTGGAAACAACGTAGAGCTTTTGGAGAGCATAAATGGTTACTTGAATAAAAGTTTCTCTATGAAGGACCTAGGAGAAGCTGCTTACATTCTAGGCATTAAGATCTATAGGGATAGATCAAAACGCCTGATAGGACTTTCACAAAGCACATACCTTGATAAAGTTTTGAAGAGGTTCAAAATGGAACAGTCCAAGAAAGGGTTCTTGCCAGTTCTACAAGGTACGAGATTGAGTAAGACTCAGTGCCCAGCAACTGATGAAGATAGAGAGCATATGCGCTCCGTCCCCTATGCTTCAGCCATAGGTTCTATCATGTATGCGATGCTGTGCACTAGACCGGATGTTAGCCTGGCCATAAGTATGGCAGGTAGGTTCCAGAGTAATCCAGGAGTGGATCACTGGACAGCGGTCAAGAATATCCTGAGGTACCTGAAAAGGACTAAGGAGATGTTTCTCGTGTATGGAGGTGACGAAGAGCTCGCCGTAAAAGGTTACGTCGATGCAAGCTTTGACACAGATCCGGACGACTCTAAGTCGCAAACCGGATACGTATTTATTCTTAATGGGGGTGCAGTAAGCTGGTGCAGTTCCAAGCAAAGCGTCGTAGCAGATTCTACATGTGAAGCAGAGTACATGGCTGCCTCGGAGGCGGCTAAGGAGGGTGTCTGGATGAAGCAGTTCATGACGGATCTTGGAGTGGTGCCAAGTGCACTGGATCCAATAACCTTGTTCTGTGACAACACTGGTGCCATTGCCTTAGCAAAGGAACCAAGGTTTCACAAGAAGACCAGACACATCAAACGACGCTTCAACCTCATCCGCGACTACATCGAGGAGGAGGACGTAAATATATGCAAAGTGCACACGGATCTGAATGTAGCAGACCCGCTGACTAAACCTCTTCCACGGCCAAAACATGATCGACACCAGAACTGTATGGGTGTTAGATTTATTACAATGTAATTCACATGGTGATGTGAGGGCTAGATTATTGACTATAGTGCAAGTGGGAGACTGTTGGAATTATGCCCTAGAGGCAATAATAAATGTATAGTTGTTATTATAATTCCTGTATCAAGATAATAGTTTATTATCCATGCTATAATTGTATTGAATGAAGACTCATTTACATGTGTGGATACATAGACAAAACACCGTCCCTAGCATGCCTATAGTTGGCTAGCCAGTTGATCAATGATAGTCAGTGTCTTCTGATTATGAACAAGGTGTTGTTGCTTGATAACTGGATCACGTCATTGGGAGAATCACGTGATGGACTAGACCCAAACTAATAGACGTAGCATGTTGATCGTGTCATTTTGTTGCTACTGTTTTCTGCGTGTCAAGTATTTGTTCCTATGACCATGAGATCATATAACTCACTGACACCGGAGGAATGCTTTGTGTGTATCAAACGTCGCAACGTAACTGGGTGACTATAAAGATGCTCTACAGGTATCTCCGAAGGTGTTAGTTGAGTTAGTATGGATCAAGACTGGGATTTGTCACTCCGTGTGACGGAGAGGTATCTCGGGGCCCACTCGGTAATACAACATCACACACAAGCCTTGCAAGCAATGTAACTTAGTGTAAGTTGCCGGATCTTGTATTACGGAACGAGTAAAGAGACTTGCCGGTAAACGAGATTGAAATAGGTATGCGGATACTGACGATCGAATCTCGGGCAAGTAACATACCGAAGGACAAAGGGAATGACATATGGGATTATACGAATCCTTGGCACTGAGGTTCAAACGATAAGATCTTCGTAGAATATGTAGGATCCAATATGGGCATCCAGGTCCCGTTATTGGATATTGACCGAGGAGTCTCTCGGGTCATGTCTACATAGTTCTCGAACCCGCAGGGTCTGCACACTTAAGGTTCGACGTTGTTTTATGCGTATTTGAGTTATATGGTTGGTTACGGAATGTTGTTCGGAGTCCCGGATGAGATCACGGACGTCACGAGGGTTTCCGGAATGGTCCGGAAACGAAGATTGATATATAGGATGACCTCATTTGATTACCGGAAGGTTTTCGGAGTTACCGGGAATGTACCGGGAATGACGAATGGGTTCCGGGAGTTCACCGGGGGGGGCAACCCACCCCGGTGAAGCCCATAGGATTTGGAGAGACACACCAGCCCTTAGTGGGCTGGTGGGACAGCCCCACGGGGGCCTATGCGCCAAGAAAAGGAAATCAAAGGAAAAGAAAAAAAAGAGGGAGGAAGTGGGAAGGGAGGGGGACTCCTCCCACCAAACCAAGTCCAACTCGGTTTGGGGGGGGAGTCCTCCCCCCCTTAGCTCGGCCGACCCCTTGAGGGTCCCTTGGACCCCAAGGCAAGGTCCCCCTCCCTCCTCCTATATATATGTAGCAATTAGGGCTGATTTGAGACGACTTTCTCACGGCTGCCCGACCACATACCTCCATAGTTTTTCCTCTAGACCGCGTTTCTGCGGAGCTCGGGCGGAGCTCTGCGGAGACAAGATCATCACCAACCTCCGGAGCGCCGTCACGCTGCCGGAGAACTCTTCTACCTCTCCGTCTCTCTTGCTGGATCAAGAAGGCCGAGATCATCGTCGAGCTGTACGTGTGCTGAACGCGGAGGTGCCGTCCGTTCGGTACTAGATCGTGGGACTGATCGCGGGATTGTTCACGGGGCGGATCGAGGGACGTGAGGACGTTCCACTACATCAACCGCGTTCTCTAAACGCTTCTGCTGTACGATCTACAAGGGTACGTAGATCACTCATCCCCTCTCGTAGATGGACATCACCATGATAGGTCTTTGTGCGCGTAGGAAAATTTTTGTTTCCCATGCGACGTTCTCCAACAGCTGTTGGAATTATGCCCTAGAGGCAATAATAAATTTATAGTTGTTATTATAATTCCTGTATCAAGATAATAGTTTATTATCCATGCTATAATTGTATTGAATGAAGACTCATTTACATGTGTGGATACATAGAGAAAACACCGTCCCTAGCATGCCTCTAGTTGGCTAGCCAGTTGATCATTGATAGTCAGTGTCTTCTGATTATGAACAAGGTGTTGTTGCTTGATAATTGGATCACGTCATTGGGAGAATCACGTGATGGACAAGACCCAAACTAATAGACGTAGCATGTTGATCGTGTCATTTTGTTGCTACTGTTTTCTGCGTGTCAAGTATTTGTTCCTATGACCATGAGATCATATAACTCACTGGCACCGGAGGAATGCTTTGTGTGTATCAAACGTCGCAACGTAACTGGGCGACTATAAAGATGCTCTACGGGGTATCTCCGAAGGTGTTAGTTGAGTTAGTATGGATCAAGACTGGGATTTGTCACTCCGTGTGGCGGAGAGGTATCTCGGGGCCCACTCGGTAATACAACATCACACACAAGCCTTGCAAGCAATGTAACTTAGTGTAAGTTGCGGGATCTTGTATTACGGAACGAGTAAAGAGACTTGCCGGTAAACGAGATTGAAATAGGTATGCGGATACTGACGATCGAATCTCGGGCAAGTAACATACCGAAGGACAAAGGGAATGACATACGGGATTATACGAATCCTTGGCACTGAGGTTCAAACGATAAGATCTTCGTAGAATATGTAGGATCCAATATGGGCATCCAGGTCCCGCTATTGGATATTGACCGAGGAGTCTCTCGGGTCATGTCTACATAGTTCTCGAACCCGCAGGGTCTGCACACTTAAGGTTCGACGTTGTTTTATGCGTATTTGAGTTATATGGTTGGTTACCGAATGTTGTTCGGAGTCCCGGATGAGATCACGGACGTCACGAGGGTTTCCGGAATGGTCCGGAAACGAATATTGATATATAGGATGACCTCATTTGATTACCGGAAGGTTTTCGGAGTTACCGGAAATGTACGAGGAATGACGAATGGGTTCCGGGAGTTCACCGGGGGGGCAACCCATAGGAAAGGGTTGGGGCTGCTGGTGCTGGGTTTGTTGGCTTTGTGGCGAGCCGTTGTGCGGTGCGGGGCCGCGTGGGCGCGTGGGCGTGCGTGAAACGGGGGAAAGGGGACAGCGATGCGGGTTGGGTGGGTGCAGACGCTGCGACGCGTGGGCGCTGTGTTTTCCGTTTCTTGGTTGAGGGTACGCGTGGGCGCAAGGAGGGTTTGCATTGCGCAAAACCGCTAGTCGCATTTTTTTTCCGTTCCTTAGGGCGCGCGTGCGGTGGCGGAGCGTGACACGCAGTTAAGGAGGGACAAATTTTAAACAGAGGCAAAGTGTGATGGAAAATAGGCCGGCTCGCACAAAATAAGATGTCAGTCGAATACCTTTTGCACTTCGGTTCAACAACGGTCGTCGGCTCTCGGCTGGTCATCTTGAGTTCTTGACGATGTTGGCGTGCGACAAGACGAAATGTTGTGTGCTGATCCATCAGCTCGCATGACAGGCGGTGGTTAACAATCCAAGCTGTTAACGAGGACAAATAAAATTGAGATTTGCAAGTTTGATCTTCAAATCTAATCGTCATAGATGTAGGCATAAATATTAGTTGAAACAAATTGAGACGCTTTGAACGTGATCCATAAAACACGCACACTATTTGTTTGTGAAGGCGTCCGAACGGGTTTTCACATGATGATACGGAAGCCGGCTATCCATCCATGTGTGTGCATACATTTCAAACAAGTTTTACAGAAATTGAATGATTTTTATATAAATTGGATGATTTTCATTTAAACCGGACAACATTCATTAGATTTTCGATATATTTCATTAAACTAAAGAGAAAAATTTACTGGAGGTCCTCATACTTGTCTTGGTGGTCACTTTAGTCATCGTAGTTGGAAATACCTGAAATACAGTCCTCATAGTTGCCTTAGGGGTTTACATATGGTCCATTATACGATTTTGGTGTACTTATGCGCTGATTTGGCCTTGCCACGTGTCCGTTTACCGCCAAATCAGTTAATTATCTCGTGTGACCATTATACGCTGATAAGTTAGGGTGTTTTTTGCAAAATTAACTGGGATTTACACACACACACCCCCACCTGGTCGGACCCTGAGCAGCACACAACACCACTTGGCCCGTTCCCCCCCCGGTCGACGTTCGCCGCCACCGCCACCGTCGTCGTCGTCGCATCCACTTCCGGTATCGGTCGCCGTCATATCCACTGCCGCTACCAGCCGCCGTCGCATCCACTGCCGCCGCCGCAGCCACTGGAACTGTCGCCGTGTATCTCGCAGTCACATCCATCCCTCGTCCTTCGTTGTCGTCGCTCCTAGTGGGTGGTCACGTCGTCGCTGTCGTCTTTGTCCATCATCTCATCTTCAATCTCCGTCCCCTCTGGGCTGCATGGCCGCGTCGTCGCTGTCCCATTGGGAGGTTGCCCCGATTGTGGCGACCCCGTGACCTTCTACCGCTCTACCACTGATGACCATGATGGTTGGGTGTTCTACAAGTGCAAGAAACACAGTGTGAGGCTCCTGTTTTTTGCTCCCCTGTTCTTCATTGGTTACTGAATTTTCACATGTTTACTGAATTTTGACTGTTAACTGAATTCTGACAGTTAAAATGAATTTGGTTTGACAGCTTATATGGTTTGTTTGATCTAAAAATGCAGATGTCCTGTGATTTCTAGCTCTAGGAGCTAGATTATGTGCAACATCTGATTGAAACTAGGGTTCTTGTTGGTAATGCTGTTGTTGATGCATTTGGTGCAGCTCAGGATAGAAGGGAAGAGCTTGAGATGAAGAGGGATGCAGGAAGAAGGGGCATTGCTGGAAGAGTCAATTTTGATAGCCCTAGTGACAAGAACTTTGCCACCAAGCACCAAGCTGCTATGCTGCTTGGACTGGGTAGAGAAATCCTAATGCTGATGAAGATGGTGCTGGCAAGTGTCATGGTGCTTTGTGTGCTCTGTTTCATCTTAATTATGAAGAAATGATTAAGTTAGTTGATTAGGTATCTTATCTGTTGTAGTTACAAGTTAGCAAACAATAAAGGTGCTAGTCTATGAAGTTGTAGTAGTTGCTAAGTGAGAAGCCTGCCCTAAATTTCATGGTGTCTTTTGTTGTGGTTATAATGGATGATTTATGACGTAATATGAAGCACTAAATTCCATGCCTACATATTGTCACATTATTGTACTTGTCAATATTCTTTGTGTGTTTTTTACTTAAATGGAGCAATGTAAATGGAGAAATTGAAATGTAGAACCCTCATAAAAAAGTCACCAACATAGCAGAGCTCAATTTGGAAATATCATTACAACAGAATACCATTACAACATAAAGATACAACATTTCATCAAGGATACCCTTAATCTATTTCATCAAGGATCCCCTTAAGCTCCCTAATCTTCTCTTTGTCTCCTCTTTGTGTTTAAACAAATCACCAATCATGTACTCAAGACTCCTTTTCTCTTGCTTTAGATGATCTCTCTGTTCTACTAAATTGTCCCTCTCTTGCATGGCTTGGTCCCTCTCTTTCATGGCTTGGTTCCTCTCTTTTTCTGCCCTTGCCCTGAATAACTCATGTATGTTTGTATTTGACTTGTCAGCCATTTTCTTCTTCTCAAGCTCTTCCTTGAGATCCATCATAACAAGTTGTGTGCTGCTTAATTGGCCAATTGCATGCTCCTTCTCAGCCACAACCTTAGCAAAATCAAGCTTATACTGTCTGAGTTTATCTTCAATATATTCTTTCTCTCTAAGAATGTCCAAGTTCTCCTCGGCATGAATGCTCCATATGTCAGCTAGACTCATCTTCAAAGCATCAGGCCACTCAGGGACAACCCATTTCACATAGTTGCACTTAGGAACATCCTATCATTTCACAGAATTCAATTAAATTCACAAAATTCAATGAAAATCTAAAATTTATCTGTAATTCAATTAAATTGACAAGTTAATAGAATCTGAATTGATAAAGTGAACTTTGGAGAAAAACAAATCAACTGGAATTTGTGAGCTATATGAGTTTCTTTATGTGAGCAAGCCAAGAACCTCCTCCCACTATCATGTTGGAAATATGGCCTAGAGGCAATAATAAAGTAGTTATTATTATATTTCTTTGTTCATGATAATTGTCTATTATTCATGCTATAATTGTATTAACCGGAAACCGTAATACATGTGTGAGTACATAGACCACAACGTGTCCCTCGTGAGCCTCTAGTTGACTTGCTCGTTGATCAATAGATGGTCATGGTTTCCTGATCATGGACATTGGATGTCATTGATAACGAGATCACATCATTAGGAGAATGATGTGATGGACAAGACCCAATCCTAAGCATATCACAAAATCGTATAGTTTGTCTTCTAAAGCTTTTATACTATCAAGTATCATTTCCTTAAACCATGAGATTGTGCAACTCCTGGATACAGTTGGAGTGCTTTGGGTGAATCAAACGTCACAACGTAACTAGGTGATTATAAAGGTACACTACAGGTATCTCCGAAAGTGTCTATTGGGTTGGTACGAATCGAGACTGGGATTTGTCACTCCGTGTGACGGAGAGGTATCTCTGGGCCCACTCGGTAATGCATCATAATAATGAGCTCAATGTGACTAAGGAGTTAGCCACGGGATCATGTGTTACAGAACGAGTAAAGAGACTTGCCGGTAACGAGATTGAACAAGGTATAGGGATACCGACGATCGAATCTCGGGCAAGTATCATACTGGTAGACAAAGGGAATTGCATACGGGATTGAGTGAACCCTCGACATCGTGGTTCATCCGATGAGATCATCGTGGAACATGTGGGAGCCAACATGGGTATCCAGATCCCGTTATTGGTTATTGGCCGGAGAGATGTCTCTGTCATGTCTGCATGGTTCCCGAACCCGTAGGGTCCACACGCTTAAGGTTCGACGATGCTAGAGTTGTTATGGGAATTGTACATGTGGTTACCGAAGGTTGTTCGGAGTACCGTATGAGATCCCCGACATCACGAGGAGTTCCGGAATGGTCCGGAGGTAAAGATTTATATATGAGAAGTCTAGTTTCGGTCACCGAAAAAGTTTTGGGGTTTATCGGTATTGTACCGGGACCACCGAAAGGGTACCGGGGGTCCATCTGTCCCGGAGGGTTACATGGGCTGAAAGGGGAAGGGAACCAGCCCCTGGTGGGCTGGTGTGAGGCTAGGAGGAGGCCCAAGGCGCATGGGGGCAAACCCTAGGTGTGGGGTTGCCTTGGGTGGCAAGCCACCCGCTAGGGCGACGCCCCCTCCGCCATCTAGGGCTGCCGCACCACCTAGGGTTTCCCTAGGGGTGGCCGCACCCCCTCTCCCTCCCTCCTATGTATGGTGGAGGTATTGGGAGGGTTTCACACACACGTCCCTCTCTCCCTCGGCGTAGCTATACCTCTCCACCTCTCCTCCTTTGCGGTGCTTGGCGAAGCCGTGCCGGAGAGCCACAAACTCCATCGCCACCATGCCATCGTGCTGCCGGAGTTCTCCCTCAACTTCGGCTCCATCCTTGCTGGATCAAGAAGGAGGAGACGACCCCGGGCTGTAGGTGTGTTGAACGCGGAGACACCGAACGTTCGGTGTTTGATCGGGTCGTCGCGAGTACGACTCCATCAACCGCGTTTATAGCAACGCTTCCGCTTTGCGATCTTCAACGGTATGAAGATGCTATACCTATCTCATTGCTGGTTTCTCCTAGTTTGATCTTGGTGTGATGTAGTATTTTTTTTGAATTATTACTATGATCCCCAACAATGGCATCATATCTAGGTCTATGCGTAAATTCTATGCATGAGTAGAACACAAGTAGTTGTGGGCGATGATTTGTTCAATTTGCTTACCGTTACTAGTCTTATCTTGATTCAGCGGCGTCGTGGGATGAAGCGGCCCGGACCAACTTTACACGTACTCGTACGTGGGACTAGTTCCAGCGCTCGACATGCACTTGTTGCATAATGTGGCTAGCGGGTGTCTGTCTCTCCCACTTTAGTCGGATCGGATTCGATGAAGAGGGTCCTTATGAAGGGTAAATAGCAATTGGCATATCACTGTTGTGGCTGTGACGTAGGTAAGAGACGTTCTTGCGAGAAACCCATAGCAGCCACGTAAAACATGCAACAACAATTAGAGGACGTCTAACTTGTTTTTGCATGGTATGCTATGTGATGTGATATGGTCAAAAGGATGTGATGATATATATGTGATGTATGAGATTGATCATGTTATTGTAATAGGATTCATGACTTGCATGTCGATGAGTATGACAACCGACAGGAGCCATAGGAGTTGTCTTAATTTATTGTATGAGATGCAACGCCATGTGATTACTTTACTTTATTGCTAACCATTAGTCGTATCAGTAGAAGTAATAGTTGGCGAGATGACTTCATGAAGACACGATGATGGAGATCATGGTGTCATGCCGGTGACAATGATGATCATGTCGTGCCCCAAAGATGGAGATCAAAGGCACAAGATGATAATGGCCATATCATGTCACTATATGATTGCATGTGATGTTTATCATGTTTCTATATCTTATTTTCTTAGAACGACGGTAGTAAATAAGATGATACCTTCACTAAAATTTCAAGAAAAGTGTTCCCCCTAAGTGTGCACCGTTGCGAAGGATCGTTGTCTCGAAGCACCACATGATGATTGGGTGTGATAGATTCTAACGTTCGCATACAACGGGTGTAAGCCAGATTTACACACGCAAAACACGTAGGTTGACTTGACGAGCCTAGCATGTACAAACATGGCCTCGGAACACGAGAGACCGGAAGGTTGAACATGAGTCGTATGGAGATACGATCAACATGGAGATGTTCACCATTGATGACTAGCACGTCTCACGTGATGATCGGACACGGCCTAGTCGATGTGGATCATGTATCGCTTGGATGACTAGAGGGATGTCTATCTGAGTGGGAGTTCATTAAATAATTTGATTAGATGAACTTAATTATCATGAACTTAGTTTAAATTGTCTTTACAATCTATATTGTAGATCCAATGGCCAACACACATGTCCCACTGAATGTCAACACGTTCCTAGAGAAAAGCAAGCTGAAAGACGATGGAAGCCACTATGCGGACTGGGTCCATAACTTGAGGCTCATCCTTATAGCTTCCAATAAAATGTATGTCCTTGATGCACCGCTAGGTGAAGCACCCGTTTTCCCGACAGCTCAAGACGTTATGAACGCCTGGCAGTCACATAGTGATGATTACTCCATGGTTCAATGCGGCATGCTTTACAGTTTAGAACTGAGGCTTCAAACGCGTTTTGAGCAACATCGAGCATATGAGATGTTCCAAGAGCTGAAACTGGTTTTCCAAGCTCATGCCCGGGTCGAGAGATATGAAGTCTCCGACAAGTTCTTCAGTTGTAAGATGGAGGAGAATGGGTCTGTCAGCGAGCACATACTCAGAATGTCTGGGTTGCACAATCGCTTGTCTGAGCTGGGAGTTAACCTTCCGGATGACTCGGTTATTAACATAATCCTCCAGTCGCTTCCACCTAGCTATAAGAGCTTTGTGATGAACTACAACATGCAAGGGATGGAGAAGGCCATTCCCGAGTTGTATTCAATGCTGAAATCAGTGGAGGTAGAAATCAAGAAAGAACATCAAGTGTTGATGGTGAATAAGACCACGAGTTTCAAGAAAGGCAAGGGTAAAAAGAACTTCAAGAAGGAAGACAAAGCAGTTGTCGCGCCCGATAAACCAGCTGCTGGGAAGAAGCCAAAGAATGGACCCAAGCCTGAGATTGAGTGCTATTATTGCAAGGGAACGGCCACTGGAAGCGGAACTACCCCAAGTACTTAGTGGATAAGAAGGCCGGCAACGTCAAAGGTATATATGATATACATGTTATTGATGTGTAACTTACCAGCGCTCGTAGTAGCTCCTAGGTATTTGATACCGGCGTAGTTGCTCACATTTGTAACTCAAAACATGAGCTGCGGAATAAGCGGAGGCTGGCGAAGGACGAGGTGGCGATGCGCGTCAGGAATGGTTCCAAGGTCGATGTGATCTTCGTCGGCACGCTGCCTCTACATCTACCTTCAAGATTAGTTTTAAACCTTAGTAATTGTTATCTAGTACCAACTTTGAGCATGAACATTGTATTGGGATCTCGTTTGATGCGAGATGACTACTCGTTTAAATCTGAGAATAATGGTTGTTCTATTTATATGAGAGATATGTTTTATGCTCATGCCCCGCTGGTCAATGGTTTATTCTTAATGAATCTCGAATATGATGTTACACATATTCATAGTGTGAGTACCAAAAGATGTAAGGTTGATAATGATAGTCCCACATATTTGTGGCACTGTCGCCTTGGTCATATCGGTGTCAAACGCATGAAGAAACTCCATATAGATAGACTTTTGGAGTCTCTTGATTTTGAATCATTTGACACATGCGAACCATGCCTCATGGGCAAGATGACCAAGACTCCGTTCTCCGGAACAATGGAGCAAGCAGCCAACTTGTTGGAAATAATACATACCGATGTATGCGGTCCAATGAGCATTGAGGCTCGCGGTGGCTATCGTTATGTTCTCATCCTCACCGATGTCTTAAACAGATATGGGTATGTCTACTTAATGAAACACACGCCTGAAACCTTTGAAAGATTCAAGGAATTTCAGAGTGAGGTGGATAATCAACGTGACAAGAAAACAAATTCTTGCGATCTGATCATGAAGGAGAATATTTGAGTCACGAGTTTGGCACGCACTTAAGAAAATTTGGAATTGTTTCACAACTCACGCCGCCTGGAACACCTCAGCGTAACGGTGTGTCTGAACATCGTAATCGCACTTTATTGGATATGATGCAATCTATGATGTCTCTTAGTGATCTACCACTATCATTTTGGGGATATGCATTGGAAACTATCGCATTCACTTTAAAATAGGGCACCGTCTAAATCCGTTGAGACAACACCGTATGAATTATGGTTTGGCAAGAAACCTAAGCTGTCGTTTCTGAAAGTTTGGGGATGTGATGCTTATGTCAAGAAACTTCAACCTGAAAAGCTCGAACCCAAATCGGAGAAGTGCGTCTTCATAGGATACCCTAAGGAAGCTATTGGGTATACCTTCTATCTCAGATCCGAAGGCAAGATCTTTGTTGCCAAGAATGGATCCTTTCTGGAGAAAGAGTTTCTCTCAAAAGAAGTGAGTGGGAGGAAAGTAGATCTTCATGAGGTAATTGTACCCCCTCTCTAGCCGGAGAGCGGCGCAACACAGGAAAATGTTTCTGGGGTGCCTGCAACGGCTAGGGAGGAAGTTAATGATGATGATCATGAAACTTCGGATCAAGTTGCTACTAAACTTCGTAGGTTCACGAGGACATGTTCCGCACTAGAGTGGTATGACAACTCTGTCATGGAACATGAATTTATATTTCAGGTTCTTAGGCACAAGGGCTTTAATGAGAGGTGGATATTATGGGTACAACACCTACTCTCTTCTAGCTCATCCTCAGTTCTCCTTAATGGAGTTCCTGGTAGAAAATTCATGTGCAAGAAGGGTGTAAGGCAGGGAGATCCTACGCCCCCTCTCCTTTTTGCCATTGTTGCTGACTTTCTTCAAACTTTGGTGAATCAGTTGTTGGAGAATGGGCTCATTCAACTGCCAATCCCTTGCCATGATAAGGAATTTCCAATAATCCAATATGCAGATGACACTCTTATCATTTTGCCTCCTATGGAGTCCCAGCTACTAGAGTTCAAAAAGATGCTTATGCTTTTCTCCCAGTCCACTGGTCTTTAAGTAAATTATCATAAATCTGCTCTGTTGCCTATCAATATTGACCAGGGAGAACTTCAAAGGCTAGCTGACTCTATTGGGTGTAAGGTAGGGTCACTGCCTTTCACATATCTTGGTTTGCCTGTTGGGACAACCAAACCAAGGATCATTGATCTAATGCCACTGGTGGATAACATGGAAAGGAGACTATCTGCTAGCTCCTCCTTCCTGGCTCAGGGTGGTCGTTTGCAATATCTTAACTCAGCTTTGTCCTGTGTTCCCATTTTTTTCCTCTGTAGTCTAGACATACCACTAGGGATCATTAAGTAGTTGGAAAGGATACAACGACAATGTCTCTAGACGAAGAATGGCCAAGATAATGCACCTTCTCTTGCGGCCTGGGACTTGGTGTGCACACCAAAAATGAAAGGTGGTTTGGGTATTATGAATCTGTCTGTCCAGAATGAGGCTGTGCTTCTTAAGCATGTGGATAAGTTTTTGAATAAGGTAGAAGTGCCCTGGGTTGATTTAATATGGAACACTTACTACCACAACACAGCTCCACAGGACACCTCTCTGTGTGGATCATTTTGGTGGAAGGATATCTGCAAGAGAACGGACAATTTCAGAGCTGTCACCTATGTACAAACAAACAGAGGAGATACTTTCCTCTTTTGGTCTAATTCCTGGGCATTAGGTGACTCAACCTTTCCCCTAGCTTATCGGTTCCAACGATTGTTCTCTTTTTCTATTGATACGTTCTGCACTGCTGAGGTGGTTTTCCAAGCTTTTGAGACAAATAGCATGACCAACATGTTTCACTTGCCACTTTCTGACAGGGCCTTCGAGGAGTTGGAAACGGTTACTTGCTTGCTCCAAAACCTTAATAGAGAACAGTTAAGCAAAAGATGTCTCGCTTTGGAGTAGTGACAATAAGGTTTACTCTGCTAAAAAATACTACCTTCATGTCCATCAGCCCATTATACCCAACCCTCTCCTCAGTTGGATTTGGAAGAGTTGCTGCACCATGAAGATCAAAATGTTTGCCTGGATGCTCATTATGGACAGGCTCAACACTCAGGATATGCTTGAGAGACGCCGCTGGAAAGTTTTTGATTCAAACCTATGTGTTCTATGTCATGCAAGGGTCAAAGAGGATAGGGATCATCTCTTCTTCAATTGCCTGTTCAGCACCAAGGTTTGGAACTATCTTCAAATTACTTGGCAGGGTACCTCTGTTGGAATTATGCCCTAGAGGCAATAATAAATATAGTTATTATTATAATTCCTGTATCAAGATAATCGTTTATTATCCATGCTATAATTGTATTGAATGAAGACTCATTTACATGTGTGGATACATAGACAAAACATTGTCCCTAGCAAGCCTCTAGTTGGCTAGCCAGTTGATCAAAGATAGTCAGTGTCTTCTGATTATGAACAAGGTGTTGTTGCTTGATAACTGGATCACGTCATTAGGAGAATCACGTGATGGACTAGACCCTAACTAATAGACGTAGCATGTTGATCGTGTCATTTTGTTGCTACTGTTTTCTGCGTGTCAAGTATTTGTTCCTATGACCATGAGATCATATAACTCACTGACACTGGAGGAATACTTTGTGTGTATCAAACGTCGCAACGTAACTGGGTGACTATAAAGATGCTCTACAGGTATCTCCGAAGGTGTTAGTTGAGTTAGTATGGATCAAGACTGGGATTTGTCACTCCGTGTGACGGAGAGGTATCTCGGGGCCCACTCGGTAATACTACATCACAAACAAGCCTTGCAAGAAATGTGACTTAGTGTAAGTTACGGGATCTTGTATTACGGAACGAGTAAAGAGACTTGCCGGTAAACGAGATTGAAATAGGTATGCGGATACTAACGATCGAATCTCGGGCAAGTAACTTACCGAAGGACAAAGGGAATGACATACGGGATTATATGAATCCTTAACACTAAGGTTCAAATGATAAGATCTTCGTAGAATATGTAGGATCCAATATGGGAATCTAGGTCCCGCTTTTGGATATTGACCGAGGAGTCTCTCGGGTCATGTCTACATAGTTCTCGAACCCGCAGGGTCTGCACACTTAAGGTTCGACGTTGTTTTATGCGTATTTGAGTTATATGGTTGGTTACCGAATGTTGTTTGGAGTCCCGGATGAGATCACGGACGTTACGAGGGTTTCCGGAATGGTCCGGAAACGAAGATTTATATATAGGATGACCTCATTTGATTACCGGAAGGTTTTCGGAGTTACCGGGAATGTACCGGGAATGACGAATGGGTTCCGGGAGTTCACCGGGGGGGGCAACCCACCCCAGGGAAGCCCATAGGTCTTGAGGGTGGCGCACCAGCCCTTAGTGGGCTGGTGGGACGCCCCAAAAGGGCCCTATGCGCATTGGAAGAAAAATCAAAGAGAAAAAAAAGGAGGTGGGAAGGGAAGGAAGGACTCCCACCCACCAAACCAAGTCCAACTCGGTTTGGGGGGGAGACCTTTCCCCCTTGGATCGGCCGACCCCCTTGGGGCTCCTTGAGCCCCAAGGAAAGGTCCCCTCTCTCCCACCTATATATACGGAGGTTTTAGGGCTGATTTGAGACAACTTTTCCACGGCAGCCCGACCACATACCTCCACGGTTTTTCCTCTAGATCGCGTTTCTGCGGAGCTCGGGCGGAGCCCTGCTGAGACAAGGTCATCACCAACCTCCGGAGCGCCGTCACGCTGCCGGAGAACTCTTCTACCTCTCCGTCTCTCTTGCTGGATCAAGAAGGCCGAGATCATCGTCGAGCTGTACGTATGCTGAACGCGGAGGTGCCGTCCGTTCGGTACTAGATCGTGGGACTGATCGCGGGATTGTACGCGGGGCGGATCGAGGGACGTGAGGACGTTCCACTACATCAACCGCGTTCACTAACGCTTCTGCTGTATGGTCTACAAGGGTACGTAGATCACTCATCCCCTCTCGTAGATGGACATCACCATGATAGGTCTTCGTGCGCGTAGGAAATTTTTTGTTTCCCATGCGACGTTCCCCAACAGTGGCATCATGAGCTAGGTTCATGCGTAGATGTCTTCTCGATTAGAACACAAAAGTTTTTGTGGGCGGTGATGTGCGTTTTGCTGCCCTCCTTAGTATTTTCTTGATTCCGCGGTATTGTTGGATTGAAGCGGCTTGGACCGACATTACTCGTACGCTTACGAGAGACTGGTTTCATCGCTACGAGTAACCCCGTTGCTCAAAGATGACTGGCAAGTGTAGGTTTCTCCAACTTTAGTTGAATCGGATTTGACCGAGGAGGTCCTTGGATGAGGTTAAATAGCAACTCATATATCTCCGTTGTGGTGTTTGCGTAAGTAAGATGCGATCCTACTAGATACCCGTGGTCACCACTTAAAACATGCAACAACAAAATTAGAGGACGTCTAACTTGTTTTTGCAGGGTATGCTTGTGATGTGATATGGCCAACGATATGATGTGATATATTGGATGTATGAGATGATCATGTTGTAATAGATAATATCGACTTGCACGTCGATGGTACGGCAACCGGCAGGAGCCATAGGGTTGTCTTTATACTAACGTTCGTGCTTGCAGATGGGTTTACTATTTTGCTAGGATGTAGCTTTAGTAGTAATAGCATGAGTAGCACGACAACCCCGATGGCGACACGTTGATGGAGATCATGGTGTGGCGCCGGTGACAAGAAGATCGTGCCGGTGCTTTGGTGATGGAGATCAAGAAGCACGTGATGGTGGCCATATCATGTCACTTATGAATTGCATGTGATGTTAATCATTTTATGCACCTTATTTTGCTTAGAACAACGGTAGCATTATGAGGTGATCTCTCACTAAAGTTTCAAGACGAAATTGTGTTCTCCCCGACTGTGCACCGTTGCTACAATTCGTCGTTTCGAGACACCACGTGATGATCGGGTGTGATAGACTCAACGTTCACATACAACGGGTGCAAAACAGTTGCGCACGCGGAACACTCGGGTTAAGCTTGACGAGCCTAGCATGTGCGTACATGGCCTCGGAACACATGAGACCGAAAGGTCGATCATGAATCATATAGATGATATGATTAGCATAGGGATGCTTACCACTGAAACTATACTCAACTCACGTGATGATCGGACTTGAGCTAGTGTAAGTGGATCATGAACCACTCAAATGACTAGAGAGATGTACTTTTTGAGTGGGAGTTTAGCGTATAATTTTGATTAAGTTAAACTCTACTTATCTTGAACACAGTCTAAAGTCCACTTTGAATATATTTGTGTTGTAGATCATGGCTCACGCGACGGTCACCCTGAATTTTAATACGTTCCTAGAGAAAGCTAAATTGAAAGATGATGGAAGAAACTTTGTAGACTGGGCTCATAATCTTAAGCTAATCTTACAAGCTGGGAAGAAGGATTATGTCCTTAATGCTGCGCTAGGAGATGAACCACCCGCTACGGCTGATCAGGATGTTAAGAACGCTTGGTTAGCACGTAAGGAGGACTACTGAGTAGTTCAATGTGCAGTCTTGTATGGCTTAGAACCGGGACTTCAATGTCGCTTTGAGCGTCATGGAGCATTTGAGATGTTCCAGGAGTTGACGTTTATCTTTCAGAAGAACGCCCGGATCGAGAGGTATGAGACCTCCGATAAATTCTATGCTTGCAAGATGGAGGAAAACTCGTCTGTCAGTGAACATGTGCTCAAAATGTCTGGGTACTCAAAACGTCTAGCTGAGCTGGGGATTGAACTCCCGCAAGAGGCTATCACTGACAGAATCCTTCAATCACTGCCGCCAAGCTATAAAGGCTTTGTGTTGAACTACAACATGCAAGGGATGAACAAGTCTCACGGCGAGTTGTTTGCGATGCTGAAAGTCGCAGAGTCTGAACTCCGTAAAGAGCATCAAGTGTTGATGGTGAATAAGACCACTAGTTTCAAGAGAAACGGCAAAGGCAAGAAGGGTAATTCAAAGAAGAGCGGCAAGCCTGTTGCCAATCCGACGAAGAAACCCAAAGCTGGACCTAAGCCTGAAACGGAGTGTTACTATTGCAAGGGTATGGGTCACTGGAAGCGCAATTGCCCCAAGTATCTGGCAAATAAGAAGGCGGCCAAAAAAAAATCAGGTATATTTGATATACAAGTTATTGATGTGTACTTAACCGGCTCTCGTAGTAGTGCCTGGGTATTCGATACCGGTTCTGTTGCTCATATTTGCAACTTGAAACAGGAACTGCGGAATAGACGAAGGTTGGCAAAAGATGAAGTGACGATGCGCGTAGGAAATGGTTCCAAGGTTGATGCAATCGCCGTCGGCACAGTTTCACTTCAGTTACCATCAGGATTAGTTATGAACTTAAATCATTGTTATTTAGTGCCTGCGTTGAGCATGAACATTATATCTGGATCTTGTTTATTGCGAGACGGTTACTCTTTTAAGTCAGAGAATAATGGTTGTTCTATTTCTATGAGTAACATCTTTTATGGTCATGCACCCAATGTGAGAGGATTGTTCATATTGAATCTTGATAGCGATACACACATACATAACATTGAGACCAAAAGAGTTAGAGTTAACAATGATAGCGCCATATTTTTGTGGCACTGCCGCTTAGGTCATATTGGTGTAAAGCGCATGAAGAAACTCCATGCTGATGGACTTTTGGAGTCACTTGACCTTGATTCACTTGACACGTGCGAACCATGCCTCATGGGCAAGATGACTAAGACTCCGTTCTCCGGAACAATGGAGCGTGCAAGTGACTTGTTGGAAATCATACATACCGATGTGTGTGGTCCGATGAGCGTGGAGGCACGCGGCGGATATTGTTATTTTCTCACCTTCACTGACGATTTGAGTAGATATGGTTATGTCTACTTGATGAAGCACAAGTCTGAAACATTTGAAAAGTTCAAGCAATTTCAGAGTGAAGTTGAAAATCATCGTAACAAGAAGATCAAGTTCCTACGGTCTGATCGTGGGGGTGAATATCTGAGTTTCGAGTTTGGTGCTCACTTAAGACAATGTGGAATTGTTTCACAGTTAACAGCGCCTGGAACACCACAGCGTAATGGTGTGTCCGAACGTCGTAATCGTACTTTATTAGAGATGGTGCGATCTATGATGTCTCCTACCGATTTGCCGTTATCGTTTTGGGGTTATGCATTAGAAACAGCCGCATTCACTTTAAATAGGGCACCATCAAAATCCGTTGAGACGACGCCATATGAACTATGGTATGGCAAAAGGCCAAAGTTGTCGTTTCTTGAAGTTTGGGGATGTGATGCTTATGTCAAAAAGCTTCAGCCTGAAAAGCTGGAACCCAAAGCGGAAAAGTGCGTCTTCATAGGTTACCCAAAGGAGACTGTTGGGTACACCTTCTATCTCAAATCTGAGGGCAAAGTGTTTGTTGCTAAAAACAGAGCTTTTCTCGAGAAGGAGTTTCTCTCGAGGGAATTGAGTGGGAGGAAGATAGAACTTGACGAGGTTGTCGAACCTCTCATCCCTCTGGATGGTGGCGCAGGGCAAGGGGAAACCTCTGTCGTTGCGACGCCGGCTGAGGAGGAAGTTAATGATGGTGATCATGAAACTCCGGTTCAAGTTTCTGTCGAACCACACAGGTCGACGAGACCACGTGCTGCTCCAGAGTGGTACGGTAATCCCGTCTTATCAATCATGTTGTTGGACAACAATGAACCTGCAAATTATGAAGAAGCAATGGTGGGCCCGGATTCCAACAAATGGCTAGAAGCCATGAAGTCCGAGATAGGATCCATGTATGAGAACAAAGTGTGGACTTTGGAGGTACTACCTGAGGGCCGCAAGACTATTCAGAACAAATGGATCTTTAGGAGGAAGACGGGCGCTGACGGCAATGTGACCGTTTATAAAGCTCGACTTGTGGCAAAGGGTTTTTCACAAGTTCAAGGAGTTGACTACGATGAGACATTCTCACCCGTAGCGATGCTTAAGTCCATCAGAATCATGTTAGCAATAGCTGCATTTTTCGATTATGAAATCTGGCAGATGGATGTCAAAACGGCGTTCCTTAACGGTTACCTTAAGGAAGAATTGTATATGATGCAACCCGAAGGTTTTGTCGATCCTAAGAATGCTAACAAGGTGTGCAAGCTCCAGCGATCCATTTATGGACTGATGCAAGCATCTCGGAGTTGGAACAAATGCTTTGATGAGGTGATCAAAGCATTTGGGTTTATACAATTGGTTGGAGAATCTTGTATTTACAAGAAAGTGAGTGGGAGCTCTGTGGCGTTTCTAATATTATATGTGGATGACATATTGTTGATTGGAATCAACGTGGAGTTTTTGGAGAGCATAAAGGATTACTTGAATAAAAGTTTCTCTATGAAGGACCTAGGAGAAGCTGCTTACATTCTAGGCATTAAGATCTATAGGGATAGATCAAAACGCCTGATAGAACTTTCACAAAGCACATATCTTGATAAAGTTTTGAAGAGGTTCAAAATGGAACAGTCCAAGAAGGGGTTCTTGCCAGTTTTACAAGGTACGAGATTGAGTAAGACTCAGTGCCCAGCAACTGATGAGGATAGAGAGCATATGCGCTCCGTCCCCTATGCTTCAGCCATAGGTTCTATCATGTATGCGATGCTGTGCACTAGACCGGATGTTAGCCTGGCCATAGGTATGGCAGGTAGGTTCCAGAGTAATCCAGGAGTGGATCACTGGACGACGGTCAAGAATATCCTGAAGTACCTGAAAAGGACTAAGGAGGTGTTTCTCGTGTATGGAGGTGACGAAGAGCTCGTCGTAAAAGGTTACGTCGATGCAAGCTTTGACACAGATCCGGACGACTCTAAGTCGCAAACCGGATACGTATTCATTCTTAATGGGGGTGCGGTAAGCTGGTGCAGTTCCAAGCAAAGCGTCGTAGCAGATTCTACATGTGAAGCGGAGTACATGGCTGCCTCGGAGGTGGCTAAGGAGGGTGTCTGGATGAAGCAATTCATGACGGATCTTGGAGTGGTGCCAAGCACACTGAATCCAATAACCTTGTTCTGTGAGAACACGGGTGCCATTGCTTTAGCAAAGGAACCACGGTTTCACAAGAAGTCCAGACATATCAAACGACGCTTCAACCTCATCCGCGACTACGTCGAAGGGGAGGACGTGAATATATGCAAAGTGCACAGGATCTGAATAGCAGACCCGCTGACTAAACCTCTTCCACGGGCTAAGCATGATCAACACCAGAACTGTATGGGTGTTAGATTTATTACAATGTAATTCACATGATGATCTGAGGACTAGATTATTGACTCTAGTGCAAGTGGGAGACTGTTGAAATTATGCCCTAGAGGCACTAATAAATATAGTTATTATTATAATTCCTGTATCAAGATAATCGTTTATTATCCATGCTATAATTGTATTGAATGAAGACTCATTTACATGCGTGGATACATAGACAAAACACTGTCCCTAGCAAGCCTCTAGTTGGCTAGCCAGTTGATCAAAGATAGTCAGTGTCTTCTGATTATGAACAAGGTGTTGTTGCTTGATAATTGGATCACGTCATTAGGAGAATCACGTGATGGACTAGACCCAAACTAATAGACGTAGCATGTTGATCGTGTCATTTTGTTGCTACTGTTTTCTGCATGTCAAGTATTTGTTCCTATGACCATGAGACCATATAACTCACTGACACCGGAGGAATACTTTGTGTGTATCAAACGTCGCAACGTAACTGGGTGACTATAAAGATGCTCTACAGGTATCTCCGAAGGTGTTAGTTGAGTTAGTATGGATCAAGACTGGGATTTGTCACTCCGTGTGACGGAGAGGTATCTCGGGGCCCACTCGGTAATACAACATCACACACAAGCCTTGCAAGCAATGTGACTTAGTGTAAGTTACGGGATCTTGTATTAAGGAAGGAGTAAAGAGACTTGCCGGTAAACGAGATTGAAATAGGTGTGCGGATACTAACGATCGAATCTCGGGCAAGTAACTTACCGAAGGACAAAGGGAATGACATACGGGATTATATGAATCCTTGACACTGAGGTTCAAACGATAAGATCTTCGTAGAATATGTAGGATCCAATATGGGCATCCAGGTCCCGCTATTGGATATTGACCGAGGAGTCTCTCGGGTCATGTCTACATAGTTCTCGAACCCGCAGGGTCTGCACACTTAAGGTTCGACGTTGTTTTATGCGTATTTGAGTTATATGGTTGGTTACCAAATGTTGTTCGGAGTCCCGGATGAGATCACGGACGTCACGAGGGTTTCCGGAATGGTCCGGAAACGAAGATTGATATATAGGATGACCTCATTTGATTACCGGAAGGTTTTCGGAGTTACTGGGAATGTACCGGGAATGACGAATGGGTTCCGGGAGTTCACCCGGGGGGGGGGGGGGCAACCCACCCCGAGGAAGCCCATAGGCCTTGAGGGTGGCGCACCAACCCTTAGTGGGCTGGTGGGACAGCCGAAAAGGGCCCTATGCGCATTGGAAGAAAAATCAAAGAGAAAAAAAAGAGGAGGTGGGAAGGGAAGGAAGGACTCCCACCCACCAAACCAAGTCCAACTCGGTTTGGGGGGGGGGAGACCTTCCCCCCTTGGCTCGGCCGACCGCCTTGGGGTTCCTTGAGCCCCAAGGCAAGGTCCCCTCTCTCCCACCTATATATACGGAGGTTTTAGGGCTGATTTGAGACGACTTTTCCATGGCAGCCCGACCACATACCTCCACGGTTTTTCCTCTCGATCGCGTTTCTGCGGAGCTCGGGCGGAGCCCTGCTGAGACAAGGTCATCACCAACCTCCGGAGCGCCGTCACGCTGCCGGAGAACTCTTCTACCTCTCCGTCTCTCTTGCTTGATCAAGAAGGCCGAGATCATCGTCGAGCTGTACGTGTGCTGAACGCGGAGGTGCCGTCCGTTCGGTACTAGATCGTGGGACTGATCACGGGATTGTTCGCGGGGCGGATCGAGGGACGTGAGGACGTTCCACTACATCAACCGCGTTCACTAACGCTTCTGCTGTACGGTCTACAAGGGTACGTAGATCACTCATCCCCTCTCGTAGATGGACATCACCATGATAGGTCTTCGTGCGCGTAGGAAAATTTTTGTTTCCCATGCGACGTTCCCCAACAACCTCCATGTGGGACACTTCGTTGGCAGCCAGGAAGGATTTTCAGCATCCTTTCTTCTCTGAAGTGGTGTTTAGTGGTGCTGGAATATTTGGACTGTCAGAAATGCAAGAATTTTGAACAATGAGCATCCCAGATTCAATAGATGGAAGTCTAGCTTCACTCATGATATCTCTCTTTTAGCTTATAGGATTAAGGCTAGATTTAAGGAAGATCTCCTTAAGTGGATCTCCTTCCTACCTCCGTGAGGTTTGTATATCTGCACCCCCACCACCCTTGTTGTATATTCTAATCATTTCATGTACATAAACTCTCTTTACGTTGGAATAAAAGAAAAGGCCGTGGGGTGATTCCCTACAGTAGTTGGTCAAAAAAAACTTTGTCATGGAAATCATGTTGTTGGACAACAGTGAACCTTTGAACTATGAAGAAGCAATGGCGGGCCCAGATTCCAACAAATGGCTTGAAACCATGAAATCTGAGATAGGATCCATGTATGAGAACAAAGTATGGACTTTGGTGGACTTGCCCGATGATCGGCGAGCCATAGAAAATAAAATGATCTTTAAGAAGAAGACTGACGCGGATGGTAATGTGACCATCTATAAGGCTCGACTTGTTGCTAAGGGTTATCGACAAGTTCAAGGAATTGACTACGATGAGACTTTCTCACCCATAGCGATGCTCAAGTCCATCCGAATGATGTTAGCAGTTGCCGCATTTTATGATTATGAGATCTGGCAAATGGACGTCAAACGACATTCCTTAACGGCTTTCTTAAGGAAGAATTGTATATGATACAGCGGGAAGGTTTTGTCGATCCTAATAATGCTGACAAGGTATGCAGGCTCCAGCGCTCCATCTATGGGCTGGTGCAAGCATCTCGGAGTTGGAACATTCCCTTTGATGAGGTGATCACAGCGTTTGGGTTTGTACAGACTTATGGAGAAGCCTGTATTTACAAGAAAGTGAGTGGGAGATCTGTAGCATTTCTCATATTTTATGTGGATGACATATTGTTGATAGGAAATGATATAGAACTTTTGGAAAGCGTAAAGGCCTATTTTAATAATTATTTTTCAATTAAGGACCTTGGAGAAGCTGCTTACATATCAGGCATCAAGATCTATAGAGATAGATTGAGATGCCTCATTGGTCTTTCACAAAGCACATACCTTGACAAGATATTGAAGAAGTTCAATATGTATAAGGCCAAGAAGGGGTGCTTTGTGTATTACAAGGTGTGAGGTTGAGCACAGCTCAACACCCGACCATGACAGAAGATAGAGAAAAGATGAGTACTGTCCCCTATGCTTCAGCCATAGGCTCTATTATGTATGCCACGATGTGTACTAGACCTGATGTGAACCTTGCCATAAGTTTGGTAGGGAGGTACCAAAGTGATCCAGGAGTGGATCACTTGACAGTGGTCAAGAATATCCTGAAGTACCTGAAAAGGACTAAAGATATGTTTGTCGTTTACGGAGGTGCCAAAGAGCTTGTCGTAAAGGGTTAAGTCGACGCTAGCTTCGACATAGATCCGAATGACTCCAAGTCACAAACTGGATACGTGTATATTTTGAATGGTGGGCAGTCAGCTGGTGCAGTTGCAAGCAAAGCATCGTGGCGGCATCTACATGTGAAGCGGAGTACATAGCTGCTTCGGAAGCAGCACATGAAAGAGTCTGGATGAAGGAGTTCATCACCGACCTAGGAGTGATTCCCAGTGCGCCGGGACCGATGACTCTCTTCTGTGACAACACTAGATCTATTGCCATTGCCAAGGAGCCCATGTTTCACTAGAAGACCAAGCACATCAAGCATCTCTTCAAATCCATACGTGGATACATCCAGGATGGAGATATAGATATTTGTAAAGTACATACGGATCTGAATGTCACATATGCATTGACTAAATCTCTTCCACGAGCAAAACATGATCAGCACCAGAACTCTATGGGTGTTCGATTCATCACAATGCAACTAGATTGTTGACTCTAGTGCAAGTGGGAGACTGTTGGAAATATGCCCTAGAGGCAATAATATAGTGGTTATTAATACATTTCCTTGTTCATGGTAATTGTCTATTATTCATGCTATAATTGTATTAACCGAAAACTGTAATACATGTGTGAATACATAGACCACAACATGTCCCTAGTGAGCCTCTAGTTGACTAGCTCGTTGATCAATAGATGGTCATGGTTTCCTGATCATGGACATTGGATGTCATTGATAACAGGATCACATCATTAGGAGAATGATGTGATGGACAAGACCCAATCCTAAGCATAGCACAAGATCGTATAATTTGTCTGTTAAAGCTTTTATAATTACAAGTATCATTTCCTTAGACCATGAGATTGTGCAACTCCCTGATACCGTAGGAGTGCTTTGGGTGTATCAAATGTCACAACGTAACTAGGTGATTATAAAGGTGCACTACAGGTATCTCCGAAAGTGTGTGTTGGGTTGGTACGAATCGAGACTAGGATTTATCGCTCCGTGTGACAGAGAGGTATCTCTGGGCCCACTCGGTAATGCATCATAATAATGAGATCAATGTGACTAAGGAGTTAGCCACGTGATGATGTGTTATGGAACGAGTAAAGAGACTTGCCGGTAACGAGGTTGAACAAGGTATAGGGATACCGACGATCGAATCTCGGGCAAGTATCATACTGGTAGACAAATGGAATTGCATAGGGATTGAGTGAATCCTCGACATCGTGGTTCATCCGATGATATCATCGTGGAACATGTGGGATCCAACATGGGTATCTAGATCCCATTGTTGGTTATTGGCCGGAGAGATGTCTTGGTCATGTCTGCATGGTTCCCGAACCCGTAGGGTCTACACACTTAAGGTTCAGTGAGGCTAGAGTTGTTATGAGAATTGTACATGTGGTTACCGAAGGTTGTTTGGAGTCCCGGATGAGATCCTGGATGTCATGAGGAGTTCCGGAATGGCCCGGAGGTAAATATTTATATATGGGAAGTCCAATTTCGTCACCAAAAAAGTTTTGGGTTTTACTAGTATTGTACCGGGACCATCGAAAGAGTATCGGGGGTCCACCGGGAAGGTCCATCTATCCCGGAGGGCTACATGGGCTGAAAGGGGAAGGGAACCAGCCCCTGGTGGGCTGGTGCGAGGCTAGGAGGACGCCCAATGCGCATGGGGGGCCAAACCCTAGGGGTGGGGGCTGCCTTGGGTGGCAAGCCACCCCCTAGGGCGCCGCCCCCTCCTCCATCTTGGGCTGCTGCACCACCTAGGGTTTCCGAAGGGGTGTCCGCACCCCCTCTCCCTCCCTCCTATATATAGTGGAGGTATTGGGAGGGCTGCACAAACACGTCTCTCTCTCCCTCGGCGCAACACTACCTCTCCACCTCTCCTCCTCCGCGGTGCTTGGCGAAGCCCTGCCGAAGAGCCACAAACTCCATCGCCACCACGCCGTCGTGCTCCAGAGTTCTCCCTCAGGTTCTCCTCCATCCTTGCTGGATCAAGAAGGAGGAGATGTCCACGGGCTGTAGGTGTGTTAAACCCGGAGACACCGAACGTTCGGTGTTTGATCGGATCGCTGCGAGTACGACTCCATCAACCGCGTTCATAGTAACGCTGCTAGTTTGTGATATTCAACGGTATGAAGATGCTCTACCTGTCTCGTTGATGGTTTCTCCTAATTTGATCTTGGTGTGACGTAATTTTTTTTTGAATTATTACTACGATCGCCAACACATCAACACCTTGAAATGCCACAAATTTCTCATGAAGTGATCCGTTGTCACATCTTGCATCAAGATCTGTTGCCAGGCCACTCCAATCCTTCCAGAAAATGGTAGCATGTGGCTAAACAATGTAAAAAAGATCAGATCTGATAAATTATAACCTTTTCCCCTTTTCCAGACAAACCCTAGCTTGCAGATCATTAACCTTGCTTGTGACAAAGTCATCTTCAGAGTTGGTGGGGACATCATCCCAGTTCCATGGTAGATCATCACTGCTTGGTGGGGAAACAATGGCTCCAAACAGGTGCTTGAAGAAGAACTGGTGTGGGGAGGAAAGAAGATGGAGATGAGGAAGAAGATGGGGATCTGGTGGTTTTGGGTCATATGTTGGACTCAAGTGAGCATGCACTCACCAAGTTTGTGGGTCATATGTTGTAATGAACAATCACTTTGGACCAAGTGTGAGCATACAGTGCAAGCTTGAGGATGCACGAGAAAACTAGTGAAAAGAAGTCTAAGAAGTTTATCTTAGGTCAATATAGTTGAATCTTTGGCATAAGATCAGTGAAATTTAGCTTAATTGAACTTCTTATTTTGGCATAAGATTTGAATTTTAGCAAAAACTGAATTTTGTTAGAAAATTGAATTTTAGTAGAAAACTGAATTTTAACAGAAAACTCAATTTAGCTAAATGTTTCTTTTTTGTAAAGATATCAATGTTTCTTGTTTTGGCATAGACATAAGGTAAACAAACTTCTTCTTTTGACATAGACATTTCTTGCGTCACATTTCTTGCATACAACCACAAATAACATAGACAATTCAGTTCAGACATATCTTGCAAAAGACAGAGTACATTTAACTTATGTGCTTACATATATTAAGCACACCTAAACTACCATCTTGACAGCCAGGATTAACTTATATGGTGAGACATATATTCAGCACACCTAAACTACCATCACAGTACAAAATCCAGCTATAATTAACTTCTCATTAACTTATATGCTGAGACATATATTCAGCACACCTAAACTATCACCTTCTTCACCATCTTCTTCAGAATCTTCACTTGTTCAACATATTCACGCACTCCGAGTGGCGCACGTTCTTAGGAACCACCACCATCTTCCTTTTCTTGCTCTTGTCCTCCTCAGCTGCCACCACCTCCTGCTTGGGCACGAGTGGCGCAAAAGACAACAACTCAATCCAACGAGGGGCTATCGGAGTAGTGATGTGAGTGGGGATTGAGAATACCAAAGTGACGTGGTGGAGTGGTGATGTGAGTGGCGAGTGGGGAGGTGGGTGGGTGTCTTATAACTCCCGTTGGAATCCCAACCTTGAATGCTATTTACTAAGTCCGGTGGTAGAAATAGAACAAATCTCTAGTACCACCCCACTGGCATTGCCCCCATCGTTTCTATCCATAGGTCCTGGGTTCGAGACCCAGGCCAAACTTTTTTGTGCTGTTTTTTTATTAACTGATTACCCAACATGAAACTTCAGCTGGCAAATTGTCAAATTCAGACATTCAGACCAAAAGTTCATTTTGCATCAGACCAAATTGTCAAAATCATTCATTACCAAACATGAAGGGTTTTTTATTTTGCATCAGGCAACTGAATGAGCACTGATTCAGGAAGTTTGCATTAGTTTGCATCAGGAAGATTTAGACCAAAAATTACAAGTGCAAAAGAATTGATTTAGGAAGTTTGCATCAGTTTGCATCACAAAGTTTTAGACAGAAAATGACAAGTGCAAAATCACTAATTCACCTGAATTCATCAAACATGTTCACTTTCTTTTGCTTCTTTTGTACATGTGCTTGCTTCCTTTGCTCATCTCTTATTCTATTGGCCTCCTCTTGCTGTTTCTTCTTTCCTTCTTGTTCTTATTTTCTCCTTAGTGTTGCAATAGCTCTATTTGCTTCTTGCTCTTATTTTTTCTTCAAGACTGCCTCTGCTCTAGCTGCAATTGCTTTAATTGCTCTTGCTTCTTTGTATTGTTGCACTTTAGCTTTTCTTCTGACTGTAGCTTCCTGCTTTGCTACTGTTTCCTCGGCCTTCTTCTCTCTTGCTGCTCTTTTTCTTCTTACTGCCTGTTCAACCTTCATAACATTGGTTTCTTGTCTTTTTGCCTCTGCTTCCTCTGCTCTCCTCTCTGCCATCACATTCATTGCTTCAAGGGGTGCATCTCTTCTGGCTGCCATCTGCCTTTCTTTGTCTCTTTTCATCTTGAGTAGCTTCATGGTCAGGTTGGCATCATTGGTAGTTGTTGTTGTTTGTGTTGTTGCTTGAGAGCTTGATGTTCATGAGATGAAAGCTGAATCTGACACAGTGCCCTCACAATTTTCCCTAGGAACAGGTATGGAGAGCAGCATCTTGTTAAGCATTATGCATCCAAAGTCTTCAACCTGTATAAAGACAGAGATCATCTGCTACAATCAGTAAATGTATTAAATTTCTAAGTTCAAGGTAAAATAAAGATTGGAACTTGCCTGAAAAAGATTGTATTTCAAAGTCATCATCATCTTCGTGGGCTTGGCCATCATCTTGTGTGACATTGACTTCATCCTGGGTGACTTGGCCACCATCATGTGCCACATGAACCTGCTCTAGTGTGGCATGTCCATCATCCTGATCCTGAGTTACTTGCCCATTATCCACTCACACATCATCAGGAATAGCCCTTGGCCCCCTTCTACTTTGTAAGTTTGGCCTTGGCAAAAGACTTGGCAAAATCCAAGCTTTTCTGTTGGCACACCCTGCCATGTTGTAGCCTTGTTCATTGTAGTATGAACATGTTATTGTACCTCCATGTCTGGTAATCACCCTTGTTCCATCTTTCTTCTCAATCTCATAAGGCTGCTTTCTCCTGCTCTTGTTAGAAGGCCCCCTACCTTTTTTTCATAGACAGGTGGCTTGATTTCACACACATTCATCTTCTCCCACTCACTCCTATCTCTGCCAGGCTTGATAGTGGGTTTGTAAGCTAGCTTGAAAGCTTCTATGCTGTAATAGGAGCGCACCAGAGTCTCAGGTTCAATTCTCTCATGCGTGTAGCATGCAATTGCATGATGACAAGGAACTCCACTTACATCCCACCTTTTGCATGTGCAACTCTCTTCCTTTATGTCAACAATGTATGTCCTGTTCTTGTTGTCAACCTGGAAAACGCCATCACCAGCACCTCAAACCATACATGTAGATGACAACTCTATATTCTTTTCTATTCTTTTCCTTATTTTGGACATATGGTTCCAGGCCACTTCTCTGCCTCTTTTCTTTTGTTGTAGAATCTAATCATTAGTTGGGTTTTGATCTTGTCAATCATTGATTTGAGGTGCATCTCTCTTGCCTCAAGAATATATTTGTTGAAAACCTCATAGCTGTTGTTCAAAAGGATATCACACTTGGGTGAAACTCTCTGGAACCCTCTAACCAAGTGTTTGGTGGAAGTTGCTCAAGCCATTTGTAGGCTTCTAAACTGATGGCCTTCATCTCTTCCATGTGTGCAATCCACAGTTATGGTGTTGTGCTCCTTGCACACTTCCATAGCTAGTTCTTAAGAACATCTCCTCTGTGTGTTTGCTGAAAGTTTTGCCATATGTGCCTGACACAGTGTCTATGCTCTGCATCAGGAAAGTGGTGCCTCACTCCCTTAATGAGCCCCTTTTGCTTGTCTGACATTATAGTCCATGGCTCTGTGTTCAGTATTCCCAAGTCACTCTTCAGATTTGACAAGAACCATTTCCATGTGTCAGTGTTCTCAACTTCAACAACTGCAAATGCTATAGGGTAGATACAGTCATTGGGATCCATCCCTACAGCACAAAGCATAACACCTCCATACTTGGTCTTCAAGTGGCATCCATCTAAGCATATGACATGCCTGCAAGCTTGCATGAACCCCCTTTTGCAAGCATTAAGAGAGAAATGATTACTTGCAAATATACCATCATCCAATCCAACATAGAAAGAGTTGCCTGGGTTTGATCTTCTGAGTTCTTGTGCATAATCCCACATGCTATTGTACTGTTCTAACTCATCTCCTTCAATGACTGTTTTAACTAAACTTTTAGCCCTTCTCACTTTGCTTCTTGATGTTGTCATATTCCGGTCCTTCTGAACCACTCTTGAAAAATTCTTCATGTTCATATTTTGATCAGCTCTGGAAGAACCAAGGTACTTTCCAGCCATAAAAGGAGCAGTGAATGACCTAATACTCCATATATTTATGCAGGCATGCTTTGGATTGTACATTTTGACCATGAAGCAACCAATTCTGATGTCATATGAAGCTGACAAAAACCAAGGACACCCATCTTCACACTTAGCAACAAGTCGTTTCCTATCATTTCTGGGGCACCTAATGTCAACTCTTTCCTGACAGATGTACTCTTTGATGGCTTTTCTCAGTAACTCAACTATGCCAAAGGTCTGACCAACTTGGAACTGTGGTTTAGCCAAGTCTTCTTCTGTGAAAGATTTGAATTTCAGGTTAACTTTATCTTCATCAGAGTCAGGCAAGCACAAGTCACCATCTTCAGTAGGATCATCAGTTTGTTCTTGGACTGCTTTACCTTTCTCAAAATCAACATTGGTGTCAAACAAGTCATTATCATCTTTAATGTCAATGTCTAAATCAAGAAACTCTGGATTGTAATCATCATCTAAGTCATGAACTGCTAAATCAAACATACAATCTACTGCATCAATGTTCAAAACCCTGCAGGTTTTTCAGGCCTTATGCTCAAACTGATATGAAGGAACATGATATCCTGGTTGAGGGGGTCCTGGTATGTAATCATATTCTGAGTCGTCATCACTTTCAGATAGTGCATCTCCCTCACTTGGATATTGATCACCCTCTTGAGCACCATCTTACCGTGGATCTGTCTCTACTTGCTCCACATGCTTTGTCTCTGCTTGCTCCACTTGAACTTGAACTTGAACAACCTGTTCCTCTTGCAATTGCTCCTTCTTTGTCCTAATGCCACTCAATTTGACCACAGGAGGATCATCATCATCTGAATCAACATGAACATTAGTAACATATGATCTTAGGCTATTATCATGATAGAGATAAATATGCTGGAACTGGTTTCCATTTAGGACACAATCCTTCATGTTTTCAGTCATAGTGTTGTCCCCTGATACGTCTCCAATGTATCTATAATTTTTGATGGTTTCATGCTATTATCTTGTCAAACTTTGGATGTTTTGCATGCCTTTTATATATTTTTTGGGACTAACTTATTGACTCAGTGCCAAGTGCCAGTTCCTGTTTTTCCATGTTTTTGACCCCTTTAAGAGGAGATTTTGAAACGGAGTCCAAACAGAAGAAAATCCCCAAAAACATTTTTTCCATAACGAAAGAAGATCGGGAAGATTGAGAGCCAAGGTAGGGGAGCCTCACGGGCCCCACAAGCCCTCACCCCGCAGCCAGGGGGGAGGCCGCGGACCACAGGCTTGTGGCCCCCCTAGGCGCCCTCTGCCCTAGGGGTTGCGCCTATATATTCCCTAAAAATCCCAAAAAAATCAGGAGATCATCGAAATCACTTTTCCGCCGCCGCAAGCTTGTGTCTCCGCAAGATCCCATCTGGGGCACGTTCTGGTGCCGTGTCGGAGGGGGGATTCGGATACGGAGGGCTTCTTCATCAACACCATGACCTCTCCGATGATGCATGAGTAGTTCACCATAGACCTACGGGTCCATAGTTAGTATCTAGATGGCTTCTTCTCTCTCTTGGATCTTCAATACAAAGTTCTCCATGATCTTCATGGAGATCTATCCGATGTAATCTTCTTTTGCGATGTGTTTGTCGAGATCCGATGAATTGTGGATTTATGATCAGATTACCCAGTGACAGAAGGGGTAGTGAGGCACGCATCGTGTTGTTGCCATCAAGGGTAAAAAGATGGGGTTTTCATCATTAGTTTGAGATTATCCCTTTACATCATGTCGTCTTGCTTAAGGTGTTACTCTGTTCGTCATGAACTCAATACACTAGATGCATGCTGGATAGTGGTCGATGTGTGGAGTAATAGTAGTAGATGCAGAAAGTATCGGTCTACTTGTGTCGGACGTGATGCCTATATGTATGATCATTGCCTTAGATATCGTCATGACTTTGCGCGGTTCTATCAATTGCTCGACAGTAATTTGTTCACCCACCGTGATATTTGCTATTTTGAGAGAAGCCTCTAGAGAACACTATGGCCCCCGGGTCTACTCCACACCATATTTTCAGCCTTACACTTTTTACTTCGTTGCACTTTCCGCCTTCAGATCTCACTTTTGCAAACAATCTTGAAGGGATTGACAACCCCTTTGAAGCGTTGGGTGCAAGCTTGTTTGTGTTTGCACAGGTACTCTGGACTTGATGAGAACCTCCTTCTGGATCGATACCTTGGTTCTCAAACTGAGGGAAATACTTATTGCTCCTGTGCTGCATCACCCTTTCCTCTTCAAGGGAAAAAACCAACGCAAGCCCACTCTCCGTCAACGTGTCAATTTCTGGCGTTGTTGTTTGAGAAGTAGCAGAAGGATTTATGGCGCCGTTGCCCGGGAGGAAGATCAAGTCAAGAATTCATCCAAGTAGGTGTCGCAAACTCGTCTCTTGCATTTACTTTGTTTGCGAGTTGCCTCTCGTTTTCCTCTCCCCCACTTCACAATTTGCCTTTTTCGTTTGCCTTTTTCGTTCTCCTTTTCGTTCGCCCTTTTTCTCGCCTGCTCTTTGTTTGCTTGTGTGCTTGCTTGCTTGCTGAAGTCACCATGAACGAAAACACCAAACTTTGTGACTTCTCGAATACTAATAATAATGATTTTATTAGTACTCCGATTGCTCCCGCCACTAGTGCGGAGTCATACGAAATCAATGCTGCTTTGCTGAATCTTGTTATGAAAGAGCAATTCTCTGGCCTTCCTAGTGAAGATGCCGCATCCCATCTCAATACCTTCATTGAGCTTTGCAATATGCAAAAGAAGAGAGATGTGGACAATGACGTGATTAAATTGAAGCTTTTTCCTTTCTCGTTGCGAGATCGCGCAAAAACTTGGTTTTCTTCTTTGCCCAAAAATAGTATCGATTCTTGGGATAAGTGCAAAGATGCTTATATATCCAAGTATTTTCCGCCGGCTAAGATCATCTCTCTCCGTAATGATATCATGAATTTCAAGCAACTTGATCATGAACATGTTGCACAATCTTGGGAGAGAATGAAATTGATGATTAGAAATTGTTCGGCTCATGGCTTGAGTCTTTGGATGATTATACAAATCTTTTACACTGGCTTGAATTTCGCTTCTAGAAATATCTTGGACTCCGCCTCAGGTGGAACGTTCATGGAAATCACGTTAGGAGAGGCCACAAAGCTCTTAGACAACATCATGACGAACTACTCTTAGTGGCACACTGAAAGGTCACCTACTAGTAAGAAGGTACATGCTTTAGAGGAAATTAACTCGTTGAGTGCTAAGATGGACGAGTTAATGAATTTGGTTACTAGTAGAAGTGCTCCTTTGGATCCTAATGATAAGCTCTTGTCTTCTTTGATTGAGAGTAGCAACGCTAGCTTGGACGTTAATTTTGTTGGTAGGAATAACTTTGGCAACAACAATGCTTTTAAAGGAAACTATGTTCCTAGGCCTTTTCCTAGTAACTCCTCTAATAAATTTGGCAACTCCTACAACAATACCCATGGAAATTACAATAGATTACCCTCTGATCTAGAGAGTAATATCAAAGAGTTCATCAACTCTCAAAAGATTTTCGATGCGTCCATAGAGGAAAAGCTACTCAAAGTTGACGGTTTTGCTAAGAGCGTTGATAGAATGTCTAGTGATGTTGATGCTTTGAAAGTTAGATGTGATCCTCCCAAAATCAACATGAATGAAACTTTGAAAGCTATGCGTGTTTCCATGATTGAGAGCCAAGAAAGAACCGCCAAGATTCGTGCTAGACATGAATGGCTTAAAAAGGCGTGTTCTCGTGATGAGAATCACGAAGATCTTAAAGTGCTTGGTGTGACTCCCATTGAATCTTTGTTTTCTTGTGTCAAACCTAATGATTATGGTGCTGGATATGAATCCACTTTGGTTGAAAAGTGCCCCAATGATTCGGAGTCCATCTATCTTGAGGAAAAAAGCATTGAAAGTGGAGTAGAAGATGTTAAAACTTTGAGTAGTAATGAAATTACTACCATGGATTTCAAGGAATTCAATTATGATAGTTGCTCCTTGATTGAATGCATTTCTTTGATGCAATCCATGTTAAACTCTGCACACGCTTATAGCCAAAACAAGGCCTTTACCAATCATATCGTCGAAGTTATGATAAAATCTCTTGAAGAGAAACTTGAATTGGAAGTCTCTATCCCTAGAAAGCTTCATGATGAGTGGGAACCTACCATCAAAATCAAAATCAAAAACTATGAATGCAATGCTTTGTGTGATTTGGGTGCTAGTGTTTTTGTGATTCCAAAGTCTTTATGTGATGTTCTGGGTTTTAATGAGATTGAAGAGTGTTCTCTTAATTTGCATCTTGCTGATTCTACTGTCAAGAAACCCATGTGAAGGATTAATGATGTTCTTATTATTGCAAATAGGAACTATGTACCCATGGATTTCATTGTGCTTGACATTGATTGCAATCCTACATGCCCTATTATTCTTAGTAGACCCTTCCTAAGGACTATCGGTGCTATCATCGATATGAAGGAAGGGAATATTAGATTTCAATTTCCTTTAAGGAAGGGCATGGAACACTTTCCTAGAAATAAAATAAGATTGCCTTATGAATCCATAACGAGGGCCACTTATGGTTTGAACACCAAAGACGACGATACGTGATTCTATCGCTTCTATGCCTAGCTAAGGGCGTTAAACAATAGGGCTTGTTGGGAGGCAACCCAATGAATTTATCTTTTTCTTTCTGTTTTGTTGCGTCCACACCATCACAATTCTGTTGTGATTGTGTTTTTTGTGTTTCTTTTTGTCTTTGAGCCAAGCAAAACCTTTATGACTAGTCTTGGTAATGGTTGTTTGATCCTGCTGGAAAAAGACAGAAACTTTTCGCTCACGAGATGATTTTTCATTTTTATTCAGAAATAGATTTTGAGTTGATTCTTTTTGATTCTGCTTGATATGTTTTTTTTCTAGGCCGTCGTATGTTTTCAGATTTTTGAGGTACCAGAAGTATACGAAGTATACAGATTGCTACAGACTGGTCTGTTTTTGACAGATTCCGTTTTTGTTGAGTTGGTTGCTTGTTTTGATGAAACTATGGTTAGTATCGGGGGGTACTAGCCATGGAAAAGTGATAATACAGTAGCCCAACATCAATATAGATGGAATTCAAGCTTGCTACAGTACCAAAAGAAGTGGTAGTTTGTTTTCTTGTACTAATGTTATCACGAGTTTCTGTTTAAGTTTTGTGTTGTGAAGTTTTCAAGCTTTGTGTGAAGTTCTTATGGACAAAAAGATAAAGAGTGGCAAGAGCTCAAGCTTGGGGATGCCCAAGGCATCCCAAGACAAATTCAAGGACACCAAAAATCCTAAGCTTGGGGATGCCCCGGGAAGGCATCCCCTCTTTCGTCTTCAATCCATCAGTAACATTACTTGGAGCTATATTTTTAATCACCACATGATATGTGTTTTGCTTGGAGCGTCTTGTATCTTAGGAGTCTTTTCTTTTTGTTTTCTTACAATCATCCTTGCCGCACACCCTTTTTGAGAGAGAGATACATGCACTCATCGTGATTTTTCTAAAATGCTCATAGTGCTTCACTTATATCTTTTGAGCTAGATACTTTTGCTCTAGTGCTTCACTTATATCTTTTAGAGGACGGCGGTGCGTGATTTGGTAGTTGGCTTATGCTATGAAAGTAGTCCCAAATGTGATAGGTACCCAAAGAGGATGCAAAAACCTCCATCTTCATGTGCATTGAGTAGAAAGAAAAGTTTTGATTCCTCTCAATTAGTTTTGAGACATGGATTTGGTAATATTAAGAGCTATGTTAGTAGGGTGTTGTGAATCTAGAAATACTTGTGTTGAAGTTACTGATTCCCGTAGCATGCACGTATGGTGAACCGCTATGTTAGGAAGTCGGAGCATAACTCATCTATTGATTGTCATCCTTTGTGTTGAGGTCAGGATCACGCGATGGTTAACACCTACCAACCCTTCCCCTAGGAGTATGCGTTTAGCACTTTGTTTCGATTACTAATAAAAACTTCCGCAACAAGTATGTGAGTTCTTCATGACTAATGTGAGTCCATGGTATAGATGCACTTTCACCTTCCACCTTTGCTAGCCTCTCTACTGCCGCGCAATTCTCGCCGGTGCACAAACCCACCATATTCCTTCCTCAAAACAGCCACCATACCTACCTACTATGGCATTTTCATAGCCATTCCGAGATATATTGCCATGCAACTCCCACCGTTCCGTCTCATGACTTGTGCCGTCACTCTCATATTGCCATTGCATGATCATAAGATAGCTAGCTAGATGTTTCAACGTCATACGCCATGCTAGATCGTTGCACATCCTGGTACACTGCCGGAGGCATTTCCTATGGAGTCATCATCATTGTGAGCTTTGAGTAAATAAAAGTGTGATGATCATCATTATTAGAGCATTGTCCCATGTGAGGAAATAAAAAAAAGAAGAGGCCAAAGAGCCCAAAAACAAAAAAAAAGAGAAAAGAAAAGAAAAGAAAAAAGAGAGGATTAAGAGCCAGATGAAAAAAAGAGAGAAAAAGAGAGAAGGGACAATGCTACTATCTTTTTCCACACTTGTGCTTTATAATAACACCATGTTCTTCATGATTGAGAGCTTCTTGCTTTGTCACTACCATATGCTAGTGGGAATTTTCATTATATAACTTGGCTTGTATATTCCAATGACGGGCTTCCTCAAAATTGCCCTAGGTCTTCGTGACCAAGCAAGTTGGATGCACACCCACTAGTTTTCCTTTTGAGCTTTCACATACTTATAGCTCTAGTGCATCTCTTGTATGGCAATCCCTAATCATTCACATTGATATCTATTAATGGGCATCTCCATAGCCTTTTGATACGCCGAGTCAATGTGACCATCTCCTCCTTTTTGTCTCACAACCACCACCACACTCTATTCCACCTATAATGCTATATCCATGTCTCACACTCATGTATTGCGTGATAGTTATAAAAAGTTTGAGAAAGTAAGAGTGTGAAAACAATTACTTGGCCAATATCGGGGTTGTGCATGATTTACATTAGTTGTGTGAGGATGATGGAGCATAGCCAAACTATATGATTTTGTAGGGATAACTTTCCTTGGTCTTGTTATTTTGAAAGTTCTTGATTACCTTGCTAGTTTTCTTGAAGTATTAGTGTTTTCATGTCAATAGCAAACTATTATTTTGAATCTTACGGATCTGAACATTCATGTCACGTGAAATAAGTTGCAAAGGACAACTATGCTAGTAGCATTCCACATCGAAAATTCATTCTTTATCACTTCCCTACTCGAGGACGAGCAGGAGTTAAGCTTGGGGATGCTTGATTCGTCTCCAACGTATCTATAATTTTTGATGGTTTCATGCTATTATCTTGTCAAACTTTGGATGTTTTTCATGCCTTTTATATATTTTTTGGGACTAACTTATTGACTCAGTGCCAAGTGCCAGTTCCTGTATTTTCCATGTTTTTGACCCCTTTCAGAGGAGATTTTGAAACGGAGTCCAAACGGAAGAAAATCCCCGAAAAGATTTTTTCAGTAACGGAAGAAGATCGGGAAGCTTGAGAGCAAAGGCAGGGGAGCCTGAGGGCCCCCATAAGCCCTCACCCTGCGACCAGGGGGGAGGCCGCGTCCCACAGGCTTGTGGGTCCCCTCGGCGCCCTCTTCCCTAGGGGTTGCGCCTATATATTCCCTAAAAATCCCCAAAAAATCAAGAGATCATCGAAATCACTTTTCCGCCGCCGCAAGCTTCTGTCTCGGCAAGATCCCATCTGGGGCACATTCTGGTGCCCTCCGGAGGGGGGATTATGATACGGAGGGCTTCTTCATCAACACCATGACCTCTCCGATGATGCGTGAGTAGTTCACCATAGACCTACGGGTCCATAGTTAGTATCTAGATGGCTTCTTCTCTCTCTTGGATCTTCAATACAAAGTTCTCCATGATCTTCATGGAGATCTATCCGATGTAATCTTCTTTTGCGGTGTGTTTGCCGAAATCCGATGAATTGTGGATTTATGGTCAGATTATCTATGAATCTTATTTGAGTTTCTTCTAATCTCTCTTATGCATGATTTCATATCTTGTAATTCTCTTCTAGTTGTGGGTTTTGTTTGGCCAACTAGATCTATGATTCTTGCAATGGGAGAAGTGCTTGGTTTTGGGTTCATACCGTGCGGTGACCTCACCCAGTGACAGAAGGGGTAGAGAGGCATGCGTCGCGTTCTTTTCATCAAGGGTAAAAAGATGGGTTTTTCATCATTGGTTTGAGATTATCCCTCTACATCATGTCATCTTGCTTAAGGCGTTACTTTGTTCGTCATGAACTCAATACACTAGATGCATGCTGGATAGCGGTCGATGTGTGGAGTAATAGTAGTAGATGCAGAAAGTATCGGTCTACTTGTCTCGGACGTGATGCCTATATGTATGATCATTGCCTTAGATATCGTCATGACTTTGCGCGGTTCTATCAATTGCTCAACAGTAATTTGTTCACCCACCGGGATATTTTCTATTTTGAGAGAAGCCTCTAGAGAACACTATGGCCCCCGGGTCTGCTCCACACCATATTTTAATCCTTACACTTTTTACTTCGTTGCACTTTTGCAAACAACCTTGAAGGGATTGACAACCCCTTTGAAGCGTTGGGTGCAAGCTTGTTTGTGTTTGCGCAGGTACTCTGGACTTGACGAGACCCTTCTTCTCGATCGATACCTTGGTTCTCAAACTGAGGGAAATACTTACTGCTCCTGTGCTGCATCACCCTTTCCTCTTCAAGGGAAAAAACCAACGCAAGCCCGGTCTCCGTCAACGTGTCAATTTCTGGCGCTGTTGCTTGAGAAGTAGCATCCCCTAGCTTAATCTCTCTTAGTCCATTTTTATAAACTGTCAACCCAGGAACACACCAATAAGCCCTGATCCTTCCCTCAAACTCATAACCTATTTCCTCCACTAAACTGGCAACAACATCACGTGTCCAATTATCTATATCACAGTAGTCATACCAAATAGAGTGGCCTTTATGATAACCCCTATGCTTTCCCGAGCAAAGAAAATAGCCACCATGTATGACTTGAGAAGAGAATAAGTTTCCTTTGGGTTGTGCAAAACAAGAACATGGTGCCAATACTCAGACAATGTAATCTTCACACAGTGCAAACTAAAGACAGTTATATCATAAATTTTTAAACACCACTGTACATACAGTAAAAAGAGGCAGTTTATCAAACATTGCAAACTTTAGACAATTATATCATACAGTGCAAAGTTTAGACATGGTTTGATAGTTATATCAGAGAGTGGAATATTCAAACTTTTTATTACATTTTGTTGAAACTTCAATCATCCGCGGAATAAAAACAAGACATATGCCTTTGTTTGCACTGTCAAATCCACAATCATCCACTTTCTTTGCATTGTGATAAACAAAATGCATGTCAAAGCAGCAGAATTTTGTGGCCAAAATTACATATGAAAGATGCAGACTTTTGTGGCCTAATACATATGGATTGCAGTAACAACACGAGTGAAACCATAATCATATGAAAGCATAATTCTGCTTCACCCACTAACCTCACCCACAAAACCCTAATCGTAACCTACCGCTGCAGTTGCTAAACCCTACTTGGAGTACCTAAAACCCTACAAGCCCGTGCCTCGATTCGTGATGATAGAGCAAAAACCCCAACAAACCAGCGCAATTGAATACATCACGGAGCCGTTCCACCAGCTATCGTTCCGTCAACTACTGGAGAAGGGTGGGACGGCGGCGACATACCGTAAAGTGGGAGGTTAGCATCAGGCGAACGACGCGTCAGGGCGAGAGGGTCGTCGCACAGGCCTCTGCCAAAGGGGCCGGACGGCGACGACTTGGCATCCGACAACGAGCTCATGTCGTTGTCGCCGCAACGGGAACGCCGGCCAGCTCGAGCACACCGCCTTGGCAGCGATGACGAGCAGGGGAGGAGAGGAGCGAGTGGTGCGGTTGAGGAGAGGAGCGAGTGGTGCGGTCGGACCAGGGTCTATTTCTTTTAATGCCCCGTTAGTTTTGCGACCCCCCTAACTTATCAGCGTATAACGGTCACGCGAGATAATTAACTGATTTGGCGGTGAACGGACACGTGGCGAGGCCAAATCAGTGCATATGTACACAAAATCGTATAATGGACCATATGTGAACCCACATGACAACTATGAGGACTGTATTTTGGGTATTTCCAACTACGATGACTAAAGTGACCACCTAGACAAGTATGAGGACCTGTGATGATTTTTTCTCTAAACTAAAGTATCTCGAAGTTAACCTAGTCTAGAGCTTGGCCAAAGCCCATCATCCATGTGTGTGACAATGTGTTCTGGGAAGTAAAAGTTGTAGTCACCGACGAGGAATAGCAGGACATTGGATAAGAGGCGTCACCATCTCCCATGTTCTACTCTTCTTTATCGGGATCCCTCGCCTGGACGTTGTTAGTGGAGGAGAGGTTGACTATTGATGTCGACGGGTCAACCTCCTGGTCGTAGCGCCGTCAATGTTCTGCAGCTACTAGCGTGAACAAGACGTAGTTGCTGGCGTTCCGTCCGCGACTACATGCGCGTCCGACAGTGACGTTCGAGTGTTGCGTGCGGCCTTGTAGAGCCGTCGCTGCTCCTACTCAAAGGTCTTGTTCTTCCCAGCCATGGCCGCCATGGCTTCTTTGCTCGTGAACTCATCTTAGATTTGGACCACCTCCAACCGGTGATGAGGAGGGCAAAGTTGTAGTGGTGCTCCTTCCGCGCATGCCGAAATGTCGACACCGTGTGCAGCACCAGCTGCTACTCCTCCATGATGGCGTCAAAGTGAGTCTGCCCCCGCTCCATGGAGAGGCAGGCATGGACATGCTTGTTGGGGAACGTCGCATGGGAAGCAAAAAAATTCCTACACACACGCAATACCTATCCATGGTGATGATCATCTACGAGAGGGGAGAGTGAATCTACATACCCTTGTAGATCGCTAAGCGGAAGCATATATAACATGGTTGATGTAGTGGAACATCTTCGCGATCCAAATCGCATCCCATCCCGCGATCTCATCACGACCCCTCCCGCGATCCCATCATGATCCATCCCGATCTAGTGCCGAACGGACGACACCTCCGCGTTCAGCACACGTACAGCTTGATGACGATCTCCACCTTCTTCATCCAGCAAGAGGGGACGGAGAGGCAGATGAGTTCTCCAGCACGGCGGCGTGGTGGTGGTGGTGGTGGTGCTATTCCAGCAGGGCTTTGCCTAAGCACCACTGAAACAAGAGGACAAACAGATCTAGAGAGAGAGAGGGAAGCACGTGTATGTTTTCTGTTGTTTCTAAAACCCTCAAAACCCTTAGTATATATAGGAGGAGAGGAGGGAGAGGGCTGCGCCCTAGGGCAGCCCTTTCTTCCCTTGCGCAAGGAGGAGAGGATTCCTCCTCCTCCAATCCTATTTGGAGTAGGATTCCTCCTTCCCACTTGGAAACTCTTTCCACCTTTTGTTTTTTCCTTATCAAACCTTATGGGCCTTAGTGGTAGCTTATTCCAGCCCACTAGGGGCTGTTTTATCTCTTCCCAAAGCCCATGAGGCCCCTTGGGGTGTGACACCCCTCCCGATGGTCCCAGACACCCCTCCCAGCACTCCCGGTACACTACCGATGAGCCCAAACTTTTTCGGTGACCAAAATAGGACTTCATATATATTAGTCTTTACCTCCGGACCATTCTGGAGCTGCTCGTGACGTTCGGGATCTTATCCGGGACTCTGAACAACCTTTGGTCACCAACACCTATAACTCAACTATACCAAAACGTCACCGAACCTTAAGTGTGCAGACCCTGCGGGTTCGAGAACTATGCAGACATGACCTGAGACACTCTCCGGTCAATATCCAATAGCGGGACCTGGACATCCATATTGGATCCTACATATTCTTTGAAGATCTCTATCGGTTGAACCTCTATGTCAAGGATTCTATTATCCCGTATACTATTCCCTTTGTCCTTCGGTATGTTACTTGCCCGAGATTCGATCGTCGGTATCTCCATACCTAGTTAAATCTCGTTACCCACAAATCTCTTTACTCATTCCGTAATACAAGATCCTGTAACTAAGTCCTTAGTCACATTGCTTGCAAGGCTTGTTGTGATGTTGTATTACCGAGTGGGCCTCGAGATACCTCTGTGTCACACGGAGTGACAAATCCCAGTCTTGATCCATGCCAACCCAACAGACACCTTCGGAGATACCTGTAGAGCACCTTTATAGTCACCCAGTTATGTTGCGACGTTTGGTAACCCACAAGGTATTCCTCCGGTGTCCGGGAGTTGCATGATTTCATGGTCATAGGAATAGATACATTGACATGCAGAAAACAGTAGCAATAAACTGACACGATCATATGCTACGTTCATAGTTTTGGGTCTTGTCCATCACATCATTCTCCCAATGATGTTATCCCGTTATCAAGTGACAACACTTGTCTATGGTCAGGAAACCTTGACCATCTTTGATCAACGAGCCAGTTAACTAGAGGCTCACTAGGGACAGTGTGTTGTCTATGTATCCACCTATGTATTTGAGTTTCCAATCAATACAATTCTAGCATGGATAATAAATGATTATCATGAACAAGGAAATATAATAATAACCATTTTATTATTGCATGTAGGGCATATTTCCAACAATGCTCGGGGAGGGGCACCGGCTCGTCGGAGGAGGCTGCCTGCATCGTTTCTCACCTCCGGGGAGTTTGCTAACAAGCATGCCTTGATCAGTCGTGCACGGCGGCGCTGCCAACCGACCACAATGCTGGTCACCTCGTGCTACTGCTCTGTCTAGAGGCTCTTCCCCATCAGTCTAGAGCTCGCGGTCACGGAGGAAGTAGAGGTAGTGCACGAAGGAGGATGGAAAGCGGTCGTGGTGTGGTGCATATGGTGTCCGGTGAGGCCACGTTTAAATAGAGTGTGCCGGCCAGGCCGAGTGGCGGTTTGTGACAATGCGAGCATCAAAAAGTATTTCTCAGTCGTCGTACATCTTTAATGTTGACATGCAAAGGGGCGGGGGCAGCTGGATTGAATGCAGTAGATAGTCATCCAATCTCATCCAGTCACATCATTTCCACATTGAACAGGCGCGGAGACCAGGTCGTAGCGCGGGTGTCGCTCTCAGCAGGCTTGTCACTTCAATCCGGGATCTAGTGAGAGGTTGCATCTGCACTGAGCCGGCATTAGTGTGGTGTTGGCGTTGTGTAGAGGCGCTAACTGGCATGAATCTGCGGCAACTGCTTCATGCAGGAGAGGGTGCGTGAAAGGGTTTTGGGTGGCTCTGAGGTGACGACCGCGTATGTGGCAACGACTTGAATGCCCCCAAAGCACATTGGTTTGCATATAGTTTGCGGGATTTCGAACATACGAAATGGTTCATGAACCAATCAATGTTGTGTTGGATGACAAACTATGTTCGAACAACTATATCTAGTTGTCCGGATGTATATCGACGTTTTGTGGGTCTGTGTTGGATATGTTGTAAGACTTTCAATCTATTTTTCTAATTTTTGTTGCCGCATGTTTCATAATGAAATTGGATGAACTTTGCAAGCGTTGCCACTCCGCTCTCGGGCTCAACCACCTCACCTTGATAATCCCACCCTTTATTATAGATGTTTTCATCATGCCGATCCTCTACGATCATGTTATGCATCATCATACAAGTAGTCATCACCTCCCACATAGTGTGAGTGCTCCATGTTCTAGAAGGGTGCCGAAACATAACGTAGCGAGATTGGACCACACCTAAAGCATGCTCCACATACTTCCTAGAACTCTCTTGTTCTTTGGAAAACCTTAACTCTCTTCTCTCCTTGGGTCTCAAGGATTGTTGCTACTTGGTGTAGGTGTTGGGTTTTTTCCTGAAGAGGAAAGGATGAAGTAGTACAGTAGGATATAGTATTTGTCTCAGTTAAGAACCAAGGTTATCAAACCAATAGGAGACACCAGACAAATAACGTGAACATCACCTACACATGCACATAATACATGGTTGCACCCCACGAAGGCAACATGGTTGTCAATCCCCTTGTTCCCGCCAATTGCAAGGATTAAACCTGATAGTGATAGGTAGATATTAAAATAAAGTAAAAGTAAATAAGAACGACAAGGTATTTGTAGTTTTGGTATTTAATAGGAAAAGTAGACCCGGGGACCATAGCGTCCAATAGAGGCATCTCTCTCATGATCATAATGTAGTGTGTAGACAAATTACCATTGGCTAATTGATAGAGAAGTGCACAGTTATGATTGTGATTCTTCATGTCATAATTCATATATAGGCATTATGTGTGTGATAAGTAGACTTTTAAACTTACTGACGCCTACTACTATTACTCCACCCCTTGTCCGCTATCAAACATGCATCGCAAGGTATTAAGTTCATAACAAATAGACTAATGCTTGGAGTCTCATGACATGATGTAGACAAGATGAGATCAATAAATATGTTCACATATTGTCATTTTTTCCTTACTAGGAACAATACAGTACGTGCCTTGCAACTCCTCCTGTCAAAGAGTAAGGACACCGCAAGATTGAACCCACAATTATGCACCACTCCCTCTCAAGACTTAATTTTTTACTTAGCTAAAGAAAACTCATCGAGTACCGAGGGTGATATCTTGTAATGTACTCCTCATGTTAATTCTGTAGTGTAGTTAACCGGAGGTGGATTGCCAAGGGTCATTCCTACCGCACCACTTTTGATAACTACTCTGTCGTGCAACCCCTCAAGTGTGAACCATCGAGGGTGATTCCTCCCCGGTCACCTTGGGGGCTACATCGATGGAATCCATCGAGGGTGATACCTCGTATTCCTCTGATGTTATAGACACATGGTTACTTTAACTTTACTACTGGAACATGATGAGATGTGTGGAGCAGGTGTATCACCGTGTGATTGTGATGAGGTGTGGCCGGGAATCCTTGGCCCTTGTCACGCATCCTCGAGACGGGGCGACGGGACCACATATCACGGGTCATTGATCGTCACCGCACTTAACAAAGCATTAATGGGTTTGGGTATTTTATATGAGTTGGTCGATTGACCTATACGCACTAACCTTCACGCGGGAACATTTATGGGTACTCGGCGTCATTGTATCAGCCGAAGATCTTCGAACGTCTTCACTGGAGCGATGCGCGCCTATGTGGTCCATGTAAGCATTGATCTTGTATAAGAGGTGCCATGACTAATCTTGGTCGCCCACACAAGATGCACGAGTGTAAAGGGCGATGGGCCCAAGACCCCAGCACACATAGGATTTAGTCCGACGGGCTGGCCTCTCTGTCGAGAGTAGGTAGGGCTACAACGTGTGGATGTCCCGAGATCGGTCATGACCTAGGAAAGTGTGTCCGGCCAAAGGTTATCAAGCGTGTTGGGAAATGTGGTGCACCCTTGCAGGGATGATTAAACTATTCTAATAGCCATGTCCACGGTAACAGGATGACCTGGAGTTGTATCCCGATCAAATACAACTAGAAGTGTGACTTAAATTGAAATGTTTTCTTCGAGATTTCTTCCTTGCAAGGAGTCAAGGAAGGATCAATTGGCGTACTTAATAAATTTGCTGCAACATAATTATTACATATGTGTTACTGATCTACACTTCTAATGTTGCAACACACTAAAGATGCTAGTCTTTGATAGGACCAGGCCTTCTCTCTATTCTCGCATTTCTGCAGTCTGTCCAAAGATATAGCCCCATTCCTTTGATACTGATGCATACTTAGCATAGTTGTGATGTCGGTCTTGCGAGTACTTTGTATGAGTACTCACCGTTGCTTTGCTCCCCTTTTTCCCTTTGATATGATTTTCACGACCAGATGATGGAGCCTAGGAGATGGCTGGTACCACCGACGACTAATACTACCCCGACAGAGCATACTACTATGTGGAGGCTACTGAGTAGTTAGGAGGCTCCCAGGCAGGAGGCCTTGCCTTTCCGATCCGTTGCTTATATTTGTGCTAGCCTTCTTAAGGCAAAACTTGTTGGCTTATGTCTATACTCACGTATTATTTGCTTCCGCTCACTCGTGTGTATTTGAGCCCTCAAGGCCCTTGGCTTGTAATATGAAGCTTGAATGGCTCTAATTTGTGTCTAGAGTTGTGTTGTGATATCTTACCGTGAGTCCCTAATCTTGGTCGTATGCATTTGCGTGTATGATTAGCGTACGATCAAAATGGGGGCGTCACAAATTGGTATCAGAGCGACTGCGTGTAGGTAGCCCCCTTTCCAACTCCTTGGCCAAACTTGAGTCTAGTCTTGAAAAACTTTACTAACATTGTTATGTGTCTTACGGGCACACATCTTAATTGGGTGGTATTAGGATCTTTTACTCCTCTTCTAAACTCTGGGTCTGGTCTCTCTTCTATTCGGGTTAAAGATTTTACTAACTCTAACTCCAGGTTCTCGTAACTACTTCCTCCCGGAGAGCCCCTAATTCAAGATGATGGTTCGATTCAATAGAAGACTCCGAAGATACTTCCCAATGATCTCCCGAGTGTTGGGGAATGTTGCATGGGAAACAAAAAAATTCCTAGGCACACGCAATACCTATCCATGGTGATGACCATCTACGAGAGGGGAGAGTGCATCTACATACCCTTGTCGATCACTAAGCGGAAGCGTATATAACGCGGTTGATGTAGTGGAACATCTTCACGATCCAAATCGCAGCCCGTCCCGCGATATCATCACGATCCGTCCTGCGATCTCATCACGATCCATCCCCATCTAGTGATGAACGGACGACACCTCCGCATTCAGCACACGTACAACTCGATGACGATTTACGCCTTTTTGATCCAGCAAGATTGACGAGGAGTAGCTGAATTCTCAAAAAGCACGACGACGTGGCGGTGATGGTGGTGGAGCTACTCCGGTAGGGCTTCGCCGTACCGTATCGAACTTACTACGGGGTGTCACGAAGTGGTGGAGGGAGAGAGGGCTGCGCCTTGGCTTGAGGTGCCAAAATCCTCTCTCACCTCCACTATATATAGGAGGGAGTGGAGGGTTGGCGCCCTAGGGCTCGACCGAACCAAGAGGACAGGGAGGAGTCCTCCTCCAACACAACTTGGAAGGAGTCCTACTTCCCAATTAAGGTTTGGCTTTTCCTCCTTCCCTTTTTTCTTCCTTGGCCGAATTAGCCTATTTGGGCTGGACACCAGCCCACGAAGGGTGGCCCCTCCCAATAGAACTCCGGAACCCATTCAGCACTCCCAGTACTTTACCGGTAATGCCCAAAACCTTCCGAAAGCCAAATGGATACTTACTAAATATCAATCTTCATCTCTGGATCATTTAAGAAACCCTCATGATGTCCGGGATCTCATCCTGGACTCCAAACAATCTTCAGTTACCAACATCAATAATTCAACTATACCGAAACATCACCGATCCTTAAGTGTGCAGACCCTGCGGGTTCGAGAACTATGCAGACATGACCTGAGACACTCTCCGATCAATAACAAAAAGGGGGACCTGGATGCCCATATTGGATCCTACCTATTCTACGAAGATCTTCATCGGCTAGAACCTCTATGTCAAGGATTCAGTTAATCTCGTATGCTATTCCCTTTGTCCATCGGTATGTTACTTGCCCGAGATTCGATTGTCGGCATCTCCATACCTAGTTCAATCTCATTACCGACAAGTCTCTTTACTCGTTCCGTAATACAAGATCCCGTGACCAACACCTTAGTCACATTGCTTGCAAGGCTTATTGTGATGTTGTATTACTGAGTGGGCCCCGAGACACCTCTCCATCATACGGAGTGACAAATCCCAGTCTCGATTCACGCCAACCGAACAGACACCTTTGCAGACACGTGTAGAGCACCTTTGTAGTCACTCTGTTACATTGCAACGTTTGATACACACATGGTATTCCTTCGGTGTCCGGGAGTTGCATGATCTCATGGTCATAGGAACAAATACATTCACATGCAAAAAATAGTAGCAATAAACTGACATGATCATATGCTACGTTCATAGTTTCGGTCTTCTCCATCACATCATTCTCCTAATGATGTGATCCCATTATCAAGTGACAAGACTTGTCCATGGCTAGGAAACCTTGACCATCTTTGATCAACGAGCTAGTCAACTAGAGGCTCACTAGGGAGAGTGTGTTGTCTATGTATCCACACATGTATTTGAGTTTCCAATCCATACAATTCTAGCATGGATAATAAACGATTATCATGAACAAGGAAATATAATAATAACCAATTTATTATTGCCTTTGGGGCATATTTCCAATAGTCTCCCACTTGCACTAGAGTCAATAATCTAGTTCGCAGCACTATGTGATTGTAATGAATCTAACACCCATGGGGTTTGTTCATATCTTGCTTGTGAGAGAAGTTTTTAGTCAACGGGTCTGAATCTTCCAGATCCGTGTGTGCTTTAAAAATCTCTATGACATCCCGTAGATGCTGCCCCCACATGCCATTTGGAACTATTCCAAATGACCGCTCCACTATACGAATCCGGTTTACTACTCAGAGTCATCTGGATTAGTGTCAAAGCTTGCATCGACGTAACCCTTTACGACGAACTCTTTTATCACCCCCATAATCGAGCAAAATTCCTTAGTCCACTAGTTACTAAGGATAACTTTTGACCGCAATCCAGTGATCCATTCCTGGATCACTCTTGTACCCCTTGATTGACTCATGGCAGAGCACACATGAGGTGTCGTACATAGCATGCCATACTATAGAGCCTACGACTGATGCATAGGGGACGACTGATAACCCACAAGTATAGGGGATCGCAACTGTTTTCAAGGGTAGAGTATTCAACCCAAATTTGTTGATTCGACACAAGGGGAAGCCAAAGAATATTCTCGAGTATTAGCAGTCGAGTTGTCAATTCAACCACACCTGAAAGACTTAGTATCTGCAGCAAAGTTTCAGTAGCAAAGTAGTGTGATAGTAACAGTAGCAACGATAACAGTAGCAGTGACAGCAGTAGCGGTAACAGTAGCAGTAGTGACAGTACTGAAAGTAGTAGCGGCAAAGTAACGTAGCAAGGACGAGTAGGAAAAACTCGTAGGCATTGGATAGGTGATGGATAATTATACCGGATGACATTCATCATGTAACAGTTATAACATAGGGTGATATGTAACTAGTTCCAGTTCTTCAATGTAATGTAGGCATGTATTCTGTATATAGTCATACGTGCTTATGGAAAAGAACTTGCATGACATCTATTGTCCATCCCTCCCGTGGCAGCGGGGTCCTAATGGAAACTAAGGGATATTAAGGTTCTCCTTTTAATAGAGAACCAGAACAAAGCATTAGCACTCAGTGAATACGTGAACTCCTCATACTATGGTCATCTCCGGGAGTGGTTCCGGCTATTGTCACTCCGGGGTTGCCGGGTCATAACACATAGTAGGTGACTACAACTTGCAAGATAGGATCAAGAACACACATATATTGATGAGAACATAATAGGTTCAGATCTGAAATCATGGCACTCAGGCCCTAGTGACAAGCATTAATCATAGAAAAGTAGTAGCAACATCAATCTCAGAACATAGTGGATACTAGGGATCAACCCCCATCAAAAGTAACTCGATTACATGATAGATCTCATCCAACTCATCACCGTCCAGCAAGCCTACGATGAGATTACTCACGAACGATGAAGAGCATCATGGAATTGGCGATGAAGGATGGTTGGTGATGACGAAGGCATCGATTCCCCCTCTCTGGAGCCCACAACGGACTCCAGGTCTGCCCTCCAGAGGAAGAACGGGTGGTGGCGGCAGCTCCGTATCGTAAAACGTGATGAACTCTACTCTCTGATTTTTTCGGGCGAAAGAGACTAAATAGAGCTGGAGTTGGAGGCGGCGGAGCCCCGAGTGCCTCAAAAGCCTGTCAGGCGCGGCCAGGGGGGCCGCGCCTCCTCTGCTTGTGGGCTCCTCGCTCCGTCCCTCCAGGTAATTCTTGCACTAGTATCTTTTATATATTCCACGAAAAATCCTCGTAAATTTCCAGGTCATTCTGAGAACTTCTATTTCTGCGCAAAAACAACACCATGGCAATTCTGCTGAAAACAACGTTAGTCCGGGTTAGTTCCATTCAAATCATGCAAATTAGAGTCCAAAACAAGGGCACAAGAGTTTGGAAAAGTAGATACGATGGAGACCTATCAACTCCCGCAAGCTTAAAGCCTTGCTTGTCCTCAAGCAATTCAGTTGACAAACTGAAAGAGATAAAAAGAAAAACTATTACAAACTCTGTTTGATCTTGTTGTTGTAATTATGTCTAACTCATATTCAGATTTTCAACAAGATCACAAGCTAACCACATAAGCAATACCATTTAGGTCTCATGGTAAACTCATATCAATGGCAAAATCGACCAGCGAGCAATAATAATAAGTTTCAAACATCAACACTTCAATCAAAACAATCATGAAGCAATATGAACAGATGATATCTCACTAGCTCTTTCTGAGACCGCAAAACATAAATGCAGAGCACCTTCAAAGACCAAGGGCTGACTAAACATTGTAATTCATGGCAAAGAAGATCTAGTCACAGTCATATTCAATAACAATTAAAAGCAAAGCATAAAAATGACGGAGGTGCTCTCTAATTGGTGCTTTTTGAAAGAAGAGGATGACTCAATAGAAACATAAATAGATAGGCCCTTCGCAGAGGGAAGCATTGATTTGCAGAGGTGCCAGAGCTCAAGCTTTTAAAACAGAGATAAATAATTTTGGGTGGCATGCTTTCATTGTCAACGCGATGACCAAGATTTTTCACCATCTTCCATGCTACACATGCTATAGGCGGTTCCCAAACAGAAAAGTAAAGTTTTGACTCCCCCACCACCGATCAATCACACTCCACGACTAGCCGAATACTCGGGTGCCGTCCATACTAACAACAATCCAGGGGAGTTTTGTTTGCAATTATATTTTCGATTTGAGCATGGAACTAGGCATTCCAATTACCAACCCCTTTCTCGTGAATGATAGTGAATAAACACGTATCGAGGATAACACGCCTAGCATGGTAGATACTGACCGCCCCTTGTCACCACATGAGCGGTTCAGGCATACAAAACAGATTATTACTTGAAGATTTAGAGAGTGGCACATGCAAATTTACTTGGAACGACAGGTATATACCGCATGTAGGTAGGTATGGTGGACTCATATGGAACATCTTTGGGTTTATGGAAGTGGATGTACAAGCAGTATTCCCGCTTAGTACAAGTGAAGGCTAGCAAAAGACTGGGAAGCGACCAACTAGAGAGCGACAATAGTCATCAATATGCATTGAAATTAACCAACATTGAGTGCAAGCATGAGTAGGACATAAATCACCATAAACATGAATATCATAGAGGCTATGTTTATTTTGTTTCAACTACATGTGTAAACATGCGCCAAGTCAAGCTACTTGAATCATTCAAAGGAGGATACAATCCTATCATACTACATCATAATCATCTTGAAATTCATGTTGGCATCCAAGACAAACCATTATAAGCTCCTAGCTAATTAAGCATGGCATCAAAAACTATGATCTCTAAGTTGTCATTGCAAACACGTTTCTCTCAAAACAAAGCTGAATTAGGAATGATGAGCTAGTCATATTTACAAAAACAAAATAGGTCGACTTCATACCAGCTTTTCCAGGCTCAGTCACTTCATCATATATCGTCATTATTGCCTTTCACTTGCACGACCGAATGATGTGATTCATAATGAGAGTGTTCGTGCATTGGACTAAGCTGGAATCTGCAAGCACCTACAAAGGAGAAGGCAAAGTAATATGGCCCTTTGAAGGATAAATAGATATGCATGTGAGAGCCACTAAACATTTTAACCATGGTCTTCTACCTTGACCTAAAGAAAAAGAAAACTATTTACATGGGAAAGCTCCCAACAAGCAAAAGAAGAAAGAGAAATCTTTTTGGGTTTTCTCAATCTAAACAAACACACGAGAAGAAAGCGAGAAAAAGAAATAAACTAGCATGGATGATAGAGTGGCAAAGTGTGAACACCGACTAACAAAGTGAAAGCGTGAGCAAGAATATTAAGTCGGTGAGGAACACGTACTCCCCCAAGCTTAGGCTTTTGGCCTAAGTTGGTCTACTCCCATGGCTGGTCCAGGCGATATCCAAAATCATAATGGGGGTTGTACGGGAACGCGGCAGCTACCGCCTGAATAGCTGCCTCACGGAGGCGAGCAGCCTTTGCCTCCCTCTCATACTCCTATGCCTCTCCTCTGGTATATAATATCTCCGTTTATCTGAAAGTCAAAGAAGGCAGGAGCAGGAAGGGTAATATGGAAAACACGCTGTTGGTTAAATATTAACCGGTATAGGAGGGATTCATTATCCCTCTCAAGGAACTGATAACGTGTCATATCGGCGCGATCAAGGAAAGCTGTATGGAGCGGGGGATCTCCTTCGCGGATGGGTACTCGAAGAAAATTTTCTATGGGAGTGGCATAGATCCCACCAAAGAAATCCCCTTCATTAGCATTATTATTTAACCTCCTCGCGATTATAGCTCCCATGTTGAAATTTCTATCACTCGTTACTGCGCTTGTTCACATTTATCGGAGATGAATTCTTCGAGCCTGGCGTTGTGAACAAATGTATCAAACTCGTCTTTGAAACCTGTATCAATCATGAATTCATTAGAAAGCCATTCGCATGGTTGTACCTGTGCGTTCTTCGGTTGGTAAGGATCGGGCTCCCGAATTGCGAGACGGGGAACCCTCTTGCTTGAAGAACCACCATGATAGTTTTTCCTGAACATCTTCTTTTTCTGAAAATTTTAGTGACTCAAAAGAAAAAGTGAACAAGGCTCAACGAAACTCATAGCAACTACTCCTACAAGTGCCTAGAGGCCATATCATGCATCAAAACTACTTGGGACCAACTAAAATTAACATGCAAAGCTCAAGAACAGGGTCACCAAGGCAGCAATAATACGCAACGAATAAAGCACTAGAGCCAAAACTAATTGGACCAATGGAGGAGTCACATACCAAGGAACAATTCCCCCAAAACAGTTTGGTGAATGGGGCTTTGCACAAGGAGATCGGAAAACGCAGCAAGAGGAGCAAGAACACGGGTTTGAGGTGTGGAATGATTTTTTCTAGAGGTAGGAGAAGGAGATGGGAGCTGCAATAAGTGGAGGGGGGCCACGTGGGGCCCACAAGCCTGGCAGGCGCGGCCAAGGGGGGGGGGGGTGCCTCCTGCGCTTGTGGCCCACTGGTGCATCCCCTTGACTAGCTCTTTGTCTCAGAATTTTTAAAAAATTCCAGAAAAAATCATACTTGATTTTTAGGGCATTTGAAGAACTTTTATTTTCGGGACACTTTTCTAAGGGACGCAAAAAGCAGAAACCAGGAAAAACTAAAGCTAAATTTATCATTTTTCTTCTAAACAACCGAACTAAAAGTTCCGAACAAAGGGTTGTGACTCCTAGATTCATCCATCTCATGGTCATCAAAAGAAATCCGTCAATGAGGTTGATCAAGTCTTCTTGACAAACTTTTTTCGAATCACATAAAACTGGAGAATTTTCGAATAGTCACTAGGTTACCTCAATGGGGATGTGCATATCCCCAACAAGAAAATCATACTTCATCTTAACAGTAGGTATAGGGCATTCAAAGCTCCCAATAAGAATCGATGAAGTTTTTTCAATAGCATTGATGCAATGTACTCGATATTGTTTCTTCGGAAAGTGCATCGTATGCTCATTACCATAGACATGGAAAGTGACATTACCTTTGTTGCAATCAATAACAGCCCCTGCAGTGTTTAAAAAGGGTCTTCCAAGGATGACCGCCATGTCATCATCCTCAGGAATATCCAGAATAACAAAGTCCGTTAAGATAGTAACGTTAGCAACTACAACAGGCACATCCTCGCAAATGCCGATAGGGAAAGCAGATGATTTGTCGGCCATTTGCAAAGACATTTCAGTGGGTGTCAACTTATCCAATTCAAGTCTACGATAAACAGATAGAGGCATAACACTAACACTGGCTCCAAGATCGCATAAAGCAGTTCTAACGTAGTTTCCTTTAATGGAGCAAGGTATAGTGGGCACTCCGGGATCACCTAGTTTCTTAGGAGTTCCACCCTTGAAGGTGTAATTAGTGAGCATGGTGGAAATCTCAACCTCAGGTATCCTCCTTTTATTAGTCACAATATCTTTCATGTACTTAGCATAAGGAGACATTTTGAGTATATCTGTCAAACGCATTTGCAGAAAGACATGTCTAATCATTTCAACAAAGCGCTCAAAATCCTCATCATCCTTTTTCTTGGATGGTTTGGGAGGGAAGGGCATGGGTTTCTGAACCCATGGTTCCCTTTCTTTACCATGCTTCCTAGCAATGAAGTCGTTCTTATCGTATCTCCTATTCTTAGGTTGTGGGTTATCAAGATCAACTGGTTCAATCTCCACATCCTTATCATTGCTAGGTTGAGCATCATCATGAACACCACTATCGATATTATCACTAGGCTCTTGTTCATCACGAGATTGTGTTTCGGCATCAGAAACATAGACATCGTTTGGATTCTTGGGTGTAACAGCAACAGGGTTGCTAGCATGCAAGTTCCTATCATCTTTCTTTTTCTTCCTAGTATGACTAGGTGCCACGGTGCTAACTCCTTGAGAATGTTGTTCAATTCTCTTAGGATGACCCTCATGATACAAAGGTTCGTGGGTCATTCTACCACCTCTAGTGACGACTCTAACAGAATTGTCATTCAACTCATTGAGCAAGTCGTTTTGAGCCTTAAGTACTTGTTCTACCTGAGTAGTGACCATAGAGGCATGTTTACTCAAAAGCTTAAGATCATTGACATTTCTATCCACACAAGCACTTAAATGACTAAGCATACGAGCATACTGTTCCAATTGTCTGCTAACATAATCATTGAAACTTTGTTGTTTGGCAACAAAGTTATCAAATTCATCTAAGCATAAGCTAGCAGGTTTATCAAAAGGAATATCAATCTCATTGAATCTACGAAGAGAATTTACCTCTACTACCTATGTCGGGTTATCAAGACCATGGATCTCTTCGATAGGTGGTAGATTCTTAACATCTTCAGATTTAATGCCTTTCTCTTGCATAGATTTCTTAGCTTCTTGCATATCTTCAGGACTGAGGAATAGGATACCTCTTTTCTTCGGAGTTGTCTTCGGAGGTGGTTCGGGAATAGTCCAAGCATTCTCATTGCACAAGATATTATTCAATAGAATCTAACCTTGTTCCACAGTTCGTTCCCTGAAAACACAACCAACACAACTATCTAGGTGGTCCCTAGAAGCATCGGTTAGTCCATTATAGAAGATATGAAGTATTTCATTTTTCTCAAGAGGGTGATCAAGCGAAGCATTCAGTAGCTGGACAAGCCTCCCCAAGCTTGTGGGATACTCTCTTCTTCAACTTGCACAAAGTTATATATATCCTGCAAGGCAGCTTGTTTCTTATGGGCAGGAAAATATTTCTCAGAGAAGTAGTAGATCATATCATGGGGACTACGCACACAACCAGGAGCAAGAGAAGTGAACTGATGACCCACAAGTATAGGGGATCAATCGTAGTCCTTTCGATAAGTAAGAGTGTCGAACCCAACGAGGAGCAGAAGGATCTGACAAGTGGTTTTCAGCAAGGAAATATCGGCAAGCACTGAAATTGTCGGTAACAAGTGATTGTGTGGTGAGATGATTCGTAGCAAGCAACAAGTAACAAAAGTAGCAACGGTGCAGCAAAGTGGCCCAATCCCTTTTGTGGCAAGGGACAAGCCTGGACAAAGTCTTAAAGGAGGAAAAACGCTCCCGAGGACACACGGGAATTTCTGTCATGCTAGTTTCATCATGTTCATATGATTCCCTTCGTTACTTCGATAGTTTGATATGTGGGTGGACTGGCGCTTGGGTACTGCCCTTACTTGGACAAGCATCCGCAAGTGTTGGTGATGATGATGGCGACGATTTCCCCCTCCGGGAGGGAAGTTTCCCCGGCAGGATCGTCCTGCCGGAGCTCTAGATTGGTTCTGCTCAAGTTCCGCCTCGTGGCGGCGGAGAAACCACGAAAAAGCTCCTTCTTGATTTTTTTCCCTGGACGAAACCCTCCATATAGCAAAAGAGGGGGTCCAGTGGGCCAGTGGGCTGCCCACAAGCCCCCACGGCGCGGCCTGGGGGGGTGGCCGCGCCGTGCAGGCTTGTGGGCACCCCCTGGTGCCCCTCGGCCCAGTATTTTTGATAAATCAGGAAAAAAATCCCCGTTGATTTTCACGGCGTTTGGAGTTGCGCAGAATAGGTATCTCAACTTTGCTCCACTTTCAGGCATGAATTCCAGTTGCCGGTATTCTCCCTCTTCATGTAAACCTTGCAAAATAAGAGAGAAAAGGCATAAGAATTGTACCGTGAAGTGAAATAACATCCAAAGAAGCGATAAATATCAAGATGAAAACATGATGCAAAATGGGCGTATCAACTCCCCCAAGCTTAGACCTCGCTTGTCCTCAAGCGAAAGCCTAGCTCACTAAATATGTCCACATGTTTAGGGAGAGAGGTGTCGACAAAACAAGATACGAACATGCATGCATCATGATCAAGATCAGAACAACATTACCAACATATAATCTCTCATGCTAAAGTGATAATTCCTTCACAAAGTAGAGCATGGATCAAGAACCTTACCGAGAAGTAACAACCGATAGCCTTTAGTCATTGAAGCAATTGCAATTTATCACAACATCAGAAAGAGTCAAATAAGATCTTGTAAAGCAAATCCACATACTCAATCATTCTTTCATTCTCTACAATTGCTATAACTCACGTGGTACTCATGAGATCAAAGTATCAGCTGAACACAGAGAAAGATAGGGGCTTATAGTTTTGCCTCCCAAATGCTTACCTCAAGGGTAATGTCAACAATAATAATTCATGAATACTTACCTGCAAGTTGACATATGAATATAGATCTTTCTCAAGCATATGACGTTAGCCAAGACAAAGGAGAAATAAGGAATTGGTGAAGATCACCATGACTCTTTCAAGGGCAAAAAGTAAAGGTACAAGATAGGCCCTTCGCGGAGGGAAGCAGAGGTTGTCATGCGCTTTTGAGGTTTGGATGTGTGTTCTCTTAGTGCAGAGGTGAAAAGACCTCGATGACGCCTAGAGGGGGGTGAATAGGCTATTTAAAAACTTCTTCAGATTTGGCTTGAACCTAATGCGGAAATAAACTAAGAGAGTACTTGTCAAGCACAAATCCTAAATGCACTAGGCACTGCAACGTGTATCAACAACACGATCTACCAAGATGGACACAATGCAGTTACTAACAAGCACAAGTAATTTACACAAACTTACTTGAGCTATATCACACGACAAGTAGGTGAACAACACAAGATACTAGATCACACTATATCACACGATATATCAAGGGCTGCAAGTATGTACGTGTGGATATAGAGGGTATGCTTGAATGATTAATCTTGTACAAGAAATAGCCAACACAATATAATGAGCACAAACAATATGCAATGTATGTATGCTCAAGTAACACAAGTAAACCACAAGTAAGGAGTTAGGGTTAAGGATAACCAAGGTCACTGAGACGAAGATGTATCCCGATGTTCACTTACTTGGAGGGAAGCTAGTCACCGTTAGAGAGGTGGATGTTACCACGAAGGCACACCAACGCCACGAAGGCTCACCCTATTCTCCCTTTGAGATAACACCACGAAGGCGTTTCTCAACCACTAGTGGTAAGCCTTTGAGGTGGCTTCCAAACCCTCACAAACTTTTCCGGGGGAAATCACATGGATTGATTCCTCTCCGAAGAACTCCTACCGCCTAGGAGTCTCCAACCTCCAAGAGTAACAAGATCACGGGGAATGCTCAAAACTTGCTCAAATCACAAATAGCTTGGGTTGAGAGAAGGAGAGGGAGACGATCTATCTTTTGATTGGAACAACTCTCAAAGGGGCTCACAAATGCTCTTGGGATCTAAGATTTGGAGTGAGCAAATGTGTGTGAGGTGGAAATGTGTTCTTATGAGGATAAGGCTGTGTTAGGCAACCCTCTCACGAAGTGGGAGGGGGTATTTATAGTGGGGAGAGAAAAAGAGCTGTTGGGGACACTTTAAGCCACACAGGGTCCGGACGTCCGACAGTTGTCGGAAGTCCGGGCGTCCGCGAGGGGTCGGACGTCCGACAGGGGTCGGTTGTCCGAGGCCTGTAGATACGACTGAAACTATTTTGAATTAAACAGCGACCGGACATCTGACAGGGGTCCGTCGTCCGAGGCCTGTAGATACGACTGAACCTATGTTGAATTTATCAGCCACCGGACGTCCGGAGAGGACCGGAAATCCGAGTTATACAACTCAACTTCTACTAGTGGTAGGTTCCGGATTTCCGACGGGTGTCGGACGTCCGGCACTCGGACGTCCGGAGGGAGCCGGATTTCTGAGATATAGAACTCAACTTCTACTGGTGCAGGCTTCCGGATTTCCGGGACTTGGCCGGACATCCGGGCCTCGGACGTCCGGAGGGAGCCGGAAGTCCGAGTTATATGGCTCTGATTTCTCTGGTATAGGATTCCGGATTTCCGAACTAGTCGGTCGTCCGGTCCTCGGATGCCGGAGAAAGCCGGATGTCAGAGGCACTGGTTCTGTTTTCAGATAACAACAAAACAATGGAGATGTGGTCTGAGCAGAAAGTGATGATGTAGTTTGAGCAAGTTCATCGCAAAACCTGTGATCCCCTCTTAATAGTGCGGGATCCCTAAGGACTCAAGAATTATAAAAGAGTACTGATGATCCATACTTGAGTGTATACTTTTATTCGCTTATCATCACTCCGCACAACTAACGTCAAAGGAACTGATACCTTTGAGTTAGCCCTTTCACCTGAGCTTGATGTTGTTGTTCCTTCTTGGCTCAAGTTGAAAGCAAGACATGATGAAGTCTTCAAGTAGCTTTCCCATACACAATGCGGAAAGCCTAGCTTATGTGTTCATCTTCATTTGTCCACCATGTGAACATCCACAAGAATCAAGCATGTAGTTCTCAGGAATGCTTATCTTGATCTTGTCCTTGTTAGCACATGAGGTTGTCCTTATCAACATCCTTGTTAGCTTATGTTTCAATGATATATTCGTGCTGATCCACTTGAACTTGCACACCACAATCTTGATGACGATCCCCACTTGACGTCATCCTTCATGGGTTGTATGAGATCTTCCTTTCGACGCAAGCCCAATGAAAGCACACCTAACCCCCACACAAGAGTCTCACAAAGACCATGGGTTAGTACACAAACACGTAATGGACAATGCTTACCATACCATGGGATCACTTGATCCCTCTCGGTACATCTTATACGCTTTGTGTGTTGATCATCTTGATTTACTCTTTGTCTGAGATCTTGATCAACCTAGTGTTTCTATGACCATTCTTTGGATAATACCTTGAATAACATCTTGGTCATCATATAAACTCCTTGAACCCAACAGATGGACTTCAAGAAGTGCATATGGACAAATCCTATAAATATAACTTAAGGCAACCATTAGTCCATAGGAATTGTCATCAATTACCAAAACCACATATGGAGATATATGCTCTAACAAGAGGAACGTCACTTTATATTGCCCCCTGTGATAAAGAACTTTATTATGCAGTGTGTCACTTTTATGTCTTCCTCATCACAGGTTCGTATAAAGCTTATTTTCCACACACTAATAGATCATACATATTAGAGAGCAATTTTTATTGCTTGCACCGATGACAACTTACTTGAGGGATCTTATTCAATCCATAGGTAGGTATGGTGGACACTCAAGGCAAAACTGGTTTGAAGGTTTATGGATGCACAAGTAGTATCTCTAGTTGGTGCGGGAGTTTTGGCTAATATGAGGTGGAAGCAATCGTCACATGCTAAGGGATCTCTAATCATATAACATTGTTCGGAGCCAAGCAAACACAATTCATTATGTTGTCTTCCTTGTCCAGCATCGACTTCTAGGCATGCAATAGTTTAGTGAGTATTCACAATCATAGATGGTATGAGAGATGATATATTTATATGTGAACCTCTCCTTTATCACTTCCTATTAATTGCAACAATGACCAAAGTCTACGTTTGCCTACCCTCAACAAGTTTCAATCCTCATTCTTTTTTTATGTGAAGCCATCACTTCCCATAAGATCATTACATGGTCTTTCATGCTTTTGTTCTATTCTCACTCTTTTGATCATGGCAAGAGGCAAAGCCCTTCAACTAAGACACTCTTTATCATAGGGCTCATGAGCAAGAATACATCGGGGGTGACACAAAACAAAACTCAAGACTAAAACACTAAGACTTTTAATCTACTAGAGAAAGAGAAAACTGAAAAGGAAAACTAAAACAAAGGTAAAGGCAAAAGATATGATGGTGATACGATACCGGGGCAACTCCCCCAAGCTTGTCACAAGACAAGGGGATTTCCCATACCAATGCTCAGTTGTCTTCCTTTGGTGGTGATGGTGATGAAGTTGTTGCAACCTTTGATTCCAAGAGGGCCATCAGTCTTCGATTTATACTTTGGAGATCTGTGATATGTTTCTCCAGCAAAACAACTTCACGAGTGAGACAAGTATTGCGAGCATGAGTTGTTTCACAAAACCTCAAGAGTTCAATCAAAGATGGAGACAGTAGGTGGAGGTAGGGTTGGAGGAAATCCACTTCTTCAACTTCTTCTTTGTTGAGCACATATTGCACTTCGTACCACGCCTGGTCCTTCTCCTTAGCTTTGCCCTTGGTTTCTTTAGGTAGCCTCTCCTTAGCCTCCATGACCTCCATCCTTTTCAGATCAACATGAACTTCTCCATAGATTTGATGGAGGTTTTTCTCCCCCATAGATTCCTGGGATGACATCTTGACCTAGATCTGCGACACAAAACAGGCTCGAAACGAAGAACAGAGGAAATCTGTGTGATGCAGAGGTCAGACCAAACAGGAGTATATATAATGATTTTTTCCAGACCAGAAGGAGTACCCCGCACGAAAACGGAGTCCGGGAGGCGCACGAGGTGGCCACAAGCCCTCACAGCGTGTCCAGGGGGTGCGCCCACGCCGTGCGCGCTTGTCGCCTCCTCGGGCACTTTCCGGGCTACTTCCAATTTTTGTATTTTTTCAAATATTCCAAAACGGAGAAAATTTCCTACTGGAAAAGTTTTGGACTCTGTTTTCTTACCGAATCACATACCTCTTCGTTTTCGGAGTCTGAAACAGGCTGATAAATGTCCCTTAGGTATTCTTTCGGAGTTATGGTATTGATGATATTGCTTTCAACATTTATGGGAGTACCTGAGATATAATGCTTGATTCTCTGCCCATTTACCACTCTTCGACAATTACCTTCCGTGTTGTTGATCTTGATAGCACCGAAATGATATACTTCCTCAACAACATAGGGACCTTCCCATTTAGAGACAAGCTTGCCTGCAAAGAATCTTAAACGAGAGTGATATAGCAAGACATAATCACCTACATTGAACTCACGCTTTTGTATCCTCTTATCATGCCACCTCTTAACCTTCTCTTTAAACAGCTTGGCATTCTCATATGCCCGAGTTCTCCACTCATCAAGCGAGCTAATGTCAAATAACCTCTTCTCACCAGCAAGTTTGAAATCAAACTTGAGCTCTTTGATTGCCCAATAAGCTTTATGCTCTAGCTCAAGAGGTAAATGACATGCTTTACCGTACACCATTTTTTACGGAGACATGCCCATGGGATTCTTATAGGCAGTCCTATAAGCCCACAGTGCATCATCGAGCTTCTTAGACCAATTCTTTCTAGACCTGTTGACAGTCTTTTGCAGAATCAGTTTAATCTCTCTATTGCTTAGCTCTACTTGACCACTGGACTGAGGGTGGTAGGGAGACGCAATTCTATGGTTGACATCGTACTTAGCGAGCGTTTTACGGAAAGCACCATGAATGAAGTGTGTACCACCGTCGGTCATTAGATATCTAGGGACTCCAAATCCAGGGAAGATAACTTCTTTCAGCATCTTGATAGAAGTGTTGTGATTAGCACTACTAGTGGGGATAGCTTCTACCCACTTAGTGACGTAATCAACAGCAACTAAGATATGCGTATACCCATTGGATTTTGGAAAAGGTCCCATATAATCAAAGCCCCAAACATCAAATGGTTCAATGACAAGTGAATAGTTCATAGGCATTTCCTGACGGTTGCTAATATTACCTATTCTTTGACATTCGTCACAAGACAAGACAAACTTACGGGCATCCTTGAAGAGAGTGGGCCAATAGAAACCTGATTGCAATACCTTGTGTACAGTTCTATCTCCCACATGTGTCCTCCGTAGGCCTCGGAGTGACACTTCTGTAGGATCTGTCCTTGTTCATGTTCAGGTACACAACGTCTAATAACACCATCTACTCCTTCCTTATAAAGGTGAGGATCATCCCAAAAGTAATGTCTCAAGTCAAATAAGAATTTCTTCTTTTGCTGGTATGTGAAACTAGGTGGTATATATTTGGCAACGATATAGTTTGCATAATCAGCATACCATGATGCACTACGTGAAGTATTGATGACACTCAATTTCTCATCGGGAAAGCTATCATCAATAGGTTGTGGGTCATCAAGAACGTTCTCTAACCTAGACAAGTTATCTGCTATGGGGTTATCAGCACCCTTCCTGTCGAAAACGTGCAAATCAAATTCTTGTAGCAAAAGAACCCATCTGATAAGTCTAGGTTTAGCATCCTTCTTCTCCATGAGGTACTTAATATCAGCGTGATCAATGTGAATAGTGACTTTGGAATCAACTATGTAAGACCTGAACTTTTCACATGCAAACACGACTGCTAAAAATTCCTTCTCCGTAGTAGTATAGTTTCTTTGGGCACTGTCTAGAGTTTTACTAGCATAGTGAATAACATTCAACTTCTTATCAACTCTTTGCCCTAGGACTGCTCCAACAGCATAATCACTAGCATCACACATGATTTCAAAAGGTAAAGTTCCAATCAGGTGGTTGAACAATAGGTGCGGTTATCAAAGTCTTCTTAAGTATTTTGAAGGCTTCCTCACAATCATCGTCAAAGACAAAAGGAATATCCTTTTGCAAGAGATTGGTAAGAGGCCTAGAAATCTTAGAGAAGTCTTTAATGAACCTTCTATAGAAACCAGCATGACCAAGGAAACTTCTTATACCTTTGACATCTGTGGGGTATGGCATTTTCTCGATTGCATCAACCTTAGCCTTATCGACTTCAATACCTCTTTCAGAAATTTTATGTCCTAAGACGATGCCTTCATTAACCATAAAGTGGCACTTCTCCCAATTCAATACAAGATTGGTGTCTTTACATCTCTGCAAGACTCGATCAAGGTTGCTGAGGCAATCATCAAAGGAAGACCCATAAACGGAAAAGTCATCCATGAAAACCTCGACAATCTTTTCACAAAAGTCAGAGAATATAGCCATCATACATCTTTGAAAGGTGGCGGGTGCATTACACAAGCCAAAAGGCGTCTATAAGCAAAGGTACCGAAAGGGCAGGTGAAAGTGGTTTTCTCCTGATCAGATTGTGCAACTGGTATTTGGGAGAAACCAGAATATCCGTCTAGAAAGCAGAAGTGTGTGTGTTTGGACAACCTTTCTAGCATTTGGTCGATAAACGGCAAAGGGTAATGATCTTTCCTAGTGGCTTTATTCAACTTCCTAAAATCAATCACCATCCTATAGCCAATAATAATCCTCTGTGGGATGAATTCATCCTTATCATTAGGGACAACGGTAATGCCTCCCTTCTTAGGAACGCAATGCACCGGACTCACCCAATCGTTGTGAGCAACATGATAGATGATTCCTGCTTCCAGGAGCTTTAGTATTTCTTTCCTCACTACTTCTTTCATCTTAGGATTCAATCTCCTTTGATGATCAGCAACTGGTTTGAAATCAGGACCAGTTTTGATCTTGTGCTGGCATAGAGTGGGACTAATGCCCTTAAGATCATCGAGAGTATATCCAATAGCAGCACGATGCTTCCTCAGAGTTTTTAGTAAATTCTTTTCTTCGTGCTCTGAGAGGCTAGCACTAATTATGACAGGATATATCTCTTTTTCATCAAGATAGGCATACTTAAGAGTATCAGGCAACTGTTTAAGCTCGAACACAGGATCACCCTTTGGTGGAGGTGGATCCCCAAGCAGTTCAACATGCAAGTTATTCTTAAGGATAGTATATTGTTCTAAGACAACTCTATCTATCTCATCCCTTTCATCCATATGCATATCATTTTCATGCTCAAGCAAGTATTGCTCTAAGGGATCAGTAGGAGGTACGACAATAGAGGCTAAGGCAATAGTTTCATCCCTACTAGGCAACTCCTTTTCATGAGGTTGTCTACCAAACTTAGAGAAATTGAACTCATGTGACACACCTTCAAAGCCAACAGTGACAATTTGCTTCTCACAATCAATATGAGCATTGACAGTATTGAGGAAGGGTCTGCCAAATATGATGGGACAAAAGCTATCTTCTGCAGTAGCAAGAACGAGGAAATCAGCAGGATACTTCATTCTACCACACAAGACTTCAACATCCCTAACAATTCCCACATGGCAGATAATATCTCTATTGGCAAGCTGAATAGTGACATCTATAGGTTCTATCTTAGCAGGTGCAATCTCATCTTTGATTTCATCGTATAAAGATTGAGGTATTGCACTAACACTAGCACCCACATGACATAAACCATGATAACAATGATCTCCTATCTTAACAGAAACCACTGGCATGCCAACAACATGCCTATGTTTGTCTCTAACGCGAGGTTTAGCAATTCTAGCAGCATCTTCACAGAAGTGAATATTATGTCCCTCAACTTCTTCAGACAGAAGATCTTTGATAATAGCAATGCTAGGTTCAACTCTAATTTGCTCAGGGGGTGTAGGTGTTCTAATATAGCCTCTACGTATCACAGTTGAAGCTTTAGAATGATCCTTTATCCTAACAGGGAAAGGTGGTTTCTCAATGTAAGCACTGGGAACCACAGGATCATTATATGCAATGACTTTCTCTTCAACTGGAGTGGGTTTAACTACATTGAATTCTAAAGGAGGACAAAATTTAAACCACTTCTCTTTGGGGAGATCAATCTGAGCAGCAAAGGATTCACACAATGAAGCTAGTATCTCACAGTCAAGTCCATACTTAGCGCTAAAGTCACAAAAAGTATTTGTCTCAATACAGGATTTAACGCAATCAAAAGTGAAATTCATACCTGACTCCTTACCTTCTCCAAGCTCCCAATATTCAGAGTTGCATTTAATTCTCTCCAATAAATTCCATTTGAAGTCAATATCTCTCTTCATAAAAGAACCGGTACAAGAAGTGTCAAGCATGGTGCGATCATCATGAGAAAGCCGAGCATAGAAATTCTGAATGATGATTTCTCTCGAGAGCTCATGATTGGGGCATGAATATAACATTGATTTAAGCCTCCCCCAAGCTTGAGCGATGCTTTCTCTGTCACGAGGCCCAAAATTGTAAATATAATTCCGATCACGATGTACTAAATGCATAGGATAAAACTTTTGATGAAATTCCAATTTCAACCGATTGTAGTCCCATGATCCAGTATCATCACATAGCCTATACCATGTCAACGCCTTATCCTTCAAAGATAAAGGAAATACCTTCTTCTTGACCTCATCCTCGGGCATACCTGCAAGCTTAAATAAACCACAAACCTCATCTACATAGATCAGATGCAAGTCTGGATGTGATGTTCCATCTCCTGTAAAAGGATTAGCCTATAGTTTTTCAACCATACCCGAAGGAAATTCAAAGCAAATATTTTCAGTAGGTGCAGCAGGTTGAGGAGCAACTCTTTGTGCTTCCGTTCGAGGTGAATATACCCCGAACAAGCCCCTCAAAGGATTAGTATCCATAGTGAAAAGTGACAATAAATTTCAGCACACTATATGAGTGTTTCCTTACCAAGTTCCACTTACCAAAGGCGCTTCACTCCCCGGCAACGGCGCCCAGCCTTGATGACCCACAAGTATAGGGGATCAATCATAGTCCTTTCAATAAGTAAGAGTGTCGAACCCAATGAGGAGCAGAAGGATCTGACAAGTGGTTTTCAGCAAGGAAATATCTGCACGCACTGAAAATGTCGGTAACAAGTGATTGTGTGGTGAGATGATTCGTAGCAAGCAACAAGTAACAAAAGTAGCAACGGTGCAGAAAAGTGGCCCAATCCCTTTTGTAGCAAGGGACAAGCCTAGACAATGTCTTATAGGAGGAAAAACGCTCCCGAGGACACTCGGGAATTTCTGTCATGCTAGTTTCATCATGTTCATATGATTCGCGTTCGTTACTTTGATAGTTTGATATGTGGGTGGACCGGTGCTTGGATACTGCACATATTTGAACAAGCATCCCACTTATGATTAACCCCTCTCGCAAGCATCCACAACTACGAAAGAAGAATTAAGACAAAGTCTAACCATAGCATTAAACTAGTGGATCCAAATCAGCCCCTTACGAAGCAACACATAAACTAGGGTTTAAGCATCTGTCACTCCAGCAACCCATCATCTACTTACTACTTCCCAATGCCTTCCTCTAGGCCCAAATAATGGTGAAGTGTTATGTAGTCGACATTCACATAACACCACTAGAGGAAATACAACATACAACATATCAAATAACCGAACGAATACCAAATTCACATGACTACTATTAGCATGACTTATCCCATGTCCTCAGGAACAAAAGTAAGTACTCACAAAGCATAATCATATTCATGACCAGAGAGGTAATGAGTAGCATCAAGGATCTGTACATAAACTCTTCCACCAAGTAATCTAACTAGCATCAACTACAAAGAGTAATCAACACTACTTGCAACCTTACAAGTACCAATGGGAGTCGCGAGACGGAGATTGTTTACAAGTGATGAACTATGGTTTGGAGATGAGATGGTGCTAATGAAGATGTTGATGGTGACGAGTCCCCTCCGATGAGAGGAGTGTTGGTGATGACGATGGCGATGATTTCTCCCTCTGGGAGGGAAGTTTCCCCGGCAGGATCGTCCTGCCGAAGCTCTTGATTGGTTCTGCTCAAGTTCCGCCTCGTGGCGGCGGCGAAACCACGAAAAAGCACCTTCTTGATTTTTTCCTGGACGGAACCCTCCATATAGCAAAAGAGGGTTGCCAGTGGGCCAGTGGGCTGCCCACAAGCCCCCATGGCGCAGCCTGGGGGGTGGCCGCGCCGTGCAGGCTTGTGGGCACCCCCTGGTGCCCCTATGGCACTTCTTTGGCCCAGTATTTTTGATAAATCGGGAAAAAAATCCCCGTTGATTTTCACGGCGTTTGGAGTTGCGCAGAATAGGTATGTCAACTTTGCTCCACTTTCAGGCCAGAATTCCAGTTGGCGGTATTCTCTCTCTTCATGTAAACCTTGCAAATAAGAGAGAAAAGGCATAAGAATTGTACCGTGAAGTGAAATAACAGCCAAAGAAGCGATAAATATCAGCATGAAAACATGATGCAAAATGGGCGTATCATGAACCAAGTCTTAGCATCACCCTTTAGTGAGAAAGGAAACAACTTAAGGATATAGTAGTGGCGGAACTTTTCCTCACTCGTGAATAGGGTGGCTATATCGTGCAACTTAGTAAGATGTGCTACAACTGTTTCAGACTCATAACCATGAAAAAGATCAGATTCGACCAAAGTGATTAACTCAGGATTGACGGAGAATTCATAATCCTTATCGCTCACAAAGATAGGCGAAGTAGCAAACTTAGGGTTGTATTTCATTCTAGCGTTCAGAGATATTTCTTTCCACCTGCGCAATAAATTCTCACGATCATAGCTATCCTTACAAGCAAGAAAGTACTCAGCTACCTCTCCCTCCATAATATAACCCTCAGGTATATCAGGCAATTCTTATCTAGGAGAGCTAGTTCTAACAGGTGAAACAGCAGGTTCTACTTCAATAATCTCAGCAGTTTCAGAAGTATCATCACATTCAGCAGCAACTCTAGCAATTTGTGCATCAAGGAATGCACCCAGTGGCAAAGCAGTATCAAGCAAAGCATCATCAAAAGCATCATGGATAGCAGAAGTAGCATCATCAAGCACATGCGACACATCAGAATTTCTAGTAGGTGGTGGTGTCGCAAACTTACTCATAACTGAAGGTGAATCAAGTGTAGAGCTAGATGGTAGTTCCTTACATGTCCTCGAAGTTGAGGGCAAGACTTTGGTTTTTGGATCTCTCAGATTCTTCATAGTCACCAACAGAAGTAATCCCAAGTGACTCATAGAATAGAGCTATGCTTCCCCGGCAACGACGCCAGAAAATAGTCTTGATAACCCACAAGTATAGGGGATCGCAACAGTTTTCGAGGGTAGAGTATTCAACCCAAATTTTTATATTCGACACAAGGGTAATCCAAAGAATATTCTCGAGTATTAGCAGTTGAGTTGTCAATTCAACCACACCTGAAACACTTAATATCTGTAGCAAAGTTTCAGTAGCAAAGTAAGTGATAGTAACAGTAGCAACGGTAAGACTAGTAGTGACAACAATAGCGGTAACAGCAGCAGCAGTGACAGCAGTGACAGTAGTAGCGGCAAAGTAACGTAGCAAGGACCAGTAGGAAAAACTCGTAGGCATTGGATCGGTGATGGATAATTATGCCGGATGACATTCATCATGTAACAGTTATAACATAGGGTGATATGTAACTAGCTCGAGTTCTTCAATGTAATGTAGGCGTGTATTCCGTATATAGTCATACGTGCTTATGGAAAAGAACTTGCATGACATCTATTGTCCATCCCTCCCGTGGCAGTGGGGTCCTAATGGAAACTAAGGGATATTAAGGTTCTCCTTTTAATAGAGAACCGGAACAAAGCATTAGCACTCAGTGAATACATGAACTCCTCATACTATGGTCATCTTCGGGAGTGGTTCCGGCTATTGCCACTCCGGGGTTGCCGGGTCATAACACATAGTAGGTGACTACAACTTGCAAGATAGGATCAAGAACACACATATATTGATGAGAACATAATAGGTTCGGATCTGAAATCATGGCACTCGGGCCCTAGTGACAAGCATTAAGCATAGCAAAGTAGTAGCAACATCAATCTGAGAACATAGTGGATACTAGGGATCAAATCTCATCAATACTAACTCGATTACATGATAGATCTCATCCAACCCATCACCGTCCAGCAAGCGTACGATGAGATTACTCACGAACGATGAAGAGCATCATGGAATTGGCGATGAAGGATGGTTGGTGATGACGAAGGCATCGATTCCCCCTCTCCGGAGCCCAGAACGGACTCCAGGTCTTCCCTCCACAGGAAGAACATGTGGTGGCGACAGCTCCGTATCGTAAAACGTGATGAACTCTTCTCTCTGATTTTTTTCCAGGCAAAAGAGACTAAATAGAGCTGGAGTTGGAGGCGGCGGAGCCCCGAGGGGCTCACAAGCCTGCCAGGCGCGGCCAGGGGGGCCCGCACCTCCTGGGCTTGTGGGCTCCTCGCTCCGTCCCTCCAGGTAATTCTTGCGCCAGTATTTTTTATATATTCCACAAAAAGTCCTCATAAATTTCCAGGTCATTCCGAGAACTTTTATTTCTGCGCAAAAGCAGCACCATGGCAATTCTGCTGAAAACAACGTTAGTCTGGGTTAGTTGCATTCAAATCATGCAAATTAGAGTCCAAAACAAGGGCAAAAGAGTTTGGAAAAGTAGATATGATGGAGACGTATCAACGACCTTCTTCCTTTCTGTTTCTTCTGCCGTGGTCGGGTTTTGAGTCTTACTCAATACTCACACCTTATAACACGCCAAGAACTCTTTCTTTGACTGATCTATTTTGAATTCCTTCAAATTCTTGTCACGGTATGTATTCATTTGAAAGTTCTATTAAGTGTTTTGATCTATCTCTATAGATCTTGATGCTCAATGTTCAAGTAGCTCAATCCAGGTTTTCCGTTGAAAAACTCCTTTCAAACAACCCTTTATGCTTTCCAGAAATTCTACATTATTTCCGATCAACAACATGTCAACCACCACTACAAGAAATAAGGTCAATTATGACTCCCTATATTGGTCATTGATTCGTCATTATTGTTGTTTATTGACCTTTTTTGACCAAATTTACAAGGTCAACAGTTGGCCGTCAAGAATGAACAAACTTGACCTTTCTAAAATGTTGGTCATAGAGCTCTATTGACCAAAATTTTGGTTTGGTCATTACCCATTTGTGTGAGCCACGTAGGATCTGACGTGGCTGTGCTGACATGGCATTGCTAGTGACCAAATGGAATCATCATAAATTTCACAGCCCAATTCAATAATATTGTCTACATGGACCTCCACCAATACTATTTTATTATTAAAAATGTCTAAATTGTTTAAGATGATGCATTATTTTGCCAAAAGCATGTATATCTTAGGATAGGCCCATTAAAAAACAAGTACAAAAGAATAAAAGATTGCAAATTAGTTGTATATATTTCATTTTAGTAGCACATCACATGAATTACAATACATCATCCATCGACTCCTCTACACATAAAGATTTCAGGCCCAACAAGTGCACAACAAAATAGTTCTACAAGTGCACAACAAATTAGATGAGAAGCACAAGTTTTTATTAATCACACATAACATGAATGATACATGAAGCTTCTTGTTCCCTCCTCCTGACCTGTCCTCTACTTCTTCTGGGTGCTTCAGATCATCCTAGTAATTCAAATAATCAAACATAAGAAAGCATACAAAATAATCAAATATTATAATGTACAAGTAACAAATAAATTAGAACTATTTCGCATGTTTGCAGGTACTAGAGGCTGGGGCGCGACCTGGTGGCGCCACCTAGGTGGGCCTGTGCGCATTTATCTTATTTTCGCATATTCAGCTGTTACATCTAATAGCACCAATAACACATGATTGTTCCAGTATTTTTGCTCCTATCAGTTCTACTTTTGAAGACACATACACATGACTGATAGCTAACACTAGAGAATTTATTCTTGGGACTGAAGCGCAACACATGATATGATCATTTCCAAGAGAAGGATAGCACTTGTTCTATCAATACACAGCCCTTCATGACAGGCAAGCATTTTGTTCTATTTGATGGCCATTCACAACTTAAAATCCCAGCATAATGAACCGGTCAAAACTGAACATGGACACCATTACTAAGCCCTGTAGCATGCAATACAAAAGAGGGCAGCCCTGTAGCCTATCACATAATACAGTAATATAAATGTAAAATAATATGTAGTACATGCTTCCTAATTATATTAGGTGCTAAAGAAAGCCACCAAAAAAAGATGCAACTGCAAGAAGAACAGCATGCGCATTAAGCGGACTAGTTTCCCAAATTCCTCATAATCATGCAATATATGAGCTGGCCGGAGGCAGCACAAGTTTCCAAGAGACTTTAAAAGCTTCTACTTCACAAGGATTTAAGCTTAGGGGACTTAAGGTACTTTCAAAGCTTCTTCTTCATCAGGGAAATATTTAGGATGCTGACAACCCAGCATGTATGCTATGGTCTGCACATATGAACTACTAAAAGCCAATGTCCTTGCAGCTACCAATGAAAGAATTGTAATATCACTGCATGGCCGAAAGCACTGTATGCAAAATAACATCATTGTTCTTACATCAATTCAACTATGCGAAAGAGATGAATAAAGACAATCCTAATGGCCAGATTGTCTTACCACACAGGTACTGCTTTGCCAACAGATATTTCCTTAAACCCAAGCCCAAGGATACAATCGAACATTGCAACCAAGAAAGTAACACCTCGCTCCTTTGTAGCTTCAATGAACTCCTAATATGGTAACCAAACAAGGTATTAACAAGAAGAAAAATAACTAACGTGACGCACAAAATCAGAGATAATCAACAAATCAACTCAGAAATATGAAGAGACACAAACCTGATCTTTCACAACTAGATCACCCACTGTAACACTATCCTCGCTGAAATATCCAGCAATCGAACCAGTGTCGTACTGAATGGCAGCAGGCTTTCCTGTTGACATAACAGACAAAAACAACATTGTCAGAAGATAACGGCTACCAAATAGAGAGATGAATTAATCGAAGGAAACAAAAAGGAAACCAATGAATATATGGAGAATCATCAATTAGTATATGACTCTGCCGAAACATAAAAAGGGTATAGAAAGGATTGCACATTATCATTTCCATCACTATATCTGACTACACCAATGGGCACTACATCAACATCAATTATTTTGCAGCATCCTTTTCAAGGATATTGCACCTAACTTGAACTACAATTTCATTAGTACACATCTGACTTCCAGAGAAAATATTTTAGGAAGCAACCTCAACACCTAACTCTACAAATTTGGATTAACAGACAGGATTTTCTCAATAGTACTGAGAACTAGGCACTACCTGGATAAGCTAAGAGACTACCTGGAACTATGACACATGGGATAAGCTATGACACATAGGAGAAACTAAGACACTACCTGGAACTATGCAGATTTCAAATCAAGTATGAGAATGACTGCAGTTGAGACAACTAGCATGTTACGGTTGGTGGGTGATGGGAAAAAATGCATGTGAAGTGCACAAATTACAAAGGTGGGTGTGCAATACACACAATCTTTAACATCAAGTAAATAAGGAGGCAGGAATAGAGCATGTCAACTGTAAAGCACAACCAGTAGTAGCATGCTGGTGAGAGAGGTTGCCAGACGCTAACCATTCTTCTTGTAGGTGCTGGACGCCTCGGTCTTGTAGAGTGAGTGGAGGTAGAACGCAATCGGCACCAACAAAGCACCACACACACACACACACAAAGAAAGTCAAATCCCCCGCACCACGGACAACCAAATCCTAATAATCCTAATAATCCTGAAAACAAAGATTGGAGCTGCCGTTGTCGAAGATGACGGGGAATTCTGCGGCAGCGTGCCGACGCCGATCTCCCAAAGTACTGCACGTTCATGTAGTTCTTGAGGGACACGATGTCGCCCTCTTCCTTGGAGCCGAGGGTGTTGATGCCGGTGAGGAGGAGCTGCTCCTCGCTGTGGGAGAGGCCGGTGGTGACGCGGCTGTTCTGGTCTATGGGGCGCTTCTTGAGCGTCATCCGCACGAGGCCCTCCGCCTCAGACACCGCCGGGAGGAGTGTTTGCAGCAGCAGCGCCGCAGCGAGGAGCGCCAGCGCGAGCCCGCGGGTTCCCATGGTCGCGATCTACGGCGAATCGGAGGGGTTAATCGAATGTAAGAGGGTAATTCCTGGTGGGAAAAGTGGAAGCGGAATCTACCCGCCGGGGTCACGGATCCGGGGGCAAGGCCAGGGCGTGGCGGTACGGAGCCAGGGTCGTCGGGGCTTGGGGCCGGGGGCGCCGGCGGAGGGTATGAAGCAGGAAGTGGCAGGGGCCGGGGTGCTCTCGATCTGGATCGTGCGACAGAGAGAGACTTGATCTACATCTCGATCTGATTCAGCCTATCACATGCGAGGTCACGGATCCCTCCCCAGAAATAGATCCTGGCCATCCACTCCTCCTACATCCAACGCTCCAAAACCCTCCCCTCATACAACACACCTCTATCACTTTTTCTCTACTTTTTTCAATCGGTAGCACTTAATGACCAATTTGTGCAATAGTATCATGACCTAATGGATGCAAAAGGTCATAACGTTATGGGCTTTGGACCCTCTTAGACTTTCCATGACTAATTTCAGAATTTTGGTCATGGATCAATGACCAATTAAACCACCGTCATCTTTTTGAGTCATAATTGAGCATTTTTCTTGTAGTGCACATATACTTATCAGAAATTCTATAGTGATCACACTCACTTTCTTGGAAATACAAGTTTCTCATAAACCTTGTATAAACCCAAAAACTTTGATCATCTCATCAAAGCGTATATTCCAACTCTGAGATGCTTGCTCCATTCCATAGAAGAATCGCTGGAGCTTGCATACTTGTTAACATCCTTTAGGATCGACAAAACCTTTTGGTTGTATCACATACACCCTTTCGTGAAGGAAAGCATCAAGCAAATAATATTTTGACATCCCATCTGCAATATTTCATAAATAATGCAGCAACTGCTAACATAATTCCAATAGACCTTTAGCATCGCTACGAGTGAGGAAGTCTCATCATAGTCAACTCTTTGAACTTGTCAGAAACATCTTTGTGACAAGTCGAGCTTTCTTAATGGTGACATTTACCACATCGTCTGTCTCCCTTTTAAAGATCCATCTATACCTAACAACCTTACGACCATCAAGTAGTTCTTCCAAAGTCTACACTTTGTTTTCATACATGTATCCTACCTCGGATTTCATGGTGTCCAACCATTCGTCGGAATCTAGGCCCACCATCGCTTCTCCATAACTCGTAGGTTCTTTGTTTCCCAACAACACGACCTCCAAGACAGGGTTACCGTACCACTTTGGAGAAGTACGTGACCTTGTCGACCTACGAGGTTTGTAGTAACTTGATCTGAAGCTTCATGATCACTATGATCAGCTTCCACTTAAATTGGTGTGGGTGCCACACGAACAACTTCCCGCGCCCTGCTACACACTGGTTGAAGTGACAGATCAATAACCTCATCAAATTTCACTATCCTCCCACTCAATTCTTTCGAGAGAAACCTTTTCTTGAGAAAGGATCCGTTTCTAGAAACAAACACTTTGCTTACAGATCTGATATAGGAGGTATACCCAACTGTATTGGGTGTCCTATGAAGATGCATTTATCCGCTTTGTGTTCGAGCTTATCAGGCTGAAACTTTTTTACATAAGCGTCACAGCCCCAAACTTTTAAGAAACGACAGCTTAGGTTTCTCCAAACGATAGTTCATACGGTGTCATCTCAACATAATGACATGGTGCCTTATTTAAAGTCAGTGTGGTTGTCTCTAATGCCTAACCCAAAAACAGTAGTGGTAATTCGATAAGAAACATCATAATATGAACCATATCCAATAGGGTGCGGCTACGATGTTCGGACACAACATCACACTATGGTGTTCCAAGTGGTGTGAGTTGTGAAACAATTTTCACATTGTCTTAAATGTATACCAAACTCGCAACTCAGATATATATAATTACCTCCAAGATCACATTGTAGACATATTATCCTCTTATCACGACGATCTTCAACTTCACTCTTAAATTGCTTTGAACTTTTCAATATTTCAGACTTTGTGATTCATAAAGCAAATACACGTGTATCTACTCAAATCATCAGTGAAGCAAGAACATACGATATCCACTGCATGCCTCAACACTTATTGGACTGCATACATCAAAATATATTATTTCCAACAAGTCACTTACTTGTTCCATCTCACTGAAAATGAGGCCTTCAATCATCTTGCCCACGTGGCATGATTTGCATGTCTCAAGTGATTCAAAATCAAGTGAGTCTAAACAATCCATCTGCATGGAGTTTTTTCAGGCGTTTACACCAATGGGCATGGTTTGCATGTCTCAATCGATTAAAAAATGAGTGAGTCCAAAGATCCATAAGTATGGAGATTCTTTATGCATTTTACACTAATATGACTCAAGCGGCAGTGCCACAAGTGGTACTATCATTATTACTTTGTATCTTTTGGCATCAAATATTATGAACATGTGTAATACTATGATCCAGATTCAATACACCATTCATATTAGGTTCATGACCATTGAAGGTATTATTCAAGTAAACAGAATAACCATTATTCTCTTTAAATGAATAACCATATTGCAATAAACAAAATCCAATCATGTTCATGCTCAATGCAAACCTCAAACAACATTTAGGTTCAACACTAATCTCGAAAGTAGAGGGAGCATGCGATGGTGATCACATCAACCTTGGAAACACTTCCAACACACATCAAAACCCCGCCTTTATCTAGTCTCCATTTATTATGTAGCTTTTATTTCTAGTTACTAACACTTAGCAACCGAACTGGTATCTAATACCCCGGTGCTACTAGGAGTACTAGTAAAGCACACATCAATATCATGTATATCCAATATACTTTTGTCTACTTTGCCAACCTTCTTATCTACCAAGTAACTAGGGTAGTTCCGCTTCAGTGACCGTTCCCCTCATAATAGAAGCACTTAGTCTCGGGTTTGGGTTCAACCTTGGGTTTCTTTACTAGAGTGGCAACTGGTTTGCCATTTCATGAAGTGTCGCTTCTAACCCTTGTCCTTGTCGAAACTAGTGGTTTTACTAACAATCATCACTTGATGCTCCTACTTGATTTCTACCTTCGTCATGTCAAACATCGTGAATAGCTCAAGGATCATCATCTCTATACCCTCATATGTTATAGTTCATCGAGAAGCTTCATAGGTTGGTCGCAGTGACTTTTGAGAACTATGTCAATCACTATCTTATTTTTCTTAGAACGACGGTAGCATTATAAGGTGATCCCTCACTAAAATTTCAAGAGAAAATTGTGTTCTCCCCGACTGTGCACCGTTGCACAGTTCGTCGTTTCGAGACACCACGTGATGATCGGGTGTGATAGACTCAACATTCACATACAACGGGTGCAAAACAGTTGCACACGCAGAACACTCGGGTTAAACTTGATGAGCCTAGCATGTACAGACATGGCCTCGGAACACAAGAGATCTAAAGGTGGAGCATGTATCATATAGTTAATATGATCAACATGGAGATGTTCACCACTGAAACTATATTCAACTCACGTGATGATCAGACTTGAGTTAGTGGATTTGGATCATGCGCCACTCGAATGACTAGAGGGATGTCTATTTGAGTGGGAGTTTATTAGTAATATGATTAGCTAAACTCAATTATCATGAACATAGTCAAAAGGTCTTTGCAAATTTTGTTGTAGCTTGCGCTGTAGCTCTAGTGTTTTTATATGTTCCTAGAGAAAATTTAGTTGAAATATGATAGTAGCAATTATGTGGACTCGGTCCATGATACATCTCCATCGTATCTACTTTTCCAAACTCTTTTGCCCTTGTTTTAGACTCTAATTTGCATGATTTGAATGGAACTAACCTGGACTGACGTTGTTTTCAGCATAATAGCCTTGGTGTTGTTTTTGTGTAGAAATGAAAGTTCTCAGAACGTCCTGAAAATTTACGGAGAATATTTCTGGAAAATATAAAAAATACCTGCACAAAGATCCACCAGAGGGGATGGGCCATTGGGCCACAAGCCCTGTAACCGCCACCCCCTGGTGGCGGCTAGCAAGCTTGTGGGGCCCACGTGGCTCTGCCGCCCCCAATCTCAGCTCTATAAATTCACTTTCGTCCCAGAAAAAATCAAGAGAGAAGATTTCGCCGCGTTTGCGATACGGAGGCGCCGCCACATCCTGTTCTTCATCTAGAGGGCAGATCTGGAGTCCGTTTTGGGCTCCGGAGAGGGGAAATCGTCGCCATCGTCATTATCAACCTTCTTCTCTCTCCAATTCAATGAAGCAATTCGTCGTTCGTGAGTAATCTATTCGTAGGCTCGCTGGGCGGTGATGAGTAGGATGAGATCTATCATGTAATCGAGTTTGTTTTGACGGGGATTGATCCCTAGTATCCACTATGTTCTGAGATTGATGTTGCTACTACTTTGCCATGCTTAATGCTTGTCACTAGGGCCCGAGTGCCATGATTTCAGATCTGAAATTATTATGTTGTCACCAATATATGTGTGTTTTAGATCCGATCTTGCAAGTTGTAGTTACCTACTATGTGTTATGATCCGGCAACCCCGGAGTGACAATAACCGAAACCATTCCCGATGATGACCATAGTTTGAGGAGTTCATGTGTTCACCAAGTGCTAATGCGTTGGTCCGGTTCTTTATTAAAAGGAGAACCTTAATATCCCGTAGTTTCCTTTTGGACCATGCTGCCACGGGAGGGATGGACAATAGATGTCATGCAAGTTCTTTTCCCTAAGCACGTATGATGACACACGGAATGCATGCCTACATCACATTGACGAACGGGAGCTAGCCACATATCTCTCCGTGTTATAACTGTTGCATGATGAATATCATCCAAACAAATCACCGACCCATTGCCTACGACTTTGTCCCACTGCTGCTCTTACTTGTTTTGCTCTGCTGTTGTTACTACTGTTGCTGCTGCTGTTACTTGCTACTGCTGTTACTTGCTACTGTTGCTACTTGCTACTGTTGTCACTACTACTCCTACTTTGCTGTTGATACTTTGCTTGCAGATATTAATCTTTCAGGTGTGGTTGAATCTGACACATTCAGCTGCTAATACTTGAGAGTATCCTCTCACCTACTATCGGCGAATCAACAAATTTGGGTTGAATACTCTACCCTCGAAAATTGCCTCGATCCCACGCGCTGGTGGGTTATTGCAAGACAATTTCTAATTGTTGAGCAATCGAGAACAACATTCGTCTAGCTATTGCCAGAGAGTGCTAGTCAGCATTTTTCCGGTGCCGTTGCCGGGGAGGTATTGCTATATTCTCTGAGTTACTTGGGATTTATATCAGCTGATCACTATGAAGAATTTGAAGGATCCGAAAACCAAAGTCTTGCCCTCAACTACGAGGGGAGGTAAGGAACTGCCATCTAGCTCTGCACTTGATTCACCTTCAGTTATGAGTAAGTTTGCGACATCACCTCCTGCTACAAATCTTGATATGTCGCTTGTGCTTGATGATGCTTATGATACTGCTTTGCGTGATACTGCTAGAGATGCTATGCCTGATACTGCTAGAGATGCTATGCCTGATGATGCTAGAGATGCTATGTCTGATATTGCTTTGCGTGATGATGCTAGAGATGCTATTTTGCCTCATGATGCTATGCTTGATACTGCTAGAGATACTAATTTTCCTGATGTTCCACTAGGGGTATTCCTTGATGCTCATATTGCTAGAGTTGCTCCCAATGCTCGTGATGCTTCTAAAACTATCGATACTTTTGAGATAGAACCTGCTTTTGCTCCTACTAGATCTAGCTCTCCTAGATATGAATTGCCTGATATACCTCAGGGTTACTTTATGGAGGGAGAGATAGCTGAGGATTTTCTTGCGTGTAAGGATGCCTATGACACTGAGAAATTACTTCTCAAGTGGAAGGAAAAATCTCTGAAAGCTAGGATGAAATACGACCCGAAGTTTGCCACTTCACCTATCTTTATCACCAATAAGGATTATGAATTCTCTGTCGATCCTGAGATAATCTCTCTAGTCGAATTTGATCCTTTCCACGGTTATGAGTCTGAGACGGTCGTAGCCCATCTTACCAAACTACACGATATAGCCACCCTTTTCACTAGTGAGGAGAAGATCCGCCACTACTACATCCTTAAGCTGTTACGCTAAAGCCTGGTTTACCTCTCTTGCTCCTGGATGTGTGAGTAGTCCCCAGGATATGGTCTATTACTTCTGTGAGAAATATTTCCCTGCCCATAAGAAGCAAGTTTCCTTGTAGGAAATATACAACTTTGCTCAACTCCAAGAAGAGAGTCTCCCACAAGCTTGTGGGAGGCTCGTCCAGCTACAAAATGCTTTGCCTGATCACCCTCTTAAGAAGAACGAGATACTTGATATCTTCTATAACAGACTTACCGATGCCTCTAGAGACCATCTAGATAGTTGTGCCGGTTGTGTTTTTAGGGAACGAACTGTAGAACAAGCTGAGACCCTACTGAATAACATCTTGATCAACGATAATGCTTGGACTATTCCCGAACCACCTTCTAAGCCAACTCCTAAGAAAAGAGGTATTCTATTCCTCAGTCCCGAAGATATGCAAGAAGCCAAGAAATCTATGCAAGAGAAAGGCATTAGATCTGAAGATGTCAAAAATCTACGACCTATCGAAGAGATCCATGGTCTCGATAACCCGATACAAGTAGTAGAAGTGAATTCTCTACATAGGTTTGATGAGAGTGATATTCCTTTTGACAAACCTGCTAGCCTATGCTTTGATGAATTTGACAACTTTGTTGCCAAACAACAGAGTTTCAATGATTATGTTAGCAGACATTTGGAACCAAGTACTCGTATGCTTAGCCATTTAAGTGCTTGTGTAGACAGAAATGTCAATGATCTGAAGCTTCTGAGTAAACATGCCTCTATGATTACTACTCAGGTAGAACAAGTACTTAAAGCTCAGAATGACTTGCTCAATGATTTAAATGACAACTCAGTCAGAGTCATTACTAGAGGAGGCAAAATGATTCAGGAACCTTTGTATCCTGAAGGTCATCCTAAGAGAATTGATCAAGATTCTTAAGGAATTAATGCTGATACACCCAGTCATCCTAAGGAGAAGAAGAAGGATGATAGAAACCTACATGCCAGTTCACCAAATACTGTCACACCTGAAGAACCTAATGATATTTCTGTGTCTGATGCCGAAACACAATCTGGTGATGAACATGAACATGGTGACAATATGGACAGTGATATTCATAATAATGCTCAACCTAGCAATGATGAGGATGTGGAGATTGAACCTACGGTTAATCCTGATAACCCACAACCTAAGAGATACGATAAGAATGACTTCACTTCTAAGAAGCATGGTAAAGAAAGGGAACCATGGGTTCAGAGATCTATGCCCTTTCCTCCTAAACAATCCAAGAAAAAGGATGATGAGGATTTTGAGCGCTTCGTTGAGATGATAAGACCCATCTTTCTGCAGATGCGGTTAACTGATATGCTCAAAATGTCTCCGTATGCCAAGTACATGAAAGATATCGTGACTAATAAACGGAAGATACCAGATCTTGAGATCTCCACCATGCTTGCCAATTACACTTTCAAAGGTGGAACTCCTAAGAAACTTGGTGATCCCGGAGTGCCCACTATACCTTGCTCCATTAAAAAAAACTACGTAAGAACTGCTTTATTTGACCTTGGAGCCGGTGTTAGTGTTATGTTGCTCTCTCTTTATTGTAGACTTGAATTGGATAAGTTGACACCCACTGAAATTTCTCTGCAAATGGCCAACAAATCAACTGCTTTCCCTATCGGCATTTGCGAGGATGTGCCTGTTGTGGTTGCTAACACCACTATCTTAACATACTTTGTTATCTTGGATATTCCCGAGGACGATGCCTTGGCTATCATCCTTGGAAGACCCTTTTTAAACACGACAGGGGCTATTATAGATTGCAACAAAGGCAATGTCACTTTCCATGTCAACGGTAATGAGCACACGGTGCACTTTCCGAAGAAACCATATCAAGTACATTGCATCAATGCTATCGAAAAAACTTCATCGATTCTTATTGGGAGCTTTGAATGTCCTATTCCTCGTGTCAAGATGAAGTATGATTTGCTTGTTGGGGAGATACATATCCCCATTGAGGTGACTTAGTGGCTATTCGAAAATTCTCCGTTCTCTCTAGCGATTCGACAAGGTTTTGTCATGAGGACTTGATCAACCCCATTGACGGATTTCTTTCGATGACCATGAAATGGATGAATCAAGGAGTCACATACCTCTGTTTTGAGCTTTCATTTTATGTTGCTTAGAAGAAAAATGATAGAATTAGTTTAGCTTTTCCTGTTTTCTATTTTATCTTCCCGGAGAAAAATACCCCGAAAATAAAAGTTCTCCGATGGTCCTGAAAATTTAGTATGATTTTTTTCTCGAATATTGAAAAATACTGGGTCTGAGAGCTGGCCTGGGGGCCAGACAAGTGGGCCACAAGCCCTGCAGCCGCCGCCCCCTGGTGGCCGCTATTGGAATTATGCCCTAGAGGCAATAATAATATAGTTATTATTATAATTCCTGTATCAAGATAATCGTTTATTATCCATGCTATAATTGTATTGAATGAAGACTTATATACATGTGTGGATACATAGACAAAACACTGTCCCTAGCAAGCCTCTAGTTGGCTAGCCAGTTGATCAAAGATAGTCAGCGTCTTCTGATTATAAACAAGGTGTTGTTGCTTGATAACTGGATCACGTCATTAGGAGAATCACGTGATGGACTAGACCCAAACTAATGGACGTAGCATGTTGATCGTGTCATTTTGTTGCTACTGTTTTCTGCGTGTCAAGTATTTGTTCCTATGACCATGAGATCATATAACTCACTAACACCGGAGGAATACTTTGTGTGTATCAAACGTCGCAACGTAACTGGGTGACTATAAAGATGCTCTACAGGTATCTCCAAAGGTGTTCGTTGAGTTAGTATGGATCGAGACTGGGATTTGTCATTCCGTGTGACGGAGAGGTATCTCGGGGCCCACTCGGTAATACAACATCACACACAAGCCTTGCAAGCAATGTGACTTAGTGTAAGTTGCGGGATCTTGTATTACGGAACGAGTAAAGAGACTTGCCGGTAAACGAGGTTGAAATAGGTATGCGGATACTGACGATCGAATCTCGGGCAAGTAACATACCGAAGGACAAAGGGAATGACATACAGGATTATATGAATCCTTGGCACTGAGGTTCAAACGATAAGATCTTTGTAGAATATGTAGGATCCAATATGGGCATCCAGGTCCCGCTATTGGATATTGACCGAGGAGTCTCTCGGGTCATGTCTACATAGTTCTCGAACCCGCAGGGTCTGCACACTTAAGGTTTGACGTTGTTTTATGCGTATTTGAGTTTTATGGTTGGTTACCGAATGTTGTTCGGAGTCTTGGATGAGATCACGAACATCACGAGGGTTTCCCGAATGGTCCGGAAACAAAGATTGATATATAGGATGACCTCATTTGATTACCGGAAGGTTTTCGGAGTTACCGGGAATGTACCGGGAATGACGAATGGGTTCCGGGAGTTCACCGGGGGGGGGGGGCAACCCACCCCGGGGAAGCCCATAGGCCTTGGGGGTGGCGCACCAGCCCTTAGTGGGCTGGTGGGACAGCCCAAGAAGGCCCTATGCGCCATAGGAAGACAATGAAAGAGAAAAGAAAAAAAGAGGAGGTGGGAAAAGGGGGAAGGACTCCTCCTTCCAAACCTAGTTGGACTCGGTTTGGAAGGGGATGGTTGCCCCCCTTGGCTCGGCCGAAGCCCTTGAGGGTCCTTGGACCCCAAGGCAAGGCTCCCCCTCTTCCCCCTATATATACGGAGGTTTTAGGGCTGATTTTAGACGATTTTTCCACGGCAGCCCGACCACATACCTCCACGGTTTTTCCTCTAGATCGCGTTTCTGCGAAGCTCGGGCGGAGCCCTGCTGAGATAAGATCACCACCAACCTCCGGAGCACCGTCACGCTGCCGGAGAACTCTTCTACCTCTCCGTCTCTCTTGCTGGATCAAGAAGGCTGAGATCATCGTCGAGCTGTACGTGTGCTGAACGCGGAGGTGCCGTCCGTTCGGCACTAGATCGTGGGACTGATCGCAGGACGGTTCGCGGGGCGGATCGAGGGACATGAGGACGTTCCACTACATCAACCGCGTTCACTAACGCTTCTGCTGTACGGTCTACAAGGGTTCGTAGATCACACATCCCCTCTCGTAGATGGACATCACCATGATAGGTCTTCGTGCGCGTAGGAAAATTTTTGTTTCCCATGCGACGTTCCCCAACAGTGGCATCATGAGCTAGGTTCATGCGTAGATGTCTTCTCGAGTAGAACACAAAAGTTTTTGTGGGCGGTGATGTGCGTTTTGCTGCCCTCCTTAGTCTTTTCTTGGTTCCGCGGTATTGTTGGATCGAAGCGGCTCGAACCGACATTACTCGTACGCTTACGAGAGACTGGTTTCATCGCTACGAGTAACTCCGTTGCTCAAAGATGACTGGCGGGTGTCAGTTTCTCCAACTTTAGTTGAATCGGATTTGATCGAGGAGGTCCTTGGATGAGGTTAAATAGAAACTCATATATCTCCGTTGTGGTGTTTGCATAAGTAAGATGCGATCCTACTAGATACCCATGGTCACCACGTAAAACATGCAACAACAAAATTAGAGGACGTCTAACTTGTTTTTGCAGGGTATGCTTGTGATGTGATATGGACAACGATGTGATGTGATATAATGGATGTATGAGATGATCATGTTGTAATAGATAATATCGACTTGCACGTCGATGGTACGGCAACCGGCAGGAGCCATAGGGTTGTCTTTATACTAACGTTTGTGCTTGCAGATGCGTTTACTATTTTGCTAGGATGTAGATTTAGTAGTAATAGCATGAGTAGCACGACAACCCCGATGGCGACACGTTGATGGAGATCATGGTGTGGCGCCGGTGACAAGAAGATCGTGCCGGTGCTTTGGTGATGGAGATCAAGGAAGACGTGATGATGGCCATATCATGTCACTTATGAATTGCATGTGATGTTAATCCTTTTATGCACCTTATTTTGCTTAAAACGATGGTAGCATTATGAGGTGATTTCTCACTAAAATTTCAAGACGAAATTGTGTTCTCCCCGACTGTGCACCGTTGCTACAGTTCGTCGTTTCAAGACACCACGTGATGATCGGGTGTGATAGACTCAACGTTCACATGAGGTGGAGAACGCAGGTCTTACTGCGTTTGTTGAAGTTAAGTGCTCGCAATACCTCCTCCTCACCAATATTTTCGTTCAAAGCTTCAACTTTTATCCCAGGAAGAATCCTCCCATGGTTGAGTTCATGATATACGATGTTCCCCAGTGCATGACACTACAGAATTTTTGCAATGTATGCAAATTACCTTATGTTGGGGATATCCATGACCCTCGTCCACGGGACTTGGAGGATTTCAATGGTACTATTGCTGTTGGAGAGGAGAGAGGAGTGTCTCGCGCTAGAATTGCTAGCATACATTTTCCTGTGCTTCGGTACTTCTCACTATTTGTGGGAAAATTTTTGATTGGCCGTGGGGAGGCTAGATCACTTAGTTCTCCAGACCTTGCGGTTTTGCGTGAAGGCCTTTATAATGATAAGACTTATAGCCTAGGTGCTATAGTGGCCTAGCGGTTGAACAACAACTGTTCCAAGGGTGTCGTCTATGGAGGTATCTACGCTACCCGTCTTGCCAGACACTTTGAGATACCCATTAGACTGGGATAGGAAGGAGAGATGCTTCTCCCTGAGAAATATCTGGATTATGACAGCATGGTTCGTCATGATTTTCTGGATAGAGATGCTAGTAGACGGATGATTTATAACCTGGTATTTAGTCAGGGTACTCGAGAGACTATTACTTTGCCCGCTCCTTCTTTGTTCGATCTTCATGCAGGCAGGTACACTATTATGCCCTCGGACATCTACGCATATTGGGGCTTGGCCCAACCACAGGTGCCCGTGCCCGAGCCGCTAGTCGAGTACCAGACGCCAGTTTATCAGTGGGAGCCAGAGGAGCTCACACAACAGTGGCATCCATAGTCTGCGCTGGAGTATCCCGGAGCTGGTTATTTCCCGCCTTGTGTTAGACCAAGCTAGGCCAAAAGCCTAAGCTTGGGGGAGTACGTGTTCTAAGCGACCTTACATTCATGCTTATGCTTTCACTTTGTTAGCCGGTGTTTACACTTTGCCACTGTATTATCCATGCTAGTTTATTTTCGTTTTCTTGTTTTGTGTCCTTTTGAGAAAACCAAAAAGATTTTCCTTTCTTCTTTTTGCTTGTTGGGAGTTTTCCCGTGTAAATAGTTTTCTTTTTCTTTGGGTCAAGGTAGAAGATATTGGTTACAATGTTTAGCGGTTCTTGCATGCATACCTGTTTAGCTTTCAAAGAGCCATATTACTTTGTCTTCTCCTTTGTGTTTGCCTGCAGATTCAGCTTAGTCCAATGCACGAGCGCTCTTATTATTGTTCACATCGTTCGATCGTGCAAGTGAAAGGCAATAATGATGATATATGATGAAGTGACTGAGACTGAAAAGCTGGTATGAACTCTATCTATTTTGTTTTTGTAAATATGACTAGCTTGTCGACCCAGATTCAGCTTTGTTGTGAGAGAACCATGTTTGCAATGACAACTTAGAGATCATAGTTTCTGATGCCATGCTTAACTATCTGAGAGCTTATAATGGTTTGTCTTCAATGCCAACATAGATTTTGAGATGACTATGATGTAGTATGATAGGATGGTATTCTCCTTTGAATGATTCAAGTGGCTTGGCTTGGCACATGTTCATGCATGTAGTTGAAACAAAATCAACATAGCCTCTACGATGTTCGTGTTCATGGTGATTTATATCTTGTTCAAGCTTGCATTCAATGTTAGTCAAACTCGTTGCATCTTGATGACTGTTGTCGCTCTCTACTTGGTCGCTTCCCAGTCTTTTGCTAGTCTTCACTTGTACTAAGCGGAATACTGCTTGTGCATCCACTTCCATAAACCCAAAAGTTTTTCCACGAGAGTCCACCATACCTACCTATTTGCGGTATCTACCCGCCGTTCCAAGTAAATTTGCATGTGCCACTCTCTAAAACTTCAAGAAATAATCTGTTTTGCATGCCCGAGCCGCTCATGTGGTGACAGGGGGCTATTGGTATCTTCCATGCTAGGAGTGTTATCCTCGACATGTGTTTATTCACTGTCATTCACGAGAAAGGGGCCGGTAATTGGAATGCCCAGTTCCATGCTTAAATCGAAAACATAACTGTAAAACAAGACTCCCCCCGGATTGATGTTAGTATGGACGGTACCCGAGGATTCGGCTAGCCGTGGAGTGTGATTGATTGGTGGTGGGGGAGTTAAAACTTTACTTTTCTATTTGGGAACCGCCTATAGCATGAGTAGCATGGAGGATATTGAGAACTCTTGGTCATTGCGTTGATAATGAAAGCATGCCACCCAAAATTATTATCTGTGTTTTCAAAGCTTGAGCTCTGGCACCTGTGCAAATCAATGTTTCCCTCTACGAAGGGCCTGTCTATTTATTTTCCTGTTGAGTCATCCTCCTCTTATATAAGCACCAATTAGAGAGCACCTCTGTCATTTTTATGCTTTGCTTTTGATTGATATTGAGTATGACTATGACTAGATCTTCGTTGCTATGAATTACAATGTTTAGTCAGCCCTTGATCTTTGAAAGTGTTGTGCATTTATGTTTTGCGGTCTCAGAAAGAGCTAGCGAGATACCACCTATTCATATTGCTTCATGCTTGTTTTGATTGAAGTGTTGGTATTTGAAACTCATTATTATTTGCTCGTTAGCTGATTATGCCATTGATATTAGTTTACCGTGAGACCTTTGTGTCACTTGCTTATGTGGTTAACTTGTGATCTTGCTGAAATTCTGGTTATGAGTTAGACATAGTTGCAACAACAAGATCAAACAGAGTTTGTCAAAGTTTTTCTTTCTCTCTCAGTTTGTCAACTGAGTTTCTTGAGGACAAGCACGGTTTTAAGAGTTAGACATAGTTGCAACAACAAGATCAAACAGAGTTTGTCAAAGTTTTTCTTTCTCTCTCAGTTTGTCAACTGAGTTTCTTGAGGACAAGCACGGTTTTAAGCTTGGGGGAGTTGATACGTCTCCATCGTATCTACTTTTCCAAACTCTTTTGCCCTTGTTTTGGACTCTAATTTGCATGATTTGAATGGAACTAACCTGGACTGACGCTGTTTTCAGCAGAATTGCCTTGGTGTTGTTTTTGTGCAGAAATGAAAGTTCTCAGAACATCCTGAAAATTTACGGAGAATATTTCTGGAAAATATGAAAAATACATGCGCAAAGATCCACCGGAGGGGATGGGCAAGTGGGCCACAACCCTATAGCCGCCACCCCCCTAGTGGCGGCTAGCAAGCTTGTGGGGCCCACGTTGCTCTGCCGCCCCCAATATCAGCTCTATAAATTCACTTTCGTCCCAGAAAAAACCAAGAGAGAAGATTTCGTCGCGTTTGCGATTTGGAGGCGCCGCCACATCCTATTCAATTCAATGAAGCTCTTCGTCGTTCGTGAGTAATCTATTCATAGGCTCGCTGGGCAGTGATGAGTAGGATGAGATCTATCATGTAATCGAATTAGTTTTGACGGGGATTGATCCCTAGTATCCAGTATGTTCTGAGATTGATGTTGCTACTACTTTGCCATGCTTAATGCTTGTCACTAGGGCCCGAGTGCCATGACTTCAGATCTGAAATTATTATGTTGTCACCAATATATGTGTGTTTTAGATCCGATCTTGCAAGTTGTAGTTACCTACTATGTGTTATGATCCGGCAACCCCGGAGTGACAATAACCGGAACCACTCCCGGTGATGACCATAGTTTGAGGAGTTCATGTGTTCCCAAGTGCTAATGCGTTGGTCGGTTCTTTATTAAAAGGAGAACCTTAATATCCCGTAGTTTCCTTTTGGACCCCGTTGCCACGGGAGGGATGGACAATAGATGTCATGCATGCTCTTTTCCCTAAGCACGTATGACGACACACGGAATGCATGCCTACATCGCATTGACGAACGGGAGCTAGCCACATATCTCTCCGTGTTATAACTGTTGCATGATGAATATCATCCAAAAAAATCACCGACCCATTGCCTACGAGTTTGTCCCACTGCTTCTGTTACTTGTTTTGCTCTGCTGCTGTTACTACTGTTGCTGCTGCTGTTACTTGCTACTGCTGTTACTTGCTACTGTTGCTACTTGCTACTACTGTCACTACTTCTGCTACTTTGCTGTTGATACTTTGCTTGCAGATATTAATCTTTGAGGTGTGGTTGAATCTGACACATTCAGCTGCTAATACTTGAGAGTATCCTCTCACCTCCAATCGGCGAATCAACAAATTTGGGTTGAATACTCTACCCTCGAAAACTGCCTCGATCCCACGCGCTGGTGGGTTATTGCAAGACAATTTCTAATTGTTGAGCAATCAAGAACAACATTCGTCTAGTTATTGCCACAGAGTGCTAGTGAGTCCGTAAACCGAGGATTGTCCTCATTGGTGCGTAAAAGGCTTATGTCCTTAATGCACCGCTCTGTGTGCTGAACCTCGAGCATTGTCTGTGGGTGTTGCGAACATCTGACATACACGCTTTTGATGATTACCTGATAGTTTAGTGCGTAATGCTTAACGGCTTAGAATTGAGGCGCCAAAGATGTTTTGAACGTCACGGAACATATGAGATGTTCCAAGAGATGAAATTGGGATTTCATGCTCGTGCCCTTGTTGATAGGTATGAGACTTCTGACAAGATTCTTTGTCTATGAAGTAAGGGAGAAAAGCTCAATCGTTGAGCATGTGCTCAAATTGTCTTAATGCTACAATCGCTTGAATTGAGTGGGAGTTAATCTTACACATGAGATAGTGATGGTTCTCCAAAGTCACCGCCACCAAGATACTAGAGCTTCGTGATGAACTATAACATATTAGGGATATATATGATGATCCTTGAGCTATTCGCGATGTTTAACACCGCGAAAGTAGAAATCAAAAAGGAGTATCAATTGTTGATGGTTAGTAAAACCACTAGTTTCAAGAAGGGCAAGGGCAAGAAGGGATACTTCATGAAATGGAAAACCAGTTGCTGCTCTAGTGAAGAGACCCAAGGTTGAACCCAAACCCGAGACAAAGTGCTTCTGTAATGAGGGGAACAGTCACTGAAGAGGAACTGCCCTAGATACTTGGTAGATGAGAAGTCTGGCAAAGTCGACAGAAGTATATTGGATATACATAATATTGATATGTACTTTACTATTACTCCTAGTAGCACGAGGTATTAGATACCTGTTCGGTTGCTAAGTGTTAGTAACTCGAAATAAATGCTACGGAATAAACGAAGAGTAGCTAAAGGCAAGGTGACGATATGTGTTGGAAGTGTTTCCAAGGTTGATGTGATCAAACATCGCACGCTCCATCTACCATGGGGATTAGTGTTAAACCTAAATAATTGTTATTTGGTGTTTGCGTTGAGCATGAACATGATTAGATCGTGTTTATTGCAATAGGATTATTCATTTAAAGAGAATAATGGTTACTTTATTTGCTTGAATAAATACCTTCAATGGTTTATTGAATCCCGATCGTAGTGATACACATGTTCATAATATTGATGCCAAAAGATACAAAGTAGTAATGCTAGTACCACTTACTTGTGGCACTGCCGCTTGAGTTATATTGGTATAAAATGCATGAAGGAGCTGCATGCCGATGGATCTTTGTACTCACTCATTTTTGAAATGTTTGAGACATGCAAACCATGCCTATTAGTATAAACGCATGAAGAAACTCCATGCAGATGGATCGTTTGAACTCACTTGATTTTGAATCACTTGAGGCATGCAAATCATACCACATGGGCAAGATGACTGAAGGCCTCATTTTTCCAGTGAGATGGAACAAGAAAGTAACTTGTTGGAAGTAATACATTTTGATGTGTGCAGTCCAATGAGTGCTGAGGAACGCAGTGGATATCATTATGTTCGTACTTCACTTATGATTTGAGTAGACACATGAGTATTTTCTTGATGAATCACAAGTCTGAAATATTGAAAAGTTCAAGCTATTTTAGAGTTAAGATCGTCGTGACAAGAGGATAAAACGTCTACGATATGACCATAGAGATGAATATCCGAGTTGCTAGTTTGGTACACAGTTAAGACAATGTGGAAATTGTTTCGCAACTCATGCCACCTAGAGCACCATAGTGTGATGGTGTATCTAAACGTCATAGCCGCGCCCTATTGGATATAGGGCATACTATGATGTCTCTTATCGAAATACCACTATCGTTTTGGGTTAGGCATTAGATACAACCACATTCACTTTAAATAGGGCACCACGTAATTTCGTTGAGATGACAACGTATGAACTATGGTTTGGAGAAACCTAAGGTGTCATTTCTTAAAGGTTTGGGGCTACGATGCTTATGTGAAAAAGTTTCAGTCTAATAAGCTCGAACCCAAAGCGGATACATGCATCCTCATAGGATACCCAAAACAGTTGGGTACATCTCCTATCTTAGATCTGGAAGGAAAGTGTTTGTTTCTAGAAATGGGTCCTTTCTCGAGGAAAAGTTTCTCTCAAAGGAATTGAGTGGGAGGATGGTGGAAACTTGATGAGGTTATTGAACTGTCACTTCAACCACTGTGTAGCAGGGCGCAGGAAGTTGTTCCTGTGGCGCCTACACCAATTGAAGTGGAAGCTAATGATAGTGATCATGAAATTCCGGATTAAGTTACTACAAACCTCATAGGTCAATAAGGTCACGTACTGCTACAGAGTGGTACGGTAACCCTGTCTTGGAGGTCATGTTGTTGGACAACAATGAACCTACGAGCTATGGAGAAGCGATGGTGGGCCCTGATTCCGGCAAATGGCTGGAGGCCATGAAATCCGAGAGAGGATCCCTGTATGCAAACAAAGTGTAGACTTTGGAAGAACTACTTGATGGTCGTAAGACTATTAAGTACGGATGGATCTTTAAAAGGCAAACAGACGATGATGGTGAAAAGTCACCACTAAGAAAAGCTCGACTTGTCGCAAAGATGTTTCCGACAAGTTTAAAGAGTTGACTATGATGAGATTTCCTCACTCGTAGCGATGCTAAAAGTCTGTTGGAATTATGTTAGCATTTTCTGCATTATTTTTGAAATCTTGCAGATAGGATGTCAAAACATTGTTTCCTCGACGGTTTCCTTGAGGAAAGATTGTATATGATACAACTAGAAGGTTTTGTCAATCCTAAGGATTCTAACAAGTATGCAAACTCCAGCAATCCTTCTATGGACTGGAGCAAGCATCTCGGAGTCGGAATATACGCTTTGATGAGATGATAAAAGCTTTTGGTTTTATACTACGTTTGTGAGAAACTTGTATTTCCAAGGAAGTGAGTGGGAGCACTATAGAATTTCTGATGAGTATATCTGGTTGACATATTGTTGATCGGAAATGATGTAGAATTTCTGGAAAGCATATAGGGTTGTTTGAAAAGGTGTTTTCAGAGGAAAACCTGGATTGAGCTACTTGGACATTGAGAATCAAGATCTATAGAGACAGATCAAGACGCTTAATAAAACCTTCAATGAAATGCATGCCTTGACAAGTTTTGAAGGAGTTCAAAATAGATCGTCAAAGAAGGAGTTCTTGGCTGTTTGTAAGATGTGATTTTGAGTAAGACTCAAAGTGCGACCACGGCAGAAGAAAGAGAAAGGACGAAGGTCGTCCCCTATGCATTAGTCATAGGCTCTATAGTATGCTATGTTGTGTACCGCACGTGATGGGTGCCTTGCCATGAATTTATCAAGGGGTACGAAAGTGACTCACGAATGGATTACTGGACAGCGGTCAAAACTTATCCTTAGTAACTAGTGGACCAAGGAAATTTTTCTCGATTATGGAGGTGTTAAAAGAGTCGTCGTAAAGGGTTATGCCGATGCAAGCTTTGACACTAATCCGGAAAACTCTCAGTAGTAAACCGGATTCGTATAGTGGAGCAGTCATTTGAAATAGTTTCAAAATGGCACGTTGGTAGCAGCACCTAGAGGATGACATAGAGATTTGTAAAGCACACTAAGATCTGAAAGGTTCAGACCCGTTGACTAAAACATCTCTCACAAGCAAGACATGATCAAACCCCAGAACTGTATGGGTGTTAGATTCATCAAAATCACATAGTGATGTGAACTAGATTATTGACTCTAGTGCAAGTGGGAGAGTGTTGGAAATATGCCCTAGAGGCAATAATAAATTGGTTATTATTATATTTCCTTGTTCATGATAATCGTTTATAATCCATGCTATAATTGTATTGATTGGAAACTCAAATACATGTGTGGATACATAGACAAAACACTGTTCCTAGTAAGCCTCTAGTTGACTATCTCATTGATCAAAGATGGTTAAGGTTTCCTAGCCATAGAGAAGTGTTGTCACTTGATAACGAGATCACATCATTAGGAGAATGATGTGATGGACAAGACACAAACTATAAACGTAGCATATGATCGTGTTAGTTTATTGCTACTGTTTTCTGCATGTGAATGTATCTGTTCCTATGACCATGAGATCATGCAACTCCCGGACACCGGTGGAATACCTTGTGTGCATCAAACGTCGCAACTTAACTGGGTGACTATAAAGGTGCTCTAAAGGTATCTCCGAAGGTGTTTGTTGGGTTGGCGTGAATCGAGACTGGGATTTGTCACTCCGTATGACGGAGAGGTATCTCGGGGCCCACTCGGTAATACAACATCACAACAAGCCTTGCAAGAAATGTGACTAAGGAGTTAGTTACGGGATCTTATATTACGGAACGAGTAAAGAGACTTGCTGGTAACGAGATTGAACTAGGTATGGAGATACGACGAACGAATCTGGGGCAAGTAAGATACCGAAGGACAAAGGGAACGGGACTAACTCAATCCCTGACATAGAGGTTCAACCGATAAAGATCTTCGTAGAATATGTAGGAGCCAATATGGGCATCAAGGTCCCGCTATTGGTTATTGACCGTAGAGGTGTCTCGGTCATGTCCGCATAGTTCTCGAACACGCAGTGTCTGCACACTTAAGGTTCGACGTTGTTTTATGCGTATTTGAGTTATATGGTTGGTTACCGAATGTTGTTCGGAGTCCCGGATGAGATCACAGACGTCACGAGGGTTTCCGGAATGGTCCGGAAACGAAGATTGATATATAGGATGACCTCATTTGATTACCGGAAGGTTTTCGGAGTTACCGAGAATGTACCGGGAATGACGAATGGGTTCCGGGTGTTCACCGGGGGGGGGGGCAACCCACCCCGGGGAAGCCCATAGGCCTTGGGGGTGGCGCACCAGCCCTTGGTGGTGTTGAGTTATAGGTATAGTTGAGTTATAGGTGTTGGTAACCGAAAGTTTTTCGGAGTCCCGGATGAGATCCCGGGCATCAAGAGGAGCTCGGGAATGGTCCAGAGGTAAAGATTGATATATAGGAAGTCATGTTTTGGTCATCGAAAAAGTTTTGGGTTCATCGGTAGTGTACCAAGAGTGTCGTGAGGGTACCGGGAACATCGGGAGGGGTGTCACGCCCCGAGGGGCCTTATGGGCTGTGGGAGGATACAAACCAGCCCCTAGTGGGATGACATAAGCTCCCACTAAGGCCCATGAGGTTTGAGAGGCAAAAAAGCCAAAGGTGGAAAAGGTGGAAAGGGTTTCCAAGTGGAAAGGAGGAATGCTACTCCTAGTAGGATTTGAGTAGGAATCCTCCACCTCCAATCTCGGCCAAACCTTGAGGGTTTTAGGCTGCCTCCTCCCCTCCCTCCCTCCTATATATACTATAGGTATTGAGGATTTTTGAGACACAAAAAAACAGCCACATGTTGCCCTCTCTCTAGATCTGTTTCTCCTATAGTCTATTTTCAGCGGTGCTTAGGCAAAGCCGTGCTGGAATAGATCCACCACCACCACCACCATGCCGCCGTGCTGGAGAACTCATCTACCTCTCCGCTCATCTTGCTGTATCAAGAAGGCGGGGATCATCATCAGGCTGTACGTGTGCTGAACACGGAGGTGCCGTCCGTTCGGCACTAGATCGGGATGGATCGTGACGGGATCGCGGGACGGGTCGTGATGAGATCGCGGGACGGGCTGCGATTTGAATCGCGAAGATGTTCCACTACATCAACCGCGTTATATATGCTTCCTCTTAGTGATCTACAAGGGTATGTAGATTCACTCTCCCCTCTCATAGATGATCATCACCATGGATAGGTATTGCGTGTGCGTAGGAATTTTTTCCCATGCAACGTTCCCCAACACTATCATGTAGTCACCAAAAACATGTATGTCAGATGTTCGCAACATCTATAGACGATTCTCGGGGTTTAGCACACTGAGCGGTGCATTAAGGACATAAGCCTTCTGTGCAGCAATGATGACAATCCTCTGTTTACGGACCTAGTGTGCATAATTGCTACTAGCATCTTTCAACTAAATTTTCTCTAGGAACATATCAAAAACAGTAGAGCTACTGCGCAAGCTACAACATAATTTGCGAAGACATTTTTGACTATGTTCGTGATAATAAGTTCAATTAATCATATTACTTAATAACTCCCACTCAAATTGACATCCCTCTAGTCATTCGAGTGTCGCATGATCCAAATTCACTAACTCAAGCCCGATCATCACATAGTTGAGATTAGCTTCAATGGTGAACATCTCCATGTTGATCATATCTACTATATGACTCATGCTTAACCTTTTGGTCTCCTATGTTCCGAGGCCATGTCTGTACATGCTAGGCTCGTCAAGTTTAACCCAAGTGTTCCGTGTGTGCAAGTGTTTTGCACCCATTGTTTGTGAACGTAGAGTCTATCACACCCGATCATCATGTGGTGTCTCAAAACGATGAACTTTCACAACGGTGCACAGTCGGGGAGAACACAATTTTATCTTGAAATTTTAGTGAGGGATCACCTTATAATGCTACCATCGCCCTAAGCAAAATAAGGTGCATAAAAGGATTAACATCATGTGCAAATTATAAGTGACATGATATGGCCATGAACTTGTGCTTCTTCATCACCATCACCAAAGCACCGGCATGATCTTCATCGCCACTGACGCCACAGCATGATCTCCATCATCATGATATCCATCATTGTGTTGCCATCGAAGTTGTCGCGCTAAGTATGTTGTTACTACTAAAGCTACTACTAGCGATAAGGCAAAGCATCTCCAAGCGCAAAATAATTAAAGATAACCCTATGGCTCCTGCCGGTTGCCGTAGCATCGACGTGCAAGTCGATATTTTAAATATTACAACATGATCATTGATACATCTCCAACGTATCTATAATTTTTATTGTTCCATGCTATTATATTATATGTTTTGGATGTTTTATATGCATTTATATGTTGTTTTATATTATTATTGGGGCTAACCTATTAATCTAGAGCCCAGTGCCAGTTTTTGTTTTTTCCACGTTTTTGAATATTACAGATAAGGAATATTAAACGGAGTCCAAACGGAATAAAATATACGAAAAGATTTTTTCTGGACCAGAAGACATGCAACACACTTGGAGTAGGGGGCAAGGCAGTTGTCGGGAGGCCACAAGCCTACAAGGCGCGCCCTAGTGGGTGGCCGCGCCCCTAGCTTCTGGGCCCCCTGGAGGTCTCCTAACCCTAATTATTGTCCTATAAATTCCCAAATATTCTCGTATCGCCAAAGAGAGCCATGAAAATACTTTTACGCCGCTGGGAGCCTCTGTTTCCAAGAGATCCAATCTGGTAGCCTTTTCCGGTAATCTACCGGAGAGGGAATTGATCACGGAGGGCATCTACATCAACTCCATTGCCCCTCCGATGAAGCGTGAGCAGTTCACCACAAACCCATGGGTCCATATCTAGTAGCTAGATGGCTTCTTCCATATCTTTGATCTTCAATACCATGTTCTTCATGATCTTCATGGAAATCTATCCGTTGTAATACTCTTTTGCGGTGCATTTGTCGAGATCCGATGAATTGTGAGTATTTGTTCAGATTATCTATGAATATTATTTGAGTCTCTTCTAAATTCTTATATGCATGATTTCATATCTTTGCAAGTCTCTTCGAGTTATTGGTTTGGTTTGGCCAACTAGATTGGTAATTCTTGCAATGGGAGAAGTGCTTAGTTTTGGGTTCAATCTTGCGGTGTCCTCACCCAGTGATAGTAGGGGTAGTGAGGTATGTATTGTATTGTTGCCATCAAGGGTAAAAATATGGGGTTTTCATCATATTGCTTGAGTTTATCCCTCTACATCATGTCATCTTACTTAATGCGTTACTCTGTTCTTCTTGAACTTAATACTCTAGATGCAGGCAGGAGTTGGTCGATGTATGGAGTAATAGTAGTAGATGTAGAATCGTTTCGGTCTACTTGATACAGACGTGATGCCTATATGCATAATCATTGACTTAGATATCTTCATGATTATTTGCTTTTCTATCAATTGCTCGACAGTAATTTGTTCACCCACCGCATTATTTTCCTTTATGAGAGAAGCCTATAGTGAAACCTATGGCCCCCGGGTCTATTTTCCATATTATATTTTTAGATCTATAAACCAAAAATACCAAAAATACTTTGCCGTAATTTATTTACTTTAGTTTTACTTTCAGATATATCAATATTTTGTATGTATCTCTATCAGATCTCATCCTTGCAAATAACTCTGAAGGGATTGAAAACCCCTTTATAGCGTTGGGTGCAAGTGTTTGATATTTGTGCAGGTACTACCATTGGGGCCTTGCTTGTTCCTCCTACTCGATTGATACTTTGGTTCTCAACAAACTAAGGGAAATACTTATCTACTTCGCTGCATCACCCTTTCCTCTTCAAGAGAAAACCAACGCAAGCTCAAGAGGTAGCAATCATCTCATACATACAATATATCATATCATGTATTTGACCATATCACATCACATGCATACCCTGCAAAAACAAGTTAGACGTCCTCTAATTTGTTGTTGCAGATTTTACGTGTCTGCTATGGGTATCTAGTATGATCGCATCTTACTTGCGCAAAGCCAGAACGATGATATGCAAATTTCTATTTAACCTTCTCCCAGGACTACCTCGGTCAAATCTGATTCAATTAAAGTTGAAGAAATAGACACCCGCCAGTCATGTTTATGCAACAAGTTGCATGTTAGTCGATGAAATCGGTCTCTGGTAAGAATATGAGTAATGTTGGTGCGGGCCGCTTCAATCCAACAATACCACCAAATCAAGAGAAGACTAAGAAGGGCAGCAAATTGAACATCAACACCCACAAACTATTTTGTGTTCTACTCGAGATATCATCTACGCATGAACCTAGCTCATGATGGCACTGTTGGGGAACGTTGCATGGGAAACAAAAAATTTCCTACGCAGACGCAATACCTATCCATGGTGATGACCATCTATGAGAGGGGAGAGTGCATCTACATAACCTTGTAGATCGCTAAGAGGAAGTTCATTCAATGCGGTTTATGTAGTGGAACATTTTCGCGATCCAAATCACAACCCGTCCCGCGATCTCATCGTGATCCGTCCTGCAATCCCATCACGATCCAGCCCGATCTAGTGCTGAACGGGCGACACCTCCGTGTTCATCACACGTACATCTCGATGATGATCTCCACCTTCTTGATCCAGCAAGAGAGACAAGTAGGTAGCTGAATTCTCTGGCAGCACGACGGCGTGGCGGTGATGGTGGTGGAGCTACTCCGGCAGGGCTTCGCCTTACTGTATCGAACTAGCTATGGGGTGTCACGATGTGGTGGAGGGAGAGAGGGATGCGCATTGGCTTGAGGTGACAAAAGACTCTCTCACCTCCACTATATATATGAGGGAGGCAAGGGGTGGCGCCCTAGGGAAAGGCCCTAGGGTTCGGCCAAACCAAGAGGAGAGGGAGGAGTCCTCCTCCAACACAACTTGGAAGGAGTCCTTCCCAATTTGGTTTTCGCCTTTCCTCCTTTCCTTTTTTCTCCCTTGGACAAATTAGCCTTTTTGGGCTAGCCAACAGCCCACTAAGGGCTGGTGCGCCACACTTGGGCTTCTTTGGTTCTCTCCCAGGTGGGTGGCCCCTCCTGGTAGAACTCCGAAACCCATTCATCACTCTCGGTACTTTACTGGTAATGCCCGAAAACCTTCCGAAAGCGAAATGGATACTTCCTATATATCAATATTCATATATGGACCATTTCAGAAATCTTCGTGGCGTCCGGGATCTCATCAGGGACTCCGAACAACCTTCGGTTACCAACATCAATAATTCACTATACCGAAACGTCACCGAACCTTAAGTGTGCAGACCCTGCAGGTTCGAGAACTATGCACACATGACCTGAGACACTCTCTGGTAAATAACCAACATCGACACCTGGATGCCCATATTGGCTCCTACATATTCTACAAAGATCTTGATCGACTTGAACATTCATGTCAAGGATTTAGTTAATCCCGTATGCTATTCCCTTTGTCCATCCGTATGTTACTTGCCCGACATTCGATGTTGGTATCGCCATACCTTGTTCAATCTCGTTACCGACAAGTCTCTTTACCCATTCCGTAATACAAGATCCCATGACCAACTCCTTAGTCACATTGGTTGCAAGTCTTATTGTGTTGTTGTATTATCGAGTGGGCCCCGAGATACCTCTCCGTCATACGGAGTGGGCCCCGAGATACCTCTCGATTCAGGCCAACCCAACCGACACCTTTGGAGACACATGTAGAGCACCTTTATAGTCTCCCAATTACACTGCGACGTTTGATACACACAAGGTATTCCTCCGGTGTCCGGGAGTTGCATGATCTCATGGTCATAGGAACAAATACATTGACATTCAGAAAACAGTAGCAATAAACAGACACGATTATATGCTACGTTCATAGTTTGGGTCTTGTCCATCACATAATTCTCCTAATGATGTGATCCCGTTATCAAGTGACAACACTTGTCCATGGCCAGGAAACCTCGACCATATTTGATCAACGAGCTAGTCAACTAGAGGCTCACTAGGGACAGTGTGTTGTCTATGTATCCACACATGTATTTGAGTTCCAATCAATCCAATTCTAGCATGGATAAAATACGATTATCATGAACAATGAAATATAATAATAACCAATTTATTATTTCCTCTAGGGCATATTTCCAACACCGAGAACTTGTGCTAATCGCTTATGCGATTCCTTCCACCGTCAAACCCAACGAATATTTCCTCACACTTAACAGGGTTTTGTTCGTCCTCAGTTGTCATGGGTTTCGCAAAATTATTTGGAAGGCTTTTGGATCTTCCAAAATCCTCAGTAGCCTTTTGCTCTTGACCTTTCTCACCTACTTGCATTATGGTTAGTTCCATATGTCTAGCAATATTCATTAAAATCATTTGTGATTTGACCTTTGATCTTATCGATTCAACCTGTGTGAATGCATGCATTCATCACTCGATCCTCATAAATTATCTTTCTGGTTCAGACATCTTTCCAAACATGAGTTGGTTCTCATCAAAACAAAACCTTGATTGATTGTCCATCTATGTCTGCCCATCTTACTTGTATTTGATCGGAGCATCTGATTCTAATACACCAACCTAGAAATCATATTTCCTTTGGTATTTAAGCATCAAAATTATTTAGATGTTCTATAATCTGATGCCTTGTATTCTATCTTCCTTTGATTGAGCACCGATACTCATGTCGGGTTCTTTGTGGACCACCAGACCCATTGTTGGGTTATTATCCGATAGCATCCTTCACATCCAAAATTCTTGTGATATTGTTCCCCTCATACGTGATGCCATTGGTAAATTGTGTCTTCTCCCTCTAATAAGTTGTTGGAATTATGCCCTAGAGGCAATAATAAATATAGTAATTATTATAATTCCTGTATCAAGATAATCGTTTATTATCCATGCTATAATTGTATTGAATGAAGACTCATTTACATGTGTGGATACATAGACAAATCACTGTCCCTAGCAAGCCTCTAGTTGGCTAGCCAGTTGATCAAAGATAGTCAGTGTCTTCTGATTATCAACAAGGTGTTGTTGCTTGATAACTGGATCACGTCATTAGGAGAATCACGTGATGGACTAGACCCAAACTAATAAACGTAGCATGTTGATCGTGTCATTTTGTTGCTACTGTTTTCTGCGTGTCAAGTATTTGTTCCTATGACCATGAGATCATATAACTCACTAACACCGGACGAATACTTTGTGTGTATCAAACGTCGCAACGTAACTGGGTGACTATAAAGATGCTCTACAGGTATCTCTGAAGGTGTTCGTTGAGTTAGTATGGATCAAGACTGGGATTTGTCACTCCGTGTGACGGAGAGGTATCTCGGGGCCCACTCGGTAATACAACATCAAACATAAGCCTTGCAAGCAATGTGACTTAGTGTAAGTTGCGGGATCTTGTATTACGGAACGAGTAAAGAGACTAGCCGGTAAACGAGATTGAAATAGGTATGGGGATACTGACGATCGAATCTCGGGCAAGTAACATACCGAAGGACAAAGGGAATGACATACGGGATTATATGAATCCTTGGCACTGAGGTTGAAACGATAAGATCTTCGTAGAATATGTAGGATCCAATATGGGCATCCAGGTCCCGCTATTGGATATTGACCGAGGAGTCTCTCTGGTAATGTCTACATAGTTCTCGAACCCGCAGGGTCTGCACACTTAAGGTTCGACATTGTTTTATGCGTATTTGAGTTATATGGTTGGTTACCGAATGTTGTTCGGAGTCCTGGATGAGATCGCGGACGTCACGAGGGTTTCCGGAATGGTCCGGAAACGAAGATTGATATATAGGATGACCTCATTTGATTACCGAAGGTTTTCGGAGTTACCGGGAATGTACCGGGAATGACGAATGGGTTCCGGGAGTTCACTGGGGGGGGGGGGCAACCCACCCCGGGGAAGCCCATAGGCCTTGAGGATGGCGCACCAGCCCTTAGTGGGCTGGTGGGACAGCGCAAAAGGGCCCTATGCGCATTGGAAGAAAAATCAAAGAGAAAAAAAGGAGGAGGTGGGAAGGGAAGGAAGGACTCCCACCCACCAAACCAAGTCCAACTCGGTTTGGGGGGGGGGGAGACCTTCCCCCCTTGGCTCGGCCGACCCCCTTGGGGATCCTTGAGCCCCAAGGCAAGGCCCCCCCTCTCCCACCTATATATACAAAGGTTTTAGGGCTGATTTGAGACGACTTTTCCACGGCAGCCCGACCACATACCTCCACGGTTTTTCCTCTAGATCGCGTTTCTATGGAGCTCGGGCGGAGCCCTGCTGAGACGAGATCATCACCAACCTCCGGAGCGCCGTCACGCTGCTAGAGAACTCTTCTACCTCTCCGTCTCTCTTGCTGGATCAAGAAGGCTGAGATCATCGTCGAGCTGTACGTGTGCTGAACGCGGAGGTGCCGTCCGTTCGGTACTAGATCGTGGGACTGATCGCGGGATTGTTCGCGGGGCGGATCGAGGGACGTGAGGACATTCCACTACATCAACCGCGTTCACTAACACTTCTGCTAAGTGATTTGAGGAAGGTCTCCCCCTCCCAAACCGAAATCCACTTGGTTTGGAAGGTCGAGTCCTTCTTCCCTTTCCCACCTCCTTCTTTTTTTTCTTTTCTCTTTGATTTTCTTTCCTATGCGCATAGGCCTCTTTTGGGCTGTCTCACCAGCCCACTAAGGGCTGGTGTGGCACCCAAAACACCCATGGGCTTCCCCGGGGTGGGTGGCCCCCCCCGGTGAACTCCCGGAACTCATTCGTCATTCCCGGTAACTCCGAAAACCTTCTGGTAATCAAATGAGGTCATCCTATATATCAATCTTCGTTTACGGACCATTCCGGAAACCCTCGTGACGTCCGTAATCTCATCCGGAACTCCGAACAACATTCGGTAACTAACCATATAACTCAAATACGCATAAAACAACGTCGAACCTTAAGTGTGCAGACCCTGCGGGTTCGAGGACTATGTAGACATGACCCGAGAGACTCCTCGGTCAATATCCAATAGCGAGACCTGGATGCCCATATTGGATCCTACATATTCTACGACGCTCCAGAAGTTGGTGGTGATCTTATCTCAGCAGGGCTCCGCCCGAGCTCCGCAGAAACACGATCTAGAGGAAAAACCGTGGAGGTATGTGGTCGGGCTGCCGTGGAAAAGTCGTCTCAAATCAGCCCTAAAACCTCCGTATATATAGGGGGAAGAGGAGGAGCCTTGCCTTAGGGTCCAAGGACCCTCAAGGGCTTCGGCCGAGCCAAGGGGGGCAACCCTCCCCTTCCAAACCGAGTCCAACTAGGTTTGGAAGGAGGAGTCCTTCCCTCTTTTCCCACCTCCTCTTTTTTTTCTCTTTGATTTTCTTCCTATGGCGCATAGGGCCTTCTTGGGCTGTCCAACCAGCCCACTAAGGGCTGGTGCACCACCCCCAAGGCCTATGGGCTTCCCTGGGGTGGGTTGCCCCCCCGGTGAACTCCCGGAACCCATTCGTCATTCCCGGTACATTCCCGGTAACTTCGAAAACCTTCCGGTAATCAAATGAGGTCATCCTATATGTCAATCTTCGTTTCCGGACCATTCCGGAAACCCTCGTGACGTCCGTGATCTCATCCGGGACTCCGAACAACATTCGGTAACCAACCAAATAACTCAAATACGCATAAACCAACGTCGAACCTTAAGTGTGCAGACCCTGCGGGTTCGAGAACTATGTAGACATGACCCGAGAGACTCCTCGGTCAATATCCAATAGCGGGACCTAGATGCCCATATTGGATCCTACATATTCTACGAAGATCTTATCGTTTGAACCTCAGTGCCAAGGATTCATATAATCCCGTATGTCATTCCCTTTGTCCTTCGGTATGTTACTTGCCCGAGATTCGATCGTCAGTATCCGCATACCTATTTCAATCTCGTTTATCGGCAAGTCTCTTTACTCGTTCTGTAATACAAGATCCCGCAACTTACTATAAGTTACATTGCTTGCAAGGCTTGTGTGTGATGTTGTATTACCGAGTGGGCCCCGAGATACCTCTCCGTCACACGGAGTGACAAATCCCAGTCTTGATCCATACTAACTCAACTAACACCTTCGGAGATACCTGTAGAGCATCTTTATAGTCACCTAGTTACGTTGCGACGTTTGATACACACAAAGCATTCCTCCGGTGTCAGTGAGTTATATGATCTCATGGTCATAGGAATAAATACTTGACACGCAGAAAACAGTAGCAACAAAATGACACGATCAACATGCTACGTCTATTAGTTTGGGTCTAGTCCATCACATGATTCTCCTAATGATGTGATCCCATTATCACGTGACAACACTTGCCTATGGCCAGGAAACCTTGACCATCTTTGATCAACGAGCTAGTCAACTAGAGGCTTACTAGGGACAGTGTTTTGTCTATGTATCCACACAAGTATTGTGTTTCCAATCAATATAGTTATAGCATGGATAATAAACGATTATCATGAACTAAGAAATATAATAATAACTAATTTATTATTGCCTCTAGGGCATATTTCCAACAGTACGGTCTACAAGGGTACGTAGATCACTCATCCCCTCTCATAGATGGACATCACCATGATAGGTCTTCGTGCGCGTAGGAATTTTTTTTTCCCATGCGACGTTCCCCAACAGTGGCATCATGAGCTAGGTTCATGCGTAGATGTCTTCTCGAGTAGAACACAAAAGTTTTTTTGGGCGGTGATGTGCGTTTTGCTGCCCTCCTTAGTCTTTTCTTGATTCCACGGTACTGTTGGATTGAAGCGGATTGGACCGACATTACTCGTACGCTTACGAGAGACTGGTTTCATCGCTACGAGTAACCCCGTTGCTCAAAGATGACTGGCAAGTGTCGGTTGCTCCAACTTTAGTTGAATCGGATTTGACTGAGGAGGTCCTTGGATGAGGTTAAATAGCAACTCATATATCTCCGTTGTGGTGTTTGCGTAAGTAAGATGCGATCCTACTAGATACCCGTGGTCACCACGTAAAACATGCAACAACAAAATTAGAGGACGTCTAACTTGTTTTTGTAGGGTATGCTTGTGATGTGATATGGCCAACGATGTGATGTGATGTATTGGATGTATGAGATGATCATGTTGTAATAGATAATATCGACTTGCACGTCGATGGTACGGCAACCGGCAGGATCCATAGGGTTGTCTTTATACTAATGTTTGTGCTTGCAGATGCGTTTACTATTTTGCTAGGATGTAGCTTTAGTAGTAATAGCATGAGTAGCACGACAACCTCGATGGCAACACGTTGATGGAGATCATGGTGTGGCGCCGGTGACAAGAAGATCGTGCCGGTGCTTTTGGTGATGGAGATCAAGAAGCACATGATGATGGCTATATCATGTCACTTGTGAATTGTATGTGATGTTAATACTTTTATGCACCTTATTTTGCTTAGAACGACGGTAGCATTATGAGGTGATCTCTCACTAAATTGTGTTCTCCCCGACTGTGCACCGTTGCTACAGTTCGTCGTTTCGAGACACCACGTGATGATCGGGTGTGATAGACTCAATGTTCATATACAACGGGTGCAAAACAGTTGCGCACGCGGAACACTCGGGTTAAGCTTGACGAGCCTAGCATGTGCAGACATGGCCTCGGAACACATGAGACCGAAAGGTCGATCATGAATCATATAGATGATATGATTAGCATAGGGATGCTTACCACTGAAACTATACTCAACTCACGTGATGATCGGACTTGAGCTAGTGTAAGTGGATCATGAACAACTCAAATGACTAGAGAGATGTACTTTTTGAGTGGGAGTTTAGCGAATAATTTGATTAAGTTAAACTCTAATTATCTTGAACATATTCTCTAAGTCCACTTTGAATATATTTGTGTTGTAGATCATGGCTCACGCGACAGTCACCCTGAATTTTAATACGTTCCTAGAGAAAGCTAAGTTGAAAGATGATGGAAGCAACTTTGTAGACTGGGCTCGTAATCTTAAGCTAATCTTACAAGCTGGGAAGAAGAATTATGTCCTTAATGCTGTGCTAGGAGATGAACCACCCGCTACGGCTGATCAGGATGTTAAGAACGCTTGGTGAGCACGTAAGGAGGACTACTCAGTAGTTCAATGTGCAGTCTTGTATGGCTTAGAACCGGGACTTCAACGTTGCTTTGAGCGTCATGGAGCATTTGAGATGTTCCAAGAGTTGAAGTTTATCTTTCAGAAGAACGCCCGGATCGAGAGGTATGAGACCTCTGATAAATTCTATGCTTGCAAGATGGAGGAAAACTCGTCTGTCAGTGAACATGTGCTCAAAATGTCTGGGTACTCAAAACGTCTAGCTGAGCTGGGGATTGAACTCCCGCAAGAGGCTATCACTGACAGAATCCTTCAATCACTGCCGCCAAGCTATAAAGGCTTTGTGTTGAACTACAACATGCAAGGAATGAACAAGTCTCACGGCGAGTTGTTTGCGATGCTGAAAGTCGCAGAGTCTGAACTCCGTAAAGAGTATCAAGTGTTGATGGTGAATAAGACCACTAGTTTAAAGAGAAATGGCAAAGGCAAGAAGGGTAATTCAAAGAAGAGCGGCAAGCCTGTTGCCAATCCGACGAAGAAACTCAAAGTTGGACCTAAGCCTGAAACGGAGTGTTACTATTGCAAGGGTATGGGTCACTGGAAGCGCAATTGCCCCAAGTATCTAGCAGATAAGAAGGCGGCCAAAGAAAAAACAGGTATATTTCATATACAAGTTATTGATGTGTACTTAACCGGCTCTCGTAGTAGTGCCTGGGTACTCGAAACAGGAACTGCGGAATAGACGAAGGCTGGCGAAAGATGAAGTGACGATGCAAGTAGGAAATGGTTCCAAGGTTGATGCAATCGCCGTCGGCACAGTTTCACTTCAGTTACCATCATGATCAGTTATGAACTTAAATCATTGTTATTTAGTGCCTGCGTTGAGCAAGAACATTATATCTGGATCTTGTTTATTGCGAGACGGTTACTCTTTTAAGTCAGAGACTAATGGTTGTTCTATTTCTATGAGTAACATCTTTTATGGTCATGCACCCAATGTGAGAGGATTGTTCATATTGAATCTTGATAGCGATACTCACATACATAACATTGAGACCAAAAGAGTTAGAGTTGACAATGATAGCGCCATATTTTTGTGGCACCGCCGCTTAGGTCATATTGGTGTAAAGCGCATGAAGAAACTCCATGCTGATGGACTTTTGGAGTCACTTGAATTTTATTCACTTGACACGTGCGAACCATGCCTCATGGGCAAGATGACTAAGACTCCGTTCTCCGGAACAATGGAGCGTGCAAGTGACTTGTTGGAAATCATACATACCGATGTGTGTGGTCCGATGAGCGTGGAGGCACGCGGTGGATATCGTTATTTTCTCACCTTCACTGACGATTTGAGTAGATATGGTTATGTCTACTTGATGAAGCACAAGTCTGAAACATCTGAAAAGTTCAAGCAATTTCAGAGTGAAGTTGAAAATCAACGTAACAAGAAGATCAAGTTCCTACGGTCTGATCGTGGGGGTGAATATCTGAGTTTCGAGTTTGGTGCTCACTTAAGACAATGTGGAATTGTTTCACAGTTGACACCGCCTGGAACACCACAGTGTAATGGTGTGTCCGAACGTCGTAATCGTACTTTATTAGAGATGGTGCGATCTATGATGTCTCTTACCGATTTGCCGTTATCGTTTTGGGGTTATGCATTAGAAACAACTGCATTCACTTTAAATAGGGCACCATCAAAATCCGTTGAGACGACACCATACGAACTGTGGTATGGCTAAAGGCCAAAGTTGTCATTTCTTAAAGTTTGGGGATGTGATGCTTATGTCAAAAAGCTTCAGCCTGAAAAGCTGGAACCCAAAGCGGAAAAGTGTGTCTTCATAGGTTACCCAAAAGAGACAGTTGGGTACACCTTCTATCTCAAATCCGAGGGCAAAGTGTTTGTTGCTAAAAACGGAGCTTTTCTCGAGAAGGAGTTTCTCTCGAGAGAATTGAGTGGGAGGAAGATAGAACTTGACGAGGTTGTCGAACCTCTCATCCCTGTGGATGGTGGCGCAGGGCAAGGGGAAACCTCTGTCGTTGCGACGCCGGTTGAGGAGGAAGTTAATGATGATGATCATGAAACTCCGGTTCAAGTTTCTGTCAAAACACGCAGGTCGACAAGACCACGTGCTGCTCCAGAGTGGTACGGTAATCCCGTCTTGTCAATCATGTTGTTGGACAACAATGAACCTGCAAATTATGAAGAAGCAATGGTGGGCCCAGATTCCAACAAATGGCTAGAAGCCATGAAGTCCGAGATAGGATCCATGTATGAGAACAAAGTGTGCACTTTGGAGGTACTGCCTGAGGGCCGCAAGGCTATTCAGAACAAATGGATCTTTAAGAGGAAGACGGACGCTAACGGCAATGTGACCGTTAATAAAGCTCGACTTGTGGCAAAGGGTTTTTCACAAGTTCAAGGAGTTGACTACGATGAGACATTCTCACCCGTAGCGATGCTTAAGTCTGTCAGAATCATGTTAGCAATAGCTGCATTTTTCGATTATGAAATCTGGCAGATGGATGTCAAAATGGCGTTCCTTAATGGTTTCCTTAAGGAAGAATTGTATATGATGCAACCCGAAGGTTTTGTCAATCCTAAGAATGCTAACAAGGTGTGCAAGCTCCAGCGATCCATTTATGGACTGGTGCAAGCATCTCGGAGTTGGAACAAACGTTTTGATGAGGTGATCAAAGCATTTGGGTTTATACAAGTGGTTGGAGAATCTTGTATTTACAAGAAAGTGAGTGGGAGCTCTGTGGCGTTTCTAATATTATATGTGGATGACATATTGCTGATTGGAAACAACATGGAGTTTTTGGAGAGCATAAAGGATTACTTGAATAAAAGTTTCTCTATGAAGGACCTAGGAGAAGCTGCTTACATTCTAGGCATTAAGATCTATAGGGATAGATCAAAACTCCTGATAGGACTTTCACAAAGCACATACCTTGATAAAGTTTTGAAGAGGTTCAAAATGGAACAGTCCAAGAAAGGGTTCTTGCCAGTTTTACAAGGTACGAGATTGAGTAAGACTCAGTGCCCAGCAACTGATGAAGATAGAGAGCATATGCACTCCGTCCCCTATGCTTCAGCCATAGGTTCTATCATGTATGCAATGTTCTGCACTAGACCGGATGTTAGCCTGGCCATAAGTATGGCAGGTAGGTTCCAGAGTAATCCAGGAGTGGATCACTGGACGCCGGTCAAGAATATCCTGAAGTACCTGAGAAGGACTAAGGAGATGTTTCTCGTATATGGAGGTGACGAAGAGCTCACCGTAAAAGGTTACGTTGATGCAAGCTTTGACAGAGATCCGGACGACTCTAAGTCGCAAACCGGATACGTATTTATTCTTAATGGGGGTGCGGTAGGCTGGTGCAGTTCCAAGAAAAGCGTCGTAGCAGATTCTACATGTGAAGCGGAGTACATGGCTGCCTCGGAGGCGGCTAAGGAGGGTGTCTGGATGAAGCAATTCATGACGGATCTTGGAGTGGTGCCAAGCGCACTGAATCCAATAACCTTGTTCTGTGACAACACGGGTGCCATTACCTTAGCAAAGGAACCACGGTTTCACAAGAAGTCCAGACACATCAAACAATGCTTCAACCTCATCCGCGACTACGTCGAAGGGGAGGACGTGAATATATGCAAAGTGCACACGGATCTGAATGTAGCAGACCCGCTGACTAAACCTCTTCCACGAGCTAAGCATGACCAACACCAGAACTATATGGGTGTTAGATTTATCACAATGTAATTCGCATGATGATGTGAGGACTAGATTATTGACTCTAGTGCAAGTGGGAGACTGTTGGAATTATGCCCTAGAGGCAATAATAAATATAGTTATTATTATAATTCCTGTATCAAGTTAATCGTTTATTATCCATGCTATAATTGTATTGAATGAAGACTCATTTACATGTGTGGATACATAGACAAAACACTATCCCTAGCAAGCCTCTAGTTGGCTAGCCAGTTGATAAAAGATAGTCAGTGTCTTCTGATTATGAACAAGGTGTTGTTGCTTGATAACTGGATCACGTCATTAGGAGAATCACGTGATGGACTAGACCCAAACTAATAGACGTAGCATGTTGATCGTGTCATTTTGTTGCTACTGTTTTCTGCGTGTCAAGTATTTGTTCCTATGACCATTAGATCATATAACTCACTAACACCGGAGGAATACTTTGTGTGTATCAAACATCGCAACGTAACTGGGTGACTATAAAGATGCTCTACAGGTATCTCCGAAGGTGTTCATTGAGTTAGTATGGATCAAGACTGGGATTTGTCACTCCGTGTGACGGAGAGGTATCTCGGGGCCCGCTCGGTAATACAACATCACACATAAGCCTTGCAAGCAATGTGACTTAGTGTAAGTTGCGGGATCTTGTATCACGGAACGAGTAAAGAGACTTGCCGGTAAACGAGATTGAAATAGGTATGGGGATACTGACGATCGAATATCGGGCAAGTAACATACCGAAGGACAAAGGGAATGACATACGGGATTATATGAATCCTTGGCACTGAGGTTCAAACGATAAGATCTTCGTAGAATATGTAGGATCCAATATGGGCATCCAGGTCCTGCTATTGGATATTGACCGAGGAGTGTCTCGGGTCATGTCTACATAGTTCTCGAACCCGCAGGGTCTGCACACTTAAGGTTCGACATTGTTTTATGCGTATTTGAGTTATATGGTTGGTTACCGAATGTTGTTCGGAGTCCCGGATGAGATCACGGACGTCGCGAGGGTTTCGGGAATGGTCTGGAAACGAAATTGATATATAAGATGACCTCATTTGATTACCGGAAGGTTTTCGGAGTTACCGGGAATGTACCGGGAATGACGAGTGGGTTCCGGGAGTTCACCGGGGGGGGGGGGGGGCAACCCACCCCGGGGAAGCCCATAGGCCTTGAGGGTGGCGCACCAGCCCTTAGTGGGCTGGTGGGACAGCCCAAAAGGGCCCTATGCGCATTGGAAGAAAAATCAAAGAGAAAAAAAAGGAGGAGGTGGGAAGGGAAGGAAGGACTCCCACCCACCAAACCAAGTCCAACTCGGTTTGGGGGGGAGACCTTCCCCCCTTGGCTCGGCCGACCCCCTTGGGGCTCCTTGAGCCCCAAGGCAAGCCCCCCCCTCTCCCACCTATATATACGGAGGTTTTAGGGCTGATTTGAGACGACTTTTCCACGGCAGCCCGACCACATACCTCCACGGTTTTTCCTCTAGATCGCGTTTCTGCGGAGCTCGGGCGGAGCCCTGCTGAGACGAGATCATCACCAACCTCCGGAGCGTCGTCACGCTGCCGGAGAACTCTTCTACCTCTCCGTCTCCCTTGCTGGATCAAGAAGGCTGAGATCATCGTCGAGCTGTACGTGTGCTGAACACGGAGGTGCCGTCCGTTCGGTACTAGATCGTGGGACTGATAGCGGGATTGTTCGCGGGGCGGATCGAGGGACGTGAGGACGTTCCACTACATCAAGCGTGTTCACTAACACTTCTGTTGTACGGTCTACAAGGGTACGTAGATCACTCATCCCCTCTCGTAGATGGACAACACCATGATAGGTCTTCGTGCGCGTAGGAAATTTTTTGTTTCCCATGCGACGTTCCCCAACATAAGTTGCATCCTATGCTTTTATCAGACAAGCTTTTCAAGCACGTGTTAATTACTCTTGAAATTTGTGGTACATGTTCCTAAGATGCCCCGATGGTTGAACCTATTCCTTCCCTAATCCGTGTGAACCCGACAGTTTTCACGAGTCTTACTCTTCTGGTATTTTGCCAGATAATCTTTCAAAGCTACAACTTCATCAAAGGCGAGGAGTAAATGGCAGGTGATGCATTGATGAAGTGGGAGTCGTCTTTGAACTTTGTGTTCATGCCCATGGACTTGGTGTACGACTTATCATGGAAGCTTCTCGTAACAATAAAATTCCCCTCATATAATTTTATCTTGCATTTGTGATCTTGTCCTTTGCAATCGTGGTTTCGAACATGTTGTTCTTCTTTGGTTTCCTTCTCATACAAGTGAAACTGCTTGTTTTCCACAGATCAATGCACTAGTCTAACCTTTATTCTGATCTACCTCTCAGTATTATCCCTGGTATCTCGAGAATATCACAGAGTTATATAACTTCTTATGAGCTCTTCTTCAACTATGATATTTCACTGATTCCAGTTTTCCTCGTGCGCTGAGTGGTTGGGCACTCAAGAACACCATAACAGAATTGAGTATGCATTGTGATTCAACAACTCTTAATAATCTTCTTTGCTTATGAGTTGTACTCGATCATGTCATTGCAAGGTGCTAGGTTACATCATCATCGTCCTGCTAGAGCTTGACCATACTATATGTGTCCTTCCTCCCCGAAACACAATTCCAACTGTACACTAACCTTACGTCGAGCTTTCTAGGTCATGTTTGTTGGCTTGAAAGGCAATTTCGATTATGAGCTAGCACTCTAATCGGTGATTCTCACAACCCTTTGCTTCACCATTCCTTTGCTTGATGTTGTCACTAAATGATTACATCCTAATGAAACTTCTCGACAAATGTGTGTGATCATCATGAGAATTTCAACTCTTCCAGGATATCAATCGAATTCATGATAAGAAATAGCGTCCTTGCCCCTCGGTGATTTGTGTTATCATCGACAACCTTTTTGCCTTCCCTCTAACACAAACGTGTTCATGTTTTGGTTTATCCCTTGAGTTCCTTGATATCTAGCTTATTATATGTTCTACGTTGGAGTATTACCATCTTTTATGTCAAGCGTGTTGCGAGAATTGATGCACCTCTTAAGAGTTTTTGATATAGTGATACTTATCGCCATCACCATTCATTTCTTGGTCCCCGTGTTGTTTCTAACCGAACTACCGACAAGTGAACTATGATGTGTGATTCCAATACTTCTGGCAACCTTATTGCTTTGAAGCTAATGGATGATAGTTTCATTCTTAGTGTGTTGGTTGATGACTCACCATTTTAGTGTGTTGGTTGATTCCGTCTGCACCGTTCGATCACTGTTTAATTGTTGATGTTTCCTCGAGCATACGTCATTATATCACTTAATTTGAAAAATGCTATTATTTGTTCTTGTAATTTTAGAAATTCATCGTTATGTAAATCTTGAGGGATTGTTGATGAGCCCATCGGCCACACCCTCAACTTCTCCATGTTTTGTGATGAAGCTCTTGAAAGCATTATCTTTGTGCCTGGCCCATGAAGAATATGTTTGATAGAAGAAGTGTTTTCCCAAAGTTCACATGCATTCTTGCCGCCGTGAATATGAGAAAGTTTTGTTTCGCTTCCCGTGGGATCATCCCAAATCATTCACGCATGTGCAAAGTGTTATACTTTTGAAGATTTTCTATCTTCACTTCACATAAATTTCTTAGCACCCCAAGCCACTCACTGATTTGATCAAGGAAAATAAGTTCCTTGATAAGAGCTAATCCAGGCTTACATAAGGACATTGTTATACTTGATGATTGTTCCCAAATCACAACTCGGTTGCATTTTGTTGTAAAAATTTCCATGTGGGCACGATGTCTTGACATTAAGTTCATGTGTCTTACAATCCAACTCATGATTCAGGACTTGCTTTCATAGTTCATATCCCGAGAATCTTGCATCATCATCGCGTTAAGTTTTTTTGCCCCTTTTTCTTCTAAGGCCTCCTGGGTCTTAAGTATCGTGACACAAATCAGATCTGAATCTTGGGCAGATGTGATGGTTGGAACTTTTTCCAAGAACTGTAACTATGGTCTTTGTGCAACCTGGTAAGGTGATGTCTTGTCTAGCACACATCGCTGGAGGACCTATTGTTATATTATCTTCCTTAGTAAGGTTAGCCATTCTCCCTTGAGGAAAATATATGACATACTTTATAAGTTGTTCCTGATGGATCTTTTGTGTACCCGAAGTCCAACCTTTACCTTATGACCATGTCGATGCTACCTCGAAGCACGAATGTGGTACTTCAGATGTCAATAGGAACATTGCAAGCACAATGCTAAGATGTTCTTGATCAATTATCCAAACAATATTGTATGGGTAAACATCATGATTCTCCTTGCCCCTTTATCTAAATGGTTATGTACTTGATGACCTTTCATGTATAACATGCCATGTTTTCCTTGGGAAAGGTATACTCTAATACTTGTGTGTACATTTTCCTTTCCATTGATCTGTGTGATATGGTAATCACATTTTCTTTTCCACTGGTTTGTTTAACCTTTCTTGTAATATAACTTATCTATAGTCGTAATTCCCTGCTTAGGTAAAAAACCCGGTGTACAACTCCATTACTAAGACCCTCTTACTACTATGGATAACATTCCGATAGCCGTAGGTGGACGAGAACTTTGCCTATTGGTCTGCATCATTTTAACGAGCAGGAAAATGATTCTGTTCATCCCTGCCCTGGGTACCGACGTTGTTGCCAACATAACTAACACACTATCCTCTGACATATCTTGCTACCAAGACGTGTAAGATGTCACCACTCTGCCTACTCTTAACCCACATGGTGGGCTCATTACCCATGGTTCCACAGGATCGAAACATGACTATCTTGTACATCTTTGATTCCGAAGTATCCTTTACTCTTGGCTTTGTATGTAATTCTCGACCCACTGTCCAAAGGATGATCTATTTTATTATCAGGTGCAATATTCAATTTTTGTTGCCCTGTAGCCCTTTCCCCTTCTGACCAGGCATCGAATAATTGCCTACCCATTTGAAACTTTTGTACCATCACAATTTTGCTCCCAATGAATTCCCCGAGTTACAAAATTCATGTCTTCTTCAATGAGTTCGCCGTAAGATGCCCAACTTTGTGGAGCTACGTCTTCCAGAGTTGTCCCTTTAATCACATCCGGAGGACGATAAAGATCCCGAAGGAAACATGATGACTTCATCAGGTTGACCAGAATCAGACTAATGAATACGTCAACGAGACGGACCAACCTCTTTGATGAGAGCAATAAAGACAAGAAGACTCATTAGAATGTCGTAACCAAACATTTCCCCTTTCTACCTCTTAATTCTCGTGGCGATTTTGTTTTAGTGGGGGAGAGTTGTAACACCCCTGGTAAACAATTATAGTGATGCTTGTGTTTAAGCTATAGTAACCATGAGGATTAAGCTGATGTTTTGTTAAACCATGCTTGATCACAATGGAACCAAACCTCCTTTGAATTTCCTAATGATTTTCAAAATTCAATTAATAAGTGGTTTAGATATTTTTGCAAACATGAAAACTAAAATCATGGTTGGGTTACAAATATTCCCTGAAGTATGTATAAAATATGAACCATATCTTAATAGGGCACAACTACGTTGTTCGGACACACCATCACACTATGGTGTTCCATGTGGCATTAGTTGTGAAACAATTTTCACATTGTCTTAAATATTTACCAAACTCACAACTCAAATATATATTTACCTCCACGATCACATCGCAGACATATTATCATCTTGTGATAATGATCTTCAACTTCACTCTGAAATTACTTGAACTTTTCCATACTTCACACTTTTGTTTCATCAAGTAAATATACCAGTATCTACTCAAATCATCTGTGAAGTAAGAACATAATGATATCCACTGCGTGCCTCAGCACTCATCGGACTACATACATCAAAATGTATTACTTCCAATAAGTTACTTTCTCGTTCCATCTCACTAGAAAATGAGGCCTTGAGTCATCTTGTCCATGTGGCATGATTTCCATCTCTCAAGTGATTCAAAATCAAGTGAGTCCTAATGATCCATCTGCATGGAGTTTCTTCATGCGTTTACACCAATAGGCATGGTTTGCATGTCTCAAACAATTCAAAAACGAGTGAGTCCAAAGATCCATCAGCATGGAGCTTCTTCATGCGTTTTATACCAATATGACTCAAGCGGTAGTGCCACAAGCAAGTGGTACTAACATTACTACTTTGTATCGTTTGGCATCAATATTATGAACATGCGTACCACTATGATCAAGATTCAATAATCCATTAATATTAGGTGCATGACCATTGAAGGTATTATTCGAGTAAATAGAGTAACCATTATTCTCTTTAAATGAATAATAGTATTGCAATAAACACAATAAAATCATGTTCATCCTCAACGCAAACACCAAACAACATTTAGGTTCAACACTAATCTTGAAAGTAGAGGGAGCGTGCGATGGTGATAATATCAACCTTGGAAACACTTCCAACACACATCATCACCTCGCCTTCAGCTAGTCTCTGTTTATTGTGTAGCTTTTATCTCGAGTTACTAACGCTTAGCAACCGAATTGGTATCTAATACCCTGGTGCTACTGGGAGTACTAGTAAAGTACACATTAATATCATTTATATCCAATATAGTTTTGTCGACTTTGCCAGCCTTCTCATCTACCAAGTAACTAGGGTAGTTCCGCTTCAGTGACCGTTCCCCTCGTAATAGAAGCACTTAGTATCGGGTTTGGGTTCAACCTTGGGTTTCCTTACGAGAGTGGCAACTGGTTTGCAATTTCGTGAAGTATCCCTTTTAACCCTTTCCCTTCTCGAAACTAGTGGTTTTACTAACCATCAGCAGTTGATGCTCCTACCTGATTTCTACCTTCGCCGTGTCAAGCATCACAAATGACTCAGGGGTCATCTTGTGCATCCCTGATATGCTATTGTTGGGGAACATTGCATGGGAAACAAATTTTTTCCTACGCACATGAAATACCTATCATGTTGATGATCATCTACGAGAGGGGAGATAGTGTTGGAAATATGCCCTAGAGGCAATAATAAATTAGTTATTATTATATTTCTTTGTTCATGATAATCGTTTATTATCCATGCTATAATTGTATTGATTGGAAACACAATACTTGTGTGGATACATAGACAAAACACTGTCCCTAGTAAGCCTCTAGTTGACTAGCTCGTTGATCAAAGATGGCCAAGGTTTCCTGGCCATAGGCAAGTGTTGTTACTTGATAACAGGATCACATCATTAGGAGAATCATGTGATGGACTAGACCCAAACTAATAGACGTAGCATGTTGATCGTGTCATTTTGTTGCTACTGTTTTCTGCGTGTCAAGTATTTGTTCCTATGACCATGAGATCATATAACTCACTGACACCGGAGGAATGCTTTTTGTGTATCAAACGTCGCAACATAACTGGGTGACTATAAAGATGCTCTACAGGTATCTCTGAAGGTGTTAGTTGAGTTAGTATGCATCGAGACTGGGATTTGTCACTCCGTGTGACGGAGAGGTATCTCGGGGCCCACTCGGTAATACAACATCACACACAAGCCTTGCAAGCAATGTGACTTAGTGTAAGTTGCGGGATCTTGTATTACGGAACGAGTAAAGAGACTTGCCGGTAAACGAGATTGAAATAGGTATGCGGATACTGACGATCGAATCTCGGGCAAGTAACATACCGAAGGACAAAGGGAATGACATACGGGATTATATGAATCCTTGGCACTGAGGTTCAAACGATAAGATCTTCGTAGAATATGTAGGATCCAATATGGGCATCCAGGTCCCGCTATTGGATATTGACCGAGGAGTCTCTCGGGTCATGTCTACATAGTTCTCGAACCCGCAGGGTCTGCACACTTAAGGTTCGACGTTGTTTTATGCGTATTTGAGTTATATGGTTGGTTACCGAATGTTATTCGGAGTCCCGGATGAGATCACGGACGTCACGAGGGTTTCCGAAATGGTCCGGAAACGAAGATTGATATATAGGATGACCTCATTTGATTACCGGAAGGTTTTCGGAGTTACCAGGAATGTACCGGGAATGACGAATGGGTTCCGGGTGTTCACCGGGGGGGCCAACCCACCCAGGGGAAGCCCATAGGCCTTGGGGGTGGCGCACCAGCCCTTAGTGGGCTGGTGGGACAGCCCAAGAAGGCCCTATGCGCCATAGGAAGAAAATCAAAGAGAAAAGAAAAAAAAGGAGGAGGTGGGAAAGCGAAGAAGGAGTCCACCTTCCAAACAAGTTGGATTCGGTTTGGAAGGGGAGACCTTCCCCCCATGGCTCGGCCGACCCCCTTGGGGCCCCTTGAGCCCCAAGGCAAGGCCCCCCCGCTCTTCCTCCTATATATACGGAGGTTTTAGGGCTGATTTGAGACAACTTTGCCACGGCAGCCCGACCACATATCTCCACGGTTTTACCTCTAGATCGCGTTTCTGCGGAACTCGGGCGGAGCCCTGCCGAGATAAGATCATCACCAACCTCCGGAGCGCCGTCACGTTGCCGGAGAACTCATCTACCTCTCCGTCTCTCTTGCTGGATCAAGAAGGCCGAGATCATCGTCGAGCTGTACGTGTGCTGAACGCGGAGGTGTCGTCCGTTCGGCACTGGATCGTGGGACTGATCGCGGGACGGTTCGCGGGGCGGATCGAGGGACGTGAGGACGGTCCACTACATCAACCGCGTTTCTTAACGCTTCTGCTGTGCGATCTACAAGGGTACGTAGATCGAATATCCCCTCTCGTAGATGGACATCACCATGATAGGTCTTCGTGCGCGTAGGAAATTTTTGTTTCCCATGCGACGTTCCCCAACGGTGGCATCATGAGCTAGGTTCATGCGTAGATGTCTTCTCGAGTAGAACACAAAAGTTTTTGTGGGTCATGATGTGCGTTTTGCTGCCCTCCTTAGTATTTTCTTGATTCCGCGGTATTGTTGGATCGAAGCGGCTCGGACCGACATTACTCGTACGCTTACGAGAGACTGGTTTCATCGCTAGGAGTAACTCCGTTGCTCAAAGATGACTGGCGGGTGTCAGTTTCTCCAACTTTAGTTTAATCGGAATTGACCGAGGAGGTCCTTGGATGAGGTTAAATAGCAATTCGTATATCTCCGTTGTGGTGTTTACGTAAGTAAGATGCGATTCTACTAGATACCCATGGTCACCACGTAAAACATGCAACAACAAAATTAGAGGACGTCTAACTTGTTTTTGCAGGGTATGTTTGTGATGTGATATGGCCAACGATGTGATGTGATATATTGGATGTATGAGATGATCATGTTGTAATAGTTAATATCGACTTGCACGTCGATGGTACGGCAACCGGCAGGAGCCATAGGGTTGTCTTTAAACTAAAGTTTGTGCTTGGAGATGCGTTTACTGTATTGCTAGGACGTAGCTTTAGTAGTAATAGCATGAGTAGCATGACAACCCCGATGGTGACACGTTGATGGAGATCATGATGATGGAGATCATGGTGTGACGCCGGTGACAAGCAGATCGTGCCGGTGCTTTGGTGATGTTGATCAAGAAGCGCATGATGATGGCCATATCATGTCACTTATGAATTGCATGTGATGTTAATCCTTTTTGCACCTTATCCTGCTTGGAACGACGGTAGCATTATGAGGTGATCTCTCACTAAAATTTCAAGACGAAATTGTGTTCTCCCCGACTGTGCACCATTGCGACAGTGCTTCGTTTTGAGACACCACGTGATGATCGGGTGTGATAGACTCAACGTTCACATACAACGGGTGCAAAACAGTTGCACACGCAGAACACTCGGGTTAAGCTTGACGAGCCTAGCATGTGCAGACATGGCCTCGGAACACATGAGACCGAAAGGTCGAGCATGAATCGTATAGTTGATATGATTAGCATAGAGATGCTTACCACTGAAACTATTCTCGACTCACGTGATCATCGGACTTGAGATAGTGGATTTGGATCATGTACCACTCAAATGACTAGAGAGATGTACTTTTTGAGTGGGAGTTCTTAAGTAATATGATTAATTGAACTAATTGTCATGAACATAGTCTAATGGTCTTTGCGAATTATGATGTAGCTTGCGCTATAGCTCTACTGTTTTTATATGTTCCTAGAGAAAATTTAGTTGAAAGTTGATAGTAGAAAACTTTGAAGAGGATTGTCCTCGTTGCTGCGCAGAAGGCTTATGTCCTTAATGCACCACTCGGTGTGCTGCACCTCGAGCGTCATCTATGGATGCTGTGAACATCCGATAGACACGTTTCTGATGACTACACGATAGTTCAGTGCAAAATACTTAATGGCTTAGAAGAAAGGCACCGAAGACGTTTTTGAAACGTCACGGAACATAAGTGATGTTCTAAAGAGATGAAATTGTGATTTCATGCTCGTGCCCTTGTTGAGAGGTACGAGACCTCCGAGAAGATTCTTTGTCCACAAAGTAAAGGAGAAAAGCCCAATCGTTGAGCGTGTGCTTTGATTGTCTGAGTACGACAATCACTTGAATCAAGTGGGAGTTAATCTTCCAGATGAGATAGTGATGGTTCTCCAAAGTCACTGCCACCAAGCTATGAGAGTTTCGTGATGAACTATAACATATCAAGGATAGATACAATGATCCTTGAGCGATTCGCAATGTTTGATGCTGCGAAAGTAGAAATCAAGAAGGAGCATCAATAGTTGATGGTTTGTAAAACCACTAAGTTTCAAGAAAGGCAAGGGCTAGAAGGGATACTTCGTGAAACGGCAAAACAGTTGCTGCACTAATGAAGAGACCCAAGATTAAACCCAAACCCGAGACTAAGTGCTTCTGTAATGAGGGGAACAGTCACTGAGGCGGAGCAACTCTAGATACTTGGTAGATAAGAAGGCTGGCAAAAGTTGAAAGAAGTATATTTGATATACATGATGTTGATGTGTACTTTAATCGTACTCCTAGTAGCATGAGGGTATTGGATACTGGTTCGGTTGCTAAGTTATTAGTAACACGAAATGAAAGCTACGGCATAAACGGAGACTAGCTAAAGGCGAGGTGACGATACGTGTTGGAAGTGTTTCCAAGGTTGATATGATCAAACGTCGCACGCTCCCTCTACCATCGGGATTGGTGTTAAACCTAAATAATTGTTATTTGGTGCTTGCGTTAAGCATGAACATGATTGGATCGTGTTTATTGCAATACGATTATTCATTTAAAGAGAATAATGGTTACTCTATTTTCTTGAATAATCACCTTCAATGGTTTATTGAATCTCGATCGTAGTGTTACACATGTTCATGATATTGGTGTCAAAAGATACGAGGTAATGATGATAGTACCACTTACTTGTGGCACTGCCGCTTGAGTCATGTTGGTATAAATTGCATGAAGAGGCTCCATGCTGATGGATCTTTATACTCACTTGATTTTGAATCACTAGTGACATGCAAATCATACCACATGAGGAAGGCCTTGTTTTCATTGAGATGAAATAAGATAGTAACTTGTTGGAAGTGATACATTTTGATGTATGTAGTGCAATGGGTGCTGAGGCACGCAGTGGATATCATTATGTTTTTACTTCAATGACGATTTGAGTAGATACTAGAGTATTTGCTTAATGAATCACAAGTCTGAAATATTGAAAAGTTCAATTCTGTTTCGGAGTGAAGTTCGTCGTAACAAGAGGATAAACTGTCTACGATATGATCATAGAAATGAATATCTGAGTTGCGAGTTTTGGTACGCAGTTAAGACAATGTGGAAATTGTTTTGCAGTTCATGCAACCTAGAACATCATAGTGTGATGATGTGTCTGAACGTAATAGCCACACACTATTTGGTATGGTGCATGCTATGATGTCTCTTATCGAATTACCACTATCGTTTATGGGTTAAGCATTAGAGACAACCACATTCACTTTAAATAGGGCACCACGTATTTCCGTTGAGATGACACAGTATAGACTGAGGTTTAGAGAAATCTAAACTGTTGTTTCTTGAAAGTTTGGGGGTTCGACACTTATGTGAAAAAGTTTCAGTCTGATAAGCTCGAACCCAAAGCGGATAAATGCATCTTCATCGGATATCCAAAACAGTTGGGTACATCTCCTATCTCAGATCGGGAAGCAAAGTGTTTGTTTCTAGAAACAGATCCTTTCTCGAGGAAAGGTTTCTCTCGAAAGAATTGAGTGGGAGGGTGGTAGAACTTGATGAGGTTATTGAACCATCACTTCGACCATTGTGTAGCAGGGCACAGGAAGTTGTTGCTGTGGTGCCTACACCAATTGAAGTGAAAGCTGATGATGGTGATCATCGAGCATCGGATCAAGTTACTACAAGCCTCGTAGGTTGACAAGGTCGCGTACTACTACAGAGTGGTACGGTAACCCTGTCTTGGAGGTCATGTTATTGAGCAACAGTGAACCTACGAGTTATGGAGAAAGCAATGGTGGGCCCAGATTCCGACAAATGGCTGGAAGCCATGAAATCCGAGAGAGGATCCATGTATTAAAACAAAGTGTAGACTTTGGACGAACTACATGATGGTCATAGGACTATTGAGTAAAGATGGATCTTTAAATGGAAGACATACGATGATAGTGATAAGTCACTATTAAGAAAAGCTCGACTTGTCACAAAGATGTTTCCAACAAGATCAACGAGATTGAAATAGGTATGCGGATACTAACGATCGAATCTCGGGCAAGTAACATACCGAAGGACAAAGGGAATGACATACGGGATTATATGAATCCTTGGCACTGAGGTTCAAACGATAAGATCTTCGTAGAATATGTAGGATCTAATATGGGCATCCAGGTCCCGCTATTGGATATTGACCGAGGAGTCTCTCGGGTCATGTCTACATAGTTCTCGAACCCGCAGGGTCTGCACACTTAAGGTTCGACGTTGTTTTATGCGTATTTGAGTTATATGGTTGGTTACCGAATGTTGTTCGGAGTCCCGGATGAGATCACGGACGTCACGAGGGTTTCCGAAATGGTCCGGAAATGAAGATTGATATATAGGATGACCTCATTTGATTACCGGAAGGTTTTCGGAGTTACCGGGAATGTACCAGGAATGACGAATGGGTTCCGGGTGTTCACCCGGGGGGCAACCCACCCCGGGGCAGCCCATAGGCCTTGGGGGTGGCGCACCAGCCCTTAGTGGGATGGTGGGACAGCCCAAGAAGGCCCTATGCGCCATAGGAAGAAAATGAAAGAGAAAAAAGGAGGAGGTGGGAAAGGGAAGAAGGACTCCACCTTCCAAACCAAGTTGGATTCGGTTTGGAAGGGGAGACCTTCCCCCCTTGGCTTGGCCGACCCCCTTGGGGCCCCTTGATCCCCAAGGCAAGCCCCCCCTCTTCCCCCTATATATACGGAGGTTTTAGGGCTGATTTGAGACAACTTTGCCACGCCAGCCCGACCACATATCTCCACGGTTTTACCTCTAGATCGCGTTTCTGCGGAGCTCGGGCGGAGCCCTGCCGAGATAAGATCATCACCAACCTCCGGAGCGCCGTCACGCTGCCGGAGAACTCATCTACCTCTCCGTCTCTCTTGCTGGATCAAGAAGGCCGAGATCATCGTCGAGCTGTACATGTGCTGAACGCGGAGGTGCCGTCCGTTCGGCACTGGATCGTGGGACTGATCACGGGACGGTTCGCGGGGCGGATCGAGGGACGTGAGGACGTTCCACTACATCAACCGCGTTTCTTAACGCTTCTGCTGTGCGATCTACAAGGGTACGTAGATCGAATATCCCCTCTTGTAGATGGACATCACCATGATAGGTCTTCGTGCGCGTAGGAAAATTTTGTTTCCCATGCGACGTTCCCCAACAGATAGGATCCACATACCCGTGTAGATCTCTAAGCGGGAAGCGTTAAGAAACGCGGTTGATGTAGTCGAACGTCTTCGTGATCCGATCATGATCCGTCCCACGAACTCCGTCCCGATCTAGCACCGAATGAACGACACCTCCACATTCAGCACATGTACAACTCGATGAGGGTCTCCGCCTTCTTGATCCAGCAAGAGAGACGAAGAGGTAGCTGAATTCTCCGGTCGCACGACAGCATGGCGGCGATGGTGGTGGAGCTACTCCGGCAGGGCTTTGTCGTGCCGTACCGAACTAGCTACGGGGTGTCACGAATTAGTGGAGGGAGAGAGGGCTGCACAAAGTCCTGCGGTGCAAAAAGCCTCTCGAACCTTCACTATATATGGGAGGAACAAGAGGGAGGGTGGCTTGCCTCCTACTCCAAGTAGGAGGATTCTGAGGGAGGAGTCCTCCTCCAATTCGGTTGGGTGGAGGACTCCTTCCCATCTTGTCCACCTCCTTCCTTTTTCTTTCTTTTCCTTTTATTTTTCTTTCAGCCAAAATAGGCTTATTGGGTTGTCCTCACCAGCCTACTGAGGGTTGGCGCGCCACCCATGGGCCTATTAGGTCCGCTACCGGCGAGTGGCCCCTCTCGGTAAAACCCTAGAACCCATTTGTCACTCCCGGTACTTTATCGGTAATGCCCAAAAAATTCCGAAAACCAAATGCAACAATCCGATATATCAATCTTCGTTTCCAGATCATTCGGGAGACCCTCGTGACGTACGGTATCTCATCCGAGACTCCGAGCAACATTCAGTTACCAACATCAATAATTCAACTATACCGAAACGTCACCAAACCTTAAGTGTGCAGACCATGCGGGGTCGAGAACTATGTAGACATGACCGAGACACTCTCTGGTCAATATCCAATAGTGGAACTTGGATGCCAATATTGGATCCTACATATTCTACAAAGATCTTATCGGTTGAATCCTTATGTGAAGGATTCATTTAATCCCATATATCATTCCCTTTTTCAATCGGTATGTTACCTAAGCTTAATCTTAAGCTTGATTTTCCTTTGCAAAAACCTTTTGGCAATCACGAGAAATAGTAGCTTTTCAGGAAAATCTTTATTTTCAGTAGGTAATGAATTATTTTATCATGGGTACTAACCACTCTAATCAGCTTATGATGAGTTTCATATGAAGGGAGTTTTCATGTATGCGATGGAAGATGATGAAAGAAGATCCAGGAGTGTCAAGCGCTCAAGCTTGGGGATGCCCCCATGCACCCCCAAGAAATATTCAAGGAGACTCAAGCATCTAAGCTTGGGGATGCCCCCGTGCATCCCATTCTCTATCAACAATCATCAGTTCGTCCATCTCCATGATATGTTTTTATCACTTCATATGTTATGTGCTATGCTTGGAGCGTCCCGCTCTTCACTTTTTAGTTGTTTTAGTTTTTCTTGTTGTCCATAACAAGTCGGAACCTAGTCTTCCTTGTTTGGGATTCTCGGGACCCCGATCCTAAGCCATAGGAATCCAGACTGTAACACATCGCATCCATTTGCGGCTCACGCACGGTTAATCCCACGGCTGCAGCCTCAGCTTAGCCGGGACCGTTTGCGCCTTTTGACTCATGTATGCAATTATGTCGCTAGCATTCAAATGACAAAGAACCTGGATCGACATGTCTAGTCATAAACCAAAGTGGCAGTTCCGTACACGGACAGGCATACATGACCCAACAAAGCAGGTGTCGGTCACCAGCGAATGTAGACGAGTCGTAGCAAGCTACAAAGACTCCATTACATCGCGTGACATTTCCCCAAAGAGGACAGACACAACAGCTAAGAAGGACACATGCCGGTCAACCAATGTGTCCGGAGCAGTAGCGAGCTACCATGGCTCGTTGGATCACAAAGGGGCATTTCCCTGTAAGGAGTGCTACTAAAGTTTACGGCTAGGTAATCGAACCCCATACATATCAAGTACGACACACACACGCATGGCATACCGATATGTATAGATACATCGATGGCGTCACAACATAACCATAAACATACAAGCTTTATTTAAGAGGCTCAGAAGAGCCACACACATAATATTACACAGTAAGGGTCTCACGACCCATCATAGCAGACATTCAGTTACAAGCCAACGAAAGTGTTTAAAACTGTCTGAGTACAGACAGGTGAAACTAGAAGGCACATGGCATGACTATACTACAGACCCAACCTAGGGCCAGATCGTAGCTGGGACACCAGCTACTCGTCGTCGTCGATGTCTAGGAAGAACCCTCCGTTAGGGTCATTAACAACCTCTGCAACAATTATTAAACAAACATGAGTACGGAGGTACTCAACAAGACTTTAGGATAACTATCTACTCATGCAATGTATCAATAAGGAATTGTGGGGTTTCATGCGGAAAGCCAGCATTTGACTCGTGGCTAGACAACTTACATAAAACAACTTTTGACAACATGATCTCTCGCACACGAGTCCACTAACGCCACAACAATACTCCATCATCGAATCATTCCGTCTCCATACGGAAATGCCGTCCACGACACTCACGCTTATCTTGACAATTTTATGAGTAGCCATTTAAGTTATCTATGAACAACATATGTCTGCAAGTAGTCCATATCCGCGGACGCGGCTATTCGAATAGATCATAACCCTGCAGGGGTGTACATCGTCACACACGCTCTCGCCACTTATCGCCATGTGCACGTCATATACCTCGGCAACCTTCAAGCGGAAGCCCAGCGAGGGAGTCAGCCACGACCGTTATCCACACTAGTACCTAGTCCAGGTCTATCGCCTATCTGAGGGTAACCCGCACGGAAGTCCGCCGAGGTTTCCACCACGGCCCCAAACGATGTGCGCAGGGTTCCCAAGCCCACCATCCGGGTGCCACTTGATACACCGTGCCACTGCCTACCGCATCACAGCCCATTTCTCAGGTCAGCACTATGCACGGCCTCCAGCATGACTGTAAACACCAGAAACTACTTGCAACTCCTGGACCGAGTACTAAGCGATTAATAAGTCGAGCGGGGTCATATTTCAGGGCCCAGCATGTGGTAGTATCTCGTCTTGGATTACATACACGGAACTCAGTTCCTAAGGACGGTTCCAATGAAACAACCCGCCATGTACTCCTACAGAGCCTTTCATCGGTACCTTTACCAAATCAGGTTCAACACACAACCTTTGCTTAGCGAACACATTCTCACAATTCTGTTCATCTCCCAGATGACAGACCATACACAACTCTAAGCATAGCATGCATAGCAGGATAAGGCACATCATGGCTCAAGCAACTACCAGGTGTGCTAGGTTGCAAGGTTCAGCTATTTACTGTGACAAGGATAGGTCATGCAAAGGAAGTGGGTTCAACTAACGTGGAAAAAGCATTTGAAGCATTTGATCCTAATGCAATAAGTAAGTGCAGGAGCGAGAACATGGGATTTATCGGGATGATCAAAATGGTTGCTTGCCTTGTTGCTCAGAGGAGGGACAATATCCGTCAATCGGATATTCGGTGGAATCCGGAGGAGCGGAGCCTACCGAAAAGAGTGACAACAATCAATCACAAGCATATGCAACAAGATGATGCATGAGCATGGCATGAGGATGCAAAGCGGTATACTGTTATAGCTAACATTTATTAGGTTTGAAGTTGATTTGAATCAAATTCAAATATTACTTCAAACGAGGTATTCTCGGATACCATTTTAATTGATTCGACCTGATGCTCAGATCAACTTGCTTTTAACATGCATGGAGTGACATGTTAGGTTGCTCGTTGGTGATTTGGATAGTGTTTGATCATATAATTTGTAGTGAAATTTAAATAATTTCCAAATTCCATCTCCAAAGTATTTACAAGAATTAACTTATTCATTAATCTACATGTTTGGGTTCAGTAACATTTTCAACCATGTTTGAAAATGACATATTCAGATTCCTTGAATTTTTCTCATACTTTTTCATATATAAATTATTTTCATTGGACTTACAGATTATTTTCTATGATTTTTAGAAGTTTTAGACATTTCTGGAATTATTTTTATATTAGAAAATCCCTTTATTACGTCACACTGACGTCTCTGGTCAACAAAGACTGGGCCAGGTCAAACCTGACCAGTGGGGTCCACTAGTCTGTGACCACGGACTAATCCCCGAGTTGACCAGCCCGTAACTGGGGTTTGACCCACCCAGGGGCCCACTATTAGTGGCTAGGGGGGGTGTTTAGTGGGTAATTAGTTTGACCACGTCGGCCCCCACCGGAATATGGCCGGCGGCGACCACGGGCGCGGCGGAGGACTCGCCGGAGTTAAGCTAAACGGCGCTACAGGCATCGGTTTTGGGCGCGGTTTAGTGCTACGGCTAGCTAGTGAAGCGCCGCAGCTAAAGGGGGAGGAGCTGGACCTAGTGGTCACCGGAATCCACGCCGGCGACGAGGTCAGCGGCGGCTGCGGCTCGGGCATCGTCGGGTGTGGTGTTGCGGGGCACTAGCGAGCTGGGGAAAAGGCTCTACGGCATCTACAGAGCTCCAAGAGCTCATTTCTGAGCTCGGTCTCGCGATCGGGGTACCACAACGATGGCAACGACATGGCCGGCGATGAGGACCTTCGGGCTCCGGCGGCAAACGGGGTTAGAGGAGGGGAAAGGCCTCGGGAAGAGGGGGAATGGGAAGAGGAGCTCACGGCGGTTCTTGAGAGGCTGCCGGCATGGTCGTGGAGGACCGGGAGGCGACGGATCGACGACGACCGGAGCTTCGGGGAGAGAGAGATCCGAGAGGGGAATGGGGAACGAGAGACCGAGGGGAGGAGATAAAGCCACGGGGAGGAGGAGAAGTAGGCTCGGGGCGTCGCGCCGGCGCTCCTGGGTCCTCCAGCGGCGAGCAAGCAGGCAGGAGGTGGTCGGGGCTTGGCCACCGTGCTCATCTTCTCCTCTGCCTACTGGCAGGAGGAGAAGATGACCGGGGAGCCCCTGGTGGGCTGGGCCGGCAACAGATAACATGTAAGCTCTTCCTTTCTCTTTTCCTTCTGTTTTATTTACTAACATTGTTTCCCATTTATTTTGGCTTCAAAAACAAACCATAAATAGTTTGAAAATGCTGGGGTGTTAGTTGGAATATTTCCAATCACCCATAAAGTTTTCAGCATTTTTGAAAACTATAAATCTTTGAATTCAAATTTAAAACTTGAAACCAGTAGTCTTTGCATTTATTTGAAATGCCAAAAGTATAAAGGAAATGGTTTCCTTCATTGCTTATTTGTTTTCAAGAATTATCAGAATAGTTGAACTTTTCTTGAGGCCATTTTGGGTTCATTGATTTGAATAAGTTTATAATTCCTTTGAATTAAGAAGTGGCAAGGGTTTTGAGTTTCCCTTAACCACTTACTTTGATCTTGATGAAATTTTCTTGGATGCAATGCAAAGGAAATATGAGCACAATGCTAAACCTTGGTTAGGGTTCCAGGGATGTGACAACTCACCCCCACTCAAAAGAATCTCGTCCCGAGATTTCGAAGTCGTCGGGAATAGCGCGGGATACTCTTGTCGAAGACGATCCTCTCTTTCCCATGTTGCCTCTTTCTCAGAATGATTTGACCATTGAACTTTAAGAAACTTAATGTTCCGACGTCTAGTAGTACGCTCAGCTTGGTCAAGAATACGAATAGGGTATTCTTGATAAGAAAGGTTATCTTGGAGATCAAGCGTTTCGTGGTCCACTCCACGGATAGGATTTGAAAAGCAACGCCTGAGTGTCGAGACGTGGAAGACATCATGAACCTTGGAAAGATGCGGAGGAAGTTCCAACTGGTAGGCAACTTCTCCTCGTTTGGCAAGAATGCGAAAAGGACCAATGTAACGAGGAGCCAACTTGCCCTTGATACCGAATCGATGGGTACCCTTCAAAGGTGTAACCCGAAGGTAAGCCTTCTCGTCAACTTCAAAGGTCACAGCCTTATGATGACGATCATATTGGCTCTTTTGACGAGACTGGGCTGTTTTCAACTTTTCACGAATAATGCGAACCTGCTCTTCTGCATCCTGGATCATATCCTGGCCAAAGAGTTGCCTCTCTCTGGTTTCTGACCAATTAAGAGATGTTCGACATCTTCGTCCATAGAGAACTTCAAAAGGAGCTTTGCCTAAGCTAGATTGATAACTATTGTTATAAGCAAATTCGGCGAATGGAAGGCACTTCTCCCAATTCACACCGAATGATATAACACAAGCTCGGATCATATCTTCTAAGATTTGATTCACTCTTTCTACTTGACCACTTGATTGGGGATGGAAAGCAGTGCTAAAAGATAAGTGAGTCCCCATGGCATTCTGAAAACTTTCCCAGAAGCGAGAAGTAAAGATACTCCCACGGTCCGAGTTAATCTCCAGGGGAACACCATGAAGAGACACTATTCGAGAGATATATATAACTCCGCTAGCTGGCTAGCTATTATACTCTCATGAACGGGAAGAAAATGAGCTACTTTGGAAAGACGGTCAATGACCACAAAGATGGCATTATTTCCTTTCTTGGTCTTGGGAAATCCGGTAATGAAATCCATCCTAACTTTATCCCATTTCCATTTAGGAATAGCTAAAGGTTGAAGGGTGCCAGCAGGCCTTTGATGTTCTGCCTTAACTCGACGACAAGCGTCGCAGTTAGCAACGAACTCAACAATTTCTCTCTTCATCCTAGTCCACCAGAACCTCTGGCGTAGGTCCTGATACATCTTAGTACTACCGGGATGAATGGTGAGAGGAGAATTATGGGCCTCCTGAAGAATTAACTGCCTTAGATGTAGGTTCTTAGGAACCACTAGACGATTCTGGAAGAACACAACACCTTGACCATTCATGGAAAATTCTTTAGCGTTTCCGCTAATAATATTCTCCTTGATCCGTGATATACCCTTGTCACGCTTCTGGCCAGCTATAATTTGATCCTTAAGGATAGGCTTCGCCACCAGGGACAATATGAAGATTCAACTTCCGAAAGTCCTCATAGAGATGTGGTTGACCTTGTTGTAGCATCAAATTGTTACAATAAGATTTACGACTTAGTGCATCAGCCATAACATTGGCCTTCCCGGGGTGTAAGTTATCCCTAAGTCGTAATCCGAGATCAACTCAACCCACCCTCTTTGCCTGAGATTCAGATCCGGCTCGGTGAAGATATATTTCAGACTTTGGTGATCAGTGAATATTTCGCAACGATTACCCAGAAGGTAATGTCACCAGGTTTTTAGTGCATGGACCACAACTTGAAGCTCAAGGTCATGTGTGGGATAATTATCCTCATGTGGACGCAACTGTCGAGATGCGTATGCGATCACTTGACGATCTTGCATGAGAATGCAACCTAATCCTTGTCGCGAGGCGTCGCAATAGATAACAAAGTCCTTAGAAAAATCTGGTGGTAGCGACACAGGTGCGGAAGTCAGGCGTCTTTTCAGTTCCCGAAAACTATGCTCACACTGTGGTGTCCACTGGAACTTTTTATCCTTCTTGAGGAGTTCAGTTAGAGGCTTTGCAACCTTGGAGAAATTCTCGACAAAGCGGCAACAATAGCTCGCTAGACCAAGAAAACTCCTAACTTGCTTAACCGATTCAGGTTGAGTCCAATCAAGGACGGCTTGAACTCGCTCGGGATTGACAGCAATACCCTTACCAGAGATTACGTGACCTAGATAGGTCACTTCTGGTAACCAAAATTCACATTTTGAAAACTTGGCATAAAGGCGATGCTCTCAAAGTTTCATCAATACCAGCCTTAGATGCTCGGCATGTTCTTGTTCGTTCTTCGAGTAGATGAGAATATCATCGAGGTATACCACGACGAATTTATCCAAATACTCCATGAAGATTGAATTCATCAGACGAGAGAAAGTGGCTGGGGCATTGGTTAAACCGAAGGACATGACGGTGTACTTGTATTGGCCATAACGAGTAACAAAAGCCGTTTTTGGAATGTCCCCGTTCTTGATCTTCATTTGATGGTATCCCAACCTCAAATCCATTTTGGAGAAGACTGAGGATCCAGCGAGCTGATCGTACAGGTCGTTGATCCTAGGGAGCGAATACTTGTTCTTTATGGTGACCAGATTAACTAGTCGATAATCTACAACCATCCGATCCATTCCGTCCTTCTTATTGATGAAGAGGACGGGGAAAGCCCAAGGAGAAGAGGTAGGATGAATGAAACCTTTATTCAAAGCCTCATCTAGTTGCTTCTTAAGTTCGGCTAGCTCCAGGGGTGCCATCTTATATGGTATTATGGCTATTGGGACAGTTCCTGGAACAAGATCTATCACAAACTCTACATCTCTGTCAGGTGGAGTTCCTGGCAGTTCCTCTGGAAAAACATCCGGGAAGTCACGGACAATCGGGATGTCTTCAAGTTCCGGAAGAGGGTTGGCATTTAGGGAATAGAGTTTGCATTTGGCAACTTGAGTAGAGACATTGACTATCTCACCCGAGGGATGGGTAAGATGAACATTTCTAGAATGAGTATCAATCTTGGCATAGTGAGCTGACATCCAGTCCATACCCAAGATGATATTAATATCTGAAGATTTCAGGGCTATCAATGAGGCTAGAAAAACTAGCCTGTCTACTAGACTTTCATTGTCATAGGTTATCCTAGAGGTTTTCCATTTACTACGAGGAGTTTGGACAACCAATGGAATTGGCATATCACAAAAAGACATGTTATGCAACTGTGCATAACTTTCTGAAATGAAGGAATGAGAAAACCCAGTGTCAAAGAGAACAGACGCTGGGTGATGATTAACAAGAAGCGTACCCAGTATGACGTCGGGATCCTCTGCAGCTTCTTCTGCTGAGACATAGTTCACACGGCCACGTGCAGGAGTTGGCTTCACATAGTAAGCTTCGCCCGACTTGCCTTGCCCGACGGACTTTCCGGGTTGCTTGGCACCCACATTTTGAGGACACTCACGGGAATAGTGCCCTGGTTCTCCACACTTGTAGCATATCACTTGGTTGGCACATGGTGCAACATTGCTAGCTGGACCACCATAAGTTTTTGCTGGAGGGTTGGTCTGATTCGTCTAAGGCGCCACGTAGGATGGCCTCGGAGTGTATCTTGGCGGCAGAGAACTGTTCGGAACCCACAGCCTGCGTTTTGGAAACGTGGAACCAGATGACGAGCCAAAGTCACGGGAGTGCTTCCTTGTGGCTTCAAAGTCGGTATGACCAGTCTCGGCACTGATTGCCTTGTTGACCAGGGCTTGAAAGCTTGCACACTCGTGGAGGCGCAGATCACGATGAAGCTCAGGACTCAGACCCTTACGGAATCTTGCTTGCTTCTTGGCGTCAGTAGACACCTCCTCTGTTGCATAGCGGGCGAGGTTACCGAACTCGCGACTATAGGCATCCACGGTCATCTTGCCCTGGGTGAAAGCACATAACTCCTCTCTCTTTCTGTCCATCAGGCCCTCTGGAATATGGTGCAGACGGAAGGCTGCACTGAAGTCTGCCCATGTGGCTGCTGGCTCAGCAGGACGCATAGCTTCAAAGTTCTCCCACCACAGATTGGCGGGTCCTTCCAGAAAATACGCCGCAAAAGTCACCTTGTCGGCCTCAGAAACATTCGCAGAGCAAATCTTGCGTGAGATGCTGCACAGCCAGTCATCAGCGTCGAGGGGATCGACAGAGTGATGGAACTTTGGAGGATTTAGCTTCACAAAGTCGTTGAGGGACACTGCAGCATTCCTCTGCTGGCGAGCCGTATTATGCTCAATACGTTCTAACAGTCGGTTGGCCTCTCTTTTGTTCCTCTCTTCCTCAAGCATAACTTCCGCCAGAGAGGGCGGTTGAGGCAGGTCTTCCTGTGATGCTTGACTACCCTCGCCTTGCTCATGAGCAGGGGCACGGTTTAAGCTGGTGAACACCATCCTGGCAAACAAACTCACAGCTTAGACCAATATGATATCAATACTAGCTATGGATTAAGAATGTACTGAACACACGGAATGCGGAAATGAATATCCGAACAACATGGTAACAAGCATCTGCTATATATACACCATGGTTCATACACACCCTTACATAGTTCAGTACAACCTTAATCGAAGAGCAAACTACTGAAATTATGAAACTACTCATCAGAGGCTTACAAGCTTCCTATACATTATTTATCTAGGCCTCCGGAATTCATTTCACATCACAGGCATACTTCACAAGTCACGCAGGACTGTGAACGTATGGCTACTACCATACTATCCCTCCACACACAGCTCAGGCATCCGCATAGAACATCTCATAGAGATTGCCTCCATGGCCTGGAAGCTCAACCTGCGGGTCAGGAAACACTCTGGCCTGAGATCCCTGTGATCCATAAGGACAGGGATGTGGCCTCGGTCCCCTGACTGGTGGTAATAGGGGTCCCCGAAGAGGGGTGACTCCTGCTATAGCTGGCCAGTCAACGTGGGTCGGAAGATGGGTCCTAACAGGGTTCAGCATCTCCATATCTCCGTACCCTGTCTGGACTACCGGTGCCAGATGCGTCAAAGCCGTCCACAGACGGGCACGGGTAGCGTAAAGCTCCATGCGGACAGCACGAGCATCCCTGTCCCTGTTCTCTAGCATCTTAGCAGTGGACTGCAGTAGTGGATCCTCCATAGAAGAATCAAAATAGACTCCGCTGAGGTATCCCTCTTCACCAGGCTAAGAGGCAGGAACACAACATAACTTTGAATTCTGCAGCAGTGCATGTCTCACCCTCATAATGGTCAACATTGAATAGGCAGCATCTTGTACTGCCATGTCAACAGTGACTCCCAAGCCATAGGACGAATGGATTGGCTCCTCAGCTCCAGGGTAGTCTGGAAATACCCTAACAGTGCAGATATACTGGCTCTGGTTGAAGTCTCGGTACTGTTCCTCCACTATGTACTCGAGGTACCAGCGGTAACCGCACACCGACATCACCCTGACCAGCATGGCCGTATGACCCGGCACATCAATGCACCTGGTCAAACGTACCACCTGACGAGAAGGACGGCCAGGCATCTAAAAATAGAGAGTAATGCAAAAGCATTAGAGCTCTGAATGCAAAATTGGGCAGCATAACGGTTGTAATTGCTCAAAAACAAATTTTGAGACAACCCAAAATGGAATAGCGTAACCACTCAACTATCAAGTTCAAGTCTCTGATCATCAAACTTACTACCTTTTTCCTAGGAATAAAAGGAATCCAATATAACTCTTGACCCGTAGTCTTATAATCTATCGATCAGAAACACGAGCCTAGAAGAAGATGAGTAACCTAGTCCTTAATTCCCGCAGAAAAGACGAGGATGACCATAATAGAATAACTTGAGAAGAGAACAAGAGTCTTACGTTCCCTTCCACAAACAATTCCCTTAGGTATAACTAAAGCAATTCTAGACTCAACTTCGACCAGTTTGGCTTAGTAGTCCTACAGTCAGTCATGCTCTGATACCAACGCTGTCGGGACCCCGATCCTAAGCCATAGGAATCCAGCATGTAACACATCGCATCCCTTTGCGGTCTCACGCACGGTTAACCCCACGGCTGCAGCCTTACCTTAGCCGGGACCGTTTGCGCCTTTTTACTCACGTATGCAATTATGTCGCTAGCATTCCAATGACAAAGAACCCGGATCGACATGTCTAGTCATAAACCAAAGTGGCAGTTCTGCACAGGGACATGCATACATGACCCAGCAAAGCAGGTGTCGATCACCAGCGAATGTAGACGAGTCGTAGCAAGCTACAAGCACTCCATTAAATCGCTTGACATTTCCCCAAAGAGGACAGACACAACAGCTAAGAAGGACACATGCCGGTCAACCAATGTGTCCGGAGCAGTAGCGAGCTACCATGGCTCGTTGGATCACAAAGGGGCATTTCCCTGTAAGGAGTGCTACTAAAGTTTACGGCTAGGTAATCCAACCCCATACATATCAAATACGACATACGTACGCATGGCATACCGATATGTATAGATACATCGATGGCGTCACAACATAACCATAAACATACAAGCTTTATTTAAGAGGCTCGGAAGAGCCACACACATAATATTACACAGTAAGGGTCTCACGACCCATCATAGCAGACATTCAGTTACAAGCCAACGGAAGTGTTTAAAACTGTCTGAGTACAGACACGTGAAACTAGAAGGCACATGGCCTGACTATACTATAGACCCAACCTAGGGCCAGATCGTAGCTGGGACACCAGCTACTCGTCGTCGTCGATGTCTAGGAAGAACCCTCCGTTAGGGTCATTAACAACCTCTGCAACAATTATTAAACAAACATGAGTACGGAGGTACTCAGCAAGACTTTAGGATAACTATCTACTCATGCAATGTATCAATAAGGAATTGTGGGGTTTCATGCGGAAAGCCAACATTTGACTCGTGGCTAGACAACTTACATTTTAAAACAACTTTTGACAACTTGATCTCTCGCACACGAGTCCACTAACGCCACAAAAATACTCCATCATGGAATCATTCCGTCTCCATACGGAAATGCTGTCCACGACACTCACGCTTATCTTGACAATTTTATGAGTAGCCATTTAAGTTATCTATGAACAACATATGTCTCCAAGTAGTCCATATCCGCGGACGCGGCTATTCGAATAGATCATAACCCTGCAGGGGTGTACTTCGTCACACACGCTCTCGCCACTTATCGCCATGTGCACGTCATGCACCTTGGCAACCTTCAAGAGGAAGCCCAGCGAGGGAGTCGGCCTCGACCATTATCCACACTAGTACCTAGTCCAGGTCTATCGCCTATCTGAGGGTAACCCGCATGGAAGTCCGGCCGAGGTTTCCGCCACGGCCCCAAACGATGTGCGCAGGGTTCCCAAGCCCACCATCCGGGTGCCACTTGGTACACCGTGCCACTGCCTACCGCATCACAGCCCACCTCTCAGGTCAGCACTATGCAGGGCCTCCAGCATCACTATAAACACCAGAAACTACTTGCAACTCCTGGACCGAGTACTAAGCGATTAGTAAGTCGAGCGGGGTCATATTTCAGGGCCCAGCATGTGGTAGTATCTCGTCTTGGATTACATACATGGAACTCAGTTCCTAAGGACGGTTCCAATGAAACAACCCGCCATGTACTCCTACACAGCCTTTCATCGGTACCTTTACCAAATCAGGTTCAACACACAACCTTTGCTTACCGAACACATTCTCACAATTCTGTTCATCTCCCAGATGACAGACCATACACAACTCTAAGCATAGCATGCATAGCAGGATAGGACACATCATGGCTCAAGCAACTACCAGGTATGCTAGATTGCAAGGTTCAACTATTTACTGTGACAAGGATAGGTCATGCAAAGGAAGTGGGTTCAACTAACGTGGCAAAAGCATTTGAAGCATTTGATCCTAATGCAATAAGTAAGTGCAGGAGCGAGAACATGGGATTTATCTGGATGATCAAAATGGTTGCTTGCCTTGTTGCTCAGAGGAGGGACAATATCCGTCAATCGGATATTCAGTGGAATCCGGAGGAGCGGAGCCTACCGAAAAGAGTGACAACAATCAATCACAAGCATATGCAACAAGATGATGCATGAGCATGGCATGAGGATGCAAAGTGGTATACTGTTATAGCTAACATTTATTAGGTTTGAAGTTGATTTGAATCAAATTCAAATATTACTTCAAACGAGGTATTCTCGGATACCATTTTAATTGATTCGACCTGATGCTCAAATCAACTTCCTTTTAACATGCATGGATTGACATGTTAGGTTGCTCGTTTGTGATTTGGACAGTGTTTGATCATATAATTTGTAGTGAAATTTAAATAATTTCCTAATTCCATCTCCAAAGTATTTATAAGAATTAACTTATTCATTAATCTACATGTTTGGGTTTAGTAACATTTTCAAACATGTTTCAAAATGACATATTCAGATTCTTTGAATTTTTCTGATACTTTTTTATATATAAATTATTTTCATTGGACTTACATATTATTTTCTATGATTTTTAGAAGTTTTAGACATTTCTGGAATTATTTTCATATTAGAAAATCCCTTTATTACGTCATAGTGACGTCTCTGGTCAACAGAGACTAGGCTAGGTCAAACCTGACGAGTGGGGTCCACTGGTCAGTGACCAGGGACTAATCCCCGAGTTGACCAGCCCCTAACTGGGGTTTGACCCACCCTGGGGCCCACTGTCAGTGGCTAGGGGGGTGTTTAGTGGGTAATTAGTTTGACCACGTCGGCCCCAACCGGAATATGGCCGGCGGCGACCACGGGCGCGGCGGAGGACTCGCCGGAGTTGAGCTAAATGGCGCTACAGGCATCGGTTTTGGGCGCGGTTTAGTGCTACGGCTAGCTAGTGAAGCGCCGCATCTAAAGGGGGAGGGGCTGGACCCAGTGGTCACCGGAATCCATGCCGGCGACGAGGTCAGCGGCGGCTGCGGCTCGGGCATCGTCTGGTGTGGCGTTGCGGAGCACTAGCGAGCTGGGGAAAAGGCTCTACGGCATCTACAGAGCTCGAGGAGCTCATTTCTCAGCTCGGTCTCACGAGCGTGGTACCACAACGACGACAACGACATGGCCGGTGACGAGGACCTTCGGGCTCTGGCGGCTAACGGGGTTAGAGGAGGGGAAAGGCCTCGGGAAGAGGGGGAACGGGAAGAGGAGCTCACGGCGGTTCTTGAGAGGCTGCCGGCAGGGTCGGGGAGGACCGGGAGGCGACGGATCGACAGCGACCGGAGCTTCGGGGAGAGAGAGATCCGAGAGGGGTAAGGGGAACGAGAGACCGAGGGGAGGAGATAAGGCCGCGGGGAGGAGGAGAAGTAGGCTCGGGGCATCGCGCTGGCGCTCCTGGGGCCTCCAGCGGCGAGCAGGCAGGCAGGAGGTGGCCGGGGCTTGGCCGCCGTGGTCATCTTCTCCTCTACCTACTGGCAGGAGGAGGAAGATGACCGGGGAGCCCCTGGTGGGCTAGGCCGGCGACAGATAACAGGTAAGCTCTTCCTTTCTCTTTTCCTTCTGTTTTATTTACTAACATTGTTTCCCATTTATTTTGGCTTCACAAACAAACCATAAATAGTTTGAAAAATGCTGGGATGTTAGTTGGAATATTTCCAATCACCCATAAAGTTTTCAGCATTTTTGAGAACTATAAATCTTTGAATTCAAATTTAAAACTTGAAACCATTAGTCTTTTGCATTTATTTAAAATGCCAAAAGTATAAAGGAAATGGCTTCCTTCATTGCTTATTTGTTTTCAATAATTATCAGAAAAGTTGAACTTTTCTTGAGGCCATTTTGGGTTCATTGATTTGAATAAGTTTATAATTCCTTTGAATTAAGAAGTGGCTAGGGTTTTGAGTTTCCCTTCACCACTTACTTTGATCTTGTTGCCATTTTCTTGGATGCAATGCAAAGAAAATATGAGCACAATGCTAAACCTTGGCTAGGGTTACAGGGATGTGATAGGGATAGAAACACGCTCCATTCCACTCTATAAGACAACATAGGTTTTCATGCTTATCTTTTTTGTGTGTTCTTTATCTTTTCGTAGCTGCTGTCATGCTTAGCTCTTAGTTTTCAGTCTATATATTTTTAAGAGATTTTATTTAGGTTGATTTTGGAACTCTCTTGAGTTATCATGCTTATCTTGTTTACAGAGTTGGTCTGTTGCGCTAAGTTGTGTGTCTTGCATGAGTAGGTAACTGAGGTTGCTATTTAAGTATAGTAGTAACTTGCAATAGTTTCGAGGTATTGATTTGAGTAATGTTTGGATGTTGGTGCCAAGAGCTTGAGCCTATTAGTGATAGGTGTCATATTTCGGGAAATCCGTGTGTTTTGCAAAAAAACTAAAAATTAGTTGAGAACTCTAGCTACTAGATTGATCACTAATCTCTGAAGGGGTGGGAATATATAGATTACCCTCACGTTACCATGGGCCGAGGATGCGCAAGGATAACCAAACCGCCAAACACTCCTCCTCGGGGTACTTGTATCTTTGTGAATTTCCTAACTAGATAGGGAGTTACCGATAATAAGTGTATGAGTTCTTCGGACTAATGCGAGTATTCGATCATTGGCACTTCCACCATCCATATTTTGCTAGCCTCTTCGGTACCGTGTATTGCCCTTTCTCATCTTAAGAGTTGGTGCAAACTTCACCTGTGCATCCAAACCCTTGGCATGATACGCTCTGTCATGATAAGCCTCACTATATCTTTCCTCAAAACAACCACCATACCTACCTATTAAGGCATTTCCATAGCCTTTCCGAGATACATTGCCATGCAACATCCACCATCTCATGACTTGATCTTCATATCATACATTCTTTTGCTTGATCGAGGAGCCGCATGATAGTTGAGCCTTGCCCTTATTATTGCTACATGACACGCTAGTTTCATTGCATATCCTGCTACACTAGCAGAGGCATACATTTGCATATATCATGATAGTTTTCATTTGTCTTTATGTGAGTACTTCTTATAAAGTGTGATGATCTTCTTTTTATTCTTGTAAAACATAGAGTGTTGCCCTTAAGTGAGGAAAAGATCCCAAAGAGGTCAAATTGAAAGATCCCAAAGAGTACAAGTTAAAAGATCCCAAAGAGGACAAATGAGATAAATAGAAAGAGCCAAAGAGGCCACACACAAAAAGAAACAAAAAAGAAAAAATAAGTAAAAAGAGAGAAGGGGGCAACACTACTATTCCTTTTGAAAGATCCACACTCGTACTCCACTATTATATTTGTACTACATAGAGATTATCATTCATGCATAACTATGGGGGGACTCTTACACTATAGAACTTGGCTTGTATATTCCAATGATGAGCCTCCTCAAATGAGCTCTAGGTCTTCATGAGCAAGCAAGTTGGATGCACCCCCACTAGTTCCATTGGAGAGCTTACCTTAGCTCATATGTGCATCCTTTGCATGGCAATCCCTACTCCTCACATCATATCTATCATTTGGATTTCTCTCGCCTATGGTTGTCCTCATTGATTTGAGCCTTTCACACCTTTTTGTCTTCCTCCCGCAACATTATTATCTTCGCCATCCTAAGTGCCAACATATCTTGCTTGCGCTCATCCATTGCATGAGTGCTCAAAGTCGAAAGGGAGAGGATCATTTTAACTTGTGCCTGACTAGTGGTGTGCGGATGAGTCAAAATAAGATTTCGAAGGAGACCAAGTGCGAAGTTTTAGTAGATTGAGTTCTCAATTAAAAATATATATATTTATAATCTCAACCCATCTCCCATTTCTTGCACGCAAACACCATTTGGAGACATTCGAGTCATGAATAGCGAGAGCTCTTGCACCTTTATGTTCTTACTTTGCTAATTTCAATACTAGATATAGACTCTTGCTTGTTATTGACTTGACTTGAATTGATATCTTACTTGCTTTACTTTGAAGTTCTTATATCTGTGTTAGCATGTCACCACAGAAATTATTGTGTTATCATTTACCTACTCGAGGACGAGCATGAATTAAGCTTGGGGATGTTGATACGTCCCAAACATATCTATAATTTATGTTTGTTCCATGATCTTTTGGGTGACATTGTTATATGTTTTGCTACACTTTTATATCTTTTTACACATATTTGGATTAACCTACTAAATTAGTGCACCCAGTGCCAGTTTCTGTCTGCTGATGTCTTTTTGCACGGGATTTTACCCAAATTTCGAGAGCCCCAAAAATCCCGAGAAAAATATATAAAAATCAGCGTGACGGAAGCTTCCAAATCACCGAAGATGGGCTAGAGGGGAACCAGGGGGTGCCTAGGCGGCCACCCTACGCGGCCTGGCCCCTGGTCGCGCCGACAGGCCGCCTGGTTGGGACCCACCTCCTCTAACACCCTCCTTTTGCCTATATTTACCCCTCCGATCAGAAACCCTTCACGCACATCCAGAATTGCGAATTTCTCAATCGTTCCACCGCCGCAATACTTTTGAAATCGGGAGAGTCAGACTACCTCTTCCCAGCACCCTGTCGGATGGAGGATTGACCTCTGGGAGCTTCTCCGCCGCCATGGACGCTCCCCCGACGTGCCGTGAGTAGTCCTCCTTGGACCATGAGTCCATGACTAGTAGCTATGTGATGTCTTCTCTCAAATCTTGTGCTTTCATGATTAGCCCTTGTGAGCTGCCTTACATGATCAATTTATCTATGTAATTTTCCTGCTATTGCTATGCTCGGTTTGCTGGGATCCGATGGATTATGAGATTATGTTCAGATCGTGATGAGTTATATATTTGATTATCCTTTTATATTATGTTCTTTAGTGATTCATGCATGTTCTCCGTTACCTTTTATTGCTTTGGCCGAGTAGTAGATTGTAACTCCAAGAGGGAGCGTTATGCATGATTGCGGGTTCATGCCACCTGATGTCTAGCTTGAGTAACAGAAACAAGAGACTTGGGAATGTGTGATACGTCCCAAACGTATCTATAATATCTTCTTGTTCCATGATATTTTGGGTGACATTGTTATATGTTTTGCTACACTTTCATATCATTTTACACATATTTGGACTAACCTACTAACTCTGTGCACCCAGTGCCAGTTTCTGTCTGTTGATGTCTATTTTGCAGGAGCTTTTACCCAATTTTCCGAAGCCCGAAAAATTCCATGAAATATATAAAAAAATCAGAAAAACAGAAGCTTCCGGATCACCGAAGATGGGCCAGAGGGGGGTGAGGGGCTGTCCAGGCGACCTGCTGACGCGGCCAGGCCCTAGGCCGCGCTAGGAGGCCGCCTAGGTGGGCCCCACCTCCTCCAGTGCCCTCCTTTGGCCTATATTTAGAGTCCCGAGAGGAAAGCCTTCCACAACTTCCAGAATCGTGAATTTCTCCATCGTTCCGCCGCTGCAGCGCTTCCGAGATCGGGAGCGTCAAGAGAGCTCTTGCCGGCACCCTGCCGGAGGGAGGATTGACCTCCGGGAGCTTCTCCACCGCCATGGACGCTTCCCGGACGTGTCGTGAGTAGCTCTCCTTGGACCATGAGTCCATGACCAGTAGCTATGTGATGTCTTGTCTCCAATCTTGTGCTTCAATGGTTAGTCCTTGTGAGCTGCCCTACATGATCAAGGCATCTATGTAATTCTCTTGCTATTGCTATGCTCGGTGTCATGGGTATAAGCCTGACAGTAGAAGTATGGGGTATGAAAGTATATGGGCATATCCTTAGCTACGACGAGGATGTATGAGTTCAGGCCCCTCTACGGTGGAGGTAAAAGCCCTACGTCTTAGTGCTCTTGGGAGCTTGTGTCGAGTGGATTATAAGATTACAGCAAGTGCCAACCCCCGTACCAGTGGTGAGGGCGGCTTATATAGAGTGCGCTGCCCTTCATAATGGCCCGGTGGACATGGGTGGAATAGTGGCGAGTAAATGCTTACGTTACAGGTAACGTAAGCTTTAAATGCTAATAATGGTGTATGAAAATGTATGACCGTTGCCCTCCTCGGAGGTTACGATGTACAGAGTGGATTCCAGTCGGTACATAAGATATACTCCGAGTGGATCGTCGCCGACTGGATGATGGGGGCGTCCTTAGTTTAGTCGGAACTGTCTAAGGGCCTTGTCTTCTATGAAGGGTAGTCCTTGGGTAGGACCTATAGGGAAGACCTATGACCCTACCCTTGGCCTATAACCCCATCATTAGTCCCCGAATGGATCGGAGTTGGAACGATGAAGTGATGTCTAGAGTTTGGAACCGACTGGTATTGAGGTGACTTTAGTGTTGTTTGCCGCAATCCATTTTATCTTTTGAGCTAGTGATCCGAGTGAATATGCCAGTGAAACGAACCGTCAGGGACCGAGTGCTTCTGCGGAATCTTTTGACGTGACTGGTCAAACTAACAGCGCCGAATTTTTCGGGATCCTCAAATTTCGGTTGCCGCACGCTCAGCGGGGATGACGACATCGCCATCGAGTAGGTTTTGCCTCCTCGATTACCGCGCCGTTATCTTCTCCACTAACCTTGCAGCGGCCGGTTGGGGGGATAAGATCCTGGGCCCACCTGTAAGTGACCCAGTGGGAGGCCTATTAAAGCCTCCCCGGTGGGATTTCCTGTTGCGTTGCTCATCCTCCTCCCATTAATCTCGCTTATCCCGCAGCTCTCTGCACACCCCAAGCCACCTCCTGCCTCTCCTCCTCTGCGGATCCGTCGTCCTCGCCATGACGAAGGGGCAGACCAGCAAGCTCAAGGCGCAGAAGAAGAAGAAGAAGGGGGGCCTCCACTCAGCGGTGGCAGCGGGCGTTGCCGGCGGGCTGGATCTAGGGGGACTTCCTCCCCTCCTCGGTGACGGAGAACGACGTGCTGGAGCTGGTGGAGCACGGCATGGTCACCAACAAGTCCTGGAGGCTGTCGGAGGGCGAGACGGAGCCCGCACCGAAGGAGGGGGAGCGCATTCTGCTGCTCAGCCACATGGCCCGAGGTTTCTCCTTGCCTCCCCATCCTTTCTTCCGAGGTATCATGAATTACTTCGGGGCGCAACTCCATCACTTTCCTCCGAATGCAATAGCTCATCTTGCCGCATTGTCACCCTCTGCGAATGCTTCATAGGATGTCCTCCCCACTAGGGGCTCTTTAAATATGTCTTCTCTGCTAGATCCCAAACTATTAAGAAGCTTAGCCAGTCGGATGATAAGACACACATCCTCCAACTTTGCGGGGGTTTAGGTTTTCAAAATAAAACAAAGAGTAGCTATCCCTCCCTCCAGCTATCCGAGTCAGTTAGGAACTGGCAATCGTCCTGGTTCTATTGCCAGGACATTGATTGTCCGAATGCTTCGAGTGGGTTGCCACCTTTCAGTTTAGACCGTCCGGGGCCTCCCAAGAAGCTAGCGCTCTCTAAGGGAGAAAGAACCCAGATCCAGCCTTTGGTCGACGCGCTGATAGCCGTCATCCGGAGGGGAGTCACCGGCATGGACCTGCTGGAGACTTTTCTGGGTCGATGCATCCAGCCGCTGCAGGCCTGAGACCATGCTATGTGGCATTATACGGGGCCTTCGAATACCACTCGGTCTCATCCAGAGGACGTGAGCGGGGAGACTGTGAGTGCATGGGTCCGCAGCATCATAGGCACGTGCGATAACCCCGTGGGAGCTCGGCGGGTGAAGCCCTTCCGCGCCGAAAATCCTCCTCCGAATGAGGTGAGTACATGTTGTCGAGTGCTTTTAACCTTCTCAGCTTTATTGCTTTTCTTGTCTCGCTGACTGACGTTCCCGACTGTGTTTTGCGCAGGAGTGGACAAACTTGCATTCTGTAGTCCCAAACGGGAATCTAGTCGAAGAAGAGGAGGGCATCATGGAGGGCAGCGCGGATAGCGCCGAGTACGTCTCTGACAGTGGGGAGATGGAGGAGGAGACGGAAGAGGAGGAGGAGGAGGAGAGTGGAGAGCAGAGTTCGTCACCCTCACCACCAGAGCACCGAACCAAGCGCCGTCATGACCCCGCTGCTCCACCGGCTCCTCCCGCGGCCCCGAGTGCTCCGCCAGCTCCTCTCGTGGCTCCGAGTGCTCGGAGTGTGAAGAGAACCAGGGGTGCTTCTGCCGAGCCCGTGAACCAGCCGTCCAACGTAGCTATACCTAGTGGGCCTAAACCTCGGAAAGCCTTGCCCCGGATGAGGATCGCTATTCCGGTCGCCTCAGCGTAAGTATCTTTACTGTTTCATCTTCCTTCAGTATCCGATTGAACTCCTCTTTTTGGGAACTCATGTTTATCCGTCGAGTGGATTTCACTCAACAGAGCTGCTACCTCCACCACCTCTCTGCCGCACCAGGACGATGATCCCATGGACACGGATAACGCCGCCACGTCCCAGCAAGGTACGTTGTCACGACTCTGAGAGTTGTATTACTGTTTCGCGAGTGTTGTCTTTCATCTTGACCTTTTTCTGTAATTTTATTTTGTTCAGTCGGGCTTCCTTCAAAGGTGATCCATCTGGACGACGACGACCAAAGGAGGTCGGAGCCAGCTTTGGCGCCTGTCCCTGGGTTATCCAACCTGCTGCCAATCCCGCCATGAACGTGCCGACGACCGAGACGGTGCCGCCGACTGAGACGGTGGCCCTCACGGCGGAACCGACTGGACCAGAGCTCGGGATGCCCAGGGAGCCTTCTGCCACGCCGGGTCCGTCGGCTGTTCAATATGATGCCCGACGCCTCCCGGAAGATCAAGTAGGAGCTGCCAAGGACGCCATGGTGCAGGTGGAGCTGATGGTGGGCGACACCAAGGGAGCGTATGACTCCATCGCGTCCCTGTACAAGAAGAGCTTGGAGCTTCGGGATGATATCCGAGTAAGTGCGCTAGTAAGTGTTTACATTCCTCTTGGTACCCACTGGGGGTTTCAGCGATATACTCGGATATAGTAGGATGATTTTGCAGTGGGTTCACTTCGAGTGAACCCAGTGGGTGTAGTCCATGAGACTTCTGCCGAGTGCTTGCGTCGGCAGTTGTCTTTATATGTATTTTCCATAATCCGTACAGATCAGAGCTTATCTGCCCGAATGGTACCAGTGGGGGCACGCCGAGTGCACCCACTGGGTGTAGTCCCCGAGAGTAGTGTTACTCGGGTCGAGTAATAGTAATCTCATAGTGTTGTTGGTTTGCTATGGAGCTCAATGGGACCGACATGTTCGAGCTTCATACCAGTGGGGTCACTCTCAGTGAACCCACTGGGTGTAGTCCCCGAGACCGCTGTCGATTGCTTGCATCGGCAGGGGTCTGAAGAATCTTGAGTTTTGATTGTTTTGTCGTATCTGTCGAGACTTTTCCCTTGTTGAATCTGGCAGATCCTCTCTTTGTGTCTCTTTGGCAGAAGACTTGTGAAATGGGATCGGCTTAGAATGCTCTGAAGGCTGAGAAGACCCAACTTGCTGCGAACTTGGAGGTGGCTGTGAATGATCTGGCTCGCATGAAGAAGGCTCTCGCTGAACGAGAGAAATCTTTAGAGGAATCTCGGGAGGCTAACAAGGCACTCCTAGCCAAGGTATAAAAAATGAAGAGGGAGAGATCCGAATGGATGGGCCAGCTGAAGGTGATGAACACTCGGTGCAGAGCGCAGGAGAACTACGTCGGCAACTGGGCGAAGAAGATGGTCGCACTGCTTGGTGGTAAGTTCTTGCCGAGTGCTTTTTGACTTTGTAGTTCACTCCGCGCTTATTTTCTGCTTGTCTTTTCTTTGCAGATTTCTGTCGGGACGTTGAGGCTGAAACAACCGAAATTGAACGGTCGCTTGTTCCGAATGTTCCCCTCAGTGATGAAGCTAACCGGGACATGCTCCGAGCGCATTCTCGCCTTAACAGAGTGGGCCCTTTCATTGGTCGCCTGAGAAGAGTTGTTGGCCAAATCGACAAGGAGCTGTGGCCTGAAGATGACAACTGGAACGAGATAGAGGGGTTGATGACTCGACTGGAGGACGTTCCAAGCAGAGTGCAGGCATGGAAGAAGTTTGCCGCTCGGTGTGGTGCGGACGTGGCGCTGTCTCTGGTCCGAGTGCACTGCAAGGAAGCCCGTGAAGACAAGCTGAAGACGTTGCAGGTCGCCAACACCAAGAAGCTTTGATTTGAAGATTTCATGGAGACCTTCCTCGACACAGCTACTCGGATTGCAGATGGAATCGACCTCGACACCTTTGTGGAGCCTGCCAGTCCCGGCGACGCTTGATAAACTTTATGCTGATCGCACATTTACCTCGGTACGCCGAGTGGAGTCTGTATTAAACTTTGGCCACTGATGTTGGCTGGTACATTCGTGGTTTGGTGTGGATAAACTTGATTCACACCGAGCCGACTGATTGCAGATCCAACTTGAATTCGAATCGGATCTTTTGCTCTTCTTTCGCTGAGTTTTTTTTGAGACGATTTTGGCTCGTGGTTTTTGTTTGGGCGTCTCTTGGTGAAGCCAATGGCAACCATGCGGATCATGTAGTTGTCAGTTGTCTTCACATCCACATGAGCCTCAACGAGGGTCTGCTAAGCCTCCGAGTGTATCTCGAGTGCCCACTCGGAGGAAGCTTTTTACTTAGGCGACTCTGGTTCGCATCTAAGTCTCCGAGTGTGACTTGGAATGCACACTCAGAGCAATTTTTTTACTTAGGCGACTCTGAGTCGCAGCTAAGTCTCCAAGTGTGCCTTTTGGTGCACACTCGGAGCGAGTTTTTACTTAGTTGACTCTGGGTCGCGGCTAAGACCCTCAGGGTGACTTTTGGTGTGCACTCGGAGCGAGTCTTTACTTAGGAGACTCTGGGTCGCGGCTAAGTCCCCGAGTGTGACTGTTAGTGCGCACTCGGAGCGAGTCTTTACTTAGGTGACTCTAGGTCGCGGCTAAGTCCCCGAGTGTGACTGTTAGTGCGCACTCGGAGCGGGGGGTTACTTAGGCGACTCTGGGTCGCAGCTAAGTCCCAGAGTGTGATTTTTCGTGCACACTCGGAGCGAGTTGTTACTCATGTAGTTGTCAGTTGTCTTCACATCCACATGAGCCTCAGTGAGGGTCTGCTAAGCCTCCGAGTGTATCTCAAGTATACATTCGGAGGAAGCTTTTTACTTAGGCGACTCTGAGTCGCAGCTAAGTCCCCGAGTGTGACTTTTCGTGCACACTCGGAGTGAGTTGTTTACTTAGGCGACTCTGGGTCGCAGCTAAGTCTCCGAGTGTGACTTTTAGTGCACACTCGGAGCGAGTTTGTACTTAGGCGACTCTGGGTCGCAGCTAAGTCTCCGAGTGAGACGTTTCGTGCACACTCGGAGCGAGTTGTTACTTAGGCGACTCTGGGTCGCAACTAAGTCTCCGAATGTGACTTTTCGTGCACACTCGGAGCGAGTTGTTTACTTACGCAACTCTGGGTCGCAGCTAAGTCCCCGAGTGTGACTTTTAGTGCACACTCGGAGCGAGTTTGTACTTAGGCGACTCTGGGTTGCAGCTAAGTCTCTGAGTGTGACCTTTAGTGCACACTCGGAGCGAGTTTGTACTTAGGTGACTCTGGGTTGCAGCTAAGTCTCCGAGTGTGACTTTTCGTGCACATTCGGAGCGAGTTGTTTACTTAGGCGACTCTGGGTCGCAGCTAAGTCCCCGAGTGTGACTTTTAGTGCACACTCGGAGCGAGTTTGTACTTAGGCGACTCTGGGTCGCAGCTAAGTCTCCGAGTGTTACTTTTAGTGCACACTCAGAGCGAGTTTGTACTTAGGCGACTCTGGGTCGGAGCTAAGTCTCCGAGTGTGACTTTTCGTGCACACTCGGAGCGAGTTTGTACTTAGGCGACTCTGGGTCGCAGCTAAGTCTCCGAGTGTGACTTTTCGTGCACACTCAGAGCGAGTTTGTACTTAGGCGACTCTGGGTCGCAGCTAAGTCTCCGAGTGTGACTTTTAGTGCACACTCGGACCGAGTTTGTACTTAGGCGACTCTGGGTCGCAGCTAAGTCTCCGAGTGTGACTTTTCGTGCACACTCGGAGAGAGTTGTTTACCTAGGCGACTATGGGTCGCAGCTAAGTCCCCGAGTGTGACTTTTAGTGCACACTCGGAGTTGGTTTTTTAGACCGGAGTCTGCAAACGCGGAAGAATTTTGAATCGGCAAGAAATCAATCTGCTTTGTATTACTTCGATGATACTTGTTCTTTACATTGTCTCCGTCGGCGGTTATGTGTAGAAGCGCTTTAGTAGATCTCATTCCATGCTCGCGGCTCGTCCGTTTCCCTGTCTAGGTTGTAGAGTTGATATGCTCCGTTGTTCAGCACCTTAGAGATGATGAACGGCCCTTCCCAGGCGGGAGCCAACTTGTGTGGTCTCTGTTGATCCACTAGGAGCACCAGGTCGCCTGCTTGGAACGTGCGGCTCCTCACGTGACGCGCATGAAATCACCGCAGATCTTGTTGATATATTGTTGAACGGATCAGTGCCATCTCGTGCTCCTCTTCTAAAAGGTCCACTCCGTCTTGCCTAGCTTGCTCTGCTTCGGCTTCGGAGAAGAGTTCGACTCGTGGAGAGTTTTGCAGCAAGTCACTCAGAAGGACTGCCTCTGCTCCATAAACGAGGAAAAACGGGGATCGCCCCGTCGATCTATTCGGAGTTGTGCGGAGGCCCCACAGCACCGAAGGCAGCTCGGTGACCCATGCGCTGGCGGCATGTCCAACTTCTCGCAGGAGTCGAGGCTTCAACCCTTGAAGAATGAGTCCATTCGCCCGCTCCGCTTGTCCATTTGTTTGGGGGTGCGCGACGGAAGCAAAATCCACTCAGATACCTTGGCCTGCGCAAAAACCTTTGAACCTGTCCGAGTCAAAGTTTGTGCCATTGTCGGTGATTATGCTGTGCGGAACCCCGTATTTGCCGATGATGTCTGTGATAAATTTGATGGCAGTAAGGGCATCAAGCTTCTTGATAGGCTTGGCTTCAATCCACTTGGTAAACTTGTCGACTGCTACCAGCAGATAGGTGAATTCTCCTTGGCCTGTTCTGAATGGTCCGACTGTATCTTATCCCCACACAATGAATGGCCAAGCAAGAGGACTTGCCTTCAGCGTAGACGTTGGCTTGTGGGACTTGTTTGAATAGAACTGACAACCTTCGCAATGGTCGACAATATATTTTGCCATTTCATTCGCTTGCAACCAGAAGAAACCAGCTCTGAATGCTTTGGCGACGATTGCCCTTGAGGAGGCATGATGACCGCAGGTTCCCAAGTGAATTTCTTCCAAGATTAACTATCCCTCCTCAGGAGAGATACACCGCTGAAGGATGCCTGAAACACTTTCCCTGTATAACTGGTCGTCAATGATGGTGAAGGACTTCGACCTGCGAACGATCTGCCTAGCTTGGACTTCATCTTCTAGTAACTCTTGCCTCATGATGTACGCAATGAACGGCACAGTCCATTCGGGAATGACAGCTAGAATCTCCATGATCAAATCAACCACAGCGGGGACCTCGACTTCAGTCAGATCTGTTGAGCTCTACGGTTGTACTGGTTCCTCTGTAAAAGGATCTTCTTTTACCGAGGGGAGGTGTAGGTGCTCGAGGCAGACATCACTCGCGACCGGTCTCCGAGTGGATCCAAGTTTTGCCAATTCATCTGCTGCTTGGTTTTTCAGTCGCGGAACATGGTGAAGTTCCAGGCCTTTGAACTTCTTCTCGAGCTTCCTTATTGCTTTGCAGTATGCACTCATGGTGGGGTTCCTTACATCCCACTCCTTCATTACTTGATTAACCACTAGATCTGAGTCGCCATAGACCATCACGCGACGGACGCCGAGTGTGATGGCCATGCGCAACCATAAAGGAGAGCTTTGTACTCTGCTTCGTTGTTGGAAGAATCAAAATGGATCTGCAACACATACTTGAGTTTATCACCTTTCGGGGATATACACACTACGACGGCGCCGGAGCCATTCAACATCTTGGACCCATCGAAGAACATGGTCCAATGAGCCGAGTAGATGTGAGTCGGTTGCTGTTGTTCTACCCATTCTGCTATGAAGTCAGCGAGAGCTTGAGACTTTATAGCTTTCTTGGCTTCGAACTTGATGTCGCAGTATAGTATCTCCATTGCCCACTTTGCCACTCGGTCTGATGCATCCTGATTGTGGAGAATTTCCCACAACGGAGCATCAGATATGACAGATACCGAGTGGTCTTGGAAATAATGAGCCACCTTCTTTGCAGCCATGTAGATCCCATAAATAAGCTTCTGATAATGGGGATACCTCTGCTTGGAAGGAGTCAGGACTTCAGAAACATAATATACTGGCCGCTGAACCTTGTACGCTTTGCCTTCTTCTTCGCATTCGACTGTCAGAACGGTGCTGACGACTTGATTTGTAGCCGCGATGTACAGAAGAAGGGGTTCTTTACTGAGCGGGGCAGTAAGAACCAGCTGGGTGGAAAGCAGGGCTTTGAGGTCGTCGAATGCGATTTGGGCTTCGTCTGTCCACTCGAAGGTATCTGACTTCTTCATGAGTCGGTACAGAGGTAACGCCTTCTCGCCGAGTCGAGCGATAAACCTGGTCAAAGCTGCTAGGCAACGTGTGAGCCTTTGAACATCATGTACTCTTACCGGCCGCTCCATTCGAACAATGGTCCCGATCTTTTCGGGGTTGACATCGATCCCTCGCTCGGAAACGAAGAAACCGAGTAACTTCCCGGTGGGAACGCCAAATGAACATTTGGCTGGGTTGAGCTTGATATCGTACCTACGTAGGTTGGCGAATGTTTCTGCCAAGTCAGTCAACAGGTCGGAACCTTTGCGTGACTTGACGACGATATCATCCATATATGCCTCCACATTTCGACCGATCTGGTCTAGGAGGCATTTTTGGATCATGCGCATAAAAGTTGCTCCTGCATTCTTCAAACCGAATGGCATAGTGATGTAACAAAAGCACCCGAATGGGGTGATGAAGGCTGTTTTTCATTCATCTTGACCATACAGACGGATCTGATGATAGCCCGAATAGGCATCATGGAAGGATAAGCGCTCGCAACCCGCAGTCGAATCAACAATTTGATCAATGCAGGCGAGCGGGAAGTGATCTTTCAGACAGACCTTATTGAGATGCTTGAAATTCATGCACATACGGAGAGACTTGTCCTTCTTGGGCACCATGACAACATTAGCGAGCCACTCAGAGTGGTGTACCTCGCGAATGAAGTTGGCTGCCAAAAGTTTAGCCACCTCCTCTCTGATTGCTTTCCTCTTGTGCGCGGAGGATCGACGCACGCGTTCTCGGACGGGCCGTGCAGCAGGATCCACATGCAGTCGGTGCTCAGCCAACTCCCTGGGTACACCTGGCATGTCAGCAGGCTTCCATGCAAAAATGTCCCAGTTCTCATGGAGGAATTGGTTCAGCTCGGCTTCCTATTTTGGATCAAGGGTGGTGGAGATATTTGTTGGGGCGGCGGTGTCATCCGTCGGGTGGATGCTGAGTTTCTTTGTGTCTCCTGCCGACTGGAATGCGAACTCGGAAGCTGGCTTCGTTGAACGCATCAGGTCAGCGGGGTCGGCGGTCTTCTTGTACTCATCCAGCTCGAGTATAGCCATTTGATGATGGCAATTCTCGACCCGTGCTGCAGACACTCCTCGGCCCGCTGCCGATTGCATGTGACAGTAATCACACCTTTGGGACCGGGCATCTTCAGCTTCAAATAGACGTAACATGGACGGGCCATGAAACGCGCATATGCCGGACGGCCCAGAATCGCATGGTATGCACTCTGGAAGTCAACCACCTCGAATGTCAGCTTCTCCTTGAGGAAGTTCTTGTCAGAGCCGAAGACGAAATCCAACGCAATCTGGCCAAGTGATTTGGCCTTTCTTCCTGGGACGACTCCGTGGAACTGCATACTGCTCTCGCTGAGTTTGGACATCGGAATGCCCATTCCCTTGAGAGTGTCGGTGTACATGATATTCAAGCCGCTGCCGCCGTCCATGAGGACTTTGCGCAGCCTAACTCCTTCCACCACCGGGTCGACGACCAGAGCCTGCCTCCCTGGGGTGGGTACATGTGCTGGGTGGTCTGACTGATCAAAGGTGATCGCAGTCTGTGACCACTTGAGGAACATGGGAGTGGATGGGGTTGCCATGTTTACCTCCCTGTTGACCAGCTTCAGTCGACTTTTGCTTTCCACATGAGCAAAAATCATCAACGTTGCATGGACTTGGGGGAACGGATCCTCCTTGTCCTCATCATCCTGCTCGGTGTCCTTCTCACTCGGCTGTCCTTCGCCGAATCCTTGGATCAGGAGGCGACACTGCCGAGTGGTATGCTTCGGCAATATGACATTGCCTTCTTCATCCGTCCTCGTGTGGATTGGACACGGTTGATCTAGGATGGAATTTCCTGATTGCCTCTTCTTGGGGGTGTATTGTTCTTTCCCCTTGCCTTTGAACTTGGCATTTGTAACGGATGCTGCCTCTGCCTGCGGAGTGGATTGAGCTTTCTGCTTCTGCTTCCGACTGTTGTTCCCATCTCCATCGGCGACTGACGTATGCTTGCCGCTACGTATGCGGTCCTCCTCTTTGCCATTTGCATAGCGCGCGGCTATCTCCATCGTCTTGCTCATGGAGATGTCACGTGTCCGACCGAACTTCAGGTACAGATCTATGTACCGCACGCCTGCCTTGAAGGCGCAGACTGCTTGGTTCTCTGTAACATTCTCCGCCGTGTGGTAGAGGGTCGTCCAGCGCTGGATGAAATCGCGCAAGGGCTCATTTTGCTTCTGGACACAATGCTGAAGCTCTACGAGACCAGCAGGGCGTTTGCACGTACCCTCGAAGGTTCCGATGAAGACTCGGGCCAAATCTGCCCAACTGTAGATGCTTGACGGAGCTAATTGGTTTAGCCAAGCTCGCGCCGAACCGTCGAGCATCAGTGGGAGATGTTTCATGGCGACATGGTCATCTCCGCCACCGATATGGACCGCCACTCTGTAGTCGTCCAACCAAGTTTCTGGTTTGGACTCTCCCGTGAATTTCCGATTCCCGTCGCCAATTGGAAGTTGGGAGGGATGTCAGCTGAGCGGATGGCCCGACTGAAGCACTCGGGGCCAGAAACAACGGTCCAGCTTCCACTCGGACGGTCTCTATCGTGACCATCACGGTGGGCTCGACTTCTGTCGACCTTCTTCTGGGCGATGTACCCTCTTGCATCAGGCCTTGGATCATGCGCGCCACCGCCCAAACGACGATCATCGTAATGCCGGGGCCCGTAAGGCCCACTCCGCGGAGGAGTACGCGATAGGCGACGATCTTCGGGATGAGACCAAATGGGAAGCGGATTCTGAATCGGGTCTCTGGAACGGCTGCCCCTCTGCGTCGCTGGTGAGAGTCGGGACTGAAAACCGACCGATGCGTGTTCGCTTGAACAGAACTGTTGTGGATCCTGTTGTGCGACTCGGAGAACGCCGAATTTTGTTGCTGCGCCGTATGCAACAAGGCACGGATCTGCTCGATTCCCCTACCAGCCTCTGAATCAGTCGGCTGGAGAGAATCGGCTATTCTGGCGTCTGCAACCAAGTTGAGGATGGGTGTGCGGAACACCTCGACGTTGCTCTGGCGAGTGCGTCGACTCAAAGAACGATGGTGCTGACGACGAGCGCCGGATGATTCTCCGAACTCACGCTCGTTCCGACCAGTCCCGAGGGGACTTTCGTGGGAATCGGCCATGAAAACTTCGGCTGCAGGCCCGCGACCCGTATACTCGGAAGGAAGTTTAGTCGGAACTGACTCCAAGAACTGACTCCACGCACTCCGAGCGGCGGGACCACAACCGATTCAAGCACCGCCATTTGAGAGGACGCGTTTTGTTGCGACTAGGGGTGTCGCACCCAACGCGGGAGCCGCGGACCATGGGATCGCTTGTTGTGGCGCGTGACGGGGGCGAAGATCGACACCGGGGTCGATGGCTGGAGAAGAAGAACAACGCAGGAACTGGCACGGAAGTGCATAGCCCCGCGACTGGGAAGCGCCTCGACGTCGAGGGGCGCATCCCGATGTTGGAATTATGCCCTAGAGGCAATAATAAATATAGTTATTATTATAATTCCTGTATCAAGATAATCGTTTATTATCCATGCTATAATTGTATTGAATGAACACTTATATACATGTGTAGATACATAGACAAAACATTGTCCCTAGCAAGCCTCTAGTTGGCTAGCCAGTTGATCAAAGATAGTCAGTGTATTCTGATTATAAACAAGGTGTTGTTGCTTGATAACTGGATCACGTCATTAGGAGAATCACGTGATGGACTAGACCCAAACTAATAGACGTAGCATGTTGATCGTGTCATTTTGTTGATACTGTTTTCTGCGTGTCAGGTATTTGTTCCTATGACCATGAGATCATATAACTCACTGACACCGGAGGAATACTTTGTGTGTATCAAACGTCGCAACGTAACTGGGTGACTATAAAGATGCTCTGCAGGTATCTCCGAAGGTGTTCGTTGAGTTAGTATGGATCGAGACTGGGATTTGTCACTCCGTGTGACGGAGAGGTATCTCGGGGCCCACTCGGTAATACAACATCACACACAAGCCTTGCAAGCAATGTGACTTAGTGTAAGTTGCGGGATCTTGTATTACGGAACGAGTAAAGAGACTTGCCGGTAAACGAGATTGAAATAGGTATGCGGATACTGACGATCGAATCTCGGGCAAGTAACATACCGAAGGACAAAGGGAATGACATACGGGATTATATGAATCCTTGGCACTGAGGTTCAAACGATAAGATCTTCGTAGAATATGTAGGATCCAATATGGGCATCCAGGTCCCGCTATTGGATATTGACCGAGGAGTCTCTCGGGTCATGTCTACATAGTTCTCGAACCCGCAGGGTCTGCACACTTAAGGTTCGACGTTGTTTTATGCGTATTTGAGTTATATGGTTGGTTACCGAATGTTTTCGGAGTCCCGGATGAGATCACGAACGTCGCGAGGGTTTCCGGAATGGTCCGGAAACGAAGATTGATATATAGGATGACCTAATTTGATTACCGGAAGGTTTTCGGAGTTACCGGGAATGTACCGGGAATGACGAATGGGTTCCGGGAGTTCACCGGGGGGCAACCCACCCTGGGGAAGCCCATAGGCCTTGGGGGTGGCGCACCAGCCCTTAGTGGGCTGGTGGGACAGCCCAAGAAGGCCCTATGCGCCATAGGAAGAAAATCAAAGAGAAAAAAAAGAGGAGGTGGGGAAAGGGGGAAGGACTCCTCCTTCCAAACCTAGTTGGACTCGGTTTGGAAGGGGAGGGTTGCCCCCATGGCTCGGCCGAAGCCCTTGAGGGTCCTTGGACCCCAAGGCAAGGCTCCCCCTCTTCCCCCTATATATACGGAGGTTTTAGGGTTGATTTGAGATGACTTTTCCACAGCAGCCCGACCACATACCTCCACGGTTTTTCCTCTAGATCGCGTTTCTGCGGAGCTCGGGCGAAGCCCTGCTGAGATAAGATCACCACCAACCTCCGGAGCGCCGTCACGCTGCCGGAGAACTCTTCTACCTCTCCGTCTCTCTTGCTAGATCAAGAAGCCCGAGATCATCGTCGAGCTGTATGTCTGTTGAACGCGGAGGTGCCGTCCGTTCGGCACTAGACCGTGGGACTGATCGCGGGACGGTTCGTGGGGCGGATCGAGGGACGTGAGGACGTTCCACTACATCAACCGCGTTCATTAACGCTTCTGCTGTACAGTCTACAAGGGTACGTAGATCACACATCCCCTCTCATAGATGGACATCACCATGATAGGTCTTCGTGCGCGTAGGAAATTTTTTGTTTCCCATGCGACGTTCCCCAACAGTGGCATCATGAGCTAGGTTCATGCGTAGATGTCTTCTCGAGTAGAACACAAAAGTTTTTGTGGGCGGTGATGTGCGTTTTGGTGCCCTCCTTAGTCTTTTCTTGATTCCGCAGTATTGTTGGATCGAAGCGGCTCGGACCGACATTACTCGTACGCTTACGAGAGACTGGTTTCATCGCTACGAGTAACTCCGTTGCTCAAAGATGACTGGCGGGTGTCAGTTTCTCCAACTTTAGTTGAATCGGATTTGACCGAGGAGGTCCTTGGATGAGGTTAAATAGCAACTCATATATCTCCGTTGTGGTGTTTGCGTAAGTAAGATGCGATCCTACTAGATACCCATGGTCACCACGTAAAACATGCAACAACAAAATTAGAGGACGTCTAACTTGTTTTTGCAGGGTATGCTTGTGATGTGATATGGCCAACGATGTGATGTGATATATTGGATGTATGAGATGATCATGTTGTAATAGATAATATCGACTTGCACGTCGATGGTACGGCAACCGGCAGGAGCCATAGGGTTGTCTTCATACTAATGTTTGTGCTTGCAGATGCGTCTACTATTTTGCTAGGATGTAGCTTTAGTAGTAATAGCATGAGTAGCACGACAATCCCGATGGTGACACGTTGATGGAGATCATGGTGTCGCGCTGGTGACAAGAAGATCGTGCCGGTGCTTTGGTGATGGAGATCAAGGAGCACGAGATGATGGCCATATCATGTCACTTATGAATTGCATGTGATGTTAATCCTTTTATGCACCTTATTTTGCTTAGAACGACAGTAGCATTATGAGGTGATCTCTCACTAAAATTTCAAGATAAAATTGTGTTCTCCCCGACTGTGCACCGTTGCTACAGTTCGTCGTTTCGAGACACCACGTGATGATCGGGTGTGATAGACTCAACGTTCACATACAACGGGTGCAAAAAAGTTGCACACGCGGAACACTCGGGTTAAGCTTGACGAGCCTAGCATGTGCAGACATGGCCTCAAAACACATGAGACCGAAAGGTCGATCATGAATCATATAGATGATATGATTAGCATAGGGATGCTTACCACTGAAACTATACTCAACTCACGTGATGATCGGACTTGAGCTAGTGTAAGTGGATCATGAACCACTCAAATAACTAGAGAGATGTACTTTTTGAGTGGGAGTTTAGCGAGTAATTTGATTAAGTTAAACTCTAATTATCTTGAACATAGTCTAAGTCCACTTTGAATATATTTGTATTGTAGATCATGGCTCACGCGACAGTCACCCTGAATTTTAATACGTTCCTAGAGAAAGCTAAGTGGAAAGATGATGGAAGCAACTTTGTAGACTGGGCTCGTAATCTTAAGCTAATCTTACAAGCTGGGAAGAAGGATTATGTCCTTAATTCTGCGCTAGGAGATGAACCACCCGCTACGGCTGACCAGGATGTTAAGAACGCTTGGTTAGCACATAAGGAGGACTACTCAGTAGTTCAATGTGCAGTCTTGTATGGCGTAGAACCGGGACTTCAACGTCGCTTTGAGCATCATGGAGCATTTGAGATGTTCCAGGAGATGAATTTTATCTTTCAGAAGAAAGCCCGGATCGAGAGGTATGAGACCTCCGATAAATTCTATGCTTGCAAGATGGAGGAGAACTCGTCTGTCAGTGAACATGTGCTCAAAATGTCTGGTACTCAAACCGTCTAGCTGAGCTGGGGATTGAACTCCCGCAAGAGGCTATCACTGACAGAATCCTTCAATCACTGCCACCAAGCTATAAAGGCTTTGTGTTGAACTACAACATGCAAGGGATGAACAAGTCACCCGACGAGTTGTTTGCGATGTTGAAAGTCACAGAGTCTGAACTCCGTAAAGAACATCAAGTGTTGATGGTGAATAAGACCACTAGTTTCAAGAGAAACGGCAAAAGCAAGAAGGGTAAATCAAAGAAGAGCGACAAGCCTGTTGCCAATCCGACGAAGACACCCAAAGCTGTACCTAAGCCTGAAACAGAGTGTTACTATTGCAAGGGTATGGGTCACTGGAAGCACAATTGCCCCAAGTATCTGGCTGATAGGAAGGCGGCCAAAGAAAAATCAGGTATATTTGATATACATGTTATTGATGTGTACTTAACCGACTCTCATAGTAGTGCCTGGGTATTCGATACCGGTTCTGTTGCTCATATTTTCAACTCGAAACAGGAACTGCGGAATAGACGAAGGCTAGCGAAAGATGAAGTGACGATGCGCGTAGGAAATGGTTCCAAGGTTGATGCAATCGCCGTCGGCACAGTTTCACTTCAGTTACCATCAAGATTAGTTATGAACTTGAATCATTGTTATTTAGTGCCTTCTTTGAGCATGAACATTATATCTGGATCTTGTTTATTGCGAGACGGTTACTCTTTTAAGTAAAAGATTAATGGTTGTTCTATTTCTACGAGTAACATCTTTTATGGTCATGCACCCAATGTGAGAGGATTGTTCATATTGAATCTTGATAGTGATACACACATACATAACATTGAGACCAAAAGAGTTAGAGTTAACAATGATAGCGCCATATTTTTGTGGCACTACCGCTTAGGTCATATTGGTGTAAAGCGCATGAATAAACTCCATGCCGATGGACTTTTGGAGTCACTTGACTTTGATTCACTTGACACGTGCGAACCATGCCTCATGGGCAAGATGACTAAAACTCCGTTCTCCGGAACAATGGAGCGTGCAAATGACTTGTTGGAAATCATACATACCGATGTGTGTGGTCCAATGAGCGTAGAGGCAAGTGGCGGATATCGTTATTTTCTCACCTTAACTGACGATTTGAGTAGATATGGTTATGTCTACTTAATGAAGCACAAGTATGAAACATTTTAAAAGTTCAAGCAATTTCAGAGTGAAGTTGAAAATCATCGTAACAAGAAGATCAAGTTCCTACGGTCTGATCGTGGGGGTGAATATCTGAGTTTTGAGTTTGGTGCTCACTTAAGACAATGTGGAATTGTTTGACAGTTGACACCGCCTGGAACACCACAGCGTAATGGTGTGTCCGAACATCGTAATCGTACTTTACTAGAGATGGTGCGATCTATGATGTCTCTTACCGAATTGCCGTTATCGTTTTGGGGTTATGCATTAGAAACAGTTGCATTCACTTTAAATAGGGCACCATCAAAATCCGTTGAGACGACACCATACGAACTGTGGTATGGCAAAAGGCCAAAGTTGTCGTTTCTTAAAGTTTGGGGATGTGATGCTTATGTCAAAAAACTTCAGCCTGAAAAGCTGGAACCCAAAGCGGAAAAGTGCATCTTCATAGGTTACCCAAAAGAGACAGTTGGGTACAACTTGTATCTCAAATCCGAGAGCAAAGTGTTTGTTGCTAAAAACGGAGCTTTTCTCGAGAAGGAGTTTCTCTCGAGAGAATTGAGTGGGAGGAAGATAGAACTTGATGAGGTTGTCGAACCTCTCATCCCTCTAGATGGTGGCGCAGGGCAAGGGGAAACCTCTGTCGTTGCGACGCCGGTTGAGGAGGAAGTTAATGATGATGATCATGAAACTCTGGTTCAAGTTTCTGTCGAACCACGCAGGTCGACGAGACCACGTGCTGCTCCAGAGTGGTACGGTAGTCCCGTCTTGTCAATCATGTTGTTAGACAACAATGAACCTACAAATTATGAAGAAGCAATGGTGGGCCCAGATTCCAACAAATGGCTAGAAGCCATGAAGTCCGAGATAGGATCCATGTATGAGAGCAAAGTGTGCACTTCGGAAGTACTACCTGAGGGCCACAAGGCTATTCAGAACAAATGGATATTTAAGAGGAAGACGGACGCTGACGGCAATGTGACCGTTTATAAAGCTCGACTTGTGGAAAAGGGTTTTTCACAAGTTCAAGGAGTTGACTATGATGAGACATTCTCACCCGTAGCGATGCTTAAGTCCGTCATAATCATGTTAGCAATAGCTGCATTTTTCGATTATGAAATCTGGTAGATGGATGTCAAAATGGCGTTCCTCAACGGTTTCCTTAAGGAAGAGTTGTATATGATGCAACCCGAAGGTTTTGTCGATCCTAAGAATGCTAACAAGGTGTGCAAGCTCCAGCGATCCATTTATGGACTGGTGCAAGCATCTCGGAGTTGGAACAAACGCTTTGATGAGGTGATCAAAGCATTTGGGTTTATACAAGTGGTTGGAGAATCTCGTATTTACAAGAAAGTGAGTGGGAGCTCTGTGGCGTTTCTAATATTATATGTGGATGACATATTGCTGATTGGAAACAACGTAGAGTTTTTGGAGAGCATAAAGGATTACTTGAATAAAAGTTTCTCTATGAAGGACCTAGGAGAAGCTGCTTACATTCTAGGCATTAAGATCTAGAGGGATAGATCAAAACGCGTGATAGGACTTTCACAAAGCACATACCTTGATAAAGTTTTGAAGAGGTTCAAAATGGAACAGTCCAAGAAAGGGTTCTTGCCAATTTTACAAGGTACGAGATTGAGTAAGACTCAGTGCCCAGCAACAGATGAGGATAGAGAGCATATGAGTACCGTACCCTATGCTTCAGCCATAGGTTCTATCATGTATGCAATGCTGTGCACTAGACCGGACGTTAGCCTGGCCATAAGTATGGCAGGTAGGTTCCAGAGTAATCCAGGAGTGGATCACTGGACGGCGGTCAAGAATATCCTGAAGTACCTGAAAAGGACTAAGGAGATGTTTCTCGTGTATGGAGGTGATGAAGAGCTCGCCGTAAAAGGTTACGTCGATGCAAGCTACGACACAGATCCGAACGACTCTAAGTCGCAGACCGGATACGTATTTATTCTTAATGGGGGTGCGGTAAGCTGGTGCAGTTCCAAGCAAAGCGTCGTAGCAGATTCTACATGTGAAGCGGAGTACATGGCTGCCTCGGAGGCGGCTAAGGAGGGTGTCTGGATGAAGCAGTTCATGACAGATCTTGGAGTGGTGCCAAGTGCACTGAATCCAATAACCTTGTTCTGTGACAACACGGGTGCCATTGCCTTAGCAAAGGAACCACGGTTTCACAAGAAGTCCAGACACATCAAACGATGCTTCAACCTCATCCGCGACTACGTCGAAGGGGAGAACGTAAATATATGCAAAGTGCACATGGATCTGAATGTAGCAGACCCACTGACTAAACTTCTTCCACGGGCAAAGCATGATCAACACCAGAACTGTATGGGTGTTAGATTTATTACAATGTAATTCGCATGATGATGTGAGGGCTAGATTATTGACTCTAGTGCAAGTGGGAGACTGTTGGAATTATGCCCTAGAGGCAATAATAAATACAGTTATTATTATAATTCCTGTATCAAGATAATCGTTTATTATCCATGCTATAATTGTATTGAATGAAGACTTATATACATGTGTGGATACATAGACAAAACACTGTCCCTAGCAAGCCTCTAGTTGGCTAGCCAGTTGATCAAAGATAGTCAGTGTCTTCTGATTATAAACAAGGTGTTGTTGCTTGATAACTGGATCACGTCATTAGGAGAATCACGTGATGGACTAGACCCAAACTAATAAACTTAGCATGTTGATCGTGTCATTTTGTTGCTACTATTTTCTGCGTGTCAAGTATTTGTTCCTATGACCATGAGATCATATAACTCACTGACACCGGAGGAATACTTTGTGTGTATCAAATGTTGCAACGTAACTGGGTGACTATAAACATGCTCTACAGGTATCTCCGAAGGTGTTCGTTGAGTTAGTATGGATCGAGACTGGCATTTGTCACTCCGTGTGACGGAGAGGTATCTCGGGGCCCACTCGATAATACAACATCACACACAAGCCTTGCAAGCAATGTGACTTAGTGTAAGTTGCGAGATCTTGTATTACGGAATGAGTAAAGAGACTTGCCGGTAAAGGAGATTGAAATAGGTATGCGGATACTGACGATCTAATCTCGGGCAAGTAACATATCGAAGGACAAAGGGAATGACATACGGGATTATATGAATCCTTGGCACTTAGGTTCAAACGATAAGATTTTCGTAGAATATGTAGGATCCAATATGGGCATCAAGGTCCCGCTATTGGATATTGACCGAGGAGTCTCTCGGGGTCTGGAAACGAAGATTGACATATAGGATGACCTCATTTGATTACCGGAAGGTTTTTGGAGTTACCGGGAATGTACCGGGAATGACGAATGGGTTCCGGGAGTTCACCGGGGGGGCAACCCACCCCAGGGAAGCCCATAGGCCTTGGGGGTGGTGCACCAGCCCATAGTGGGCTGGTGGGACAGCCCAAGAAGGCCCTATGCGCCATAGGAAGAAAATCAAAGAGAAAAAAAAGAGGAGGTGGGAAAAGGGGGAAGGACTCCTCCTTCCAAACCTAGTTGGACTCGGTTTGGAAGGGGAGGGTTGCCCCCCTTGGCTCGGCCGAAGCCCTTGAGGGTCCTTGGACCCCCAAGGCAAGGCTCCCCCTCTTCCCCCTATATATACGGAGGTTTTAGGGCTGATTTGAGACGACTTTTCCACGGCAGCCCGACCACATACCTCCACGGTTTTTCCTCTAGATCGTGTTTTTGCGGAGCTCGGGCGGAGCCCTGCTGAGATACGATCACCACCAACTTCCGAAGCATCGTCACACTGCTGGAGAACTCTTCTACCTCTCCGTCTCTCTTGCTGGATCAAGAAGCCCGAGATCATCGTCGAGCTGTACGTGTGCTAAACGCGGAGGTGCCGTCCATTCGGCACTAGATCGTGGGACTGATCGCGGGACAGTTCGCGGGGCGGATCGAGGGACGTGAGGACGTTCCACAACATCAACCGCGTTCACTAACGCTTCTGCTATACGGTCTACAAGGGTACGTAGATCACACATCCCCTCTCGTAGATGGACATCACCATGATAGGTCTTCGTGCGCGTAGGAAAATTTTTGTTTCCCATGCGACGTTCCCCAACACCCGAAGCCATGCCGAATCGTCGGCGATGAAGGAGAGGGTACCGAAGAGGATCTCATGACCCATGCACAGATCTCCGCCGGACGACATGACGAAAAGATGAAATCGCAAACTCGTCGAAAGTCGCTTAGACGCGTGCCCCACGGTGGGCGCCAACTGTCGTGGGTATAAGCCTGACAGTAGAAGTATGGGGTACGAAAGTATATAGGCAGAGCCTTAGCTACGGCGAGGATGTATGAGTTCAGGCCCCTCTACGGTGGAGGTAAAATCCCTACGTCTCAGTGCTCTTGGGAGCTTTGTGTCGAGTTGATTATAGGATTACAACAAGTGCCAACCCCCGTACCAGTGGTGAAGGGCGGCTTATATAGAGTGCGCTGCCCTTCATAATGGCCCGGTGGACAGGGGTGGAATAGTGGCGAGTAAATGCTTACGTTACATGTAACGTAAGCTTTAAATGCTAATAATGGTGTATGAAAACGTATGACCGTTTCCCTCCTGGGAGGTTACGACGTACAGAGTGGATTCCAGTCGGTACGTTAGATATACTCCGAGTGGATCGTCGCTGACTGGATGATGGGGGCATCCTTAGTTCAGTCGGAACTGTCTAAGGGCCTTGTCTTCTATGAAGGGTAGTCCTTGGGTAGGACCTATAGGGCAGACCTATGACCCTACCCTTTGACTATAACCCCATCACTCAATTTGTTGGGATCCGATGGATTATGAGATTACGTTCAGATTGTTATGAGTTATATATTTGATTATCCTTTTATTATGTTCCTTAGTGATTCATGCATGTTCTCCGTTGCTATTTATTGCTTTGGCCGAGTAGTAGATTGCAACTCCAAGAGGGAGCGTTATGCATGATTGTGGGTTCATGCCCCTCGATGTCTAGCTTGAGTGACAGAAACATGAGACTAGGGGATGTGCTGTTGCCATCAGGGAGAAAACAACGGTGCTTGTGACCATGGTTGCAAGGATTGTTTACCTTACACATAGTTCGTTACTGCAGTTGTCCGTTGCTTTGAGTTTACACTTTGGGTGGGGTCGTAAATTAATACCGGTGAGATATTCGGGATAGATATCTCAAGGTGGATTATTAGTAAGTAGATGCTGATGAATAAACGGTCTACTTGTCTTGGCATACTGCCCATTACTATTGAATCTCTAACTTTCAAGTAGCATAATTAGCATTGCGGTGCGTTTATAATTCTGTCAATTGCCCAACTGTGATTTGTTTACCCAAGCATAGTTGTTTATCATCTTTTGGGAGAGAGACATCACTAGTGAACATCATGTGACTCATGTCCATATCACCACCATTGCTTACACCTCCACCATTTACTGCTTTCATCTACTTTTCCGTTGCAATCACTATCACTATTACCGCTTGTGTTTTGATCCTTTGCAAACTACAAGGCCGGAGAGATTGACAACCTCTATATACTCGTTGGGAGCAAAGTTATTTGTTGTGTGTGCATGTCCACGTCTTCTGCTAGTGCTAAAGCAGCGGACACCTACTTGTTGATCCTTGGAGTCCTCCTGGTTCGATAAACCTTACACTCTCTGTGTAAGGGAAACTTGAGGCTGACTACATGTACACCTTCCACTTGGGGTAACCAACGAGGGGCGATAAGTATATTCATCAACTCGCTATTAGTGCGCTCGGCACAACTCCAAGATCTATCATGAACGGTTTCATCCAGACACCCTCCTTAGCCACCTCTGAGGCTGCTATGTACTCCGCTTAGCATGTAGAAGTAGCTACGACGCTTTGCTTGGAACAGCACCAGCTTACCGCGCCCCCATTAAGAATAAATACATATCCGGTTTGGGACTTAGAGTCATCCAGATCAGTGTTGAAGCTCGCATCGACATAACCCTTTACGACGAGCTCTTCGTCACCTCCGTAAACGAGAAACATTTCCTTAGTCCTTTTTCACGTACTTCACAATATTCTTGACCGCTGTCGAGTGCTCCATTCCTGGATCACTTTGAAACCTCCATGCCGTACTTAAGGCAAGGCTAACATCCGGTCTTGTGCACAACATTGCATACATGATAGACCCTATGCCTTAAGCATAGGGGACGACACTCATTGTTTCTCTATCTTCTGTAGTCACTCGGCATTGAGTCTTACTCAACTTTATACCTTGTAACGCACGCAAGAACCCCTTCTTGGATTGTTCCATTTTCAACTTCTTCAAAACCTTATCAAGGTATGTGCTTTGTGGAAGTCCTATTAAGCGCTTTGATCTATCTCTATAGATCTTGATGCCTAATATGTAAGCAGCTTCAACCAGGTCCTTCAATGAAAAACTCGTATTCTAGTAATCCTTCGTGCTTCCCAAAAAGTCTATATTGTTTCCAATCAGCAATATGTCATCCACATATAATATTAGAAATGCTATAGAGCTCCCACTCACTTTCTTGTAAATGCAAGCTTCTCCGAAAACTTGTATAAACCTAAACGCTTTGATCACCTCATCAAAACGCTGATTCCAACTCCAAGAGGCTTGCACTAGTCCATAAATGGATCGATGCAGCTTGCATACTTTGTTAGCATTCTCTGGATCAACAAAACCTTTGGGTTGCATCATATACAACTCTTCCTTAAGAAAACCGTTAAGGAACACCGTTTTGACATCCATCTGCCAGTTTTGATAAACGAAAAATGCAACTATTGCTAACATGATTCGGACGGACTTAAGCATCACTACGGGTGAGAATGTATAATTGTAGTCAACTCCTTGAACTTGTGAAAAACCCTTTGCCACAAGTCGAGCTTTATAAACAGTCACATTACCGTCCGCGTCCGTCTTCTTCTTAAAGATCAATTTGTTCTGCTCGGCTAATACTTTCAGCCTTCAGGTAATACTTCCAAAGTCCATACTTTGTTTTCATAGATAGATCCTATCTCGGATTTCATGGCTTTTAACCATATATTAGAATCAGGGCCCATGATTGCTTCTCCATAATTCACAGGCTCATTGTTGTCTAACAACATGATTGACAAGACAGGATTCCCGTACCACTCAAGAGTAGTACGTGCTCTTGTCGACCTACGAGATTCGACAACAACTTGATACGAAGCTTCAGGATCACCATCATTAGCTTACTCTTAAACTAGTGTTGCTTCGACATAAATTTCTTTCTGCCCTGCGCCACCATCTTGTTGAAGTAGAGGTTCTACAAGCTCATCAAGTTCTATCTTCCTCCCACTCAATTCTTTCGAGAGAAACTCTTTCTCAAGAAAAACTCCGTTCTTAGCAACAAACACTTTGCCCTTGGATCTAAGATAGAAGGTATACCCAACTGTCCGCTTTGGGTTTCATCTTTTCAGGCTGAAACTTTTTGACATAAGCATCACATCCCCAAACTTTAAGAAACAACAACTTTGGCTTCTTGCCATACCATAGCTCATATGGTGTCGTCTCAACGGATTTTGACGGTGCCCTATTTAAAGTGAATGCAATTGTATCCAATGCATAGCCCCAAAATGATAACGAAAAATTGGTAAGAGACATCATAAAACGCATCATATCTAATAAACTACGATTACACCGTTCTGACGCACCATTGCGCTGTGGTGTTCCAGGCAGTGTCAACTGTGAAACAATTCCACATTGTCTTAAGTGAGCACCAAACTCGTAACTCCGATATTCACCTCCTCGATCAGATCGTAGGAATTTGATCTTCTTGTTACGATGATTTTCAACTTCACTCTGAAATATCTTGAACTTTTCAAACGTTTCAGACTTGTGCTTCATCGAGTAAATATAACCATACCTACTCAAATCATTAGTGAAGGTGAGAAAATAACAATATCCACTGCGCGCCTCTATGCTCATTGGTCCGCACACATCAATATGTATGATCTCCAGCAAGTCACTTGCACGCTGCATTGTTCCGGAGAATGGAGTCTTAGTCATCTTGTCCATGAGACATGGTTCGCATGTGTCAAGTGATTCAACGTCAAGTGACTCCAAAAGTCCATCGTCATGGAGTTTCTTCATGTGTTTTACACCAATATTACCAAAGCGGCAGTGCCACAGGGAAGTGGCGCTATCATTATTAAGTCTACATCTTTTGGTATCAATGTTATGGACATGAGTGTCATCACTATCGAGATTCAATATGAATAAACCCCTCACATTGGGTGCATGACCATAAAAGATATTACTCATATAAATAGAACAACCATTATTCTCTAACTTAAATGAGTAACCGTCTCGCAATAAACAAGATCCAGATATAATGTTCATGCTCAACGAAGACACTAAATAACAATTATTTAAGTTCATCACTAATCCCGATGGAAACTGAAGTGAGATTGTGCCGACAGCGATCGCATCAAACTTGGAACCATTTCCCACGCATATCATCACTTCATTCTTCGCCATCCTTCATTTATTCCACAATTCCTGTTTTGAGTTGCAAATGTGAGCAACAGAACCGGTATCAAATACCCACGCACTACTACGAGAGTTGGTGAGGCACACAACAATAACATGTATATCAAATAGACCTTGTTTGGCGTTGGCCTCTTTCTTATCGGCAAATACTTGAGGCAGTTCCGCTGCTAGTGACCAATCCCTTTGCATTGGTAGCACTCAGTTTATGGCTTGGGTCCAGACTTGGGTTTCTTCGTACATGGGGCAACATCTTTGCCACTCTTTTTGGAGTTACCCTTCTTACCCTTGCCGTTTTTGTTGAAACTAGTGGTCTTATTGACCATCAACCCTTGATGCTCCTTCTGGATTTCCAACTTTGCAACTTTCAGCATCGCAAACGGATCGACGAGTGACTTATTCATCCCTTGCATGTTATAGTTCAACATAAAGCCTTTGTCGCTTGGTGGGAGTGACTGAAGAACTCTATCAGTGATAGCCTCTGGTGGGAGAGCAATTCCCAGCTCAGCCAAACGGTTAGAGTACCCAGACATTCTGAGCACATGTTCACTGACAGACACATTCTCCTCCATTTTGCAAGCATATAACTTATTACAGGTCTCATACCTCTCGATCCAGGCATTCTTCTCAAAGATAAACTTCAACTCTTGGAACATCTCATATGCTCCAGGAATTTCAAAACGTCTTTGAAGTCCTGGTTCTAAGCCATACAAACTGCACACTAAACTAACGAGTGGTCAACCTTGCGCATCTGCCATACGTTCATAACTCCGTGCAACACAGCTTGGGGTGGTTCATCACCTAGTGGTTCATCAAGGACATATGACTTTTGGGAAGCCTGAAGGATAAGCCTCAGATTACGGGCCCAGTCAACAAAGTTGCTTCCATCATCTTTCAACTTAGCTTTCTCTAGGAATGCATTAAAATTTAGGGTTGCTACTGCGCGAGCCATTGATATACAACATAAAATTTTGCAAAGATTACTTACACTATGTTCAAGATATTTGAGTTTAGCTAGTCATATTACTAATAAACTCCCACTCAAATTGACATCCCTCTAGTCACTCGAGTGTAGCATGATCCAATTTCACTATCTCAAGTCCGATCATCATGTGAGCTGAGTATAGTTTCAATGGTGAACATCTCCATGCTGATCATATCAACTATATGATTCATGCTCGACCTCTCGGTCTCTCGTGTTTTGAGGCCATGTCTGTACATGATAGGCTCGTCAAGTTTAACCCGAGTGTTCTGCGTGTGCAACTGTTTTGCACCCGTTCTATGTGAAAGTTGAGTCTATCACACCCGATCATCACATGGTGTCTCGAAACAACAAAATGTCGCAATGGTGCATAGTCGGGGAGAACACATTTTTATCTTGAAATTTTAATGAGGGATCAAGTTATAATGCTACCGCCGACCTAAGCAGAATAAGGTGCATAAAAGGATTAACATCACATGCAATGTTGGAAATATGCCCTAGAGGCAATAATAAATTAGTTATTATTATATTTCTTAGTTCATGATAATCGTTTATTATCTATGCTATAATTGTATTGATTGGAAACACAGTGCATGTGTGGATACATAGACAAAACACTGTCCCTGGCAAGCCTCTAGTTGACTAGCTCGTTGATCAAAGATGGTCAAGGTTTCCTGACCATAGGCAAGTGTTGTCACTTGATAACGGGATCACATCATTAGGAGAATCATGTGATGGACTAGACCCAAACTAATAGACGTAGCATGTTGATCGTGTCATTTTGTTGCTACTGTTTTCTACGTGTCAAGTATTTGTTCCTATGACCATGAGATCATATAACTCACTGACACCGGAGGAATGCTTTGTGTGTATCAAACGTCACAACGTAACTGGGTGACTATAAAGATGCTCTACACGTATCTCCGAAGGTGTTCGTTGAGTTAGTATGGATCGAGACTGGGATTTGTCACTCCGTGTGACGGAGAGGTATCTCGGGGCCCACTCGGTAATACAACATCACACACAAGCCTTGCAAGCAATGTGACTTAGTGTAAGTTGCGGGATCTTGTATTACGGAACGAGTAAAGAGACTTGCCGGTAAACGAGATTGAAATAGGTATGCGGATACTGACGATCGAATCTCGGGCAAGTAACATACCGAAGGACAAAGGGAATGACATACGGGATTATATGAATCCTTGGCACTGAGGTTCAAACGATAAGATCTTCGTAGAATATGTAGATCCAATATGGGCATCTAGGTCCCGCTATTGGATATTGACCGAGGAGTCTCTCCGGTCATGTCTACATAGTTCTCGAACCCGCAGGGTCTGCACACTTAAGGTTCGACGTTGTTTTATGCGTATTTGAGTTATATGGTTGGTTACCGAATGTTGTTCGGAGTCCCGGATGAGATCACGGATGTCACGAGGGTTTCCGGAATGGTCCAGAAACGAAGATTGATATATAAGATGACCTCATTTGATTACCGGAAGGTTTTCGGAGTTACCGGGAATGTACCAGGAATGACGAATGGGTTCCGGATGTTCACCGGGGGGGCAACCCACCTCGGGGAAGCCCATAGGCCTTGGGGGTGGCGCACCAGCCCTTAGTGGGCTGGTGGGACAGCCCGAGAAGGCCCTATGTGCCATAGGAAAAAATCAAAGAGAAACAAAAGGAGGAGGTGGCAAAAGGGGGAAGGACTCCTCCTTCCAAACCTAGTTGGACTCGGTTTGGAAGGGGAGGGTTGCCCCCCTTGGCTCAGCCGAAGTCCTTGGGGGTCCTTGGACCCCAAGGCAAGGCTCCCCCTCTTCCCCATATATATACGGAGGTTTTAGGGCTGATTTGACACAACTTTGCCACGGCAGCCCGACCACATATCTCCACGGTTTTACCTCTAGATCGCGTTTCTGCGGAGCTCGGGCGGAGCCCTGCTGAGATTAGATCACCACCAACCTCCGGAGCGCCGTCACGCTGCCGGAGAACTCATCTACCTCTCCGTCTCTCTTGCTGGATCAAGAAGGCCGAGATCATCGTCGAGCTGTACGTGTGCTGAACGCGGAGGTGCCGTCCGTTCGGCACTAGATCGTGGGACTGATCGCGGGACGGTTCGAGGGGCGGATCGAGGGACGTGAGGACGTTCCACTACATCAACCGCGTTCACTAACGCTTCTGCTGTACGGTCTACAAGGGTACGTAGATCGAATATCCCCTCTCGTAGATGGACATCACAATGATAGGTCTTCGTGCGCGTAGGAAATTTTTCGTTTCCCGTGCGACGTTCTCCAACAGTGGCATCATGAGCTAGGTTCATGCCTAGATGTCCTCTCGAGTAGAACACAAAAGTTTTTGTGGGCGGTGATGTGCGTTTTTCTGCCCTCCTTAGTCTTTTCTTGATTCCGCAGTATTGTTGGATTGAAGCGGCTTGGACCGACATTACTCGTACGCTTACGAGGGACTGGTTTCATCGCTATGAGTAACCCCGTTGCTCAAAGATGACTGGCAAGTGTCGGTTTCTCCAACTTTAGTTGAATCGGAGTTGAACGAGGAGGTCCTTGGATGAGGTTAAATAGCAACTCATATATCTCCGTTGTGGTGTTTGCGTAAGTAAGATGCGATCCTACTAGATACCCATGGTCACCACATAAAACATGCAACAACAAAATTAGAGGACATCTAACTTGTTTTTGCAGGGTATGCTTGTGATATGATATGGCCAACGATGTGATGTGATATATTGGATGTATGAGATGATCATGTTGTAATAGATAATATTGACTTGCACGTCGATGGTACGGCAACCGGCAGGAGCCATAGGGTTGTCTCTATACTAACGTTTGTGCTTGCAGATGCGTTTACTATTTTGCTAGGATGTAGCTTTAGTAGTAATAGCATGAGTAGCATGACAACCCTGATGGCGACACGTTGATGGAGATCATGGTGTGGCGCCGGTGACAAGAAGATCGTGCCGGTGCTTTGTTGATGGAGATCAAGGAGCACGTGATGATGGCCATATCATGTCACTTATGAATTGCATGTGATGTCAATCCTTTTATGCACCTTATTTTTCTTAGAACGACGGTAGCATTATGAGGTGATCTCCCACTAAAATTTCAAGAAGAAATTGTGTTCTCCCCGACTGTGCACCATTGCAACAGTTCTTCGTTTCGAGACACCACGTGATGATCGGGTGTGATAGACTCAACGTTCAAATACAGCGGGTGCAAAACAGTTGCACACACGGAACACTCGGGTTAAGCTTGACGAGCCTAGCATGTGCAGACATGGCCTCGGAACACATGAGACCGAAAGGTCGAGCATGAATCGTATAGTTCATATGATTAGCATAGAGATGCTTACCACTGAAACTATTCTCGACTCACGTGATGATCGGACTTGAGATAGTGGATTTGGATCATGTACCACTCAAATGACTAGAGAGATGTACTTTTTGAGTGGGAGTTCTTAAGTAATATGATTAATTGAACTAATTGTCATGAACATAGTCTAATCGTCTTTGCGAATTACGATGTAGCTTGCGCTATAGCTCTACTGTTTTTATATGTTCCTAGAGAAAATTTAGTTGAAAGTTGATAGTAGCAAACTTTGCAGAGGATTGTCCTCGTTGCTGCGCAGAAGGCTTATGTCCTTAATGCACCACTCGGTGTGCTGCACCTCGAGCATCGTCTGTGGATGATGTGAACATCCGACATACACGTTTCTGATGACTACACGATAGTTCAGTGCAAAATACTTAATGGCTTAGAAGCAAGGCGCCGAAGACATTTTGAAACGTCACGGAACATAAGTGATGTTCTAAAGAGATGAAATTGTGATTTCATGCTCGTGCCCTTGTTAAGAGGTACGAGACCTCCGACAAGATTCTTTGTCCACAAAGTAAAGGAGAAAAGCTCAATCATTGAGCGTGTGCTCAGATTGTCTGAGTATGACAATCGCTTGAATCAAGTGGGGGATAATCTTCCAGATGAGATAGTGATAGTTCTCCAAAGTCACTGCCACCAAGCTGCGAGAGCTTCGTGATGAATTATAACATATCAAGGATAGATACAATGATCTTTGAGTGATTCGCGATGTTTGACACTGCGAAAGTAGAAATCAAGAAGGAGCGTCAATAGTTGATGGTTAGTAAAACCACTAAGTTTCGAGAAAGGCAAGGGCTAGAAGGGATACTTCGTGAAACGGCAAAACAGTTGATGCACTAATGAAGAGACCCAAGATTAAACCCAAACCTAAGACTAAGTGCTTCTGTAATGAGGGGAACAGTCAGTGAGGCGGAGCAACTCTAGATACTTGGTAGATAAGTAGGCTGGCAAAAGGCAAAAGAAGTATCTTTGATATACATGATGTTGATGTGTACTTTACTAGTACTCCTAGTAGCACGAGGGTATTGGATATCGGTTTGGTTGCTAAGTGATTAGTAACACGAAATGATAGCTACGGCATAAACGGAGACTAGCTAAAGGCGAGGTGACGATACGTGTTGGAAGTGTTTCCAAGATTGATATGATCAAAACGTCGCACGCTCCCTCTACCATCGGGATTGGTGTTAAACATAAATAATTGTTATTTGGTGCTTGCGTTAAGTATGAACATGATTAGATCGTGTTTATTGCAATACGATTATTCATTTAAAGAGAATAATGGTTACTCTATTTGCTTGAATAATCACCTTCAATGGTTTATTGAATCTCAATCGTAGTGTTACACATGTTCATGATATTGGTGCCAAAAGACATGAGGTAATGATGATAGTACCACTTACTTGTGGCACTGCCGCTTGAGTCATGTTGGTATAAATTGCATGAAGAGGCTCCATGCTGATAGATCTTTGTACTCACTTGATTTTGAATCACTAGTGACATGCAAATCATACCACATGAGCAAGGCCTTGTTTTTCATTGAGATGAAACAAGATAGTAACTTGTTGGAAGTGATACATTTTGATGTATGCAGTCCAATGGGTGTTGAGGCACGCAGTGGATATCATTATGTTCTTACTTCAATGAAGATTTGAGCAGATACAAGAGTATTTGCTTAATGAATCACAAGTCTGAAATATTGAAAAGTTCAATTCTGTTTCAGAGTGAAGTTCGTCGTAACAAAAGGATAAACTGTCTACGATATGATCATAGAAATGAATATCTGAGTTACGAGTTTTGGTACGCAGTTAAGACAATGTGGAAATTGTTTCACAGTTCATGCCACCTGGAACATCATAGTGTGATGATGTGTGTGAACGTCATAGCCACGCACTATTTGGTATGGTGCATGCTATGATGTCTCTTATCGAAATACCACTATCGTTTATGGGTTATGCATTAGAGACAACCGCATTCACTTTAAAATAGGGCACCGCGTATTTCCGTTGAGATGACACCTTATAGATTGAGGTTTAGATAAATCTAAACTGTCGTTTCTTGAAAGTTTGGGGCTTCGACACTTATGTGAAAAAGTTTTAGTCTGATAAGCTCGAACCCAAAGCGGATAAATGCATCTTCATAGGATATCCAAAACAGTTGGGTACATCTCCTATCTCAGATCCGAAAGCAAAGTGTTTGTTTCTAGAAACGGATCCTTTCTCGAGGAAAGGTTTCTCTCGAAAGAAATGAGTGGGAGGGTGGTAGAACTTGATGAGGTTATTGAACCATCGCTTCGACCAGTGTGGAGTAGGGCGCAGGAAGTTGTTCCTGTGGCGCCTACACCAATTGAAGTGAAAGCTGATGATGGTGATCATCAAGCATCGGATCAAGTTACTACAAACCTCGTAGGTTGACAAGGTCGCGTACTACTGCAGAGTGGTACGGTAACCCTGTCTTGGAGGTCATGTTGTTGAGCAACAGTGAACCTACCAGTTATGGAGAAAGCAATGGTGGGCCCGGATTCCGACAAATGGCTGGATGCCATGAAATCCGAGAGAGGATCCATGTATGAAAACAAAGTGTAGACTTTGGAAGAACTACTTGATGGTCATAGGACTACTGAGTAAAGATGGATCTTTAAAAGGAAGACAGACAATGATGGTGATAAGTCACTATTAAGAAAATCTCGACTTGTCGCAAAGATGTTTCCGACAAGATCAAACAGTTGACTATGATGAGACTTTCTCACTCATAGCGATGCTAAAAGTCTGTTAGGACTATGTTAGTAGTTGCTGCATTATTTATGAAATATTGCACGTAGGATGTCAAAACATTGTTTCCTTGACGGTTTCCTTGAGCAAACATTGTATGTGATACAACCAGGAGGTTTTGTCGATCCTGAAGATACTAGCAAGTATGCAAGCTCCAGCGATCCTTCAATGGACTGGTGCAAGCATCTCGGAGTTGGAATATACACTTTGATGAGATTATCAAAGATTTTGGGTTTGTACAAGGTTTATGAGAAACTTGTATTTCCAAAGAAGTGAGTGGGAGCACTATAGAATTTCTGATAAGTATATGTGGTTGACATATTGTGGATCAGAAGTAATGTAGAATTTCTGTAAAGCATACAAGGTTGTTTGAAAAGAGTTTTTCAAAGGAATACCTGGATTGCGCTACTTGAACTTTGAGCATCAAAGATCTATGGAGATAGATCGAAAGCGCTTAATAAAAGTTTCAACAAGATGCATGCCTTGACAAGTTTTTGAAGGAGTTCAAAATAGATCAGCAAAGAAGGAGTTCTTGGTTGCGTTGTGAGGTGTGGATTTGAGTAAGACTCAAAACCCGACCCCGGCAGAATAAAGAGAATAGACGAAGGTCATCTTCTATGCCTTGGCCGTAGAATCTGAAGTATGCCATGCTGGGTACCGCACCTAATGTGTGCCTTGACTCAAAGTCTGTTGAGAGGTACAGAAAGTGATCCATGATTGAATCACTAGCAGCGGTCAAAATTTTCCTTAGTAACTGATGGACTAAGGAATTTTTCTCGATTATGGAGGTGGTTAAAGAGTTCGTCGTAAAGGGTTACGTCGATGCAAGCTTTGACACTAATCTGAATAACTATGAGTAGTGAAACGGATTCGTATAGTAGAGTAGATATTTGGAGCATTTCCGAATAACACGTAGTAGCAACATCTATAAGATGACATAAAGATTTGTAAAGAACGCACGGATCTGAAAGTTTCAGAACCGTTGACTAAAACCTCTCTCATGAGCAAGACGTGATCAGACCCCATAACTATATGGGTGTTGGATTCGTTGGAATCACATGGTGATGTGAACTAGATTATTGACTCTAGTGCAAGTGGGAGACTGTTGGAAATATGCCCTAGAGGCAATAATAAATTAGTTATTATTATATTTCTTAGTTCATGATAATCGTTTATTATCCATGCTATAATTGTATTGATTGGAAACACAGTGCATGTGTGGATACATAGACAAAACACTGTCCCTGGCAAGCCTCTAGTTGACTAGCTCGTTGATCAAAGATGGTCAAGGTTTCCTGACCATAGGCAAGTGTTGTCACTTGATAACGGGATCACATCATTAGGAGAATCATGTGATGGACTAGACCCAAACTAATAGACGTAGCATGTTGATCGTGTCATTTTGTTGCAACTGTTTTCTGCGTGTCAAGTATTTGTTCCTATGACCATGAGATCATATAACTCACAGACACCGGAGGAATGCTTTGTGTGTATCAAACGTCAGAACGTTACTGGGTGACTATAAAGATGCTCTACAGGTATCTCCGAAGGTGTTCGTTGAGTTAGTATGAATCGAGACTGGGATTTGTCACTCCGTGTGACGCAGAGGTATCTCGGGGCCCACTCGGTAATACAACATCACACACAAGCCTTGCAAGCAATGTGACTTAGTGTAAGTTGCGGGATCTTGTATTACGGAACGAGTAAAGAGACTTGCCGGTAAACAAGATTGAAATAGGTATGCGGATACTGACGATCGAATCTCGGGCAAGTAACATACCGAAGGACAAAGGGAATGACATGCGGGATTATATGAATCCTTGGCACTAAGGTTCAAACGATAAGATCTTCGTAGAATATGTAGGATCCAATATGGGCATCCAGGTCCCGCTATTGGATATTGACCGAGGAGTCTCTCGGGTCATGTCTACATAGTTCTCGAACCCGCAGGGTCTGCACACTTAAGCTTCGACGGTGTTTTATGCGTATTTGAGTTATATGGTTGGTTACCGAATGTTGTTCGGAGTCCCGGATGAGATCACGGACGTCACGAGGGTTTCCGGAATGGTCCGGAAACGAAGATTGATATATAGGATGACCTCATTTGATTACCGGAAGGTGTTCGGAGTTACCGGGAATGTACCGGGAATGACGAATGGGTTCCGGATGTTCACCGGGGGGGCAACCCACCTCGGGGAAGCCCATAGGCCTTGGGGGTGGCACACCAGCCCTTAGTGGGCTGGTGGGACAGCCCAAGAAGGCCCTATGCGCCATAGGAAGAAAATCAAAGAGAACAGAAAAAAAGGAGGAGGTGGGAAAAGGGGGAAGGACTCCTCCTTCCATACCTAGTTGGACTCGGTTTGGAAGGGGAGGGTTGCCCCCCTTGGCTCGGCCGAAGTCCTTGGGGGTCCTTGGACCCCAAGGCAAGGCTCCCCGTCTTCCCCCTATATATACGAAGGTTTTAGGGCTGATTTGACACAACTTTGCCACGGCAGCCCGACCACATATCTCCACGGTTTTACCTCTAGATCGCATTTCTGTGGAGCTCGGGCGGAGCCCTGCTGAGATTAGATCACCACCAACCTCCGGAGCGTCGTCACGCTGCCGGAGAACTCATCTACCTCTTCGTCTCTCTTGCTGGATCAAGAAGGCCGAGATCATCGTCGAGCTGTACATGTGTTGAACGCGGAGGTGCCGTCCGTTTGGCACTAGATCGTGGGACTGATCGCGGGACGGTTCGCGGGGCGGATCGAGGGACGTGAGGACGTTCCACTACATCAACCGCGTTCACTAACGCTTCTGTTGTACGGTCTACAAGGGTACGTAGATCGAATATCCCCTCTCGTAGATGGACATCACCATGATAGGTCTTCGTGCGCGTAGGAAATTTTTTGTTTCCCATGCGACGTTCTCCAACATGCAAATCATAAGTGACATGATATGGCCATGAACTTGTGCTTCTTGATCTCCATCTACAAAGCACCGACATGATCTCCATCATCACCGGTGCCACACCATGATCTCCATCATTGTACTACCATTGAGGTTGTCGCGCTAACTATGTTGTTACTACTAAAGCTACTACTACCAATAAAGCAAAGCGGCACCAAGCGCAAAAAATAATTAAAGACAACCCTATGGCTCCTGTTGGTTGCCGTAGCATCGATGTGCAAGTCAATATTTAACTATTACAACATGATCATCTCATACCTACAATATATCATATCATGTCTTTGGCCATATCACATCATATGCATACCCTGCAAAAACAAGTTAGACGTCCTCTAATTTGTTTTTGCAAATTTCATGTGGCTTCTATGGGTATCTAGTATGATCGCATCCTACTTATGCAAAGCCACAACGGTGATATGCAAATTGCTATTTAACCTTCTCCAAGGACCACCACGGTCAAATCCGATTCAACTAAAGTTGAAGAAACAAACACTCGCCAGTCATTTTTATGCAACAAGTTGCATGTTATTCGATGAAACCGGTCTCTCGTCAACGTACGAGTAATGTTGGTCCGGACCGCTTCAACCCAACAATACCGCCGAATCAAGAAAAGACGAAGGAGGGCAGAAAATTGGACATCAATGCCCACAAACTCTTTTGTGTTCTACTCGAGATATCATCTACGCATGAACCTAGCTCGTGATGCCATTGTTGGGGAAAGTAGCATGGGAAACACAAATTTTCCTACGCACACGGAAGACCTATCATGGTGATGATCATCTACGAGAGGGGAGATCGGATCCACATACCCTTGTAGACTGCTAAGCGGGAAGCGTTAACAAACTTGGTTGATGTAGTCGAACGTCTTCGCGATCCGTCCCACGAACTCCATCCTGATCTAGCACCGAACGGATGGCACCTCCACGTTCAAGTACAACTCGATGAAAATCTTCGCCTTCTTGATCCAGTAAGAGAGACGAAAAGGTAGCTAAATTCTCCGGCAGCACGATGATGTGGCGGTGATGGTGGTGGAGCTACTCTGACAGGGCTTCGTCATCCATACCGGACTAGCTACCACGAAGTAATGGAGTGATAGAGGGCTGCACAAAGGCTTGGGGTGCAAAAAGCCTCTCAAACCTCCACTATATATAGGAGGAATAGGAGGGAGGGTGGCTTGCCTTCTACTCCAAGTAGGAAGATTCGGCCGAGCCAAGAGGGAGGAGTCCTCGTCCAATTTGGTTTGGTGGAGGACTCCTTCCCATCTTGTGCGCCTCCTTCCTTTTTTCTTCTTTTCCTTTTATTTTGCTTTCAGCCGAAATAGGCTTATTGGGCTGGCCTCACCAGCCCACTAAGGGCTGGTCCGCCACCCATGGGCCTGTTAGGTCCTCTCCCGGGTGGGTGGCCCCTCTCGGTAAAACCCCATAACCCATTCGTCACTCCGGGTACTTTACGAGTAATGCCCGAAATCTTTCCGGAAGCCAAATGCAACAATCCTATATATCAATCTTCATTTCGACACCATTTCGGAGACCCTCGTGACATCCGGGATCTCATCCGGGACTCCGAGCAATATTCGGTTACCAACATCAATAATTCAACTATACTGAAACGTCACCAAACCTTAAGTGTCAAGACCCCGCGGGTTCGAGAACTATGTAGACATGACCGAGACACTCTCCGGTCAATATCCAATATGGGACCTGGATGCCCATATTGGATCTTACATATTTTATGAATATCTTATCGTTTGAACCTCTATGTCAAGGATTCATTTAATCCCGTATATCATTCCCTTTGTCCTTTGGTATGTTACTTGCACCAGGTACGATCGTTGGTATCCTCATACCTATTTCAATCTCATTACCAGCAAGTCTCTTTACTCGTTCCGTAATACAAGATCCCTTGGCTAACTCTTTAGTAACATTGCTTGCAAGGCTTTTTTGTGATGATGTATTACCGAGTAGGCCCCCAAGATACCTCTCCGTCACACGGAGTGACAAATCCCAGTCTTGATCCATGCTAACTCAACGGACACCTTTGGAGATACCTATAGAGCACCTTTATAGTCACCCACTAATGTTGCAACGTTTGATACACACAAGGCACTCCTCCGGTGTTAGTGAGTTACATGTTCTCATGGTCATAGGAATATATACTTGACATGCAGAAAATAATAGCAACAAAATAACACGATCACATGCTACATTTATAGTTTGGGTCTTGTCCATCACATCATTCTCCTAATGATGTGATCTCGTTATCAAGTGACAACACTTGTCTATGGCTAGGAAACCTTAACCATCTTTGACCAACGAGATAGTCAACTAGAGGCTCACTAGGGACAGTGTCTTGTCTACGTATCCACACATGTATCTATGTTTCCATACAATACAATTATATCATGGATAATAAATGATTATTTGGAAACATGAAATATAATAATAACTATTTTATTATTGCCTCTAGGGCATATTTCCAACATCTATAGTTCATCACGAAGCTTTGTAGCTTGGTGGTAGTGAGTTTGGAGAACTATGTCAATCAATATCTCATTTGGAAGATCAACTCCCACTCGATTCAAGCGATTGTAGTACCCAGACAATCTAAGCACATGCTCAACTATTGAGCTTTTCTCCCTTACTTTGCAGGCAAAGAATCTTGTCAGAGGTCTCTCAGCTCTCAACACGGGCACGAGCCTGCAATCCCAATTTCATCTCTTGGAACATCTCATATGTCCTGTGACGTTCAAATGTCTTCGGAACCTTAATTCTAAGCCGTTAAGCATTACACACTAAACTATCACGTAGTCATCAAAAACATGTATGTCACATGTTCGCAACATCCACAGACGACTCTCGGGGTTTAGCACACCGAGCGGTGCATTAAGGACATAAGCCTTCCGTGCAACAATGAGGACGATCCTTAGTTTACGAACCGAGTATGCATAATTTCTACTATCATCTTTCAACTAAGTTTTCTCTAGGAACATATCAAAAATAGTAGAGCTACAACGCAAGCTACAACATAATTTGCAAAGACATTTTGACTATGTTCATGATAATAAGTTCAATTAATTATATTGCTTAAGAACTCCCACTCAAATTGACATCCCTCTAGTCATTCGAGTGACACATGATCCAAATTCACTAACTCAAGTCTGATCATCACGTGAGTTGAGTTAGCTTCAATGGTGAAGATCTCTATGTTGATCATATCTACTATATGACTCATGTTCGACCTTTCAGTCTCTTATGTTCCGAGGACATGTCTGTACATGCTAGGCTCGTCAAGTTTAGCCCGAGTGTTCCGCATGTGCAACTGTTTTGCACCCGTTGTATGTGAACGTAGAGTCTATCACACCTGATCATCACGTGGTGTCTCAAAACGACGAACTATCGCAGCAGTGCGCTCTCCGGGAGAACAGAATTTTATCTTGAAATTTTAGTGAGGGATCACCTTATAATGCTACCATCGTCCTAAGCAAAATAAGGTGTATAAAAGGATTACCATCACATGCAAATCATAAGTGACATGATATGGCCATGAATTTGTGCTTCTTGATCTCCATCACGAAAGCACGGACATGATCTCCATCCGGCGCTACACCATGATCTCCATCATTGTGCTGCCATTGAGGTTGTCGTGCCATCTATGTTGTTACTACTAAAGCTACTGAAGTAGCGATAAAGCAAAGCATCACGAGACGCAAAATAATTAAAGACAACCATATGGCTCCTGCCGGTTGCTGTAGCATCGACGTGCAAGTCGATAATCAACTATTACAACATGACCATCTCATACGTCAAATATATCATATCATGTCTTTAGCCATATCGCATCACAACATACCTTGCAAAAACAAGTTAGACTTCCTCTAATTTGTTGTTGCATGTTTTACGTGGCTGCTATGGGTATATAGTATGATCACATCTTACATAAGCAAAACCACAATGGTTATATGCAAGTTGCTACTTAACCTCGTCCAAGGACCGCCTCGATCAAACCTGATTCAACTAAAGTTGGAGAAACAGACACCCGCCAGTCATCTTTATGCAACAAGTTGTGTGTTAGTCAATGAAACCGGTCTCTCGTAAGCGTACGAGTAATGTTGGTCCAGGCCGCTTCATCCAACAATACCGTCGAATCAAGAAAAGACCAAGGAGGGCAGCAATCTGAATATAAACACCCACAAACTCCTTTGTGTTTGATACGTCCCCGTCGTATCTACTTTTCCGAACTCTTTTGCCCTTGTTTTGGACTCTAATTTGCATGATTTGAATGGAACTAACCCGGACTGACGCTGTTTTCAGCATAATTGCCATGGTGTTGTTTTTGTGCAGAAATGGAAGTTCTCGGAACGTCCAAAAAATTTACGGAGATTTTTTCCCAAATAAAAGAAAAATACCTGCGCAAAGATCCACCGGAGGGGGCGTGCCAGTGGGCCACAACCTCACAGGCCGTGGCCATCCCCTATGGCCGCGCCATGCAGGCTTGTGGGGCCCACGTGGCACCACCGCCCCCAATCTCAGCTCTATATCTTCTGTTTCGCCTGGAAAAAAATCAGAGAGAAGCTTTCATCGCGTTTTGCGATACCGAGGCGCCGCCACATCCTGTGCTTCATCTGGAGGGCAGATCTGGAGTCCGTTTCGGGCTCCGGAGAGGGGAAATTGTCGACATCGTCATCATCAACCTTTCTCCATCGACAATTACATGATGCTCTTCATCGTTCGTGAGTAATCTCATCGTAGGCTTGCTGGACGGTGATGGGTTGGATGAGATCTATCATGTAATCGAGTTAGTTCTTGATGGGGATTGATCCCTAGTATCCACTATGTTTTAGATTGATGTTGCTACTACTTGGCTATGCTTAATGCTTGTCACTAGGGCCCGAGTGCCATGATTTCAGATCTGAACCTATTATGTTGTCGCCAATATATGTGTGTTTTAGATCCTATCTTGCAAGTTGTAGTCACCTACTATGTGTTATGACCCAGCAACCCCAGAGTGACAATAGCCGAAACCACCCCCGGAGATGACCATAGTATGAGGACTTCATGTATTCACCGCGTGTTAATGCGTTAGTCCGGTTCTTTATTAAAAGGAGAACCTTAATATCCTGTAGTTTCCATTAATACCCCGCTGCCACGGGAGGGATGGACAATATATGTCATGCAAGTTCTTTTCCCTAAGCACGTATGACTACATACGGAATACATGCCTACATTAGATTGATGAACGGGAGCTAGTTATATATCTCTCCGTGTTATAGCTGTTACATGATGAATCACATCCGTCACACTCATCCATCACCGATCCACTGCCTACGAGTCTTTTACTACTGGTCCTCGCTATGTTACTTTGCCTAGGCTTATCCCTTGCTACAAGAGGGATTGGGCCACTTTGTTGCTACTGTTGCTACTGATGTTACTTGTAACTTTGCTGCTGGTGCTACTACTGTTCCTTGCTATTCCGCTGTTACTTGTTGGAAGACTTTGTTGGTGCCGTTGCCGAGGCTAGGTAAGCGGTACTAACATCCCGTCAACCAAGGCTTTTTCTGGCACCGTTGCTATCATACTACCTTGCTACTGATACTTTGCTTGCAGACACTAATCTTTCAGGTGTGTTTGAATTGACAACTCAACTGCTAATACTTGAGAATATTCTTTCGCTTCCCCTTGAGTCGAATCAATAAATTTGGGTTGAATACTCTACCCTCGAAAACTGTTGCGATCCCATACGCTTGTGGGTCATCAAGGCTTTTTCTGGCTCCGTTGCCGGGGAGGCACAGCGATATTCTCTGAGTCACTTGGGATTGACGTCTGCTGATCACTATGAGGAATCCGAAAGATCCAAGAACTAAAATCCTGCCTTCCACTACGAGGAGAGGTAAGGAACTGCCATCTAGTTCTGCACTTGATTCACCTTCAGTTTTGAGTAAGTTTATGACTTCGCCTTCTGCTAGAAATCTTGATATGTCGCCTGTGCTTGATACTATGCCTGATGATGCTATGTTTGATACTATGGCTGATGATGCTATGCTTGATACTATGCCTGAAGATGCTATGCTTGATACTATACCTGCTATGCATGATACTGCTTTGCCACTTGGTGCATTCCTTGATGCACATATTGCTAGAGCTGCTACTAGATGTGATGATGCTTCTAAAACTGTTGCTGCTATTGAAGTAGAACCTGCTACTATGCCTGAATTGTCTGTTATGCCTGATACACGCTATGTTATGGAGGGAGAAATAGCTGAGGACTTTCTTGAGTGTAAGGATAACTATGATGTTGAGAAACTTCTGCGCAAGTGGAAAGAAAAATCTCTGAACGCTAGGATGAAATACGACCCGAAGTTTGCCACTTCGCCTATCTTTGTGACCGATAAGGATTATGAATTCTCTGTCGACCCTGAGCTAATCACTCTAGTCGAATCTGATCCTTTTCATGGTTATGAGTTTGAAACGGTTGTAGCCCATCTTACCAAACTGCACGATATAGCCACCCTATTCACTAGTGAGGAAAAGATCCGCCACTACTACATGCTCAAGCTGTTCCCTTTCTCGCTAAAGGATGGTGCTAAGGCCTGGTTCACTTCTCTTGCTCCTCGATGTGTGCGTAGCCCCCAGGATATGGTCTACTACTTCTCTGAAAAATAATTCCCTGCCCATAAGAAGCAAGCTGCCTTGCAGGAAATATACAACTTTGCTCAAGCTGAAGAAGAGAGTCTCCCACAATATTGGGGGAGGCTCATCCAGCTACTGAATGCTTTGCCTGACCACCCTCTTGAGAAGAACGAAATACTTGATATCTTCTATAATGGACTCGTCGATGCTTCCAAAGACCATCTAGATAGTTGTGCCGGTACTGTTTTTAGGGAACGAATTGTAGAACAAGCTGAGATTCTACTGAATAACATCTTGTGCAATGAGAATGCTTGTACTATTCCCGAACCACCTCCTAAGCCAACTCCGAAGAAAAGAGGTATTCTATTCCTCAGTCCTGAAGATATGCAAGAAGCCAAGAAATCTATCTGAGAGAAAGGCATTAAATCTGAAGATATCAAAAATCTACCACCTATCGAAGAGATCCATGGTCTCGATAACCCGATACAGGTAGTAGAAGTAAATTATCTTCGTAGGTTTGATGAGAGTGATATTCCTTTTGATAAACCTGCTAGCTTATCATGGATGAATTTGATAACTTTTTTGCCAAACAACAGAGTTTCAATGATTATGTTAGCAGACAATTGGAACAGAATGCTCGTATGCTTACTCATTTAAGTGCTTGTGTGGACAGAAACGTCAATGATCTTAAACTTCTGAGTAACCATGCCTCTATGGTTACTACTCAAGTAGAACAAGTACTTAAAGCTCAGAATGACTTGCTTAATGAGTTGAATGACAATTCCGTCAGAGTCGTCACTAGAGGCGGTAGAATGACCAAGGAACCTTTTTATCCTGAGGGTCATCCGAAGAGAATTGAACAAGATTCTCAAGGAGTTAGCACTGATGCACCTAGTCATCCTAGAAACAAGAAGAAAGATGATAGGAACCAACACGTTAGCAACCCTGTTGCTGCTACACCTGAGACTCCAAATGACGTCTTTGTCTCTGATGCTGAAACACAATCTGGTGATGAACATGAGCCTAATGATAATATCAATAGTGATGTTCATGTTGATGCTCAACCTAGCAATGAAAAGGATGTGGAGATTGAACCTAGTGTTCATCTTGATAACCCACATCCTAAGAATAGAAGATACGATAAGAATGACTTTGCTGCTAGGAAGCATGGTAAAGAAAGGGAACCATGGGTTCAGAAACCTATGCCCTTCCCTTGCAAACCATCCAAGAAAAAGGATGATGAGGATTTTGAGCGTTTCGTTGAAATGATCAGACCTGTCTTTCTGCAGATGCGTTTGACAGATATGCTCAAAATGTCTCCGTATGCTAAGTACATGAAAGATATTGTGACTAATAAGAGGAGGATACCTGATCTTGAGATCTCCGCCATGCTTGCTAATTACACTTTCAAGGGTGGAACTCCTATGAAACTAGGTGATCCCGGTGTGCCCACTATACCCTTATCCATTAAAGGTAACTATGTTAGAACTGCTTTATACGACCTTGGAGTCGGTGTTAGTGTTATGCCTCTCTCTCTTTATCGTAGATTTGAACTGGATAAGTTGACACCCACTGAAATCTCTCTGCAAATGGCCGACAAATCAACTGCTTTCCCTATCGGCATTTGCGAGGATGTGCCTGTTGTGGTTGCTAACACCACTATCTTAATAGACTTTGTTATCTTGGATATTCCTGAGGACGATGCCATGGCAGTCATCCTCGGAAGACCCTTTTTAAACACTGGGGGGCTGTTATAGATTGCAACAAAGGCAACGTCACTTTCCATGTCAACGGTAATGAGCATATGGTGCAATTTCCGAAGAAACAATATCAACTACGTTGCATCAATGTTATCGAAAAAACTTCATCGATTCTTATTGGGAGCTTTGAATGCCCTATTCCTCGTGTCAAGATGAAGTATGATTTGCTTGTTGGGGAGATACACATCCCCATTGAGGTGGCCTAGTGACTATTCGAAAATTCTCCGTTCTCCTTTGCGATTCGAGAAAGTTTTGTCGAGGGGATTTGATCAACCCCATTGACGGATTTCTTTCGATGAGCATGAGATGGATGAATCAAGGAGTCACAAACCTCAGTTCCAAGCTTTCACTCTAGGTTGCTTAGAAGAAAAATGATAGGTTTAGTTTAGTTTTCCCTATTTTCTGTCTTAGCGTCCGGTAGAAAAATACCCAGAAAATAAAAGTTCTCCGAACGCTTTGAAAAGCAAGTATGATTTTTTCTGGATTTTTTGAAAAATACTGGGACAAAGAGTCTGTCTGGGAGCCACACCAGTGGGCCACAAGCCCTAGGGGCACGGACACCCCCTGGCCACGCCACCCAGGCTTGTGGGGCCCACAGGCACCCCCTCCACTCACTCTTGCTCCCATCTGCTTCTCCTACCTCCAGAAAAAATTGTTCCGCAGCTAAAACCTATGTTCTTGCTCCTCTTGCTGGGATTTTCGATATCTTTGCTCAAATCACCGTTCTCCGAACTATTTTGGGGAAATTACTCCTTGGTAAGTGACTCCTCCATTGGTCCGATTAGTTTTTGCTCTAGTGCCTTATACTCCGCGTATTTTTGCTGCCTTGGTGACCATATTCTTGAGCTTTGCATGCTGATTCTAGCTCGTCCCAAGTAGTTTTGATGCATAATATGGTCTCCAGGCACTTGTGGGAGTAGTTGCTACGAGTTTCGTTGAGCCTTATTCACTTTTCCTTAGAATCACTAAAAATTTCAGAAATTTTCAGAGATAGAAAAGGGAAAAGATGAGGAGGTTCTTGAGAGGCTCGTCAAGCCGTGACCCCAAGGATGATGGGAGTGATAAGAAGCCCAAGTATCTGGTCCCTCGAGTCGCGGAAGTTCGAGCGTGCGAGTGGCCAAGCGACGTGTTCTTACGAGCCACTGGAATTTATGAGGACTTTTATCACTTGGTGGAGAACGCAGGTCTTACCGCCTTCGTTGAAGATAAGTGTTCGCAATACCTCTTCCTCACTAATATCTTCGTACAAAGCTTTAACTTCTATCCGAGAAAGAATCCTCCTATGGTTGAGTTTAAACTTTATGACGTCCCCCAGCGCATGTCACTCCAGGACTTTTGCAATGTTTGCAAATTACCTTACGTAGGGGATATTCATGAACCTTGTCCACGGGACTTGGAAGCTTTTATCAGTACAATTGCTGTAGGAGAGGAGAGAGGAGTGTCTTGCGCTAGAGCTACTAGCATTCATTTTCCCATTCTTCGGTACTTCTCACTATTTGTGGGAAAATGTTTGATTGGCCGTGGGAAAGCTGGGTCACTTAGTTCCCCAGATCTTGCAGTATTGCACGAAGCCCTTTATAACGATAAAACTTATAGCTTGGGCGCTATAGTAGCTCAACGGTTGAACCTGAACCGTTCTAAAGGTGTTGTCTATGGAGGTATCTATGCTACCTGTCTCACTAGACACTTTGAGATACCCATTAGACTGGAGGAGTAAGAAGAGATGCTTCTTCCTGAGAGATATCTAGATTACGATAGCATGGTTCGCCATGACTTTCTTGATAGTGATATAGGTGGAAGGATGATTTATAACCTGGTATTCAGTCAGGGTACTCCTGAGACTATTACTTTGCTTGCTCCTTCTTTGTTCAATCTTCATGCAGGCAGGTACCCTATAATGCCCTCGGACATCTACGCATATTGGGGCCTAGCCCAACCACAGGTGCCCGTTCCCGAGCTGCCAGTCGAGTACCAAACACCGGTTTATCAGTGGGAGCCAGAGGAGCTCACACAGCAGTGGCATCCTCAGTCCACTCCAGAGTACCCCGGAGCTGGTTATTTCCCTCCTTGGGAGTAAACCAAGTTAGGCCAAAAGCCTAAGCTTGGGGGAGTACGTGTTCTTACCGACTTTACATTCTTGCTTATGCTTTTCACTTTGTTAGCGGGTGTTCACACTTTGCCACTGTATCATCCATGCTAGTTTATTTTATTTTTCTCGTTTTCTTTTCGTGTGTTTGTCTAGTTTGAGAAAACCCAAAAAGATTTCCTTTTTTCTTCTTTTGCTTGTTGGGAGCTTTCCCGTGTAAATAGTTTTCTTTTTCTTTGGGTCAAGGTAGAAGATATTGGTTACAATGTTTAGTGGCTCTTGCATGCATACCTGTTTAGCTTTCATAGAGCCATATTACTTTGTCTTGTCCTTTGTGTCTGCCTGCAGATTCCAACGTAGTCCAATGCACGAGCATGCTTATTATTGTTCACATCGTTCGGTCGTGCAAGTGAAAGGCAATAATGACAATATATGATGAAGTGACTGAGCCTCGAAAAGCTGGTATGAACTCGATCTATTTTGTTTTTGTAAATATGACTAGCTCAGCATGCCTGATTCAGCTTTGTTGTGAGGGAAACATGTTTGCAATGACAACTTAGAGATCATAGTTGCTTATGCCATGCTTAATTAGCTAGGAGATTATAATGGTTTGTCTTGGTTGCCAACATGAATGTTGAGATGACTATGATGTAGTATGATAGGATGGTATCCTCCTTTGAATGTTTCAAGTGGATTGACTTGGCGCATGTTCACGCATGTAGTTGAAACAAAATCAACATAGCCTCTATGATGTTCATGTTCATGGTGATTTATGTCCTACTCATGCTTGCACTCAATGTTAGTTAATCTCAATGCATTTTGATGACTGTTGTCGCTCTCTAGTTGGTCGTTTCCCAGTCTTTTGCTAGCCTTCACTTGTACTAAGCGGGAATACTGCTTGTGCATCCACTCCCATAAACCCAAAGTTGTTCCATATGAGTCCACCATACCTACCTATGTGCGGTATCTACCTGCCGTTCCAAGTAAATTTGCATGTGCCACTCTCTAAATCTTCAAGAAATAATCTGTTTTGCATGCCCGAACCGCTCATGTGGTGACAGGGGGCTATTGGTATCTTCCATGCTAGGTGTGTTATCCTCGATATGTGTTTATTCACTATCATTCACGAGAAAGGGGCCGGTAATTGGAATTCCCAGTTCCATGCTCAAATCAAAAAGATAATTGCAAACAAAACTCCCCCAGGATTGATGTTGGTTTGGACGGTACCTGAGGATTCGGCTAGACGTGGAGTGTGATTGATTGGTGGTGGGGGAGTCAACACTTTACTTTTCTGTTTGGAAACAGCCTATAGCATGTTTAGCGTGGAAGATATTGAGAACTTTTAGTCATTGCGTTGACAATGAAAGCATGCCACCCAAAATTATTATCTCTATTTTCAAAGCTTGAGTTGTGGCACATCTGCAAATCAATGCTTCCCTCTGTGAAGGGCCTGTCTATTTATGTTCCTATTGAGTCATCCTCCTCTTGCAAAAGCAGCAATTAGAGAGCACCTCTCTCATTTTTATGTTTGCTTTTAACTGTGTTGAGTGTGACTATGATTGGATCTTCATTGCCTTGAATTACAATGTTTAGTCAGCCCTTGGTCTTTTAAGGTGCTCTGCATTTATGTTTTGCGGCCTCAGAAAGAGCTAGCAAGATACCATCTATTCCTACTGCTTCATGTTGTTTTGATTGAAGTGTTGACATTTGAGGCTTATTATTATTTGTTCGCTAGTTGATTATGCCATTGATATGAGTTTACCGTGAGAACTAGATGTCATTTGCTTATGTGGTTTGCTTTTGATGTTGCTAAAATTCTGGTTGTGAGTTAGATGTAGTTGCAACAACAAGATCAAACAGAGTTTGTCAAAGTTTTTCTTTTGTCTCTCTCAGTTTGTCAACTGAGTTTCTTGAGGACAAGCAAGGCTTTAAGCTTGGGGGAGTTGATACGTCTCCGTCGTATCTACTTTTCCGAACTCTTTTGCCCTTGTTTTGGACTCTAATTTGCGGAGATTTTTCTGGAATAAAAGAAAAATACCTGCGCAAAGATCCACCGGAGGGGGCGTGCCAGTGGGCCACAAGCCCACAGGCCGCGACCACCCCCTATGGTCGCGCCATGCAGGCTTGTGGGGCCCACCTGGCACCACCGCCCCCAATCTCAGCTCTATATCTTCCGTTTCGCCTGGAAAAAAATCAGAGAGAAGCTTTCATCGCGTTTTGCGATACGGAGGCGCCGCCACATCCTGTTCTTCATCTCGAGGGCAGATCTGGAGTCCGTTTCATGCTCTGGAGAGGGGAAATCATCGCCATCGTCATCATCAACCATTCTCCATCGACAGTTCCATGATGCTCTTCATCGTTCGTGAGTAATCTCATCGTAGGCTTGCTGGACGGTGATGAGTTGGATGAGATCTATCATGTAATCGAGTTAGTTCTTGACGGGGATTGATCCCTAGTATCCACTATATTCTAGATTGATGTTGCTACTACTTGGCTATGCTTAATGCTTGTCACTAGGGCCCGAGTGCCATGATTTCAGATCTGAACCTATTATGTTGTCGCCAATATATGTGTGTTTTAGATCCTATCTTGCAAGTTGTAGTCACCTACTATGTGTTATGACCCGACAACCCCGGAGTGACATTAGTCGAAACCACTCCCGGAGATGACCATAGTATGAGGAGTTCATGTATTCACCGCGTGTTAATGCGTTGGTCCGGTTCTTTATTAAAAGGAGAACCTTAATATCCCGTAGTTTCCATTAGGACCCCACTTCCACGGAAGGGATTGACAATAGATGGCATGCAAGTTCTTTTCCCTAAGCACGTATTACTATATACGGAATACATGCCTACATTAGATTGATGAACGGGAGCTAATTACATATCTCTCCGTGTTATAGCTGTTACATGATGAATCACATCCGTCACACTCATCCATCACCGATCCACTGCCTACGAGTCTTTTACTACTGGTCCTCGCTACATTACTTTGCCTAGGCTTGTCCCTTGCTACAAGAGGGATTGGGCCACTTTGTTGCTACTGTTGCTACTTCTGTTACTTGTTACTTTGCTGCTGCCACTACTACTGTTCCTTGCTATTCCGCTGTTACTTGTTGCAAGACTTTGTTGGCGCCGTTGCCGAGTCTAGGTAAGCGGTACTAACATCCCGTCAACCAAGGCTTTTTTCTGGCACCGTTGCTATCATACTACCTTGCTACTGATACTTTGCTTGTAGACACTAATATTTCAGGTGTTGTTGAATTGACAACTCAACTGCTAATACTTGAGAATATTCTTTCGCTTCCCCTTGAGTTGAATCAATAAATTTGGGTTGAATACTCTACCCTCGAAAACTTCTGCAATCCCATACGCTTGTGGGACATCAGTGTTCTACTCGAGATGTCATCTATGCATAGACCAAGCTCTGATGCCACTGTTGGGGAAGATGGCATGGGAAACAAAAAAATTCCTACGCGCATATAAGATCTATCTATGGTGATGACCATCTACCAGAGGAGAGATAGAGCCACATACCCTTGTAGCTCGCTAAGCAGAAGTGTATATAATGCGGTTAATGTAGGGGATCAACTTCATGATCCAAATCACAGCCCATCCCGTGATCTCATCACGATCCGTCCCGCGATCCCATCATGATCCATCCCGATCTAGTGCCGAACGGACGTCACCTCCGCGTTCAGCACACGTACAACTCGTTGAAGATATCCGCCTTCTTGATCCAGCAAGAGGGGTAGAGCGGTAGATGAGTTCTCTAGCACAGCGGTGTGGTGGTGGTGGTGGACAATCGAGCAGGGCTTCGCCAAGCACCGCAGAACTAATCTAGAGGAGAAAATGATCTAGAAAGAGAGAGGGCAGGACGTGGGTTATTAGGGTTAGGGCTGCCCTCAATTCCTCTAGTATATATAGGAGGGAGGGAGGGGAGGAGACAGGCTCAAAACCCACAAAGGGTTCGGCCGAAGTGGAGGAGATGGAAGAGTCCACCTCCAATCCCACTCCTAGTAGGATTCTTTCCTTCCCCACTTGGAGTTCTTTCCTTCCCACCTACTAGCCGCATTGGGCTTTAGTGGGGGGCTTCGACCAGCCCACTAGGGTCTGGTACACGTCCTCCCACAGCCCATGAGACCCTTTGGGGTGGGTGGGCCCACCCGGTGGACCCCCAAAACCCATTTGTCACTCCCAGTACACTACCGGAAATGCCTGAAACTTTTCCGGAGTTCAAAACCCACTTTCCTATATATCAATCTTTACCTCCGGACCATTCCGGAGCTCCTCATGACGTCTAGGATCTCATGTGGGGGTCCGAACAACTTTCAGTTACCAACACACATAACTCAATAATACCGAAACGTCACCGAACCTTAAGTGTGCAGGTCCTGCGGGTTCGAGAACTATGTAGACATGAAATGAGACACTCTCCGGTCAATAACCAATAGCGAGACCTGGATGCCCATATTGGCTCCTACATATTCTACGAAGATCTTTATCGGTTGAACCTCTATGTCAAGGATTTAGTTAATCCCGTACGCTGTTCCCTTTGTCCATCGATATGTTACTTGCCCGAGATTCGATCGTCGGTATCTCTATACCTAGTTCAATCTCGTTACCGGCAAGTCTCTTTACTCATTATGTAATATAAGATCCCGTGACTAACTCCTTAGTCACATTGCTTGCAAGGCTTGTTGTGATGTTGTATTACCAAGTGGGCCCCGAGATACCTCTCCCTCGTACGGAGTGATAAATCCCAGTCTCGATTCACGCCAACCCAACACACACCTTCGGAGATACATGTGGAGCACCTTTATAGTCACCCAGTTACGTTGTGATGTTTTATACACACAAGGTATTCCTCGGGTGCCCGGGAGTTGCGTGATCTCATGGTCATAGAAACAGATACTTGACATGCAGAAAACAGTAGCAATAAAGTGACACGATCATATGCTACGCATATGGTTTGGGTCTTGTCCATCACATCATTCTCCTAATGATGTGATCCCAGTATCAAGTGACAACCCTTGTCTATGGACAAGAATCCTTGACCATCTTTGATCAACGAACTAGTTAACTAGAGGCTTACTAGGGACAGTGTGTTGTCTATGTATCCACACATCTATTTGAGTTTCCATTCAATTCAATTCTAGCATGGATAATAAACAATTATCGTGAACAAGTAAATATATTAATAACCAATTTATTATTGCCTCTAGGGCATATTTCCAACATACACCACTGATGATCGGCCTTTTGCGGTGGAGCAACAAGGCAAGCAAACCCCCTTGATCATTCCGATATCGCCAATTCTTTCTCCCACAAGCTTGCATTAGATTTTTCTACTGTTGTAGATAGCTCCTAATCTGATGCATAGCCTATTTTTATTAAACTGCTTTTGTACCCTACTGCACATCAAATGCTTAGTATAGGCTGATTAGTTATCTCTAGTGACCGCACATAGCCCCAGTTGCCCCTGCTTCATTATTGAAGACTTGACAACTTGAAGACTCAATCAACTGATCGACAAGCCATGACCCGTCACATCACCTCACACCCTAGTTGTACGACTCCGCAGAGATACTATCGAGTACCGATGGCGATACCTTGTAATGTACTCGTGATGTTAATTCTGTAGTGTACTTAACCGGCGCTGGATTACGGAGGGTGATTCCTCCTGCACCACTTCCGATAACTACTCTGTCGTGCGACCCATCAAGTGTGAACTATCGAGGGTGATTCCTCCCTGGTCACCTTGGCAGTTACATCGATTGGAGTCCATCTAGGGTGATACCTAGGATTCCTCTAATGTTATAGGCACGCGGTTACTTTAACTTTACTACTAGAACATGATGAGATATGTGGAGCCGGTGGATTCTCGCGTGATTGTGACGAGACGTGGCCGGGCATTCTTGGCCCTTGCCACACATCCTCCAGACACGACGACGGGTCCACATATCATGGGTCATTGATCGTCACTGCAGTTAACAAAACATTAATGGGTTTGGGTATTTGATGTGAGTTGGTCAATTGACCTATACACACTAACCTTTATGCAGGAACAATTATGGGTACACGATGTTGTTGTATCAACCAAAGCTTTTCGAACGCCAGCATTGGAGCGCCGTGCACTCGAGTGGTCCGCATAAGCATTGATCTTGTATAAGAGGTGCCAGGACTGATCTCGGCCGCCCACGCAACATACAGGAATGCAAAGGGTGATGGGCCCAAGCCCGTGCACGCATATGATTTATTTCGACGGGCTGGCCTCTCTGTTGAGCCTAGGTAGGGCTATGACGTTTTGATGTCCCGAGGCCAGTCATGACCCAGGAAAGTGTGTCCGGCCAGAGGTTCTCAAGCGTATTAGTAAATGTGGTGCACCCTTGCAGGGATGATTAAACTATTCGAATAGCCGTGTCTACGGTAACAGGAGGACTCTGAGTTGTATCCCAATCTAATACAACTAGACGTGTGACTTATATTGAAATATTGGCTCCGAGATTGCTTTCTTGCAAGGAGCCGAGGAAGGCTCTCTGGGCGTACTTAATAAATTTGTTGCAACATAATTATTACATATGTGTTATCAATCTACACTCTTCAAATGATGCAAGACATTGAAGATGCTAGTCTTCAATAGGACTAGGCCTTCTCTCTATTTTGGAATTTCTGCACTTAGTCCAGAGATATAGCCCCATTCCTTTGATACTGATGCATACTTAGCATAGTTCTGATGTCAGTCTCGCGAGTACTTTGGATGAGTACTCACCGTTTCTTTTCTCCCCCTTTTCCCTTTGATACGATTGTCGAGACGAGATGACAAAGCCGAGGAGATGGCTGATACCGCCAACGACTACTACTACCCTGATAGAGCGTACTACCACATGGAGGCTGCTAAGTAGTTAGGAGGATTCTAGGCATGAGGCTTTTCCTTTTTGATCCATTGCTTATGTTTGTGCTAGCCTTCTTAAAGAAAAACTTGTTGACTTATGTATGTACTCAGATATTATTTGCTTCTACTAACTCGTGTGTATTTGAGCTTATGTATTCAAGCCCTCGAGGCCTCTAGCTTGTAATTTGTGTCTAGAGTTGTATTGTGATATCTTCCCGTGAGTCCCTAATCTTGGTCATACGCATTTACGTGTATGATTAGCGTAAGATCAAAATGGGGGCATCACAAAGACAAGAGGGCACACAAGGCACCCCCAAGCCAACATGGCATGCCTAGGGGGGTGGTCGCGCCCTGATGGTCTGGGGCCACCTCCCTGCTCTCAAGCCCTTGTTCTCTAGCTAATAAAATCATATATATTCCAAAAAACCTGGAGAACCTCTAGGAACACTTCTTCCGCCGCCGCAAGTCTCTATTCTGTCGTGCACCCATTTGGAGCCCGGTTTCGATGCCTTGCCGCAGGGGGGATCGATCATGAGGGCCTCTATATCAACCTTGCTTCTCCCATGGTGATGTGTGTGTAGTTCATCACAAACCTACGAGCCTCTCTCTCTCTCTCCCTCCCTCCCTCTCTCCCTCTCTATATGCTCTATATTGCCATGATCACCGCGATTCACACGGTTATCTATCTTATGTAATCACTCTTGTGCGGTGCATTTGTTGGGATTCGATGAATTGTGGCTTTATGTTCAGATTATTCATGAATATTATTTGAGTCTTCTCTGAATTCTCATATGCATAACTGTGATAGCTTCGTAATTCTCTTCGATCTATCGATATGGTTTGGCTAACTAGATTGATTTATCTTGAGTGGGAGAGGTGCATTGTAGTGGGTTCAATCTTCCGGTGCTTAATCCCAGTGACCGAAAGGTACATGCCACCTATTGTATTATTGCCACTAAGGGTAGAATGATGGGGTTCATTCATATTAATTGGATTTAATTTGTCTACATCATGTCATTATCCTCCAAGCATTACCCAGTTTTTACTTAATACTCTAGGTGCATGCTGGATAGTGGCCGATGGATGGAGTAATAGTAATAGATGCATGCATGAGTTGGTCTACTTTCTTACGGACGTGATTCCCATATGTGTGATCGTTTCCATGAATAAATACTACATCACTATGCTCTTGTCTATCAATTTCCCAACAGTAATTTGTTTACCCATCGTATGCTTTCTACGAGAGAGAATCCTCTAGCGAAAACTATGGCCCCGGGTCTCCAACTCTAAATACCCCATTGCCTTTTATTATTCGTATTTAATTTTTATATTTAATATATTTGAACAATCTACCTATCACTACTTATCGCTTGCAAGTAACTACTTCAATGGGATTGGCAACCCTCTTGCCCGCGTTGGGTGCAAGTGTGTGCTCTTTTGTGTGTAGGCGCTGAAGACGGGAAATTGTGTGGTTCTACTATTGGTTCGTTAACTTTGGTTCTCACTTAGGAAAATACTTTCCTTTACTATGCTGCATCATCCCCTCCTCTTCAGGGAAAAATCAAATGCATATCACAAGTATCAGCGCACCACATGAGCTTGTGGCTCCCACAAACGTTGTGTGGTGCATCCCCGGAGCTTTTAGGGTCTCTTCTGGTCAAGAAAAAACCATTGTAAAATTTAATTATGTTTGGAATTCGTTTGGTATGGTATTCCTACAAAAATATAGAAACATGCAAAGACATGCACTAGGTTAATAGGTTAGTCCATAAAAACAATACAAAATGGCATGCAAAGTATATAAGATTGGTAAAATAATAGCATGAAACAACCAAAAATTATAGATACGTTGGAGATGTATGATACTTGTGACTTACGTTGGGTTTTCCGTGAAGAGGAACGAGTTATCGCTTCATAATGTGGGTAAGTATTTCCCTCAATTATGAAACCAAGGTTTATTGAAACAATAGGAATATCAAGCACAACCATCTTCAGGAGCTGCACACAAAAGAACAAATAGCTTGCACCCAACGCGGGCAAGAGGCTTGTCAATGCCCTTGGTCTCGTTATTTGCAAGCAAATGAGGTTTGTAGATAATTTTAGATATTTGTAAAATAAAAATTAAAATAAATCAAAAAATGGTAGCAAGATATTGGAGGTTTTAGCAATATGTTTTAGATAGACCCACGGGCCATAGTTTTCCCTAATGGCACCTCTCATGAAAATAACACACGGTGGGTAAACAATTTCTATTGGGCAATTGATAGAAGAGTGGATAGTTATGCGATTTTCACAGCTATGATCTTGTAAATATAGGAATCATGTCCATAAACAAATAGGCCGACTCGTGCCCGCACCTATTACTATTACTTCACGTCAAGAGCGCTTCTATGCTTGCCTCTTTACGTATTAAGTTCATGACAAACGAAGTAATGCTTGGAGAAAGATGACACGATGTAGACAAAGTAAACTCAACCAATATGTATAACCCCCATCATTTTACCCTTAGTATCAGCAATGCAAAGACGCAACTTGTGCCCTTCTATCACTGGTATATAGATACTCGCCATGTTGAATCTACTACAATGCACCTCTCTCATCGAAGAAATATCAATCTAGTTGGCCAAACTATTTCAATGTATCGGATAGAAATACGAAGATATCATAATTATGCACATAAGAATCATATTATATATCATAGGAGACTCAAATATTTATCATGAATAATCTCAACATAAACCCACAATTCATCACATCCCAACACACGCACCATACAAAAGAGTTACATCATATGGATCAAAGCAAGGATGGAATGATCATTGTATTGAAGATCAAAGAGAGAGAGAGATTGCCATCTAGGTAGTGGCTATGGACCTATAGGTCTATGGTGAACTACTCACACATCATCATGAGGGTAGCAAGGTTGATGAAGAAGTCCTACGTGATCGACCCCCCCTCCGACAAAGTGCCAGAACAAAGCTCTAGATGGCCTCCTGTCGGAGTAGAGACTTGCGCTAGCGTAATAAGTGTTTCGGGACCTCCCTCGATGTTTTTGGGGTAGATGAGAATTTATAGGCTACAGAGCGAAGCCGGGAGAGCCACGATGTGGCCACAAGCCATCAGGGTGCGCCCTGTTGGCTTGTGGGGTCAGCATGAACCCTCCTGCCTCCTTCTGATGCTCCACGGTCTTGTTTTGGTCCAGAAAAAATCACTAAAATTATCAGGTCAATTGGAATTCGTTTGGTACTGAAAACCTAAAAAGTGGAAAACACATAGAAAACAGCAACTCGCACTAAGCACTGGGTCAATAGGTTAGTGCTCAAAAATAATATGAATTGATAGGTAAGTACATAAAAAGTGTTCTAAAATGATAACATAATAGCATGGATCAACCAACAATTATAGATACGTTGGAGACATATCAAGCATCCCCAAGCTTAATTCCTTCTCGTCTTCGACTAGGTAAACGATAAAAATAGAATTTTTTATGTTACATGCTATCCATGATGTATTCTCATGCATGTATGCTCGTTGAGAAACGATGGATTAACAAATATTAACACAACAATATTTATAAGTATAAGCAGCAAAATAATTATTTTTTCAAGGTGTACGATCCTCAAAGATTGTTTCACCCCTATCCATCTTTATTATATTAACAAGGCATGGCTCCATCTTCACCACATAACTACAAATGTCAAGCACCATGGTGCCCTAGTCAGTCAATTGGATCGTACCTTTTCAATATGCATCAACTTTTTATTCTTCACGCAATACATGAGCTTGAACCATTAGACATAGCATAAAGGTGGAATATAATAAGGTGGTAGGTTTCAAAGGGGTTGAAAAGTGGAGAAGATAGCATCGTATCAACTAGGAGTACCAACGGGCTACGGAGATCCCCATCGATAGATATTGACACAAGGAGTAGGGATTTCCATGCAAATGATGAACTAGAGCTATAAGTGTATGAAAGCTCCACTAAAGCTAGTTGGGGTGTGTATCCAACTTGCTTGCTCATGAAGACCTCGGGAATTTGAGGAAGCCCGTCATCGGAATATACAAGCCAAGTTTTTTTATTCCCACTGGCATATGAATGATATAACATGAGACTCTCTATATGACGAACATGGTGCCACTTTGAGGCACAAGTGTGGTAAAGGATAGTAGCAAAGTCCATTCTCTCTTTTTCCCTCTCTTTTTTATATGGGGGGCTCATTTGGCCTCCCCCTATCTTTATTTCCTCACTCGGACAATGCTCTAGTAATGATGATCATCACACTTTTATTTACTTACAACTCATGGATAACTCGATATGATGAACTATAAAGCAACATGACTCAAATATGAATGCCTCTCGCAGTGTACAAGGATGTGCAATGATCTAGTGTGACATGTATTCAACATATAATAAGTGGTGGCTTTGCCACAAATGCTACTATGAACGATGGCTTTGCCACAAATACTATGTCAGCTCTATATGATGATTCAAAGCAATATGATGATGAACAAACTAGTCATGTGAAGTGACGATGGAATTTGCATGGCAATATATCTTGGAATGGCTATGAAAATGCCATAATAGGTAGGTATGGTGTATGTCTTTAGGAGGATATAATAAGGCTTATGTTCAACGGAGCGTATCATGTCATGGGGTTTGGATGCACCGGTGAAAGTTGCACCAATCCTCGAGGTGAGAATGGGCTATGCGCAGTAGTGGAGAGGCTAGCAAATATGAGGAGGTGAGATTGTGTATGTCCGTGGTGTCACATTAGTCATAAATAAATCATATACTTATTTATAGTTTTATTAGTCTTATCACAAATCAAAGTACTACTTGCATGCCCCGAGGGAGTGGGTTGGTAGGAATTAACTATCCCGCGACTCCGACTCGAAACAACACTAGGTTTTCAACAATGAATAGAAATGCTCACACATCATCACCATGACCTTTAATTTTTCAGATGTTCAAGAAGTTTTGACATCTATCAATATAAACACCTCTCTGAATTAATGATTATGCACTCACACCCTTTCATATCACCACATCAATACCATTAACCAGAATTTCTCTATATGTGTTACATGATGGTGGTTTTAATTATCACTCATTAAGCACTCATTATTTTTGATCTAGTCTTATTGCCCATGCAAATTACGGTCACTATTTATTAACTCTCACACAAATACAAGTGAGGAACGAGAGCATATTATTTCTATAAAATCTACACACCATCGTGCTCAAAAAGATATAAGTGAAGTACTAGAGCAACTGCTAAGCTCAAAATATATACAAGTAAATCACATAGAGTGTTCTAACAAATTATGATGATGGTGTCTCTCTATCAAATAGGTGTGTCCCACAAACAATGATTGTGGCAAAATGAAAGTAAAAGTAAACAAAAACAAACGATGCTTCAAGCTAAACTCATATCATGTGATGAATAAAAATGTAGCTCCAAGTAACATACCGATGGATTGAGACGAAAGAGGGGATGCCTTCCCGGGGCATCCCCAATCTTAGACGCTTGAGTATTCCTAGAATATTCCTTGGGGGTGCCTTGGGAATCCCCAATCTTAGGCTCTTGCCACTTCTCATTCCTTTGTCCATCAAGATAATACCCAAAACTTGAAAACTTCAACCATACAAAGCTCAACAAAATTTCATGATATCCATTAGTATAGGCAACATAATAAATAATTTTAGGTACTGCTATAAATTGATTCTTCTATTATTTTAGCATAAGGTTCTGTATTCTAACTTATCCATGGCTAATACCTTTAATATAATCCATAGCATAATCAAAACAAGCAAACTATGCATGCAAAAACATAATCTATTAAAATTGAGCAGTCTGTAGTAATATATTTAATTGCCATACTTATGTACCGCCACAAATTCTGAAAAATTAAGACAACCTGAGGAATTTGTATATGAGTATTGTGTAAAAGATTCAGATTAAAAATACATTCTAGTAAAATCAGATTTTTTTTTTGCACTAGACGTCAAATTTTATGTTTTTGCACCGTATCAATTCTACTCATCATGCAAACCATCCAAAAAGCTTTACTTTGCACAAACATCAATCTATTATTTCTATCTATCTATTTCTATTATATACTAAAAGGAAAATACAGATCAAGAACAGAGAAATTAGCTAGAAAATCCCACATTAATCAGAAAGATCTCATCATTGATTGTTAGACTTATAAATTTGTAGCCGTTGGATTTATGTAAACAGATATTTTAGATTGATCGTGTACATATAATAACTCTTTGACACGTTACTTATGTACCTAAGACACGTTTAAAATAAAAAGTATCTTGAACCACGAACAAGACTATCTCTACTATTAAAAGGGGATCTGCCGTCGTGATGATTCAACCTCCCAACGCTAGCTATCCTTCCATCCACCTCCTCCCACCGATTTTTTCCATCCCTCCAAAAATCAATTGGTTCAATAAATTGGTTGAATAAAAAAACCAGTACAATAAAAAGCCCCTCTACCCCCTTCGTACGACGAGCATCCGCCTCTCCCGATTCCCACTTTCGTGATAAAAAAACCTCCCTAAAAATCGGTCAGGCACCCACGTTCCCAACTATCCTCATCAAACTGCCTGATCGCTCCTCCCATCCCATCCCTACCGAGGAAAATCCCCCACCGACGCGCTGCTCCTAGGCCACGATCCCCACGGGCACCTCAGCCCGCAGCCTCGCATTAAATCCCCTGCTCGACCCGCCCCCGTTTGAAAACAGCTTTGCTCCTTCCGTCCGCTCCACCTCCTCCCTCGGGTCTCGTTTCCAGGAATCCGAGGACTCGGCTTTCTGTATTTGCATCTTCCGCTCCGCCGGTCGGTCGGTCGGCGCGGACCCCCATGGCCATGGCCGCCGAGGGTACGAGCAGGCGGAGGATCCTCGACTACCTCAACAACGGCGAGAAGTTCGGGCTCGAGGGCCCCTCATCGACCGCCGCCGCAACGCCGAGGGTGTTGGCCGCTGCTAGGTCGCTGCTGCCCAGGTTCCGCTGGGCGCGGCTCGCCAGGCTCGGCCGGAAGGGCCGCGCCGACCAAGGCGGTGCTCAAGGAGGAGATCGTCGCCGCCGCGGAGGAGGAGGGCGTGCTCAGGGACGCCTCTGCATCGTCAGGTGCGTTTGTTCGCTCGTGCTCTCCTTTCTCTTCATCGTCGGAATCGAGCTCCTGCTCCGCCGCGCTTGTATTCTGCCAGTCAATCGAATTTTGTTCGTCGTCAAACACATCACGAGCAATTTTGGTTCCAGTGGCATGCGCGGTGGCGGTCGGTGGCGGTAGCGGCAGCGAGGCGACGAGGCCGTCGGGCCTAAGCGTGGGGCTCAGCCTGGTGTTCCTGCTCGCCAAGACGTCCGATGAATTCGACAAGATGGCCAGGGTGTAGGCCGAGATGGAGGCGCTGATCGGGGATTTCAAAGGCCAACACGCCATGGCGACGGACAACACCGGCCGCGAAGACGACATGCCGGGAGACCACAACCCTGATTCCGCCGCGTCGAGCTGCCTCACAACGGGAACGAGCCGCGGGCCGCGACCGGCCGGTGTGAGGACCATCGTCGTGGTCGTAATCATCAGGTCGCCTCGTCCTCCGGCGCCGAGATGGAGGCGGCGAGCCGCAGGAGGATGGACGTGCTCGAGGAGGAGTTCCACGCCAAGCTCGAGCGCGTTCGCGCCGGCTACGCCGCGAACACGCTGCCGTTCTCGATTAGAGAGGAGCACGGCGAGGGCCGAGCAGAGCCGTCGGACGATGATGACGACGACGCCATTGCCGACTGCCGGGAGGGTTTTGAGAGCGACCTCGGCGGCGGCGACGACGACGACGATGGCCACTGCGATGACGACCGTGACGAGGAGGAGGACGACGACGCTGATCGGTACGGGGTGTCAGCCCTCGAGCTGGACAGGAGGCTGCACGAGTTGCTCCACCAGAGGAACCAGGAGCGGATCGAGGAGCTGGAGGCGGCGCTGCGGCGCGCCGAGAAGCGGCTCTTCGACAAGGAGATGGAGGCGTCCCTCTCGGAGGACACCGCCAAAATGGCCTTCCGCCACGACCACGACGAATCGCCGTAAGCGCCCACCTCACCTCACCTCACCTCGCTAATTAATTCTCTTCCACGCAAGGTGGAGACGCTCGTGACGATCACCGGCCCCAAGTAACTCTCTTGAATGTTCTTCTCTCTGAATTTGTCCGTGCAGATGGGGAATTTCGTGCAGTACTTTTTGTCGCCATTGATCATCGATCCGCCGTACATTATATGAGAGCAAGTACAACAAGGTACAGTCAGCAGCTATAAGGATTAAAATATTATATTTTTGTTGAGTTAAATGAGAGAGAAGAGGAGAGAGAAGGAAAGCGGGCTCTTCGTGAAGAGTCAGCTATAGCACGTGCTCCTAAGAGCAAGTACAATAGTAGAGCCGGTTGTCGGCTGTAAGCTCATGCCATGTTACCTATAGCCCATCTTATAGCTAACATGTACAATAGTTGGTTAGAAGAGTGTACTACTTATTTATTATTTGACCCACCTTTCATTCTCACAAAGTGCCTAGGAGCACGTGCTAGAGCTGGCTCTTAGCTAAGAGCCCGCTTACCTTCTCTCTCCTCTTCTCTCTCCTCCAACTAAGCAAAAATATACTATTTTATTCCTTATAGCCAGCTGACTTAGCTCTATTGGACTTGCTCTAATGCTTTGTGAGAATGAAAGATGGGCGATATATGACAAAAGTAGTACTCTTTTATAGCTAACTATTGTACAAACTAGCTATAAGATGAGCTATAAGACTGCTTATAGCCAGCAGTTGGCTATACTATTAACCATGCTCTAATTATTACAGATGAAGCTATTAGCCATGAATGAAGGTTAATTTTGAGAGATTTAATGCATGGACGAAGAAAGAGGCAATCGGCTTCGGGATGGGTGGCCGACTGTAGGATGGGCCTTGTGTACAATATGTCTCTACTGATAGCAGCTTATAGCTGGAGTTGTTCATACCGCCAGGGTTTAGAGTCATAGCATTGTAGGTTACATGGGCATGGCTGGGAGTACGATGGAACATGGTAGGATATGCTCAGCTAGCAGCCTCACTGATGATTTCGATATTCATGTAATTCGAGTACAGTGTTGGAAGTTCATGCATATCACACATATGCAGTTTCAGAATTAGTGCAGCAATGTGACAGCCTGCTCTTAGTAAGAAATTTTCGGTCTTTATATATATATATATATATATATATATATATATATATATATATATATATATATGATCATTTGAAAGGATTATTTTGCAGCAATTTACATTTCGGCGGCACCTTTTTATGAAACAATGTCATTTTTTTTGTTCAATGCTGTTTCGGTCACTTGCATGAAGTGATCCTTTTTGTCTGTTATTGTTTAGTTTTATATAGCCTGCTTTCAGTCGAGTGTTGTTTACCCATTTTTAACCTGCCTTAACAAGAGTTCATGTGTTGGTATTGTATACGGAGTACAAAATTACAAATCCACATGGATAAGATTTCTGTCAAGTGGTTGCACTCTAGCGAAGTTCCCTTTTGGTTTTTTTGCATGCACCTTCTTTCCTTTTGTGCCTGCCAAAATGTTTGTCGGATCCACGATATGAGTTTGGTATCCCTTTTATGTCGGGTAGTACTACACGTCGGGATAATGACCTTGATTGATCTCATCAGACAATGACAATGCATCCAGTTCAAGAAAATCACAGGAAGCATTTATTTGAATGGCATGGTAGTCCAAAAGTCCAAAACTTGAAAAACATGCATCTACATATGAACCTTACCAATCCATAAAAAATAATAAATAACAAATAAAAGCTAGATTGTCATGTCATTGTGGAACTATATGGAATAAAGTTGTGTGATGACACCCAAGCTAGAGCAACAAGTGTACTGGAATAAAATTTTAAACCAACGAAAGAAGAAATGGAGTTGTCAGCAAAAATACAACCAATGCAACATTGTTATGTTGTCCTGTAGCAACGCACGGACATTTAGCTAGTCCCATCTAAAAGACACATGACTCTCTCATAACCCGTACAAGACGTTTTTTTACGGTGTGAGCATAGATAACCAACCGCTTTGCACAAGAAAATAGGCACTAGCAAGCACCGTTCACGTGTGTGTTCAAAATTAGCAACCGGCGACGGGATTATCTACTATCTATCTATCTACTATCATTAAAAAAAAAGAGAAGGCAGATCCAACTCTACATCTGAACCTTCTAAACACTTAATTAACGGATTGGATACTTTAAACTTAACAGTTTTTCGTTAGCGCTAATCCCCGCGCTCGCCACGACGCGGCGCTACCGCCCCACCATCTCGCCGGCCCCTGCGCCCAGCCACGCCACCCCTGCGCCCGGCCCCGCCCGCCCGTCACGCCGCTCCCAGCCGCTCCGCTCTGCCTTGCTCGGCCCCTCCCGACGCTACCATCATCATCATGCAACCGAGGGCGCCACCGCCTGCTGCACGCCGGCCGGGGACCCGACCAGCTCCCGCGCGAGCGCGTACCTGAAGGCCATGTTGTGCGGCCTCCACTCCACGCCGCCGCCGCGCGGCCTCCCCTGCTGCCGCACCGCCGCCCGGAGGCCCTCCGGGAGGCACGACTCCACCACGCGCAGCAGCTCCTGCGCCGCCAGCCCGGCGTCCCTCGCGTACGACTCCAGCACCTTGGGGAGGATCACCCTGCTGCGCCCCGACCCGCGCACGCCCACGTTGCCGCGGATGAACTCCTCCTTGGCCGCCTCCAGCTGCTGCAACAACCGCCTCGGGCTGTACAGCCGCATCTGACCCACGGACGCGATCCATCCGTCAGTCCCACGCGCTATTGCAGCTGCTGGCAAGAAATTACAGTATGTGCGCACGTACCACTGGATCCGAGTGGCTTCCGGAGGACAGCGCAAAGTGCACCAGAGGCTCGGGCCGGGCGACGGCGAACCCCTGCAGATCATCCTTGTCTCTGGGCTTCCATCTGGGGTACAGGAGCAGCCTGAACCACTGCAGAATTTGAAAGGGAAGCAGAGCATGCGAGAACCATTATTGTTTGCAATGCCGAATTTCAAAAGGCAAGAAAATGGAGTTCGAGAATTCACAAGAGGTTGGCTGGACCTGTCCGGAAGAGTGTACTCGGCAGCACAATATCTGGCACTCTATCAACTCCGCGTTTACCCTCTGCCCACTGATGATGTACGATACCTGTGGTGCAGAAATGGCTGCCAGATTAAAACTCTGAGAGGGGATGAGTAGGTGCTGCTGTATCAGATTTATGCATTACATGATTTTTTGCAGATCTTGAATGCGAGAGAGTCACCATATCTTACAGGGGATGGGGACGTGAGGAGACAAAAGGGATTCAGGTCGTTGTTGGATGAGGTGCTGACGACGGTGGCAGTTGCAGAAATCGGAGAGGAGGGAGAGAGGAAGGCTCAGTAATGCTTTCCTAGCTGCTGTTGCTACTGTTCGAAGAAGAGACATGTATAATTTGCACTTCATAATGTTTTGTTCTGCTCGTGCTTGCTACCGCTATTGCTTCGAGAGGAATCACGCGAGAACAATAATTGTCTCTTCATTCACGTGATCTTATTTCCTTGTTTTGTTTATTCTCTAGACATGTTCTTGAAATTACTTATCCATTCTCGATGTTGATAGCTAATGCAGTTTGATTCTGTTCAAAAGACATGTGTGTAGATATTGCATGCTTTAATATGCTACAAATATTTATTGGGGACAATGGGAAGCATTACAAAATAGGTTAATTAGCAGTGAGAAATCTTAAAATATATGAGAATCGTATGAAGGCAATGTGCTCAGAGTGAGACAGTCGTTGCCTCCTCATGTCGGGAGAGCACAGAGAGTGACCGAGGCATACATGGCCAGTGACGTCAGGCATGTGAGGTTAAATCTTACAATATGATTCTTCGATCTTTAAGTCCAATATCTATACAGAATTAAGCATCCCGCCATCACATCAAGTTTCTTTACCCTCGTTGTCTTGTGCTTTCGTCCCTATTGCAAGTTTCTTTCCCAGGTAGAAAACATCAATTCATAACATTCTGGAAGATTCATCCATATCTTTTTAGTCTTGCAAGTTAGGGATTTTGAGTGATGTCTATTGTTGGATTTTCCTTTCTATGATGTGATCCTACCATTTTATCCACCCTTGATATTTTCATTTCTTCTATTTTGCAGTGTTTCTTTTTGTGGATTTGTACGGACAAGATTAGTCAAATTTAGCGTTCCTGGTTCATTACATTTAGCTTCGGTCATGTCTAAATGCAAGTTCATGGATGATTCACTAGATTCATGCTCTTCCCACACCATGTCACAGTCAACCTCGGCTCCAGGTACTTTATTCATCCATATCCGCTAATTCATCTTGTAGTTCTTTTACCATTAACATACACACTTCTACTGAATGCAAGATTATTTTGTACTGATATGAACAATCATATTGATTCAGAAAGAATCTCAACCCATGTTCATGTTTGATTGGAGGCTGAAAGTCGCTTCAACGCTTGTGCTGCTGTCACTTGGCAATGATCAATGAAAGCAGAAACGGGAGATATGTTGTTGTTTAGAATCATGATGCCTTTGTGAATTTATTAGAAAATATTATATTAATAAAGCATTTGTATTTTTACCATGCTTGGATTACCTGGCTGCACTTTTTTATTTCTTTGATGACATTTTTTAAAATCTTTGTTGTTCCTGTTATCAATGAATTTCATAGGTGTGTTCCCCTTAGTTATATGGTTGAAATAATAGCTTGGTTTTTCTATAAAAAATTGGGTAAGCAACTACGTACCAAACTATGAATAGAAGAAATCTTAACATAAAGCTATTCCAAAACAGGATGACAAGAGAATCAAGGATCTAAACAGTAAAATACTAACTGGCATGAGACCACAAAATGTACGGACCACTGGTCGGCCAGAGCTTTCTTTTGAGTCTCCTTGTGTGCTTGATTTTTGTTACCTTGTACAAGTGTCACTTTACTATCTTAGATAACTAGCTAGAAATCTGGGTATGCAGATAGATGTGCCCTCAGGAACAACGATGTTGAGTACTCCAGTGCATGATTTATCTTTTGATTGATACTCGGTATGAACTATGAAGACGGACAAACTTTCTCTTTTGATTAGTAAGTGCGATACATGGAGACATTGGACCAAACAACTGCAGCAACGGAGATAAAAATGGGGACATGTCAACGAGTTCAATTTGTTGACAAGGTACTCCCTCCGTGTCAAAATATAAGACCTTTTAAAGATTACACTATGAGACTACATACGGAGCAAAACGAGTGAATCTACATTCTAAAATATGTCTATATACATCCGTATGTAATTCATAGTGTAATATCTAAAATGTCTTATATTTAGGAACGGAGGGAGTATAAGACAGGTACACATTGATTTGGAGCATTGTTTATTTCATGTTAACAGCAAATTAGTTGATATCTTTAATTATCTATGTTTTTAATGGTTGCGAAAGTTACAACTTACTAATCTAAGGGGACCATTATTTTCTTGCTAAAATAAGAAAGGTGTCACAAATAGCAACATAATAAGTGCTTAGATTTTTGATATGAATATAGTGCTTATATATGCCTACATCGCTCATTATTTTGATATTCATAATAAGTGCTTGGATTTTTGTTTTGTCCCGGCATCGAGATTAACAAGACCTGGGCTCTGCGGATTGAGCTTGTGAGGAAGCAAGGGAATCCGAAGAGAAACAGATATAGTACTAGTCTTCGTCAGCTGTAAAAGGTTTCATCGAATCTTTCTTCTCGTGATGTGTCTTTCTTTCCCAGTGCTTACTCGAACTCTGCAATCTGGTAAGTAAAGTAGTAGAGATTGAGTGAAGCCGAGGTACGAAGCCATCAACGGGCTCTTCGACGAGATGACGAAAGGCGGCAGGCTTCTCTACAATAAATAACTTATCTCGAGATATGTCTCTCACAACCATGCTCGTATTTTTTTCCAACTTCTCTCCTTTAATACAATAATTTCGCCTATTTGTTGTCTGATATACTTAGAGTGTTTTGTCTCCTTTCCTTCATAACGTAGCTAAGATTGTATACCAAGACGGCATCCTCCAGTGGATTCATCCCGCTCTATTTGTTGTTCCTTTCCTCGCGATAAGTTGCTACTCCCCATTCATGCCACTCCACCAATTAACTCAGAGTATCCTGATGTATTTTCTACCTCTTAACTGTACATGCTGACCAATGGTCCTTTGTATTCTGGAATAGTCTTGATCCCGGTTTCAACTTAGAATACATGTTTTCCAAGACAAAGGCAATTCTCCGCTCTAGAATTTGATTTGAAATGGTCTTGATAAAATGCACCCCATATACAATTTTTAACAGAAGAATACAGAGGGTCTCTACCATGTCCATTCTCAGCTTTAGAATTTGATTCGAATTGATGGTCAGTTCGCATTTACTTATTTTTTTCCTTTTGTTACAGTCCATTTAACTCTATGTTGAGCTCATAGTGTGGCTTTTCATGCATAATGAATACATGAAAACGCACATGTAACCTCAAGTTTTGATACCGGTTCATACGTCCCCATAAAAAAGTTACCAATTCATACTTGTATTGCACAAATAATTATTTGTTAAATTTGAACGGGCGGCCAACCCTAGCTCCACGACACTGTAAGTGCCATTGCTAGGTCAAGTTATTTCATTGTATGCTTGCTTTCAAAGTACTCCCTCCTTTTCTAAATATAAGTCTTTCTAGAGATTTCACTACGGACTACATACGAAGAAAAATGAATGAACCTACCTTCTAAAGTATGTCTATATATATCTGTTTGTAGTCCGCAGTAGAATCTCTAAAAAGACTTATATCTAGGAACGGAGGGAGTACATGCTTTTGAAAGTGGTCATTAGGCAATCCAAGAATTTGCTCACCGTGCATCAACCACCAAATCATGTGTGAGCGAGCTGCTACTCCTATGTAGACGATGAGGGCGTCAATGCAAAAGAGGTGCACAACCTCCTCATACGAGTATGTCATCGAATCTTCAACAAAGAGATAGGATAATTGCCACAAACTGTTAGTTCCTTGATTGCATTATTGCATTTTCCTCTACCCTGCTAAAGTAATTTGGTTACTGCATTGATTAGCAAAATTACACAATCGTACTGAGCGTGCTTAGTTCAGTTGTTGACCAACGAAGTATTCACCTTGAATCAAAACATTTATTTATGATCAGCTTGTTTTTAGTTTAGAAGACACTCTCACATAGAATTCTGATTTCCCCTATTCCCGGTGGTGTAGGTTTTTGCAGAATTTGACCCTGTTCCACTTGCAAGTGCTTCACTTGCGCAAGTCCATGCCGCAACATCACATGATGGGGAAAAGGTCGCTGTCAAGGTTGTCATTATATAAGAAAAGACTACAATTTGTTTGGAGAGTTCACTTATTTGTTAGGTTTGAACCCTTAAGTTATGACAACAGAGTTCAAATTTAACCATCTTCATGTTTGTCTTTCACTTTTCTGGCCCCTGTTTTGGCTTACAGGTTCAACACAACCACTTGATGGATACTTCTATAATAGATATCGCCATAGTGGATTCAGTAGTGAATGCTCTTCATTATATTTTCCCTACATTTGACTACAGGTACAAAAAGCCACTGATAGCACTTGTTCTCTGTCTCTTTTTAAACACACTACCTCGAAAGCTTTTGGCCTCCTGATGGCTCCCCTCCAGTATTTCTTCCGCCCAGTAATTTTTATATATTCCAAAATAATTCCTCGCTGATTTTCACGGCTTTTGGAGTTGTGCAGAATAGGTATCTCAAACTTGCTCCTTTTCCAGCCCAGAATTCCAACTGCCGGTATTCTCCCTCTTCATGTAAACCTTATAAAATAAGAGAGAAAAAGCATAAGTATTGTACCAAAATGTGTAATAACAACCCATAAAGCGATAAATATCAACATAAAACACTAGTGGAAAACGGGCCTTTGGCCGGGACCCATTAGTCCCGGCCTGCCTCTGGGCCGGGACTAAAGGCCCAGCCATGTCGCCCCAATTCTCAATGCCTCCCTCGAGGCTTTAGTCCCGGCCCGTAAGGAGCCTTTAGTCCCAGTTCGTGGCCCAAACCGGGACTAAAGGGCTACGCGGTGGGCAGTGGTGGTGGCAACCGTTGGTATCCCTCTTTAGTCCCGGTTGGTGGCTCAACCCGGGACTAAAGGCCTAACACGTGGCCTGCCGTAGTGGTGGCAACCGTTGGTATCCCTCTTTAGTCCCGGTTGGTGGCTCAACCCGGGACTAAAGGCCCAAACGGTTTGCATCCCGCTTCACAAAACCACAACCGAAGCAGAGCCTGTGTCGCGTCGCCCTTCTTTATCTGTTCTACTTCCTCTCTCGCTCTTGCTCTGTTCTTCTCCTCTCTTCTTCCACCATGCCAACTCGCTTTGGAGAGGTGCTCGCACATGGCAGGACCAATCTCGATGTCGTGTACACGAACGAGAGCAACGAGGTGCCGTATTTTCTTAAACAGTTGAAGGAACGATGGCTTGACGCCGCAGTGGATCATGAGCAGTTCTTGGGGCTTGATCTGGAGTACACGGCCGATCAACGCGGTGTTGCCGTCATCCAACTATGTTTCGCACACCATGTCTTGATCTTCCAATGGGCGAGGTAAGTTTTGAGGCTTTCTTTGATCCAAGGTAATGACATCGTAAGTTTATTTGTTTCAATCATAGTTGGTTCCCTTCAAATAGTTGTAGTGAAACAATTTTGATTAGTTGAAGGGGAACACAATCTGATTGGAATAGTGTTCCATAATCTGAAAAATCGTATTAGAATCAACTAGTGTTTAATATGTTCCATTGGAATCATAGTTGGTTCGCTTCAAATAGTTGTAGTGAAACAATTTTGATTAGTTGAAGGGAACACAATCTGATTAGAATAGTGTTCCATAATCTGAAAAATCGTATTAGAATCAACTAGTGTTTAATATGTTCCATTGGAATCATAGTTGGTTCGCTTCAAATAGTTGTAGTGAAACAATTTTGATTAGTTGAAGGGAACACAATCTGATTGGAATAGTGTTCCACAACCTGAAAAATCTGATTGGTTCAATATGTTCCGTTGAAATCATAGTTGTAGTGATACAATTTTATGCGGTGTTCTTTGATCCAAGGTTATGAAAATTGCATATAGCTAGTGATCTCTCCAGGTTCCATTGGATAGCAATATGAAATGTCATAGTCATGAAAATTGCATATAGCTAGTGATCTCTCTAGGTTCCATTGGATAGCTATAGTGATCTCTCTAGGTTCCATTGGATAGCAATATGCAATATGTCTAGCTTATTGAATATTTGCAAAACCGTGGGAGAATATATATATATATATATGTCATAGTTAATTTATGGTTTCTTGATCAATTCGTAGGATATGAAAATTGCATAGGATAGCAATATGTTCTATTTGAATCCTAAAGATAATTTTCTCTTTAGTTATAGTGAAACATGTTTCCTTATTGCAGCAGTATGTAACATTTGTTCCATTTTAATTTGTTTCTGTTGCAGTAGTGACAAGCATTGTCCAGAACTCATGGACTTCCTTCGCAGCGGCATCACTTTTGCTACCGTTGACATAACGAACGACAAGCTGAAGATGAGGTACAGCTTCGGTATTGAGATACCAACTGGTTGCCTCATTGATCTCCAAACGGTATTCAGGCTTCGACATGTCAGGACTTCGATGGCTCATATGGCAGTTGCCTTGATCGACGAGGAATATGGTAATATGAAGACCAATTTCCCAAAGTCTCAGCACAAACTTTGGGAGAAGGCCCCACTTGATCGTATCAACATTGAGTATGCAGCAAAAGATGCATACGTTTCATACGAGTTGTACCGCTAGATTCGAGTCGTCAACTATGGCCAGCTCACCTCGAATAAGGTGGACATTCTGATTCGAGTCGTCAACTATGGCCAGCATTACCTCGAATATATATATCTATGATAGCTATTATTATGTACGGTTTGGACTAGTATCATGTACTGCTTGGACCAATTTATATATGTCTAGTTTCTGTTTGTGCCATTATAGTTTCCAAATTTGAATGGTTTAGCCCTTTCTAACTTCATTTGCTACTTTTGAATGGTTTAGCCCTTTCTAACTTCATGGTATCATGCATTTCGACCACATATATATATACAAAAAGTCTTCAGTTCAAATAAGTTCAAAAAATGAAATCCCTTTTGTAACAAATCTGTTTTTGATTAGAACAGTCATTTAAAAATGAAAGACCATTAGTCCCACGTGGCGTGCAGCGGAACCATGTGGCGTGCCATGGAACCACTTTTGTTGTGGGGGTCGCTTTTCCTTCTTCTCCTTGTGCTAGATATTTGTTATGCATTAGGGAAAGAAGGAATAGCGACCATCATCGACGGTCAAAAAATCAGGTGAGGGAGTGTCCACCATACATGAGAGAAGAAGAATGCCGACTGTTGTTGTGGGGGTTGCTTCTCCTTCTTCTCTTTGTGCTAGATATTTGTTATGCACTAGGGGAAGAAGGAGTAGCGACCATCATCGACGGTCGAAAAATCAGGTGAGGGAGTGTCCACCATACATGAGAGAAGAAGAATGTCGACTGTTGCTGTGGGGGGTCGTTTCTCCTTCTTCTCCTTGTGCTAGATATTGGTTATGCACCAGGGGAAGTAGGAGTAGCGACCATCATCGACGGTTGAAAAATCAGGTGAGCTAGTGTCCACCATATATGAGAGAAGAAGAATGTCCACCATATACCATAGGTGAGCTAGTGTCCACCATATATGAAATTGTTGAAATTTTGTGATGTGCCTTTTAATGGTGCATTTTCAACACACAAAAAGTATGGAGTTCAAATAAGTTCAAAAAAATGAAATCCCTTTGTAAGAGATAAGTTCTCGTTCGAAACGTTGATACTTCGAGAGAGATTGTCCGTTTTGTACACGAAGTGCATCCATTTTTTGTCGTAGCCCTCTCAACTTTTTAACACATGCTATGTGGGTGAAATGATGATAACATGCCAACTTTCAACATTTTCAGAGTTCATTTGTAGTGCTTTTCAATTTCAGGGTCAATTAGCTCAAAAACAAATAAGTAAATGCACGAAGAATACCAAATGAAGTCATAAATTGTTGAAACTTTGTGATGTGCCTTTGAATGGTGCATTTTGAACACACAAAAAGTATGGAGTTCAAATAAGTTCAAAAAAAATGAAATCCCTTTGTAAGAGATGAGTTCTCGTTTGAAACGCTAATACTTTGAGAGACATTGTCCGTTTTGTACACGAAGTGCATCCAGTTTTTGTCGTAGCCCTCTCAACTTTTTAACACATGCTATGTGGGTGAAATTATGATAGCATGCCAAATTTACATTTTCAGAGTTCATTTGTAGTGCTTTTCAATTTCAGGGTCAACTAGCTCAAAAAATAAGTAAATGCACGAAGAATACCAAATGAAGTCAGAAATTGTTGAAATTTTGAGATGTGCCTTTGAATGGTGCATTTTGAACACACAAAAAGTATGGGGTTCAAATAAGTTTCAAAAATGAAATCCCTTTGTAAGAGATGAGTTCTCGTTCGAAACACTGATACTACGAGAGAGATTGTCCGTTTTGTACACGAAGTGCATCCAGTTTTTGTCGTAGCCCTCTCAACTTTTTAACACATGCTATGTGGGTGAAATGATGATAGCATGCCAACTTTCAACATTTTCAGAGTTCATTTCTGTGCTTTTCAATTTCAGGGTCAACTAGTTGAAAAAAAAATAAGTAAATGCACGAAGAATACCAAATGAAGTCAGAAATTGTTGAAATTTTGTGATGTTCCTTTTAATGGTGCATTTTGAATACACAAAAAGTATGGAGTTCAAATAATTTCAAAAAAATGAAATCCCTTTTGTAAGAGATGAGTTCTCGTTCGAAACGCTGATACTTCGAGAGAGATTGTCCGTTTTGTACACGGAGTGCATCCAGTTTTTGTCGTAGCCCCCTCAACTTTTTAACACATGCTATGTGGGTGAAATGATGATAGCATGCCAAATTTCAACATTTTCAGAGTTCCTTTGTAGTGCTTTTCAATTTTAGGGTCAACTAGCTCAAAAAAAAAAAGTAAATGCACGAAGAATACCAAATTAAGTCAGAAATTGTTGAAATTTTGTGATGTGCCTTTGAATGGTGCATTTTGAACACACAAAAAGTATGGAGTTCAAATAAGTTCAAAAAATGAAATCCCTTTGTAAGAGATGAGTTCTTGTTCGAAACGCCCATACTTCGAGAGAGATTGTCCGTTTTGTACACGAAGTGCATCCAGTTTTTGTCGTAGCCCTCTCAACTTTTTAACACATTCTATGTGGGCGAAATGATGATAGCATGCCAACTTTCAACATTTTCAGAGTTCATTTGTAGTGCTTTTCAATTTCAAGGTCAACTAGCTCCAAAAAAAATAAGTAAATGCACGAAGAATACCAAATGAAGTCAGAAATTGTTGAAATTTTCTCATGTGCCTTTGAATGGTGCATTTTGAACACACAAAAAGTATGGAGTTCAAATAAGTTCAAAAAAATGAAATCCATTTGTAAGAGATGAGTTCTCGTTCGAAACGCTCATACTTCGAGAGAGATTGTCCGTTTTGTACATGAAGTGCATCCAGTTTTTGTCGTAGCCCTCTCAACATTTTAACACATGCTATGTGGGTGAAATTATGATAGCACGCCAACTTTCAACATTTTTAGAGTTCATTTGTAGTGCTTTTCAATTTCAGGGTCAACTAGCTCAAAAAAAGTAAATGCACGAAGAATACCAAATGAAGTGAGAAATTGTTGAAATTTTGTGATGTGCCTTTGAATGGTGCATTTTGAACACACAAAAAGTATGGAGTTCAAATAAGTTCAAAAAAATAAAATCCCTTTGGAAGAGATGAGTTTTCATTCGAAACGCTTATACTTCGAGAGAGATTGTCCGTTTTGTACACGAAGTGCATCCAGTTTTTGTCGTAGCCCTCTCAACTTTTTAACACATGCTATGTGGGTGAAATGATGATAGCATGCCAACTTTCAACATTTTCAGAGTTCATTTGTAGTGCTTTTCAATTTCAGGGTCAACAAGCTCAAAAAAAATAATAAGTAAATGCACGAAGAATACCAAATGAAGTCAGAAATTGTTGAAATTTTGTGACGTGCCTTTGAATGGTGCATTTTGAACACACAAAAAGTATGGAGTTCAAATAAGTTCAAAAAAATGAAATCACTTTGTAAGAGATGAGTTCTCGTTCGAAACGCTGATACTTCGAGAGAGATTGTCCGTTTTGGACACGAAGTGCATCCAGTTTTTGTCGTAACCCTCTCAACTTTTTAACACATGCTATGTGGGTGAAATGATGATAGCATGCCAAATTTCAACATTTTCAGAGTTCATTTGTAGTTCTTTTCAATTTCAGGGTCAACTAGCTCAAAAAAATAAGTTAATAGTTTGGATATTCAAAATAATTACTTTTGAAAATATAAAATAGTTTTGCATTATTTATTCAATTTCAAACACTTTTCATTATCATAGTTTTGTCAAATTCTCAAATATGCAAAAAGAATTTTTATAAACATAGTTTTTAATTGAAAATAACTAAATAGTTAATAGTTTGGATAGTCAAAATAATTACTTTTGAAAATAGAAAATAGTTTTGCATTATTTATTCAATTTCAAACACTTTTCATTATCATAGTTTTGTCAAATTCTCAAATATGCAAAAAGAATTTTTAATAAACATAGTTTTTAATTGAAAATAACAAAATAGATAATAGTTTGGATAGTCAAAATTATTAATTATGAAATTAGAAAATAGTTTTGCATTATTTATTCAATTTCAAACACTTTTCATTATCATAGTTTTGTCAAATTCTCAAATATGCAAAAAGAATTTTTAATAAACATAGTTTTTAATTGAAAATAACAAAATAGATAATAGTTTGGATAGTCAAAATTATTAATTATGAAAATAGAAATAAATTGAATTTATATGAGAATTTATAGAGAAAATTCAATCTAAATTCAAAGTGAACTCACTTTGAATTCATGTTGAATTTTCTCCATAATTTCGAATATAGTTTCAATTTTCAGTGAGTTTAGGCCCGTAAGCCTCCTTTAGAGAGGAGCTCGATGGAGAAGCTGCGACGGGGCTTATAAACAAGTGTTAGTCCCCCTCGCTGGGCGAGGTGGGACTAAACTTATCGTGCAGCCGAGGAGGGGCTTTAGTCCCGGTTTGAGCCACGCCCCGGGACTAAAGGCCCCTGCTTCCCGCCTTCTGGTCTGCCGAAAAAGGGCCTTTAGTCCCGGGTCGTGGCTCCATCCGGGACTAAAGGGAGTCTTTAGTCCCGGATCGAGCCCCAAACCGGGACTAAAGATCCACCTATATAAGAGGGAGTTAGAAAATTTCCAACCCAAATCGCATTTCCTTCTCTCCTTCTTCCTCGTTCTCCTGCCCGGCGCGGCACAGCGACGAACTCGACGACGCCGTCAGGCTGCCCGCCATCCTGCTCGCCGCCGCCTGCCGTCCTCCTTGCCGTGCGCCGCCGTCCTCCTCGCACCGCGCCGTCGACACCTCCGGCCGGTAAGCCCCCCGCCCCCTCCTCCCCAACACTCCGGCCAGTAGAAGAAAAGAATAAAAAGGAGAAGAAAAGAAGAAAAAGGAGAAGAAAAGAAGAAAAAGGAGAAGAAAGGAATAAAAAGGAGAAGAAAGGAAGAAAAAGGAGAAGAAAGGAAGAAAAAGGAGAAGAAAAGAAGAAAAAGGGAAGGAGAAGAAAAGAAGAAAAAGGAGAAGAAAAGAAGAAAAAGGTAAGAAAGGAAGAAAAAGGAGAAGAAAGGAAGAAAAGGGGAAGAAAGAAAGAAAAAGATTTTTTTGTCATTTAATTCCTATTGTTATTAGGTTTGTGCTAGATTATTAGGGTTAGTAATATTTAGAATTAGGAAAAAGTAAAATAAGAAGAGGAGGAGAAGAAAAGAAGAAAAAGGAGAATAAGAAGAGGAGGAGAGGAGAAGAAGAGGAAAATAGAAGAAGAGTTGAAGTAGAAGAAGAGAAAAAATTAGAAGAGAAGGAGAGGAGAAGTAGAAGAAGAGAAGAGGAGAAGTAGTAGAAGAAGAAGTAGAAGAAGAGGAGAAATAGAAGAAGAGGAAAAATTAGTTTAGGGTTACAAGAAGAAGGAATATTTTTTTTGTCATTTAATTTTGCTATTGTATAGTGTATATGCTTAAGTGTTAATAGTGTTTCTTAGATTATTGCTTAATTTTGCTATTGTATATGCTTAAGTGTTAATAGTTTAATTTTTCTATTGTATATGCTTAAGTGTTAATAGTTTATTTTTAGCAAGAAAATTAATAGAACTAGTTTATTTTTTTAGTTCATTTTACGATGCCTATCCCGCATCCTCGTTGTCGACTCGGCGGAGGACACCTACTTGATCAGAGGGGCCCTGTCCGGGACTGGGCTCCGCCCGGCTGGTATTGGGAGGTGCTACCTTCCGGGGGGCGTAGGTTGGTGAGGAGCCAACCCTTCGTTGACCCGATCCTTGTTTGGTGGCGGTCGCGTGGGCCAGTGAGGGTGCCGAGGCTTTCGGACACCGCGGAGGTGGTACGTCACCGTGTCAGCGAGGAGGATGAGCACGTCCGTCGCTACATGGTTGCGTTGGAGGGCAGGTTCGAGCATACCTGGCAGGTTCTTCGGGGATCTCACTGGAGCTATGATCCTGTGATGGTTCCTTCTCTTTGGGTGTCCACCGTCCGCGCCGATATCCGTCGGGCGCTACGGTTCTAGATGTATCAGTGATGCTATATGTATGATAGTATTCGAGGAGTATTAGTGATAATATTCGACGATGTACGGACAAAAGAGATGATGTATTTGCTTATAATTGAATGCATGCTAATTTGAATACTACTTTATTTTACGATTTGGTTTTGCTTATTGAATGCTCAAATTGGAAAAGTACTCCTACTTTGAATACTATGCAGAAATCTAGGAGTCCCGGGTGGAGCCACGACCCGGGACTAAAGTTGTTTTGGAACGGAGTTCCTGATAGAATAATTCTTTTTTGGTACAAAGGTTAAGAGAATCCGTTTTTTTGCAGAACTATGGATCCACATATCAGGAATCTCGAAGAGGAAGAACTTCTTGAAGATATAATCAAAGACGGCCCCGACGTTGAACCAGCTGAATCTCCATCGTCATATCTAAACCCTCCGGATATGGAATGGAGGTCGACCGACACGAAGATGAAGCCGATGGGGCAGGAGATAGGTCCAATGACGGAGAAGGTGATAGCTCCACTGATGGAGAAGCCGGTGAAGAAATAATAAAGTCCGGCGAGGTATACATATGAAGTTCGACAATCACTTGTAATATGTGAAAAATATTGGAGATAGCTCTATATTGTATACATATACATTCATTTGACGAATGTTTCTCCCTCTTAGGCCTCCACATCGAGCAAAGCTACGAAACGAGGCCCGACTAGAAAGTTGGATGCACGGACGCATTACACCTTTGAGGTGATATTGCCTACGAGCGAACCCAAGCTTCCTAAGAATGCTGCTGACACATTCAAGAAGCAATGCGGAGTTCTCGTTAGGGATCACGTCCCGATCAGCATTCGGGAGTGGAACAAGCGCAAAGGGGCAGCCATAGTGACTATGTCGCCGAAAGGTACAAAGATAATCTTTGGAATGATCTCATGTCACATTTCAACTTGCCAGAATGTGAGAATGAAGATGCCGTAGACAAACTGAGGGCCAAAGTCAAGCAGTGGACTCTAAAGAAGATGGCCGAACTGTTCCATAGCTGGAAGAAGAAGCTATGGAAAAACTATCTGAAGACAAAGAAAGTGCGAGTATTCGAGGGGTATCTAGCCAAGCAGGCGAATCACTGGAAGGCATTTCAAGAGTACAAGGAGTCAGAAGATGCCCAGGCATTATCAGAAAAGAACAAGATAAATGCTGACAAGAAGAAATATCACCACAAGCTGGGGCCAGGGGGCTATGAGACTGCCATCCCAAAGTGGGATAAGAAAGAGCAAGATCTGCTAGATAAAGGCATCGTACCTGAACCACTCTGTAATGAGTGGGAATTGAGAGCAAGAAATTGGTTCCTTGCGCATGGTGGTTCGTACAACGAAGAAACAGGGGACCTCATCTGCAGTGACGGTCTAAGGATACCCAGGGAGAATTGGAAAAGGATAGTGAAAAAAATTGAGGAGGGAAAAAGAAAGTTCACTGCAGATAGAGAGAAAGATTTGCTCACACTGGTCCTCGGCAATGACGAACATGGAGGACGAACGCGAGGCTTCGGTCCTTCTTACCCGTGGTGGCTTGGGTTTGCCAGCTGGCTTTGCTAAAGTCGGGGTGGATGAAATCACGGCGGGGTTTCATGATATGGAGCTCGACATAGCTGGACCCGAAGATGAGAGGACACTCGGAGAAGTACTGGGTGGAGTCATCCTATGGGACAAGAACTACATCAAGCTTCCAGGCTCGGCCCCAAGGAAAACACCGCCTCCGTGTCGTCGCAGGTCACCTAGACCTCCATTACCTCCAAGCCCTCCACATGACGTTGGCCAGCACAACACGAGTCCATCTCGATCACCGCTGCCGGACTTGGGTCGTCCGTCTCCGCCGCCGCCCGCACAGGATACTAAGAGGAAGCGTGCCACCAAGAACGCTCCGCCAACGATTTCTAAGCGACGGAGCCCCCCAAAGCGCAAACGGTCGCCCCTCCCAAAGGTACCTCATGCTAATCTGCCTATCAGACCTTATGATCGTACCCCCGAGGAAAACGCCAGGATAGCAAAGGAACATCATGATGCGCAGATGAAAAAGAAGGAACCCGAGCCCCGCCCGGAATACACCGAGAAGCAAATAGCATTTGCAAAATACTTCACGACCCTTCCATCACAGTATGACTTACACCATAAGCCTGATGACTATACACGCACATTGCGGAAGGAAGTGAAAAAGAGCAGATCACGTGCAAGTGCAAGTGGGAGCAAATCAAGTTCAACTACAAGCAAGAAAAAATCAGACGTTCCTCAGCTTGGACAACAGGCCAAACATTCGATCCCACCCCTCAAGGTGTTAACCGAGAATGTTCCCCCTCCGGTGCAGGGGCAAGATGTTGAATTAGCAAGGAAGTGGGCGGCTGAATGGGGTGTCTCGGTTGAAGATGTTCTGGCTTCCCAAGACGACAGGTTACCCAAGGTTGTGGTAGCCCCTAAGCCACAATTTGTCATGGGAGAGCCTTTGGTCAGCAAAGATGATCTCCCAACAAATATGCATTACTTGCATACATGGTACTTACGTGAATCAAGGAATGGGAGAACGATGATCGTGGTGAGTGTCCCATGGGAGTACTACGGCCGCCCCAAAGAAATCCATATCGACTTTGATGAACTCTTCCAGATGTACAATGACGACGCCCTCGAAAAATCGCTTATGAGTTGCTATTGTCTGTAAGTTTTTCAATTCGTTGTCTACATATAACTTGTTTAGTTATTTCAATTCACTGTCTATATATAACTTGTACTCTATTATGCAGAATGAAGATTCTGGATTGTAAAAGTAAGAACATCCTAAATATTGGGTTTATTGACCCAGATAAAATACATATAGCGACGCTAACTGATAAACCCAAGGAGACGGAGGAAAACCTTCTAAGGTTTCTAACAGATCAAAATTTCTATGACCACATACTGTTTCCATACAACTTCAGGTGAGGGTCTTTACTCTGTTGTGTCCATTCACTTATAAGTGTAATTGATAAGTTACTGACACACACACACACACACACACACACACGCACACACACACACACACACACACATATATATATATATATACATGTGCTGCTTCCATTAGATTCTGTTGGACATTCAAATTGATAAGGGAAGAGTTGATGCCTTCGACCCATTATCGAGACCCTTGGAACAGCTCCAAAGCCTGCAGGACATGCTCCACGGGTAATTTCAATCATTCTTGCGCTCTATCGGTCTCTTTCGATGATTTTCTGATATATCAATTAATGAAAAACTTAGCAAATCATTATCCTTGTCGGGCAGGGTTTGGAAGCGGTTCAAGTGCGTGACTCCCGGTATCGAGCCTGAGAAGCTCCTTTAGAGCGGCTCAGGTAAGTAGTAGTATGATATACTTCTATTTTCAATACACTTATGATGCTAGATTATTATTTTGATTATATATATTCTATTCTCGTAAAGTGCGACCAGCAGCCACGGGGGACGCATCTATGCGGATACTATGTTTGCGAGACCATTCGCACGTTTACCTCTGAGCACAAGGATCACAGATTCGACGTAAGCAATGAACATTCACACCTCTATTTTTACCCGTCATTCTTTGTTATCATGATTGATATTCATATTCATCTCCTCTTCTTATATAGTACACGGCCATGAGGATGAAGGTCCTACCAGAGCAACGCGCGATTGCTGTTGCAGAGGAGCTTGCGACCTTTCTGAGGACGGAAGCTATAGATGACAAAGGACGATTTAGTGTAGCTAGGGGCCATTACTGATTTTCGTCCATGTAATCGAATAGACGGGCTCTAGTCCCGATAATTTAGATCTCCATATAATTGTATATATATGCTTGCTTGTAAGATAAGTTAATCTTATATATATATGCAAAATTATTTCTATTTAAATTATATGAAAACTAATTCCCGAACACCAAACGAGGCATCACGTTAATCTCCCGAACACCTAAACCCTAAAACCCTAAAACCCAAAAATAATTTCATTCAAAAAAACCCCAAAATAAGCAAAATCTGAAACTCTTTAGTCCCGGTACGTGCAACGAACCGGGACTAAAGGGCCTGCCCCTGGGGCGCTACGAGGCGCCCACGTGGAGCACCTTTAGTCCCGGCTTGTAACAGGGCAGGGACTAAAGGTTAGGCCTTTAGTCCCGCCCCTTTAGTCTTGGTTGGTGAACCGGGACTAAAGCCCCTTACGGGCCGGGGCTAAAGGCCCCGTCTCCACTAGTGAAAGCATGATGCAAAATGGACGTATCAACTCCCCCAAGCTTAGACCTCGCTTGTCCTCAAGCGGAAATCGAGATCAATAAATATGCCCACATGTTTAGAGAGAGAGGTGTCGATAAAACAAAATACGGACATGCAAGCATCATGATCATAATTAGAACAACAATATCGTCATATAATCTCTTATGCTAAAGTGAAAATTCCTTCACAATGTAAAGTATGGATCAAGAACCTTATTGAGAATTAACAACCAATAATCTTTAGTCATTGAAACAATTGCAATTTATCATAACATCGGAAAGAGTCAAATAGGAGCTTGTAAAGAAAATCCACATACTCAATCATCTTTTAATCTTCTACACTTGCTAAAACTCACGCGGTACACATGAGATCAAAGTTTCAGTTGGACACAGAGAAAGATAGGGGCTTATAGTTTCGCCTCCCAACTATTTACCTCAAGGGTGATGTCAACAATAATAATTCATGATTACTTACTTCCAAGTTTAAATATGAATATAGATCTTTCCCTAGCACATGACATTAGCCAAGATAATGGCGAAATAAGGAATTGGTGTCGATAACCATGACTCTTTTTGAAAGATAAAAAGTAAAGGTCCAAGATAGGCCCTTCGCAGAGGGAAGCAGAGGTTGTCATGCGCTTTTGAGGTTTGGATGAGTGATCTCTTAGTGTGAAGGAACGTCACTTTATATTGCCTCCTGTGATAAAGAACTTTATTATGCAGTCGGTCGCTTTTATGTCTTCCTCATCACAGGTTTGTACAAAGGTTATATTCCACACACTAATAGATCATACATATTTAGGGAGCAATTTTTATTGCTTGCACCGATGACAAGTTACTTGAGGGATCTTATTCAATCCATAGGTAGGTATGGTGGACTCTCATGGCAAAACTGGGTTGAGGGTTTATGGATGCACAAGTAGTATCTCTACTTAGTGCGGAAGGTTTAGCTAATATGAGGTGGAAGCAAGCATCACATGCTAAGGGATCTCTAGTCATATAACATTGTTCGGAACCAAGCAAACATAATTCATTATGTTTTCTTCCTTGCCCAACATCTACTTCTTAGCATGCAATAGTTAAATGAGTGTTCACAATCATAGATGGTGTCAAAGATGATATATTTATATGTGAACCCCTCTCTCTTTATTACTTCCTATTAATTGCAACAATGACCAAGGTCTACGTTTGTCCACCCACACCAGGTTTCAATCAACATTGTTTTTTTATGTGAAGCCACCACTTCCCATAAGATCATTACATGATCTTTCATGCTTTTGTTCTTTTATTATTCTTTTCCTTAGATCATGGCATGAAGCAAGGTCATTAACTAAAACACTCCTTATTGTAACTCACGAAGTCGATTACATTGGGGGAAACACAAAGCAAAACTCAAGCCTAGATCATACTAAGAACTTTATTCTACTAGAAAAACATATTACCAAAAAGGATCGAACTAAGAAAAAGGTAAAGGCAAAAGATGTGATGGTGATACGATACCAGGGCAACTCCCCCAAGCTTGGCACTAGCCAAGGGAAGTGCACATACCCGTGCTTAATTGTATTCCTTTGAAGGTGATGGTGGTGGAGTTGTTGCAGTCTGGGGTTGATTCTACGTCTTGCAAGGCATAGGTGCTCCATCACGGAAATATGATCGAGTCTCCGGAATCCTCAAATCTGCAGCCAACCGTATTGATTTAAATCTATACTCACACTCACAGTTTCCGTTCTGCAGGTCGTAGATCTGGGCCTGGAGCTGATCAATTCTGTCATAGAGCCTGGAGAGGTGCTTCCCGATGTCGATGGCATCGATCTTGTGCTTGTTGGTGAACTCCGTGATCATCATGTGGTTGGCGTTGAGTCCATGTTCTACCATCCCTTGGCACTTGAAGACTTGCTGCTCCATTGCTTCGAGCCTCGCCTCTACGTTTCCGGTCTTCTTGGGCCCCTCAACATCACGGATGTGCAGCACCCCCTCATGCATCTTGATAGATTGAGGGTGTTGCATCACTCCCGTGAGGTAGGGATTGATGATCTTCTCGAAGAACTTGTCCTTTGGAACTTTTGGGGATGCCATAGCGATCTAGATTTGTCTGCACAAGAGCTCGAAAAGAAAACAGAGGATATTTGCGTGATACGAGGGTCAGACCTTTCGGGAGAATATATAATGAATTTTTACCGACCAAAAGGAGTATTCCACCAGAAAACGGAGTCCGGGAGACACACGAGGTGCTCACGAAGCCCCCCAGGCGCGCCCAGGGGGGTAGGCCGCGCGTGGCATGCTTGTCGCCTCCTCGTGCACTTTCCGGACTACTTTAAATTTTTCTATTTTTCTAAATATTCCAAAATGGAGAAAATTGCTATTGGAAAAGTTTTGGAGTCGGTTTACTTACCGCATCACATACCTCTTCGTTTTTGGAGTCTGAAACAGGCTGATAAATATCCCTTATATACTCCTCCGGAGTTATGGTATTAATAATATTGCTTTCAATATTTATGGGAGTACCTCAGATATAATGCTTGATTCTTTGTCCATTTACAACTCTCCGAAAATTCCCTTCCGGGTTGTTGATTTTTATGGCACCGGAATGATACACTTCTTCGACAATGTAAGGACCTTCCCATTGAGAGGGAAGCTTGCCTGCAAAAAATCTTACACGAGAATTGTATAGGAAGACATAATCACCTACATTGAACTCACGTTTTTGTATCCTTTTATCATGCCACCTCTTAAACTTTTCTTTAAACAACTTGACATTTTCATATGCCTGAGTTCTCCATTCATGAAGTGAGCTAATATCAAATAACCTCTTCTCACCAGCAAGTTTGAAATCAAAGTTGAGCTCTTTGATTGCCCAATAAGCCTTATGCTCTAGCTCAAGAGGTAAATTACATGCTTTATTGCAAACAGTTTTGTACGGAGACATGCCCATGGGATTCTTATAAGCAGTTCTATAAGCCCACAGTGCATCATCAAGTTTCTTAGACCAATTCTTTCTAGACCTATTAACAGTCTTTTGCAGAATTAGTTTAACTTCTATATCACTTAGCTCTACTTGACCACTTGACTGAGGATGATAAGGAGATGCAATTCTATGGTTGACATCATACTTAGCAAGCGTTTTACGGAAAGCACCATGAATAAAATGTGAACCACCATCAGTCATTAAGTATCTAGGGACTCCAAATCTAGGGAAAATAACTTCTTTAAGCATCTTAATAGAGGTGTTATGATCAGCACTACTAGTTGGGATAGCTTCTACCCACTTAGTAACGTCATCAAGAGCAACTAGAATATGAGCATACCCGTTAGACTTTGGAAAAAGGTCCCATATAATAAAAACCCCAAACATCAAATGGTTCAATGACAAGTGAATAATTCATAGGCATTTCTGACGTTTACTGATATTACCTATTCTTTGACATTCATCACAGGACAAGACAAACTTACGAGCATCCTTGAAGAGAGTAGGCCAATAAAAACCGGATTGCAATACCTTGTGTGCAGTTCTATCTCCCGCATGGTGTCCTCTGTAAGCCTCGGAGTGACACTTCTATAGGATCTGTCCCTGTTCATGCTCAGGTACACAACGTCTAATAACACCATCTACTCCTTCTTTATAAAGGTGAGGATTATCCCAAAAGTAATGTCTCAAATCAAAGAAGAAGTTCTTCTTTTGTTGGTATGTGAAACTAGGTGGTATATATTTAGCAACAATATAATTTGCATAATCAGCATACCAAGGTGTAATACATGAAGCATTGATGACATTCAATTGTTCATCATGAAAGCTATCATCAATAGGTTGTGGGTGATCAAGAACATTCTCCAACCTAGACAAGTTATCTGCTACGGGGTTCTCAGCACCCTTCCTATCAACAACATGCAAATCAAATTCTTGTAGGAAGAGAACCCATCTAATAAGTCTAGGTTTAGCATCTTTATTTTCCATGAGATACTTAATAGCAGCATGATCAGTGTGAATAGTAACCTTGGAATCAACAATATAAGATCTGAACTTATCACATGCAAACACGACTGCTAAAAATTCTTTTTCAGTAGTAGCATAGTTTCTTTGGGCACTTTCTAGAGTTTTACTAGCATAATGAATAAATTTTAATTTCTTATCAACTATTTCTCCTAGAACAGTACGAACAACATAATCACTAGCATCACACATAATTTCAAAAGGTAGGTTCTGATGACCCACAAGTATAGGGGATCAATCCTAGTCCTTTCGATAAGTAAGAGTGTCGAACCCAACGAGGAGAAGAAGGCTCTGATAAACGGTTTTCAGCACGGTGCTTCCTCAAAGTTTTTAATAACTTCTTCTCTTCGTGATTTGAGAGGTGAGCACTAATAATAACAGGATATATCTCCTTCTCATCAAGATAGGCTTACTTAAGAGTATTTGGTAACTGTTTTAGCTCAAACACATGATCACCCTTTGGTGGGGGAGGATCCCCAAGCAGTTGAACATGCAGATTATTCTTGAGAAGAGGATATTGTTCTAAAACAATTTTATCTATCTCATCTCTTTCATTCATATGCGTATCATTTTCATGCTCAAGCAGATATTGCTCTAAAGGATCCGTAGGAGGTACGACAATAGAGGAAAGAGCAATGATTTCATCCCTACCAGACGACTCTTTTTCATGGGGTTGTCTTCCAAACTTGGAGAAGTTAAATTCATGAGACACACCCTCGAAATTAACAGTGACAGTCTGTTTAATGCAATCAATGTGAGCATTGACAGTGTTGAGAAAGGGTCTACCAAATATGATGGGACAAAAGCTATCTTGTGCAGTAGCAAGGACGAGGAAATCAGTAGGATACTTCGTCTTACCACATAGGACTTCTACGTTTCTCACAATTCCCAGAGGGCAGATAGTGTCTCTATTAGCTAGTGTAATAGTGACATTAATGGGTTCTAATTCAGCAGGTGCAATCTCATCTTTGATTTCATCATATAGGGACCGGGGTATTGCACTAACACTAGCACCCATATCACATAAACCATGCTAACAGTGATCTCCTATCTTGACAGAAACGACGGGCAGGCCAACTACAGGTCCGTATTTGTCTTTCACGTGAGGTTTAGCTATTCTAGCGGAGTCCTCATGGAATTTGATAACATGCCCGTCTATGTCTTCGGCTAAGAGATCTTTGATAATAGCAACACTAGGTTCAACTCTAATTTCCTCAGGGGGTGCAAGTGGTCTAATGTAACCCCTACGTATCACTGTTGGAGCTTTAGAATAATCCTTTTTCCTAGCAGGGTAAGGTAGTTTCTCAGTGTAAGCACAAGGAACAATAGGAACACTAAAGGCAATGACTTTCTCTTCAACTAGATTGGGTTTAACTATGTGGACTTCTACATGAGGATGATACTTAAACCACTTCTCTTTGGGAAGATCAACATGAGTAGCAAAAGATTCACAAAGAGAAGCTACTATCTCAGAGTCAAGTCCATACTTAGCACTAAAATCTCTAGAGGTGCTTGTTTCAACAAAAGATTTAACGCAATCAAACTGGAAACTCATACCTGACTCCTTACCTTCTTCAAGCTCCCAATCTTCAAAATTATGTTTGATTCTTTCCAATAAATTCCACTTGTAATTAGTATCCTTCTTCATAAAAGAACCGGTACAAGAAGTATCAAGCATGGTACGATCTTCATGAGAAAGCCGAGCATAAAACTTTTGAGTGATAATTTCCCTCGAGAGATCATGATTGGGGCATGAATATAGCATTGATTTAAGACTCCCCGTAGCTTGAGCTATGCTTTCCCTGTCACGAGGCCAAAAGTTATATATATAATTCCGATCACGATGTACTAAATGCATAGGATAAAACTTTTGATGAAATTCCAATTTCAACCGATTGTAGTCCCATGATCCAGTATCATCACATAGCCTATACCATGTCAACGCCTTATCCTTCAAAGATAAAGGAAATACTTTCTTCTTTACCTCATCCTCGGGCAAACCTACAAGCGTAAATATACCACAAACTTCATCTACATAGATGAGATGCAAGTCTGGATGTGATGATCCATCTCCTGTAAAAGGATTAGCCAGCAGTTTCTCAAGCATACCCGAAGGAATTTCATAAAAGATATTTTCAGTAGGTACCTCAGGTCGAGGAACAACTCCTCGTGCTTCCGTTCGTGGTGAAGATACCCCGAACAAACTCCTCAAAGGAATAGTTTCCATAGTGACAAGTGACAATAAATTTCAGCACAGTGTATAAATGTTTCCGTACCAAATTCCACTTACCAAAGGCGCTTCACTCCCCGGCAACGGTGCCAGAAAAGAGTCTTGATGACCCACAAGTATAGGGAATCAATCGTAGTCCTTTCGATAAGTAAGACCGTCGAACCGAACGAGGAGAAGAAGGCTCTGATAAACGGTTTTCAGCAAGGTAATAACTGCAAGCACTGAAAGTAGCAGTAACAAGTGATGGTGTAGTGAGGTGAAACGTAGCAAGCGAAAAGTAACAAGTAACAAGTAGTAGCAACGGTGCAGCAAAGTGGCCCAATCCATTTTGTAGCAAGGGACAAGCCTGATCAAAGTCTTATAAGAGGAAAAACGCTCCCGAGGACACACGGGAATTTCTGTCATGCTAGTTTCATCATGTTCATGTGATTCACATTCGTTACTTTGATAGTTTGATATGTGGGTGGACCGGCACTTGGGTACTGCCCTTACTTGGACAAGCATCCCACTTATGATTAACCCCTCTCGCAAGCATCCGCAACTACGAAAGAAGCATTAAGACAATGTCTAAGCATAGCATTAAACTAGTGGATCCAAATCAGCCCCTTACGAAGCAACACATAGACTGGGGTTTAAGCTTCTGTCACTCTAGCAACCCATCATCTACTTACTACTCCCCAATGCCTTCCTCTAGGCCCAAATATGTTGAAGTGTTATGTAGTCAACGTTCACATAACACCACTAGAGGAAAATCAACATACAGCTTATCAAAATACCGAACAAATACCAAATTCACATGACTATTATTAGCATGACTTATCCCGTGTCCTCAAGAACAAAAGTAACTACTCAAAAAGCATAATTATAATCATGATCAGAGGTGTAATGAATAGCATCAAGGATCTGAACATAAACTCTTCCACCAAGTAATCCAACTAGCATCAACTACAAAGAGTAATCAACACTACTAGCAACCTTACACGTACCAATCGGAGTCGCGAGACGGAGATTGGTTACAAGAGATGAACTAGGGTTTGGAGAGGAGATGGTGCTGATGAAGATGTTGATGGAGATGACTCCCCTCCAACGAGAGGAGTGTTGGTGATGACGATGGCGACGATTTCCCCCTCCGGGAGGAAAGTTTCCCCGGCAGGATCGTCCGGCCGGAGCTCTAGATTGGATCTGCTCAAGTTCTGCCTCGTGGTGGCGGAGAATCCACGAAAAAGCTCCACCCTGATTTTTTCTCGGACGAAACCCTTCATATAGCAAAAGAGGGGGGCCAGTGGGCCGCCAGGGTGCCCACAAGCCCTATTGCTGTGGCCAGGGGGTAGGCCGCGGCAACCAGGCTTGTGGGCCCCTGGTTGCTCCCCTCTGACACTTCTTTCGCCCAGTATTTTTTATATATTCCCAAAAAAATTCACGTTGATTTTCAGGGCATTTGGAGTTGCGCAGAATAGAGGACTCAGACTTGCTCCTTTTCCAGTCCAGAATTCCAGGTGCCGTTATTCTCCCTCTTCAAATAAACCTTGCAAAATAAGAGAGAAAAGGCATAAGTATGTTACCACAAAGTATAATAACAGTCCATAAAGCGATAAATATCAACATGAAAGCATGATGCAAAATGGACGTATCAGGTTCCAATCAAGTGGTTGAACAATAGGTGCAGTTATCAAGGCCTTCTTAAGTATTTCAAATGCTTCTTCACAATCATCATCAAAAACAAATGGAATATCTTTTTGCAATAGATTGGTAAGAGGCCTAGAAATCTTAGAGAAGTCTTTAATGAACCTTCTATAGAAACCAGCATGACCAAGGACACTTCTTATACCTTTAATGTCTGTAGGGCATGGCATTTTCTCGATCGCATCAACTTTAGCCTTATCGACTTCAATACCTCTTTCAGAAATTTTATGTCCTAAGACGATGCCTTCATTAACCATAAAGTGGCACTTCTCCCAATTCAAGACAAGGTTGGTATCTTTACATCTCTGCAAAACTCGATCAAGGTTGCTCAAGAAATCATCAAAAGAAGACCCGTAAACGGAGAAATCATCCATGAAAACCTCAACAATCTTTTCACAAAAGTCAGAGAATATAGCCATCATACATGTTTGAAAGGTAGCAGGTGCATTACATAAACCAAAAGGCATACGTCTATAAGCAAAGGTATCGAAAGGGCAGGTAAAAGTGGTTTTCTCCTGATCAGATTGTGCAACAGGTATTTGGGAGAAACCACAATAACCATCTAGAAAGCAAAAGTGTGTGTGTTTAGACAATCTTTCTAGCATTTGGTCAATAAAAGGCAAAGGGTAATGATCTTTCCTAGTGGCTTTATTCAATTTCCTAAAATCAATTACCATCCTATAGCCAGTAACAATTCTCCGTGGGATCAATTCATCTTTATCAATGGGGACAACGGTAATACCTCCCTTCTTAGGAACGCAATGCACCGGATTTACCCAATCACTATGAGCAACATGATAGATAATACCTGCTTCCACGAGCTTTAGAATTTCTTTTCTTACCACCTCTTTCATCTTAGGATTTAATCTTCGTTGATGATCGGTAACCGGTTTGGAATCAGGATCAATTTTAATTTTATGCTGGCATAGAGTGGGACTAATGCCCTTAAGATCGTCAAGAGTATATCCAATAGCAGCTTAGTGCTTCCTCAGAGTTTTCAATAATTTCATTTCTTCATCGTCTGAAAGGTTAGCACTAATAATAACAGGTATCTCTTTTTCATCAAGATAAGCATACTTAAGAGTATCAGGTAACTGTTTAAGCTCGAACACAGGATCACCCTTTGGTGGAGGTGGATCTCCAAGTAATTCAACAGACAAATTATTCTTAAGGATAGGATGTTGTTCAAAGATAACTCTATCTATCTCATTCCTTTCATCCATATGCATATCATTTTCATGTTCAAGCAAGTATTGCTCTAAAGGATGAGTAGGAGGCACATCAATAGAAGCTAGAGCAATAATTTCATCCTTACTAGGCAATTCTTTTTCATGAGGCTATCTACCAAACTTGGAAAAATTAAATTCATGTGACACACCTTCAAAGCCAACAGTGACTGTTTGTTTCTCACAATTAATCTGAGCATTAACAATATTGAGAAAAGGTCTACCAAATATGATGGGACAAAAGCTATCTTGTGTGGTAGAAAGAACGAGAAAATCAGTAGGATACTTAGTTTTACCACACAAGACTTCAACATCTCTAACAATTCCCACAGTGCAGATAGTATCTCTATTGGCAAGTTGAATAGTAACATCAATAGATTCCATCTCGACAGGTGCAATCTCATCTTTAATTTCATTATATAAAGATCGAGGTATTGCACTAACACTAGCACCCATGTCACATAAACCATGATAACAATGATCTCCTATCTTAACAGAAACAACATGCATGCCGACAACAGACTTATGTTTGTCTCTAGCATGAGGTTTAGCAATTCTAGCAGCATCTTCACATAAGTGAATAACATGCCCATCAACATTGTCGGACAAGATATCTTTGATAATAGCAATGCTAGGTTCAACTTTAATTTTCTCAGGGGGTGTAGGTGTTCTAATATAGCCCTTACGTGTCATAGTTGAAGCTTTAGCATGGTCCTTTATTCTAACAAGGAAAGGTGGTTTCTCAATGTAAGCACTAGGAACAATAGGATCATTATAAGCAATGACTTTCTCTTCAAATGGATTTGGTTTTACTACATTGACTTCTATGGGAGGATGATATTTAAACCACTTCTCCTTAGGGATATTAATATGATCAGCAAATGACTCACATAATGAAGCTACTATCTCAGAGTCAAGTCCATGTTTAGCGCTAAAATCACAAAAAGTATTTGTTTCAACGAAGTATTTAACGCAATCAAACTTAAGATTCATACCTGACTACTTACCTTCAAAAAACTCCCAATCTTCAGAGTTGCGTTTAGTTCTTTCCAATAAATTCCATTTGAAGTCAATATCCCTCTTCATAAAAGAACCGGTACAAGAAGTGTCACGCATGGTGCGATTATCATGAGAAAGCCGAGCATAAAAGTTCTGAATAATAATTTCTCTCGAGAGCTCATGGTTTGGGCATGAATATAACATTGACTTAAGCCTCCCCAAGCTTGATCGATACTTTCTCTACCATGAGGCCAAAAATTAGAGATATAATTCCGATCACGATGTATCAAATGCATATGATAAAACTTTTGGTGAAATTCCAATTTCAATCGGTTGTAGTTCCATGATCCAGTATCATCACATAGCGTATACCATATCAATGCTTTATCCCTCAAAGATAAGGGAAAGACCTTCTTCTTGACCTCATCCTCGGGCAAACCTGCAAGCTTAAATAAACTACAAACTTCATCTACATAGATTAGATGCAAGTCGGGATGCGATGTTCCATCTCCTGAAAAAGGATTAGCGAACATTTTCTATAGCATACCCGAGGGGATTTCATAATAAATATTTTCACTAGGTGCAGTAGGTTGAGGAGCAACTCCTTGTGGTTCCGGTTGAGGTGAAGATACCCCGAACAAGCTCCTCAAAGGATTAGTTTCCATAGTGACAAGTGACAATAAATTTCAGCACACTATATAAATGTTTCCTTACCAAATTCCACTTACCAAAGGCGCTTCACTCCCCGGCAACGGCGCCAGAAAAGAGTCTTGATGACCCACAAGTGTAGGGGATCTATCATAGTCCTTTCGATAAGTAAGAGTGTCGAACCGAACGAGGAGCAGAAGGAAATGGCAAGTGGTTTTCAGCAAGGTAATCTTTGCAAGCACTCAAATTATCGGTAACAGATAGTTGTGTGATAAGACAATTCATAGCGGGTAGCAAGTAGCAATAGTAAAAAAGTTGCAGCAAGATGGCCCAATCCCTTTTGTAGCAAGGGAAAAGCCTGGACGAACTCTAATATAAGGTAAAGCGCCCCCGAGGACACATGGGAATTTCTGTCAAGCTAGTTTTCATCATGTTCATATGATTCGCGTTCGCTACTTTGATATTTTGATATGTGGGTGGACCGGTGCTTGGTTGATGTCCTTACTTGGACAAACATCCCACTTATGATTAACCCCTCTCGCAAGCATCCTCAACTACGAAAGAAGAATTAAGACAAAGTCTAACCATAGCATTAAACTAGTGGATCCAAATCAGCCCCTTACGAAGCAACACATAAACTAGGGTTTAAGCTTCTGTCACTCTAGCAACCTATCATCTACTTATTACTTCCCAATGCCTTCCTCTAGGCCCAAATAATGGTGAAGTGTTATGTAGTCGATGTTCACATAACACCACTAGAGGAAAGACAACATACAATGCATCAAAATATCAAACGAATACCAAATTCACATGACTACTTATAGCAAGACTTATCCCATGTCCTCAGGAACAAACGTAACTACTCACAAAGCATAATTATGTTCATGACCAGAGAGGTATTGAATAGCATTAAGGATATGAACATATGATCTTCCACCGAGTAATCCAACTAGAATCAACTACAAGGAGTAATTAACACTACTAGCAACCTTACAAGTACCAATCGGAGTCGCGAGACGGAGATCGGTTACAAGAGATGAACTAGGGTTTGGAGATGAGATGGTGCTGATGAAGATGTTGACAGATGAGAGGAGTGTTTGTGATGACGACGGCGATGATTTCCCCCTCCGGGAGGGAAGTTTCCCCGGTAGGACGGCCCTGCCGGAGCTCTAGATTGGTTCTGCTCAAGTTCCGCCTCGTGACGGCGGCATCTCTTCCCGAAACCTTCTCTTGATTTTTTCTCGGACGAAGCCCTCCTTATAGCAGAAGATGGGAGCGGGAGGGGCAACAGGGGGCCCACAAGCCACCCAGGCGCGCCCAGGGGGCATGCCCCGCGTGGCAGGCTTTTGGCCTCCTGGTGGCTCCCCTCCAGTATTTCATCCGCCCAATATTTTTTATATATTCCAAAATAATTCCTCGCTGATTTTCATGACTTTTGGAGTTGTGCAGAATAGGTATCTCAAACTTTCTCCTTTTCCAGCCCAGAATTCCAGCTGCCGGTATTCTCCCTCTTCATGTAAACCTTATATAATAAGAGAGAAAAGGCATAAGTATTGTACCAAAATGTGTAATAATAACCCATAAAGCGATAAATTTCAACATAAAAGCATGATGCAAAATGGACGTATCAAGGTGCTACCTTCTCGGGCGCGCATCTTGGCGAGGAATCAGGTTCCCGTCGCCGACCCGGAGCTTCTTTGGTGGCGGTCGCGTGGGCCACTTTCGGTGCTGAGGCAGCTGGCCCCCGAGGAGGAGGTAGTTCGCCGTGTGAGGGAGCAGGACGATCACGTCCGTCGCTACTTGGTTGCGTTGGACGCCAGGTTCTCCAATATCTGGGAGGTTCTTCAGGGATCTCACCCGAGCTATGATTCTGTTATGGTTCCTTCTTTGTTGGTTTCCACCGCCCGTGTCTCAGTACAACGACAACTCTTTGGGTGATCAGTTTGATGATGAACCGCGAGTGGAAGATGTTATACTAGAGATGTATTCGAGATCATATTCGATAAAATTCGAGATGTATTAAGTTGATTATTGGTTGTAACTGAAAGAAAACCTTTTTGCCTCTTGAGATCTATTGCATTATATATCATAACGTACATCTATGAACTGTTCAACATTTGGAAATGAAATATAAAAAAGTTTGTTCATGTTTAAAACAAAGAAGTTCGTGTAATACGGTTATTTATACAAGGAGCTGAAATATTTGCAGAAACTATGGATCAAAGAGACTTGGAACAATGGAGGAGATAATCCTCGGTGGAGGTGATTTCTTGTCGTATCTCAACGACATCGATGGTCTGGAAGGAGAGCATGACGGCTCGGGTGGTCGAACAATGGAGGAGGAAAGACATGATCATGATGGCTCCTGTGACCGAATACCGGAGAAGAAGGAGACCATGTTGACGGCTCCAATGACCGAACGAAGGAGGGAGGTGTTGCAAAGTCCGGCGAGGTATAAATATTAATTAAGACCGAAGGTATGTACATATATTAACTCTTCTTACTTCCCTTATAGCCCTCCGAATTGAGCCAAACTTCGGTAAAGAGACGAGGCCCGAAGAGAAGGTTGTGCATGGATGAAAAGTTCACGATCACAACACTTGCGCACGATGGCCTACCAATTCTACCCAAGCGGACCAAGGACGCATTTTCTGCTCAGTGCGGAACTATTGTTAGGGACAACATCCCGATCAGCATCAAGCAATGGAATAAGCCTAAGGGCGATGACGTCCCTGAAGGTGATTATGTTACTGATAGGCAGAAAGATGATCTTTGGACCGCGCTGAAGGCAAATTTCACCCTACCGCCAGAGGAGGATCCAAATAAGCCAGTTATAGAGACATTGGTCAAGGCGTGTGCTCTTAAGAAGATGGCACATCTATTCAGGAGGTGGAAGAATGATTTGAAATCAATGTTTGTCGACAAAGGGCAGACTCCAGAATTCATCGGTCAATTTGAGAAGATAAGAGATCACTGGCCCGCATTTGTGGCCTACAAGACATCGGACAAGAGTAAGAAAATATTAGAGATAAACAAGAACAATGGCGCAAAGAAGAAGTATCACCATTACACGAGGTCAGGTAGCTACCTCAAAGCCTGACCGTTCTGGGACAAAGCTGAGAATGACGTGATTGCTAAAGGGGCGAACCACAGACATTGAACTGGCGTGACCGTTCAAGGACTTGGTTCTTCGGGGTCGGGGGAACTTTGGACCCTAAAACAGGGAAGTGCCGATGGACGGACGAGCAACTTGAAATACCCATCAACAAGCTTCAGAAGTATATCACCGCAGCGCAGGAAGGGAAGTTCATTCGCGACACACAGAAGGACGAGTTGACTGAGGCCCTAGGAAATGCTGAGCACCCTGGACGAACATGAGGCACACTAGGCTCCATTCCGTGGAAGGTTAGGTTTCTCGACGCATGCGGTCACAAAAGCCGGAAGACAAAGAGGAATGCGGAGTTGAGCGACATGCAGAAGATCCAAGCAAGACTACAAAAGCTTGAGGAACTTGAGAGCCATCGAGCTGCCGGCCAACCATCTCAGTGGCACGAAGCTACCCCAGAAGGTACCTCGTCATCCTAGCGGAGAAGAAGCGTGGCTTTCACGGAGCCCGTTCAACATGATTTCACGGCTCCTAGCTACCCCGTGGATACTATCACGGAGGCTCAACATTGTGAGATTATGATGAAATGTCGTAACCTCACTTTCAAGGCGGCTGTCGGCTCTGTTGCATCTCCTCAACCCAATGGAACTTTTCACTGCCTACATATTCCAAATGGCTATGTTGTTGTCATGGTGGATCAAGTAATGGAGGGATTTGAGCAGCTCGACCTTGACCACCGTACAGGTGAAGGGTAGAATCCGCTAGTTTGTGCTCTCAGGAGTACATGTCTATGGCAGAAGCAGTTCATCAAACTTCCAATCTGGACAACTCTGCCTCCTCCTCCTCCGACGACGAGTCAGGGCACTCCGCCTCCTCCCCCTCCCCCTCCTCCTCCCGTGGCAAGTGATTGCTACCTCTTGAACTTGTGTTGGTTTTTCCCTTGAAGAGGAAAGGGTGATGCAGCACAGTAGCAGTAAGTATTTCCCTCAGTTTGAGAACCAAGGTATCAATCCAGTAGGAGTATCAAGACAAGTCACCAAAGTACCTGCGCAAAAGCAAACAAACTTGCACCCAACGCTATAAAGGGGTTGTCAATCCCTTCACGATTAATTGCAAGGTGAGATCTGAAGGTGGAAAGTGCAACAAAGTAAAAGTGTAGAGCTGAAAATATGATGTGAAGTAGACCCGGGGGCCATAGTGTTCACTAGAGGCTTCTCTCAAGATAGCAAGTATTACGGTGGGTGAACGAATTACTATCGAACAATTGATAGAACTGCGCAAAGTCATGATGATATCTAAGGCAATGATCATACATATAGGCATCACGTCCGAGAAAAGTAGACCGATACTGTCTGCATCTACTACTATTACTCCACACATCGACCTCTATCCAGCATGCATCTAGTGTATTGAATTCATAACAAACAGAGTAACGCCTTAAGCAAGATGACATGATGTAGAGGGATAAATTCATGCAATAGATATAAACCCCATCTTTTACCCTTGATGGCAACAACATGATGCGTGCCTCGCTACCCCTTCTGTCACTGGGTGAGGACACCGCACGGTATGAACCCAAAACCAAGCACTTCTCCCATTGCAAGAATTATAGGTCAAGTTGGCCAAACGAAACCCACAACTCGAAGAGAATTACAAGGATACGAAATCATGCATATAAGAGATCAGAGGAAACTCAAATAATATTCATAGATGATCTGATCATAAATCCACAATTCATCGGATCTCGACAAACACACCGCAAAAGAAGATTACATCGGATAGATCTCCATGAAGATCATGGAGAACTTTGTATTGAAGATCCAAGAGAGAGAAGAAGCCATCTAGCTACTAGCTATGGACCCGAAGGTCTGTGGTGAACTACTCACACATCATCAGAGAGGCAATGGTGTTGATTAAGAAGCCCTCCGTGTCCGAATCCCCCCTCCGGCAGGGCACCAGAACGTGCCCAGATGGGATCTTGCGGAGACAGAAGCTTGCGGTGGCAAAAAAAGTGTTTTCGTGGCTCTCTCTGGCAGTTTTGGATTTTTAGGGAATTTATAGGCAGAAGAAGTAGGACAAAGGAGCCACAGGGGGCCCACAAGCCTGGTAGGCGTGGCCCCCCCAGGCCGCGGCTAGGGGGCTTGTGGCCTCCCCCGGAGTCCTTAGCCTTGGTTCTCAAGTTCCTTGGGTATCTTCTGTTACGGAAAAAAAATCTTTCCGAAGGTTTTATTCCGTTTGGACTCCGTTTAATATTCTTCTCTGAAAAGGGTCAGAAACACGGAAAAAATAGAAACTGGCACTTGGCACTGAGTTAATAGGTTAGTCCCAAAAAGATATAAAATAGCATAATCATGCAAAAAAAACATCCAAAGTTGACAAGATAATAGCATGGAACCATAAAAAGTTATAGATACGTTGGAGACGTATCAGTGATCAGGGCACTCTGCCTCCTTCTCCGGCTCCTCCGACGCGTGAGGGCACTTTGCCTCGTCCTTCGCCTACTCCGGCGCGTCAGAGTAGTACACCTCCTCCTTCGCCTCGTCGACAACCTCGGAAGACAAACGCCGCCGCTCCAGCTCCTCCGGCGCATCAGAGCAGTCCGCCTCCTTCTCTCAAACGAACGAGAGACGCCTCCTTCTCTCTGATGGCTAGCAGTACAAGCAGAGGCGGGAGGCAATTTAGATACGACCCATCTCTCAAGACAGTGGAAAAGTTACCATATGAGAGGACCAAGTAGGAAAACGAGGACATATGTCATGCTGAATTGAGGGCCCATTTTGCAAAGATAACTCCACCTCAGAAGCAGAAGCTAGATTCGGTGAAAGTGGAGCGCACTATCAATCAATTGAAGCGAGCACCACCGCCTCCACAGGATTCCAACTATGACCACATTCTTAAAAATACAGATGCACAAGCGCAGCGGTTGGGAACTAATTCCAGTGATGCAACGTACTTAGCAGAACGGATAAGTGGGAAAACAATTCCCCAGCTCAGCCAACAGGAGAAGCAATCGTGCCCCCCGCTCAAGGTGTCTAGCGATATCATCGTCGCTAATCATCCGGGGATGGTACCTGGTACCAATCCTGATGATTACTTGGGGGGTGATGTAATTTTTAAAATGACTGAGGTAACAAAAGAACAATATAAATACGTGCACGGGAAGCCTCTCGCCAAACCTGGTCATCCCCCTCTAACAACGATGATGCACAAATTGCGTGAGTGGTACATGAAAACCTGCATAGAGTGTGGGAAAGACGCTATGTATGTGGCAGTGAAACCAGAGCACGAATTCATTGGACTTTCCATGATTCCTATTCAATTTGAGGAGTTATTTCAGTTATACAATCAACTAGCCCTCGACAAACAACTCATGACTTCCTACTATGTGTAAGTATTACCTCTAGGGTTAAGTCTCCAGCTCAGGTCGTTCATTGCATGTATATATATAATTATACTCACTATATATATTATGCAGATTAAAGATCGTCGAATTAAAAAAAGAAGGAATCTTCGATGTTGGGTTCATTAGCCCAAATGTCGTAAATGAGTTGACGGTACGAAACTCAATCATAGAGACCGAGGAGAACTTACTAAACTCGTTCCTTATACATCAAAACAAAAGGGAAATACTCTTTCCTTACAACTTCAAGTGAGTGTTGTTGTCTTCTCTGTATACTCGGTTTCACTTACTCGAGGTTAAGTAATGTAATTGATGAGTTATATATGCGTGCATGGATACCACTTTATTCTGCTATCCATTGATGTTGGTAGTGCATTAGTAACTCTCTTAGACTCGAGACGTAAAGCCGAAGAGGATTATGCGGACATGAATGCAATGCTCAATAAGTAAGTTTAGTCAATACTGAGACCATACCGGCATGCAACTTTCGTTAATTTCCTGATATCAAGTAATCATTTTCTTTGCGTGGCAGGGTTTGGAAGAAGTTCGCCAATAAGGTTCTCGGTCTAAACAAAGAGTTGCGATTTACGCACCCCAAAGTAAGTAGTACTAGCTAGTTCCGTGCATCTCTAATTGATTCAAATTTACATCAATATATCATTACCATGTTTGCTTATCAATTTGATTGAACTCTATTCTCATAAAGTGTATGTACCAGAAAGAAGGGACTGTTTTATGTGGATACTACGTCTTCGAGTTCATTCGCCACTCGACCTCTGAGCGGGGCTTCTCTAAGGAACTATTTGAAGTACATAAATAATATCCACAATTTTATTTTATATATTAGAATCGATTGTGTTGAGTTTTATTCATATATATGCATGTATTGACCCCCTTCTTTAAATTAGATCTAGAAGATGCGGGATGAACTCCTACCATATGATCGCATACGAGCAATTCAAGAGGAATTAGCGGGATTCTTTCTTGACCATGTCATACCTAAAGACGGAGAATACCATTCAGATTTGTGATTGGTTCTTAACTAGATGATGTTAGGGATGGTAAAAGATGTTATATTGTATATATGTAGTAGCATCAGATATATTTACGAAAATTTGTTGTTCGACCAAGCACGGAGAAACTCCCTAAATTAACCCTTCAAAACCCCCTAAATTAACCCTCCAAAACCACCCAACCCCCCAAAAAAACCCCCAGCTCTGCCAGCGGTCCTGGTTGGTGTGACCAACCGGGACTAAAGTTCGTCCTGCCTGGGCTCCCGACAGCAGCCACGTGGAGATCCTTCTGTCCCGGTTGGTAAGCGAACCGAGACTAAAGGTTTTGGGTTTTAGTCCCGACCCTTTAGTGCTGGTTCTAGAACTGAGTCTAATGGGTCTGTGGAACCAGGACAAATGGGCCATTTTCTTCTAGTGGAGGTCCATCTGGATCGTTTTTTCGTGACTGGTCAATGACCGGGCGAACTGTCCGGACATTTGAGGAGGATATGAGGGGTCCGTCTGTAGATGCTCTTATGTTTTTGCTACATAATTAATTAATGGATTGCATCAACATGAAACCGGTAAGCCTAACCTAATATTGAACATCCAATACCACATGTATTCCCTACTATTTTTGCAGGTAACAAACATATATATATTTTTGGACTGAAAGAACTAACTTAGAGCATCTTTAGCCACGACTTATAAATTTGGACCTCACACGTCTATGGACCCGCCCGAACGTGTCCGCGGACAGTGACTCGGCATTCCTAAATCCCGTTGTCCACATTCGTGTATCTTATACACGGTCCCTCGTATCCATAATAGCATGGAAAATTATGACGCACCGGTGACCGACCCAAAATTACGATGCTCCGACGTCCGACTACGACGCCCTGCATGCAAAATTACGACGCCACCGACGCAAAATTGCGTTGCCCGGCACACAAAATTATGATGCGCCAGCGACAGACGCAAAATTACGACGCCCTGACACTTAAAACTACGACGTATCGACAACTGACGCAAAATTACGACATCTCGGCTCAGCTGTCACAGGCAAGAGCTCCAGTGTGTGACTGCATGTGGGACAACCACGTGAAGGAGAGTGTCCAGGCGTGACCGGACAACCTCATATCGTCCTCATATTTGAGATGGGTTTTAGGGGTGCCGGTCAATCCGGTTGTTTGAGGCTGGTTTAAGAGGCCCATCTGGATCGCTTTTTGGTGACCGGTCAGTGACCGGACGAACTACCCGGACATTTTAAGAGGATATGAGGGGTCCGGCTGTAGATGCTCTTATGTTTTTGCTACATAATTAATTAATCGATTGGACCAACACGAAACCGGTAAGCCTAATCTAGTATTGAACATCCAATACCATATTTATTCCCTACTTTTTTTGAAGGTAACAAACATATATATTTTTTGGATTGAAATAACTAACTTAGAGCATCTTTAGCCACGACTTGCAAATTTGGACCTCAAATGTATGTGGACGCGCCCGGACGTGTCCGCAGACACTGACCGGGCATTCCTTAAATCCCGTCATCCACATTCGTGTATCTTATATCCCGTCCCTCGTATCCATACTAGCATGCAAAATTACGACGCCCCCGCGACCGGCGCAAAATTACGACGCTCCGACATCCGACTACGACGCTCCGGCGACCGATGCAAAATTGCGATGCTCGGCACACAAAATTACAATGCCCCGGCGACCGACGCAAAATTAGATGCTCTGGGATTTAAAACTACGATGTTTCGGCAACTGCGGAAAATTACGACGTCCCGGCTTCGTCGTCACACGCGAGAGCTCTGGTATGTGACTGCATGTGGGACAATGTGAAACAACTCTGACATGAAGGAGGGTCATGAAGGAGGGTGTTCGTGCGTGACCGGGCAGCCTCATATCGTCCTCATATTTGAGACGGGTTTTTGGGGTGCCAGTCAATCTGGCCGTTTGAGGACGGTTTAAGATGCCCGTCTGGATCGCTTTTTCGTGACCGGTCAGTGACCGGACGAACTGCACGGACATTTGAGGAGGATATGAGGGGTCCGGCTCTAGATGGTCTTATGTTTTTGCTACATAATTAATTAATCGATTGGATCAACATGAAACCAGTAAGCCTAATCTAATATTGAACATCCAATACCATATTTATTCCCTACCTTTTTTGCATGTAACAAACATACATATTTCTTGGACTGAACAAACTTATATATTACTGTACCGAGGATAGTCGGGATTACAATCTTTCATGTTTTTCTAGAAAAAATATATTACAATCTTTGTTACGTAAATCAACTACTCTGAGTACATCAACCAGACTACTCTTCTACCCTCGACTCTTGTGAATTTTGCTAGGAGATCACTCACAAAGACCGACCTGTACAAGCCTTCATCATTCACAACCATGTTCACCGCCTAGAGTGAATCCACCTCAATATGAATTGGCAAATAAGTATACTGGATAGCAAGGGATGGACCCTTCAAACAGGCACAAAGTTCTTCTTTCAAATCATCATGACATGAGAACAACTCCCAGCAAGAACAACATATTATGTTGCCCAAATGGTCCCTCAGAATTCATACCCGCAGCAGCTCGACCATCTATTGCCATGATCGGTCGGTGCTAAATTTTGTCCAACATGTGGGAGGCATGGACCACTCACTAGGAACTAGATCAACCGTTATTCACTACTTTATGATATGGAAAATATAAACTCATGAAAGAATAGAACGCACTTGAACTATGGATCTTTTCCGAGAACTTGAACTAACGACTTCATCTTTAATATATCTATTGTATTTTCCAAATAAAAGTCCAATAAATCCTATTCTTCTGCATATAATTTCTTTTGATCCATTTGTCATACAAATGAACACATCAAAAATATGTGTCAGTTCCACTAAAAAATATGTATCAATTACACACATATACATAAACACGAGATTGCACCTGCCGATGTATACTGTTGCAAGACACCATAGAATCCATACATCTTAAAATCTAAGTGTTGTTTAGCCCCTAAAAGAATGGACAAATACTTTTGCTAGACAGAAAAGCCGTCCAGGTAGCATATGAGAGATAACATCATGAATAATGTATTTTTTCTAGCTAATTCCACTATTTTTAATCCGTATTTTCCTTTTAGTATATAATAGATTAGAAAAGTATTTTCATAAGTACATCATCGACATTCTCCCAAAAAAATACATCCCCGAGAGTAAACTTTTATTTTTATTAAAATCGATAGTTATTCTTACCTATGAACTAAATCTGGAATAATGTGTTAATTCCCTTTTGTATTTAAATAGGTAGTTACTCTTACATGTGAACTTCTTAGGTAGATGGTCAAGTGACGTATACAATAAGAGTAAAATAACCTACAAATCGAAGTGTTTGGAGGCTTGACATGGACTAATGTAGAGATTGAGACACGCCTATTGGAAGCATACAACCAACATAGGGTGGTTAGACAATGTGATCTTTAGGTTCAACAACAAGTACACAACTACAAATGTTTAGATTTAAATCCCGGTGAATATTTTCTATTGTTTGTCGAAGGATAGACACTTGGAACATGGAGTGGAACAAAAAATGACAAGAAAATGAAATATTTAATAGGCATACATAATATTTTTCTTCTGAGCGCAACACAGAAGCACACACAAAAAGGACACAAGTCAAATAGATTTCTGGTTTGTGTGTTGGGTACAAAACTAAAAAGGGCTACAAATGTTTTAGAACTCAAATCACTCTCACATTTTATAAAAGCTACACGACAAACTCTCATTTTATAGTAGCAGTCTTGAAAATTCAACGAAAACATAAGAAATATAAAAGATTCATGAATTTAAATAATAGTTAAAGGTTTTTTATTTTCCTTATTTAACTATTTTCTACATATAATTCTTTTAGAAACTTATAAATATATCATATATTACAAGCTCAATATGGCTTCCTTTTGAGACACCATGATGATATATGTCATTCAAATTATTCGGACCATTATATCTCTAAATAATGTCTAAGATTTAATGAGATGTGTAGAATAAATATTATCCCATTTGACAAGATTCAATCGTGTGCACTTATAGATATAGCAATCACACCTCAAAGTTGTGATTGTTAGAGTACCCTTAAGTATAATTTCTAGAGCAATCCCTTTTTAGCTCTATACATAGATTTGCAAACCCTAAGTAACTTAAATATCATGTCTAAAGAAAATGCTAAGTATTGTATATAGGAAGCACAACAATACCTAGACCTCCCTTCCGTGCCACAACTTTCCTCCCATGCTAGGACGAGAAGGTGTGATTTATGCATATAATAATCTTAAAAATATGAGATGTGTAGAATTGATAGATTATTAAACATGCTAAATTTACCTAAAAGAAATATTAATAAAATATGAAGGACTCCTTACTATCATGTGAGCTTTGCACTAAGTCCAAGTTGATGCAAGAAGCTATCAATCTAATAAGAGAAAAAGGCCAACCAAAATTTCCATAGTAACACAAGACAAGACAATATGTACCAATCCAGCAATGATATGATGTCGCACATCTCTCCTTCATATTACAAGTTAGTGTTGAAAGGCTAAACAAGCAAGATTTGAGTTTTGTGGTTGCATTAGAAATCGATGGTACTATCATTTGTTGGCTCACTTGGTATATAGAGAGAGGGGGACACGGAGATAGAGAGAGGGTCAAATAAGTTATAAAATTATATTGTTGTTTTCTTAAAAAACATAAACAGTTCAGTTTTTAGAAATATAAATCCTAAGCTTTTACTATAGATCACATTCTTTTGAAAAAATTCAATGACTCTTGAACTTCAATATAAGTCATTTCCAAAATATAATCACTCAAAGTTGTATATAAATTTCTAAGATTTGTAACCCTTTACTATGATTTAAAAGCACTTCTCATTCCAATTAAATAAATCTTCTTTGTTTTTTCTAATCACGTGAATAATTGCATAGAATACTGCGGTGGTATAATGATTTTAATAAGGATTGTTGATGACTAGTTTGATACCAAATTCAGTGGTCGCATTGGAGTGAAAAGTATTACTTGGGTGAAAATACAAAACTATTGATCAGGTTTTTGGATGAGAATTGGAAAAATTACATGAAATAATAAGTACATGTGAGGCAAAGGATTCATTGACTAGGTTTAAGAGTATATGTCAAGGTAGCATGAAGAAGGTTAGAGAAAATATATTAACTAATACTATCACATGTCAAAATATAATACAATAGGAACCTACAAACTTATAGGATGTGCTAATGATAATCACACAATATATGCTCTCTACACAATTTCTATTATCAAGAACGTAACAAATGCTTTGAGTTAATATAAATTAATTTGGACGTGTCATTTGCACCATTGATTAACCAAACGAAGGCCTTAGGTGTGCTTGCAATATATCTGTTATACTTTTTACATTTTATAGGAACCTATTATGAATGCAAGAAAAATCATACAAGGATGCAAAATAGGGATGGAGTGAGATTACTCTAAAATACATATGAAGAACAACAACAAATCTACATACCTACTCTAGAGAACGTAACATGCTATTTCAAAGATATGAAATATTATCGTTAGGCATTTTTTATAAAACATTTTTTCTTGTCTATGAGCAACCTAATTAATCATATATGTTCACATATAGAATAAATATTGAGTTTAAAGCTTAAAAATGCACTAGGGACTATAATATTGTTTATTATATAAAAAAACACGGTAAATAGGAGTGTGGAATATGTAAAAAATTTGTAAGCGTAACTAATCAACATTTTCAAGTAGAAGTTATCTAGCCCTCGCATTTGCTAGGAACACCCTCCTAGTTAAAACATACAAACACAATCATTATTGTAGCAACAATTGTGTCATCACAAACAAACGGAAATAAATAATAACTATTGGTTTTTCTCCTAACAAGCTCCTTCTTTATAGCCATTAAGATAGACTTGAAATTTCAATGATGCTCAAATAAAGCACAATAATTGAATAACAAAAAGAGTATCATAAAACATTTGACAAGAACATTTAAGTCTAGCATACTTCCTATGCATAGGCATTTTATAAGTAAACAATTCATCAAGACAACAAGTGTCTAGCATAAGCAAGTAGGAAGAATGAACCATTAACAATTTGAATACCAAGAGAGGTAAGTGAGTAACATGAAAATTTCTATAACCATACTTGCCTCTCTGAAAGTTATTACATGTAGGATCACATTCAAATTCAAAAATATAGCAATCATGCTTTTCATTCAAGGAACTATCATGAATCACTTCATAAATTTCACAATTTTGGATTCATGCTTTCAAAGCAAGACCTCATAAAGATAATCTAGTGCGCTCTCACTAGCAATTGTTTCAACATAAACAAGTCTTTTGAAAAGATTAGCTAGTGGATGAGGATCCATTTATCTTAATCTTTGCATTTTACTTTCTGTTTTGGTGTGACAAAGATAAAGATAGCACAACAAGGCAAGTAAACTAGAGAATAAAGATGCAAATTAGTGACAAGCGAAGGTAAATATTTTTGTATTTTTGATTTTATTTTTGAACCAAGCAAAATATAAAAACAAATAAAAAAGAAAAAAGTGAATGAAAATTTGTGTGGAGTTACTTGATAGTTGGTGACGATATTCCGCGGCAACGGGACCAGAAATCCGTCATGATATTTGTCATCCGAATTGGGTTTTCTCTGAAGAGGAACGAGTTATCATAGCACAATGCGGGTATGTATTTCCCTCAGTTATGAAACCAAGGTTCATCGAGCCAATATGAATATCAACCACAACCGTCTTCGACGGTTGCACACAAAACATCAAATAGCTTGCACCCAGCGCATCAGGGTTGTCAATCCCCTTGGTCTCATTATTTGAAAGCAAATGAGGTGTGAAGATAATTGTAAAATGCAAAATAAAATAATAGAAAACAAATGGCAGCAAGGTATTGGAGGTTTTAGCAATATGTTGTGAATAGACCTCGTGGGCATAGTTTTCCCTATTGGCATCTCTCATGAAAATAGCACACGATGGGTAAACAAATTACTGTTGGGCAATTGATGGAAGAGCGAATAGTTGTGCGATTTTTTTTGAACGACTACTGTAGGGAAAACCCCCCACAGCCTTTTTTCTTTTATTCCCATATATAAGAGTAGTATGTACAAGAAGAATTTAAAATGTACAAAGGGGATGGGAAGCTAAGATTACAAACCTCAAGGAGGAAAAAAGGAAACCCATTTAAGGAGATCATCCCTGAAACTAGCCTTAATCCTATGAGCTAACATGGAAATGTCATTGATGAAACCAGATCTCCCTTTTCTGAACCTTGGCTGCTCCTGGTTAAAGACCTTGGCATTTCTGACAGTCCAGATGTTCCAACATGCAGTGAAGACCACCTCAGCAAAAAAGGGGTTATGGAAGTCTGGCTTAGCACCTACAGTAGCACTCCACATGGATGGACCCTGCCATGTGATGTGCAGGTAGGTCCAGACCCTGGTACTGAAAAGACAGTTGAAGAATAAGTGATCTCTATCTTCTTTGACGCTGGCATGGCATAGAACACAGTGATTGGAGTCTGAAACATTCCAGTGACGCCGTTCAAGCATGTCCTAGGTGTTAAGCCTGTCCATGATGAGCATCCAGGCAAACTTCTTGATCTTCATTGTACAACAGCTCTTCCAGATCCAGTTAAGCAAGGGGTTTGGTGTAATACTGCTGTGAATATGAATATAGTATCTCTTGGCTGTGTATGCCTTAGCATCCTTTCCCCATACCCATCTGTCAGAGGCCTGGGGGTCAATATCCAGGGCTTGAAGCAAGGATTGGACTGAAAGTAGCTCCTGGTAAGCTTGATCAGAGAGTGGGAAGTGGAACATAGAGAGCATGCTGTCATCATAAAAGGCTTTAAAGACCTCCTGAGCTGTGCAAAAAGGATCAGCCACAAAGGAGAATAGCCTTTGGAATCTAGCAGCCACAGGCCTAGTGGAGTTTCCAACCAACCAGGAATCATACCAAAACAGGAAGGAGTCACCCTTGTTAGGCTGAACATATGTAACTGATCTGAACTTGTCAAGCCTTTTACAGATATCCTTCCACCAAAAAGAACCACAAAGAGCAGTTCCCTGAGGTACTGTGCCATGATAGTAAGTGTTCCAGATTAAGTTAACCCATGGGATATCAGCATGATTTAGAAATTTATCAACATGCTTGAGCAGCAGTGCTTCATTCTGGATTGCTAGATTCATAATTCCTAATCCCCCTTTATTTTTAGGTCTGCACACCATTTGCCAGGCAGCAAGAGAGGATGCATGATCTTGCCCATTTTTCCTCCATAGACATTGCCTCTGAATTCTTTCAAGCTGCTTCAGTATGCCTGGTAGGATATCCAGACTGCATAGGAAGAAAATAGGAACAGATGAGAGTGCTGAGTTTAAATATTGTGACCTTCCCCCCTGAGTCAGGAAAGATGAACTAGCACTGAGCCTTCTTTCCATGTTGTCAACCAGTGGCATGAGATCAATGATTCTTGATTTAGTTGTCCCAACTGGAAGGCCAAGGTATGTGAAGGACAAAGATCCCACTTTGCAGCCAATGGAGTCTGCCAAGTCTTGGAGTTGTTGTGGAGAAGTGTTGACAGGTAGAAGGGCAGATTTGTGATAGTTCACATGTAGTCTAGTGGATTGGGAGAAAAGTAAGAGCATTTTCTTGAACTGTAACAGCTGAATTTCATCAGTACGTAGGATGATAAGGGTATCATCAGCATATTGGACTATAGGGAAATCCTTATCATGACAAGGTATGGGAAGCTGAATCAGTCCCTCCATCAGCAGTTGGTTAACCAAGGTCTGTAAAAAAATCAGCAGCAATAGCAAAAAGCAGTGGGGACATGGGATCTCCCTGCCTGACTCCTTTCTTGCACATAAATTTCTTTCCAGTCACACCATTGATCAGGATAGAAGATGAGCCAGAAGTTAGGAGCTGCTTTACCCAAAGTATCCATCTGTCATTGAAGCCTTTGTGTTTGAGAATCTGAAAAATGAACTCATGCTCCACAGAGTCAAATGCCTTTTCAAAATCCAGCTTGAGAATAACTATTGGTTTCTTGGATTGATGGCATTGGTGCAGGTACTCCAGAGTCCATCCAACACAATCTTGAATGGTTCTAGACTTGATAAAACCATACTGATTCTTGTGAATACACTTCACAATCTGCAACTGTAACCTGTTGGCAATCATTTTGGACAGAAACTTGAGGCCCATCCCAGTGAGGGATATTGGTCTGTAGTCTCCCACTTGCTCCGGTGATCTCTTCTTGGGAATCAAAGTAATATAAGATGAGTTCATGCTCTCAAGTTGTGAATTACCAGCATGAAAGGCACCAACAAGTTGATAAAACTCAGGGGAGATAACGGGCCAGCATTTCTTAAAGAAAAGGCCATTAAAACCATCAGGTCCAGGAGCTTTGTCAATGGGCATTTCCTGAATAGTCTTGTCCATTGAAGACTTGGAAAAAGGTTATGTGAGAATATCAAGACCCTCCACCTTCTGAAGCAGAGATTGTAAATCAAAGGCCATGTTAATTCCAAGGGAAGTTCCCATTCTATCCTTAAAGGATGCCCAAAAGCATGCAACAATTTGATCATGATCAGATATGATGGATCCATCATTTAACTTGAGAGATGCAATGGAGTTCCTCCTATATCTCTCAGTTGCCATAGCATGAAAGAATTTAGTGTTTTTCTCACCAACTTTAACAAATCTGATAGTGGCTCTCTTTTTCCAGTATAAGCACTCAAGATGCAATAGGTGCTCCAAGTGTAACTTAATAATATCCCTAAAGTTAGCTTCAAGTCTGAAAAGGGGCCTCAATTCCTCAAGCTCATCCAAGCACAACACAACTTGATTGCATCTGGAGATGAAAATTTTCAACTGGGATAAGTTTGTCTTCCATCTTTTTAGAGCCTACCTAAGATGTTTCATCTTATCCATAATGACAGCAGTAATATGGGGTTTTCCTGGAAGGAATGACCCAGGACTGCTGAACACACTCCATGAAGCCCTCCATTTCAACCGAGTAGTTTTCAAAACGAAATAGGTTACACTTAGGGATGGAAGTGTTGACAGTGACCACACAAGGAACATGGTTAGAAGCTGTCTTTGCAAGGGGGAACACTTGTGTAAGAGGATATGAGGAGATCCAGTTGGCTGATGTGAAAAACCAGTCAAGTTGCTCCAGAAGAGGGGAATCTTGCATATTGGACCAAGTGGAAGATCTGCCTTTAATGGGTAGTTCCAGTAAGCCCAGATGACCAATAATTTCATTGAAGATGAACATATCATTTACATCAGCCCCAGGGAGGTTTCTGTTGTCAGGTGATCTAATGAAATTAAAATCTCCAAGGAGCAACCAATTAGCCTCAGTGGGTATATGAAGATTATATAGCCAGCTAACAAATAGATCTCTAGCTTCACCCTGACAAGGACCATAGACATTAACCAAAGTCCAGGATTCGCCGGTATGATTTGAGGTAAAGGAGATGATCAAATCATAGGGTGTGCATTCAACTAACTAACCAGCAAGAATGGATGAGTTCTAGAGAGTGATAAGCCCCCCCCCCCCCCCCCCCCCGATGCTCCCCTGGAGGGAGAGTAGGCAAACTGGTCAAAACGTTTAGGACATAAACACTTGACTGTACGAAAATCAATAGACTGCATTTTGGTTTCCTGCAAGCACACCACGACATCTAGGCTCTCATCAATCTTGTTACGAACCGCATGTTGCCTATGGTCCGAATTTAGGCCACGCACATTCCAACATAGCACACGCCAACTTCTCGTAGAACGACTATCCATTGGGCGATATATATAGGGCAAACGCAAGGATATGTAATAGCCCTTGCAACCGAGGTTCAGTTAACCAAAAGACAGAGCAAGCAGTAGTCTGACAGTACATGGAGCCAGTATAGTAACAAATTAACATAAGACAACTAATCATCTGCAGCTGATGGCGCGGAATCAGCAGGATCTTCCATAAGATGATCCATAGTCAGCTTCTCACGGGCGATGCCAAGCGTCTGCCCGACCGCCTGCATCACCGGAATAGGAGTGGTAGGAGGAACTTGCACATCAGCAGTCTCCTGCGCTGGAGAAGGCATTGGCTTGGCCTTGGGCTTCCTCTTCTTGGGGACATGCGCCGGTAGCTCCTGCAAAACCGGTTTGAAGCCATCCCGCTTGATGGAGCCGCGGGTACATCGACGAACAGAGGAGTCGACGACAGGAGTGGCTTTCTTACGGGTCCCTTTCTTCGTTGGAGCAGGAGATTGAAAGGAGAAAGAGTCCTCTGCAGATGAAGATGGGCTGACTGGGATTACCTCATCCACGGAGAGTGTGTTGCTTGCTGGCTCTGGTGGTGGCAGCGCTGGAGCAGCAGTATCGAAAGCCACCACCCAGGATCGCTTGGGGATCACAATGGACGTCAGCATTGGCATCTGCAGCTGGCGAGGGACGTGCATGGAGGTTGCAGCTCCCATGAAAGCATCAAAAGTTCGGGACCAGGATAGTACCGGCGGCAGAGGAGGCCCATAAAAAACCCTGCCAGCCCCAACAAAAAGATTGTTAGACTGAACCTGTGGGGGTTTGTACGGGACTATCACCAGAGGATTGTCATCTTGCGCCTCCTCCACCCCTAGCACATCTTCCTCCGGCTCAGCAGCAGCATCCTGGACAACCGGTGCCATATCAGCGTCAGGGGCGGCAGGGTTATTAGCCATTACCACATCCAGGTTGGGAGCAGGGGGGCGGGATCAACAGCTTCCGCCTCAATGTCACCCTGCGGCTGAGGGTCAAGGTCGACAAGCTCATGAACCGAGTCGGAGGAAGAATGACACGGTTGATCAATCACCATGGACTCCTGGTCCTGAACAGGATCAGTAGGAGGTGCTCCTGGGCCGCCTCAGGTTCCCATCCTCCTCCATCAGCAGCTGCTGGCGGCTGTCCCCAACCACCGTCATCAGCAGCAGCAGGTACCACTGGATCTTCAGGAAGTAACGGCCCTGCATTCCATCCCAAAGCAGGGTAGGGGGGCAGAGCAAATAGCAGGTTGTCATTGACAAGTTGTCCAGGAAGCGGGTGAGGGTTGCCATTGAGGGGCATAGGATCCTCGTCATTGGGCAGCAGTTCAGCAGGCGCCGCCCCAAGATGTAGACACGTGCAGACCTGGACACTTTCGCCCCCCAAGCAGCATATTCAGAGAAGCTGATACTGCGAGGGACAAGTCGGTCATCCGGGAAAGATGCAAACACAATGGAGCGAACCAAGTAAGGATCATCGCTGACCCAATGATGGAACTCTCCGAAGGTGTTGACAGCAGCCCGCAAGTCTTAAGTATTACGGAAATCCAGGGGGACCCCCAGAAGCATGAGACACCCATGTCGAAAACCCTCTTGTCCTCGGAAGCCAACGCCCTGATCATGTCGCACGAAGCGCACCACAGAGTTATGGGCAACTTCCTGCGGAACCATCTGAACCGCAGCGTAGCTCTCCGCCGCATCTCGAAGTTCAAACAGCCCTACGCCCTCGATCCATGGCTGGGCTGATCAAACATGAAGTCCTCTGTGAAGAAGAAGAGCGGCTACTTCTTGCCGTACCTGGACCAAGTTGTCTGCCGGGGGCGCAGGGTGGACGTCAGCAATGACAAAGCGCTCATGACGCCTGGTGATGGGGACAGCAGGCATGGTGTAGGTCCGAGGCAGCCGGTCAGGTCCTCCGTCGATGATGTTGTGGCTCGGCAGGAGGAAGAACTCTGGGTCAAGCTCAAAGTTCGCCATTGTGGGAGGTGGCGGCGGCGTGGTAGGCGGAGTCTCGGAGGGAGTTCGAGGATGCGACGATGATGAGATAGGGCGGAACAGTGCTGCAGGCGTTGTGGTTTCACCAAGAGTATCGGCAGTTCCCGAGATATCAACGACAGGGGAGGTGGTGGGTCTCTTACAGTTCCAAGTAAGACAATTATTACACATAAAAGAGGTTCCTCTAGATCGTGCGTGACCCACAGCTCTGTCAGGGTATCCAGGCGAAGCCGTGCAGTTGGCAGCTAGATGTCCCCGAGCGTTGCAAATCGAGCAAGAAAAGATTTCTGCAACCATGCCATTAATAAGTTCATCAAAGGCCAGATGGGCTTCTTGTGAGGAGGGAATATCCATCCTAGTATTAGGTTTGGGCCGAGGTAAGGAGGTAACCTCAGAAGGCTCATTAATGAGCGTGGAAATCGGCCCAGAATCCACACTCTCCACCGAAAATTGATTCTCATAATTCGAAACACCATGAATCTCGGCGGGGTCAGCTGCAGCTCCGTGTTGCACGGGAGAAATTCCGTTACACTTGGCAATTTGAAAATCAGCTCCGGGAGATCCGAGGAGGGGGGTGACTGTTGGCGAGAAACAGTGCCGAACGTAATATGCGGCGTGGCCGTCGTCCACCGGAGTTCTGCCGGCGGTGGCGCAGAGATGATGACACGTTCAGGAGAAGGCACTTTATAACCAGCCTGCTCAAGCGTGAGGAGCTCATCATGGGAAACATGACATCTATAACCCTTGCAAACCTCATATTGTTGGAGGGATGCGAATGTTTGCTTCTTACGAACTGATGATCCGGATTTAAGAGAAGATTTTAGAGGTCTGGAATGCATTGCCATCAGACCTAGTGAGGCTCTCCTCTTAGATGGACTCACAATAATCCATTCAGCATCACATTGTTTCTTCCACAAAGAGAATTCCCGACGCCAATTCGGACCACCATGGCCCCATAGATGGAAGAAGCACTTAAAATTTGAGTATTTGAACGAGCGTAGGTCCAAAATATGAAAACCAACTTGCATGCAGGACACTTTGAAGGAGAAAACCGAATCTGTAACTTGAGAGACGCGAAACGCAATGGCAGAGCCCCCAATCACAGATTCTAGAGCTGCGGCGACCGTGTCCTCAGAGAGACGGAACACATGACGACCAAAACAAACCACCATGATGAAGGAGCGGCGGTGCTTCATAGGGTGCACCGTAACCCCAGAATGACGATAAACCTCCTCGGCGAAAGCCAAACCATGAGAAAAATCCAGATCCAACGTGGAACCACCCATGCAAGCCATGCACGACCACGTGAGGGGGGTCGGGAGGGTTCACCTGAGGAGTAGAGCGACGAGGAGGGTAGATACGCCGGCTAGAGCACCAGATCACCATGGAGTCGCCGAGGTGGGAGTCGCCATGTTACGGGCGTAATTGCTTTCGTATGGGCGAGTTGTGCGATTTTCACGACTATGATCATGTAAATATAAGCATCACATCCATAAACAAATAGTACAACTCCTGCATGTATCTACTACTATTACTTGACTTCAAGAGAGCTTCTATGCTCACCTCTCTACGTATTAAGTTCGTGACAAACGAAGTAATGCTAGGAGAAATATGACATGATATAGACAAAGTAAACTCAACCAATATGAATAAACCCCATCATTTTACCCTTAGCAGTAGCAACACAAATACACAACTTGTCCCGTTCTGTCACTCGGATATAGAAACTCGCTAGGTGGAACCTACTACAACGCACCTCTCCGACTGAAGAAATATTAATCTAGTTTTGAGGGAAGGCCATCATGGCTATCTTTATTAATCAGAACTAGGATTTACATCGTCTAAAATGCCGGAGACAAGACAAGACGTCAGCTCTGTAATGCCCAGTATGCGGCCCTATCCTTATTTTGGCGCTAGGGCCTCGACAGGGATAGAAACGCATCTTGTCGTTTTGCAAGAATGGATATCGTTACAGGTACATGTACTGAAAAGATGAGTATAAGGAGTTGGCTTACACTCGACACAAGCTACATCAGAGTCACAACAGTACAATACATACAATCATCATGAATAAGAGCAGGGTCCGTCTACGGACGAAAACAAACGATAAAAGAACGACGTCCATCCTTGCTATCCCAGGCTGCCGGCCTGGAACCCATCCTAGATCGAGGGCAACGAAGAAGAAGAAACTCCAAATGAACAATCATCACGCTCACGCCTTAATATCACCTTACATGTACCTGCAACTGGTGTTGTAGTAATCTGTAAGCCACAGGGACTCAACAATATCATTTTCAAAGGTATCAAGACTAGCAAATCTTAATGGGTGAGGTATGGTTAAGTGGTGGGGCTGCAGCAATCGACTAAGCATGTATTTGGTGGCTAACTTATGAGTAGAACAATAAAAGAGGGGGATGATCTACGCATATCGGATGTGAACTAATAATGATCAAATGAATGATCCTGTACACCTACTTACGTCAGACATAACCCCACCGTGTCCTCGATCGGAGAATAAGCTCACGAAAGAGACAATCATGGTTACGCACTCAGTTGGCATATTTTAACTAAGCTTACTTCAAGTTATATAACCGGATGTTAAACAAAGTTTTCACGTTGCCACAAACCACGAGCACGGCTTTGTGAAAGATTTAACCCTACAGGGTTGCTCCAACAAGTCCATCACAAACTACCACACGCTGCGACAAAATGACCTCGATCAGGGAAAACCGTGATCTCCTCGGGTTCGTATTGGAAAACCTCAACCCCGAGATAACCCAAAGCATCCTCGGAATCCCTCGCACAAGACGCTCGAGAAAGGTAAAACAAGTCCAGCAAGGTCGCCCGACGTGCCGACAATCCTGATAGGAGCAGCATATCTCGTTCTCAGGGAACAATCAGATGAGGGTAGCATACAGTGGCCTGATAGAAATCACCCTAGTAGCCCCAAGTTGGCCCCACACATGACTGTGTTTAGGACGAGCACCATCAGCACTGGCCCTCCCTGTATTATGTTGAATTACTCCTCGGGTAGAGCTAAGTCCCTATGTTTTCAGTAATAACAGAATTATTATGTTGGGCAAATATAGTACCAATGTTGGGCCTTGCCAGACGAGCTTTATCCCAAAACAAGAATCTAGGGGGTCCCCACAACAACCCCAAGCATGTTAGGAGCGCTCATTTATGGAACATAACACCAGTTGCCGAAACTAAGGTTGCAAAGGTGGAACAAAACACCAGGCTAGAAGGCCAAGCATTCCACCTTTTACCAAGTATATAGGTGCATTATATTAAATAGCACTAACTTGGTGATATAACAAGGAACCCATGTTATCACATGGAAGCAACTGCACCTGCAAGTAGCAAAGCTAACACATGGTTAAGCAAGTGGTAACATAGCAAATCAGTGGTTTGCTAAGTTGTATAAAGGTTGAAGGTTTCATGGCAATGTTGAGAGGCTGACATGAAACCTTCAACCTTTATACAACTAGCATGTTTTTTCTGAAATAAAAAAAATACGAGGTTAATCGACAAATTCGTGGGAGGAAAAAAACTGCTACTAGGCCTAATCTGGTAGAGGGCCCAACAGGAGCTTGGGCGCAAAGAACTAAATCGCGCCTATGGCGGAACTTAGCGGTACTTGGGCTCACCTTCGGCCCAAGGCCTGCTGGAGGAGGCTGGCTCGGGCTGGCGCGCATGGGCTGACGGGGCGAGGCGTGGCCCATGTGGGGAGGTTGCAGGCCCACGCGCATGCCTCGCTTGCTGGACGAGCCGCTCATCCTTGTGCTCACGCGAGCAGAGGCACACGACGGTGTAGGGCTATAGGTTCGAGGGCGGCGACCGGCGGAGGCCTCGGGCCGGCCAAAAACAAGACGGCGGCGATGGGTACCGGTGGATCCGGGCCAGGTAGCTCAGATCTAGCCGGCGACGGGAGGCGGCGAGGCTCCGGCGGGGTGACCGCGAGATCTGGCGATCCAGATCAGGAATCGGGCGGCTGATGATGGGGCTCGGGGCTTAGCCGACGATAGGGCTCGACATAGCGGGGACATCTGCGGGTGACGCAGCGGCCGGCGAGCTGCGGTCTGCGTGGGTCCTACAAGGCGGCGGCGGCACATGAGCGGCTCGGTTGCTGCGGGAGGAGTAGGGAGCTGGCACGGCGGCGCGATTCGGGCAGCGCTCGGCCCGACTTGGGGCCGGATGCGGGATGAGACGGGCCGCGGCGGTTGGTGGGAGGTGGGAAGCTGCCTTGGGCGGCTGGCTAGGGTTTCGAGCGCGGTTTTTGAGGTGAGAGGCTAGGGTTTACACACTAGGGTCTATATATAGGAAAAATAGGGCTAGGGTTGGGGTTTTGCACCGTTTTCGGGTCGTTGGATCTCGATCGGATGGTCCGAAATGGAGGGGTAGGCTCATCGGATATTTTGGGCTGTGTGGAGTAGGCTAAGTGGGGAAGAGAGGGAGGTTTGTGGCCCGACACGAGATTTAAATCACCGAAAACCGTCGGACGATAAACCGATGACGGTGCCGCTACGGTGGACCGTTTGGGTATCACACGGACTCCGACTGCGATGAAATTTGGCATGCGGCCTATCTACACTAAAATAAGACTGCGTGCCAATCTTCAACCCAATCCGAGAAAGTTTTAAACACACCTTTAAAAACAAATATTTAACTGTTGCCGCAGGCGCGTGCGAGTGTGTTCGGGCTCAAAATGGTCAACGACGAACACGGGGAGAACCGACAACTAATAACGGAAGCAGGTTTGAAAACTGGCGGCAACGGAGTGCCAATGCAGTGCGTATGATGCGCATGATGCAATGATGAATGCGGCAGGCAATCTAATCACGGGGCGGCAACGGGATAAAAGGGGAATCTTCTGGAGCGCCGGTCTTGGGATGTCACAACTCTTCTACACTAACACGTGATCTCGCCCGGAGATGTAAGAATGAAAGGGGAAGAGGAAGACAAAGAGGCAAAACTTAGTCGCCTCTTTGTCAAACGAGTGAAACCAACGATCCTTGAAGGTTGCAAAGAGAAGAAGAATGATATGATAAACAAGCAAGAATTCATACAAAATTTCGGCAGCACTTCGGTCGGAAAAGGGGACAAAAATTCGATAAGATGGAAAGATCTTGAGAAGAATCACAAGAAACTAACTAAATTGATAAGCAAGGATAGAACATGATCTTGATAGAACAAGATGATAGATTGAAGAGAGCAACATCACCACAACTCTGGAACAAGATAATAGAAACTAGTTCTTGAGAAGAAAGAATGAATAAGAGAATGACAACTACTACTACAATTGAATTTGAAAAGTATCCTTGCAAGAAGAATTGAACATAGTTGTTGGAGAACAACAACGAAAGGAACAAGATTGTTGTGGGCTTATGGACACCATCCCAAAATAATGAGGTGATAACCAGCCACTAACAAAAACAAGGATTGATTGACAGCACCAAGATATGCACAACTTATTACACCAAGAGGATACATAGAGGACTTGGATCACCGATAATCACCATAATAGCAACAATCCCTAGGAAAATCTTTAGGTGAAATCTAAACTAAGCTAGGTCAATGAAGAAATCATGGGTTAAAATAACTCATGATCAAGGAGTTGGTGGATTTAATATCTCATTCTTGAAACAAATCCTCTTCGATAGTCCTCCACTAACAAGAATGGTATAAAACCACCACTAAGGATAAAGGAAAATAAAAGATGGAGCAGTTGGGAAAAGAATAGATATCATGATACACTCCGAAAGAAGAATTGAAATCACTATGAAACAAGAATAAGAATTATGTTATGCTTATCCTTCTTCAAGTTAATTTGATGACAAGCAATGTATTAGCATATCACTTATTCTCCATGAAAAGATTGAAGAGAGATATAGAGCACAAACTAGAAGAAATCTTGAAAGAAACACCGGTAAGAATTGAAACGAATGAGACAACCATGAATGAATGAATATACTTGAGAATGAAGAGATCACGATCCACCTAGAAGAAACTTGAACAAGGCACCAGAATAATTGCGAGACGAACGAAGAGACAACAGTTGAGAAGAATTTGAGAACGGAAGCTGAAAGCTGAGAACGAAGAAATCTTCTGAAATGATAGCCTTTGGAGGATCAAGAATGAAAACAAATCTGAAATGCACCGGATAGCAAGAAAGGGATTACTCATGATTGGAAACGGTTGGAAAGAATAGCGCCAAGCTGAGATGACAATCTTCAAAGAATGGAAAAAGACTTGAGAAAAACACCTCTTCTATTTTCAAAGATGAGAATGATGAGGAGAACACCGCCAAGAATAACTGAGACACTCCGGCATAATGAAGAATGAAAGGTTGAGCCAAAGATGAGAATTAATTTGAAGCAATCTTGGAGAAGGAATATGACCGACGAAATTCATACTTACGCCATAATTGAAAAGAATTAGAGATCTCAAGGAAAAGATTAGAAGAGTCAAGTAAGATCGTGGGAAACCTATGGGTTATGGGCCCACTCAAAACAAAACTTCGAATGAAAAAATTGCTTAGGAAGAGATATATTACACCGGACAAATGAAAACTTGATGATTGGGAACCTCGAAATAATGGAAAGGATTGAAAACAAGAAACTTGTGAGATATCTTGAACACTCCGGATAGAAAAGAGATGGATGACTAACCAAGAAAGACTTGATAAGAAATCCCAACACAGAAATCATCAGAGGAAGAAAATGATATGATGAACACCGAGAGCTTGATTTGAATTCACCGGAAAAGAGAACAAGAAGGAAAAAAAGATGAACTCAAAACTCCAGAGAATCTTTACAATGAATCACTAGATAAGAAAAAAAAGAAAAGATAGTGGAAGCAACAATGCACTTGGATGATAATTGAATCACCAAAGAAAAGGGCGGGATGGCGGGGAAAAACAAAGACAACTTGGGACACATGAGATGAACTGTAGAGACCCGACTCGAAATGAGTCAATCCTTTGTGTATCTGTGCCATCCCTGGATCAGTATGCTAGCACACATAGTACATCAATGTATATATCAAAGTCCAATCACATATAAATAACGTAAACTGATATATACCTCAAAATCTCAGCAGAAACAGTCAAGGGAGTGGAATCCCAATAAACACCAACGGCAAGTTGAGTGCATACCGTAAACCTGAATCATACTCTTACTCGTCAAAGAAAGTATCTGCAACATAAGACGTTGCAACTGTGTAGGTCAGCATATTGAATATGCCGGCAAGCTACAAAAGAGAGGGGTGAAAATATCATCTATACTTTATGCATATATGGCAGGTGGGGCTCTAGTTTAAATTTTGCATAAAGCAAATTTTTCATACAACAAGAGAGAAGTAAAAGCAAAATTTACTACATTGTTGATTGTTAATGAGAAGGTTCCACAAACCATTTCTCATACCCAAGTTATAAATATTACCCACATCAATAATAAATGGTGTTGAGAATTCCTGATAGCATCAGTTCCTTTGGCTCAAGTTGTCCATGACAGTGGACACGGCTAATTAATTAGGTTTGAGTACTCTGCAGAGTTTTGCACACGTTCCCCACAAGATTTGAGTGCCTTCGTTGGAGTCCTCACACTTGAGGATGTTTGAAAACCGGATGATCAAAACATGGTCTTTCAACGGGTTCCTCTGAGCCTCTGACGGTGCCCATCCAATCCTATCATTCTTCTACATCTCGTAGCACCGCCTGTCCAGAGTCACCATGTTGTCCAACCAAGACAGAGCCCATAATGACTTGTGGTTGTGCGGATAAGACTTGGGTCTTGAAATATCCATCCATCTCTTTATGCCCGGGTGAAGCTTTCCGCAAGATGTCATGGCGCTTCTCCATGCATCCCGGGTCCTCCGCTGGTTTTCCCATGGAGCCCATCTGAACCGTCCTTCACCCAGAGGTATATTTCGTTCTGAGGTCTTGCAAGTCTCGGAGTCTTCAGGTCTTGATTATTAAGCTTCTCACAACACTCATGAAATCAGTCAACCAAACCCCATCTACTAGGAGCATAGCAAAATAACGTCTCGGCCATAGTAACAAGGGTTTAGGGTGCCTATCATAACATACTACACAAAAACACAAGTTTCCAAGTACCTACTTGCATGCAATGTGTGAAGAAGGTTGAAACTAATGCACTAAAACCATAGGTAAAAATATGATCAATGTGAACTTGCCTGGTATTACTTGATGAAGATAGTCACTCTCATAATCCTGATAATTCTACTCGTCACACTCCGAGCAATCTATCGTAAATGGATAATATTCAATAAACATTCATGCCAAAAGGAAAAACCAAAAGAACATAAGAACAAAACATGCCTTGGTGCAAAATAACAACATACCAAGATTTAATACAAAAAGATAGGGCCCTATGGTGTTGTAAAAGGAAAGGTGAAAGGGGTCAACTCAAAAGAGTCAAAGGATGATAAACTATCGCTATATAAGCTCGATTTACATACACTATGGGAGATGATAAAAAATATTGGATATAGGAGACATAAGAATTTATTTGTAGAAATAATTTCTTGAAATGGAGCACTACAACTACAACACAAGTTATAGCGAATTGAAGTATGAACTGAGTTTGCATTCAGAAGTTCAAAAGAATTTGAACAGAAGTGCGATGGCTATGTACAAAAATATATGACATGAGTATTTAGGGGTATAAGGAATCAATTGAAAAGGTGTTACGATTTGCAAGATAAGATCAAATGAATGTTCGAATACAAATTTGAATCGCTCAAATTTGTAAGGTTCAAAGGTCGAAACTAATGATGCTACTGGATATAGGAGATCAATATGAACATGTATAAAAAAAAGAATTACTAGATTTGAAATAGCGGATCAAAATATACAAATACTTCAATATAACATTGAATCAGCTTAGAACGATGTGAACACTTTTGGGCACTAATAGATAAATCTGATTTGATCAAAATTATAAGTTGAAAAGTTAAAACTAATGATATAAATGGGAAGATTACTTTGATACGAATCCGACGCAATTGGATTCATCTAAAACGGAGCTACGGATAAAAAGATATGATCAAAAGAAGTTTGAATATGAGTGTGAACAAATTTCGAAATTTGAAAATTTCAAAAATCTGATATGATAGGTTCACGTGATAGGTGGGATCAAGACAAAACTCTAGGCGTTGGTTTCATCTAATTCGGACAAACGAGTAAAAAGTTATGGCTATTTGAAAAATTCAGGGTCAAGTTGTTTTACGGAAGAAAAGTGTTATTTCTAAAAGTATTCTAGGATTAATGTGTAAATACAGAGACTAATTTATAAATCCAATTACTCTACCGTATACTAGTGTAGGAATACTAGTCTAGAAATAATAAACTACGGGAGTATAACTAAAAAAATACGAAGAGAAATACCTTTAGATTGCAGAATAAGAATTAACTCCAAAGAGGAGACCACTTCGAGAAATCCGCCGAAGAGAAGAAAATATTTTTATTAAATAAATCTAGTTAAACCAAAAGATTGATTTAACCCGGAGTAGATGATTTTTGGATGCTTTTATGGATCTATATTTATAGGTGAAAGAGAGGTCCAAAAATCAATGGATAGGCAATGTGGGACTAAACATATATGTAATATGGAGAATAGAGAAAAAAAGAGGAAGAAAGCAAATAAACAGCGAAAACAAATATAAACGAAATTAAGAGAACATCTTATATATGCATATTATATATCGAAATATTCAGAATAAAATTTCCTATAACATGAACATATTTTCAAGACCAACTAAAATACTTTTTTAAATTTTTTTTTTGCAATAACTTTAAAATGAAAATAAATTTGAATTTCAAATAAATTGCAAATACTTAAAATTTGAATCAAGACATTGTCTGTGATTTTTGGAGTGTCATTTTCCTCCTCTCATTTGATTTTATTTTTTTACCAGAGGGTTTTGAAAATATTCAAACTCAAAATTAAATAGTGATTCAAAATAGAAAATTTTGGGAAAGTCATTTTATTCCGTCTCATTTTTTTGAAGTTTCAAATTCCACTCAATTTCAAACAATCAATCACATACCATTCAAACAAAAAAAATCGTAATTATTTATTTGTTATAACATTCCAAAATTTATAATTTTGGGATGTTACATGAACTCCGGAAAGGAATGAGAGATTGATCTTGAAAATCTTGAAAATGATAGAATTGACTTCAAGAGAAGCACACCGGATGAAAAGAATTGACATGACGACTCCGGTTGAAAAGAATTGAAAACACAACTTGATTGAGCGAAAGAATTAATTAGCATTCCTATAGAAATATGAGAACAACTCTTGGAAAGATATGAATTCACCATTTGACATCGAAGCAACTCGAATTACCACACTCCAACAAAAACAAATGATGCGGCTTACGAAACAAGCCGGAACAAATTCATGACAGAGATTTCGTCCGATATTTTCGTGGATAGATTCGCACGGGCTCGATCCTAGAGTAGCCATCGTGTACAAGGCGGTGCACACGACATACAAAGTGTCCCCGAGTCGTAGCAAGCTACAAGGACTCTTTAAGACCCAACGAGAACCGCTATAAGACGACCGTGAACAAATGAATCCACTAGATGTCGAAGCCCAACCTCACATCATGCATCTCTTGGAAGATTGTTCTATAAGTAACTACTTGAATTCCCACCTAAGAACTCCCGAAGTTTTCTGGTCATGCAATCGGGTCCAGGGATACAAGGAGTAAAATCCATCACTCAACTCCTAGCAATAATACTAACCCGTCCAGTGTATCACATCCGTCAACACATAACCAGAGATCTCGGAAACTCATTATGTTAGACCCTCGTAATCACAATGATACTAAGTATGGTAGTACCCCCGAACTCTCTGCACCATTACTGGGGATGTCGGGTTTATCTCGCCACTACCAGTATTGAAGCAATTTCGAACATCCTCCATCCCGAGATACTAAGAAATCTAAATGATAGAGATGTGCTCGAGAATCCCCTCGAGCTCAACTCCCTGAAATAAAATCAACACAGTAGGAAGCAACATGTCAGAACTCCATCACATCGACATGATATAGATTCCAAAAATATCCGCGTGATCCTAAATTGTTTTTGAGTGTGAAGAGGAGTAGAATTAAAACTATTACATCAAGATTCCTCACTAGAGTAGAAGAGGAGAAAAAAGAATCCTACTTTCCGATATATAACTAGACTCAAAGCAGTTTTTCACTAGACTCGATTCGGCCAAGTTCGATCAATCAAGGGGGCTCCTAGGTCGGTACTGCTCTGATACCAACTTGTAACGCCCAAGATGCGGTCCTATCCTTATTTTAGTGCGAGGGCCTCGACATGGATAGAAACACATCTCGTCATTTCGCAAGAATGGATATCATTACAAGTACATGTACTAAAAAGATGAGTATCAGGAATTGGCTTACACTCGCCACAAGCTACATCAGAGTCACAACAGTACAATACATACAATCATCATTAAGAAGAGTAGGGTCCATCTAAGCATGAAAACAAACAAAAAAGGAACGACGTCCATCCTTGCTATCCCAGGCTGCCGGCCTGGAACCCATCCTAGATCGACAACGAAAAAGAAGAAGAAACTCCAAATGAACAATCATCGCGCTAACGCCTTAATATCACCTTACCTGTACATGCAACTGGTGTTTTAGTAATCTGTGAGTCGTAGGGACTCAACAATCTCATTTCCAAAGGTATCAAGACTAGCAAAGCTTAATGGGTGAGTTATGGTTAAGTGGTGAGCCTGCAGCAAGTGACTAAGCATTTATTTGGTGGCTAACTTATGAGTACAAGAATAAAAGAGGGGGATGATCTACGCATATCGTACATGAACTAATAATGATCAAATGAATGATCCTGTACACCTACTTACGTCTGACAAAACCCCACCGTGTCCGCGATCGGAGAAGGAGCTCATGAAAGAGACAATCACGGTTACGTACTCAGTTGGCATATTTGAATTAAGCTTACTTCAAGTTATCTATAACCGGATGTTAAAAAAAGTTTCCACGTTGCCACATAACCTCGCGCTTGGCTTTACGAAAGATTTAACCCTGCAGGGATGCTCCAACTAGTCCATCAGAAACTACCACACACTGCGATGGAATGACCTCGATCAGGGAAAACCTCAACCTCGAGATAACCCAAAGCATCCTCGAAATCCCTTGCACAAGACGCTCGAGAGAGGTAAAACAAGTCTAGCAAGGCCGCTCGACGTGCCGACAATCCTGATAGGAGCCGCGTACCTCGTTCTCAGGGCACAATCGGATGAGCGTATTGTACAATGGACTGATAGAAATCACCCGAGTTGCCCCGGGTTGGCCCCGCACATGACTCTATTTAGGATGAGCACGATCAGCACTGGCCCTCCCTGTATTATGTTGAATTACTCGTCGGGTAGCGCTAACTCCCTATGTTTTCAGTATTAACAGAATTATTATGTTGGGCAAATATAGTACCAATGTTGGGCCTTGTCAGACGAGCTTCATTCAAAAACGAGAATCTAGGGGGTCCCCATAACAACCCCAAGCATGTTAGGAGCGCTCATTTACGGAACATAACACCGGTAGCCGAAACTAAGGTGGCAAAGGTGGAACAAAACACTAGGCGAGAAGGCCAAGCCTTCCACCTTTTACCAAGTATATAGGTGCATTAATTTAAATAGCATGAATATGGTGATAGAACAAGGAACCCATGTTATCACATGGAAGAAACTGCACCTGCAACTAGAAAAGCTAACACATGGTTAAGCAAGCGGTAACATAGCCAATTAGTGGTTTGCTAGGTTGTATAAAGGTTGAAGGTTTCATGGCAATATTGATAGGCTGACATTTAGTAGGTGGTAGGCAGTGATATATAGCGATAGAAACGGAACAACTAGCATGCAATGATAGTAATGATATCAGAGGAAATGATCATCTTGCTTGAGATCCTGCTTGGAAGAAGAACGACCCCGTGAACCAGACGAATCGACATAGTCGAACGGGTCCTCACATTCCGACATGCTTGCGGAACTCTATCGAGACGAAGCAAACCGGGAACAAGAATCAACACACGATATTCAGCATGCGCATGCACGACATGATGCAATTCAGATATGATGCATGATCAATTTAAAAAATATGCAAGGCATGGCAGGATAATTCACAAAGTCAAACACTACACATTAAATGAAGCTCAGTATGCAACTCACGGAACTCCACATTTAATTATTTAGTTCACTCCCGTTTAGGTACACGGCTATATTAAATGTTGTTAAACATGGCAAGGGGTGAAGCACAAATAATCTACCTATTTAGTCATTATAAATGAGGTCGGAAACGATATATAGCGTCTCCGAACTGATCCCACACGTTAACTTGTAATCTATCTAGATTTGTCCTAATCACATTTTATGTTTGTTAAACGGCAAAACAAAGTGGTTCACGTGAAACTATACGTCATTCTAGACGATTTACATATATAGCTTATCTCCAACGGAGCTACGGTTAACTAGCTACGAATTAAACCGTTTCTAACACGTCGACACACAAACCAATGCAAACAACAAGCTAAACAATTTTAAATATGCATGAGAGTTGGAAAATACTAATCTACGTGAAATTCTAGCCAAGTTACATATATAACTTATTGTGATCCGACACACGGTTTAAAATCTACGGGCGTTCTAAAATCAATGGTTTTTCTGAAATAAAAAAATACCAGGTTAATCGATAAATTCGTGGCAGGAAAAAAACGCTACTAGGCCTAATCTGGTAGAGGGCCCAACAGGAGCTTGGGTGCAAAGAACTAAATGGCACCTATGGCGAAACTTAGCGGTACTCGGCTCACCTTGGGCCCAAGGATTGCTGGAGGAGGCCGTCTCGGGCTGGCATAGATGGGAAGACGTGGCGAGGCCCGGCCCATGTAGGGAGGCCCCAGGCCCACGCGAGCGCCTCGCTCGCTGGACGAGCCGCTCGTCCCGGGGATCACGCGAGCAGAGGCACACGGTGGTGCAGGGCTACAGGTTCGAGGGCGGTGACCGGCGAAGATCTCGAGCCGGCGGGGAACAAGGCGACGACGATGGGGACCGGCTCGGCTGCTACGGGAGGAGGAGGGAGCGGGCACGACGGCGCTGATAGAGGCGAAGTTCTCCCTTTCTTTCGATGAGATCGTGGGTATCGTTTTGGTAGAGTCGACTTTGACGATCCGACTACGAACGTGTGAGGACGTCGCGCCTTAGCAATCGCTAAACCAGCTCTGAGAGGTTATTGACCATGCAGGAGCACGATCAACCTGACCACGAAGGTCTATTTCCTGCACGCAAACAAAGAACAAACAAGAAAGTAATATGCAATCAAGATATTGTGAATATAAGAGGAAAGCTTTATTGATGAACGTGCGGTTCTGTGACGCCTTTGTCTGGTCGTAGAACAAAAACGAAGAACGCGAAGTTGCAGCTATGGCGAACTTGTAATCTAAACAAAACCCAAGTCTAAACAGTGCCCTAAGGGGTGTATATATGAGGGAATAGAGAGGCAATTTGGTGACCCTTGGAGGAGGGGTCTGAAAATAGCCCTAAACTCGGTTTCCCCACACACACGGACTCTAAAAATAGCCTATATAATGGTATTTAGAAATTACATGGGCCTGGCCAAAAAATAAGGTGGCGCAACACCTATAATAGCCTATGGATGAAATTTATAAAGTGATGTCTTCAATATTTCGCCCAAAGCCTTCATGCTCTCCTTATGGTGGCTTTAAAGAGTGAAAATCACCTGTGGAAGTTCCATTGTTCTCTCCCACTTGTCCACCTTCTTCTCCATGCTTGATCCCGCTCCAACGGATATACTTCTTGTCCATGCTAGATCCTTCATTCATGAGCACAACAAAAGTATCTAACTTGGGCAGCATCATATGTTCATGAACATTAGAAGTATTCCCAAGAAACGAAAGTACCTGGTAATTCAATCGGCGTGCATGATCTCTAGTAACTGGTCTAGTATGTATAGCAGCTGGGGCTGTGGGTGTAACAATGGTGTTGATGTCCTCATCATCCTCCCCTTCTTGAACCTAAGTCGTCCTCGACGGAAGCTCATCTTCCTCACCCAAATACCGCTTCAAATCTGCAATGTTAAAAGTGGGACTAACCCCAAAATCTGCAGGACCATCGGAACGCGGCATTAGCTTTGACTTGCACAAATCAGGAAACCTATCCTTATGCAAATGCAACCAAACAAGATCTCCAGGTGCAAAGACAATATGTTTTCTACCCTTATCTCCAACAAGTTTATATTTAGCATCCATGCGCTCAATGTTTTCCTTAGTTAACTCATGCATCTTTAATATCAAATCAGCACGTTCTTTAGCATCAAAATTGACCTTCTCTGAAGATGGAAGAGGTAACAAATCAATAGGTGCACGAGGTAGGAAACCATACACAACTTCAAAATGACACATCTTTGTAGTAGAATGCAGCGAACGATTATAAGCAAATTCAATATGAGGCAAGCATTCTTCCCACAGTTTTAGATTGTTCTTCAAAACAGCCCTAAGCATAGTAGACAAAGATCTATTGACTACTTCAGTTTGTCCATCAGTTTGGGGGTGACATGTAGTACTAAAAAGAAAATTTGTCCCTAACTTAGCCCATTAACATCGTCAAAAGTGGCTAAGAAATTTAGCATCACGATCTGACACAATCGTATTTGGCACACCATGCAAGCGAATAATTTCATGAAAGAACAAATCAGCCACATTAGCGGCATCATCACTTTTATGACAGGGTATAAAGTGTGCAATTTTAGAAAATCTATCCATGACAACAAATATGTTATCCCTCCCCTTCTTTATTCGAGGTAAACCTAAAACAAAGTCCATAGATATATCCTCCCAAGGAACAATAGGTATAGGGAAAGGCATATATAAACCATGAGGACTGAGTCATGACTTAGCTTTTTGACATGTCGTGCAGCGAGCAACAAAACGCTCAACATCCCGTCGCATCCTTGGCCAAAAGAAATGTGTAGAAAGTACGTCCTCCGTCTTCTTTACGCAAAAGTGTCCCATCAATCCTCCTCCATGCGCCTCCTGTAACAAGAAAAGACGAACGGAGCTAGCTGGAATGCATAGCTTGTTAGCACGAAAGACAAATCCATTATTAATGATGAACTTGTTCCATGTTCTCCCTTCTTTACAATTCTCCAGCACATCTTTGAAATTAGCATCATGCACATATTGATCTTTGATGGTCTCCAAACCAAATATTTTAAAGTCAAGTTGTGAAAGCATAGTATAACGACGAGACAAAGCATCAGCAATAACATTTTTCTTGACCCTTCTTGTGTTTAATGACATAGGGGAAAGTCTCAATGAATTCAACCTATTTAACATGTCTACGGTTCAGTTTTGCTTGAATTTTAATATGTTTCAAAGATTGATGATCAAAATGTATGACAAATTCTTTGGGCCATAAATAATGTTGCCATGTTTCCAAAGTCCGAACAAGAGCATATAATTCCTTATCATAAGTAGAATAATTCAGACTAGGTACACTTAATTTTTCAGAAAAGTATGCAACAGGTTTACCATCTTGTAATAACACACCTCCTAATCCAATTCCACTAGCATCACATTCAAGCTCGAAAGTCTTATTAAAATCAGGAAGTTGGAGTAAAGGAGCATGTGTTAACTTATCTTTCAAAACCGTGAAGGCTTCTTCCTGTGCGGTACCCCAAGAATAAGGCACATGCTTCTTTGTAAGCTCATTGAGAGGTGTAGAAATGGTGCTGAAATCTCTCACAAAACGTCTATAAAACTCGGCGAGTCCAAGGAAACTCCTCACTTGTGTGACCGTTTTGGGCTGCGGCCAACTCTCAATAGTTTCAATCTTGGCTTTATCAACTTCAATTCCCTGTGGAGTAACAACATAGCCAAGAAAAATACTCGGTCTGTGAAAAAGGTGCACTTCCCAAGGTTACCAAACAAACGTGCATCACATAGAGAAGTAAAAACAGCACACAAATGATCCAAGTGTTCCTCCAAAGATCTACTATAAATTAGTATATCATCAAAGTAGACGACCACAAATCGTCCAATGAAAGCACGTAAAATCTCATTCATTAATCTGATGAAAGTGCTAGGTGCATTAGTCATTCCAAAAGGCATAACTAACCACTCATATAAGCCAAACTTAGTTGAAAATGTCGTTTCCATTCATCTCCCAATTTCATGTAAATTTGATGGTATCCACTACGCAAATCAACTTTGGAGAAAATTATAGAGCCACTTAATTCATCAAGCATATCATCTAGCCTAGGAATAGGATGACGATAACGAATACTAATATTATTAATGCCTCTACAATCAACAGACATACGCGATGTACCATCCTTTTTTGGCACTAGAATATTAGGAACAACACAAGGACTAAGAGATTCACATATATAACCTTTGTCGAGCAGCTCTAGTACTTGACGCATAATCTCCTTCGTCTCCTCTGGATTGGTATGGTATGGTGCACGGTTGGGTAGCGATGCACCGGGAATTAAGTCAATCTGATGCTCAATCCCTCTAATAGGTGGTAATCCCGATGGCACGTCTTGTGGAAGACGTCAGCAAACTCCTGCAAAATGTTAATGACATCAGGAGGCAGAGAGGATGACATGTCCTCAAAGGAAAATAATACCTCTTTGCATACGAAAGCATAGCAAACAGATGTAGTAATATCCGAACCAGTAATATCAGATTTAGTGGCAAGTAAACAACCACTCTTCAGTTAAATTTCAGAGGCAACACTAGATGATGATTTAGTAGGCTTATTGTGTTGCTCAAATTCCTTTTCTACCATCTGATTTTCACTCTTATGTAGCTCTTGTTTTGCTTTACTAGCTCTAGCAATGTCATCTTTCGTAATATGTTCAGGAGACATAGGAAGCAGAGTAATATTTTGGTCCTTATGAACAAGAGTATACTGATTTGTTCTACCATGGTGTACATAATTTTTATCAAATTGCCATGGTCTACCAAGTAAAAAGGAGCATGCTTGCATGGGTACCACATCACAATCAACAAAATCAAAATATGTAGCAATGCTAAAATGCACATGAACAATACGTGTTACCTTAACCTTGCCACTGTTGTTGAACCACTGGATATAATAAGGATGAGGATGTGGTGTGGTGGTGAGAGACAGCTTCTCCACCATCTCCATGCTAGCTAAGTTGTTGCAACTCCCTCCATCGATGATTACGCGAACAAAATATATTCCTTTACCGCTCCCTTAGTATGGAACAAGTTGTGCCTCTGGTTTTGCTCAGCCTCTGTTACCTGCACACTTAAAAACACATTGAGCAACTAAGCTTTCATACATGTCAGCGTAGTCAGCAGCCATGCAATGTGTCGCTTGTTTAGTATCATCAACACCCCGTTCTTCACTTGCAATAAGAGCTAGGGTCTCCTCGTCATAATCACTGGTGGAGTCATATCCACCATCCTAAGTTATAATCATCACGCTCTTGCATCGACACTCTCTCGCATAATGACCTCCACCCTTGCAACTACGACATGTGTTTGACCTGTGGATGCCGTGGATGAAGAAGAGCTGTGTGCGGGCCCGGAAGGTGTGCTCTTGGCGAAGTGTGGTGCAGGGGCTTGATTCCTAGTATCTCTGGTTGAATTGGCGGCTGAAGGAGGCGTTGTTGATGCAGGAGGACGTGTGGATGTAGATGTGGTTCGTGGTGTCCATGAGCAAGTGTGACCTGCAGAAAAATTAGTTCTCACCAATGCGTGTCGATCCTGCACTTCACTTTCAGCTTTGCAAGAAAGATGGAATAAACGAGTGATATTGTTATCATCCTTATATTCTAGAATAGTCTGAATATCTCTAGTTAATCCACCCATAAAACGTGCAAGCATAGCTTCATTGTCCTCAACAATACCACATCTAATCATGCCAGTTTATAATTCCTGATAATATTCTTCTACAGACTTTTTCCCTTGTCTTAAATGCTGCAAGTTTTGAAGTAATTCACGTTGATAATATGGTGGAACCCAACGAGTACGCATAGCAGTTTTCAAAGCAGGCCAAGTAGTTGGAATATTAGCATGATGTATTTTACAATATTCAGACCACCAAACACAAGCAAAACTGGTGAAAGAACAAACAACAGCAGCAACACGTCTATCTTCAGGCAATTGCAAGCATGTAAAATGTTGCTCCGTTTCTAACTCCCAAGTAAGATATATATCAGGAACATATCGAACATCAAAAGTAGGAATATTCAACTTAAGTTTAGGGAGATGGTCATGATCCCGTACCTGAGGGTGTGGTGCATCCCTACCATTGCGATTATATCCATGTGGACGTCCGGCGGCTTGTCGTGGTGGTTGTCGTTCCTGGTGCTGAACTGGAGCAACCTATCCCTCATCATCATAATCACCATCATAATCATCATCATACTCCTCATTCTGCTCAGCCGTAGAAACCCCGGTGGTAGCACCAGGAGGAGAAGCAGCAGGACCAGCTGCAGTAGTAGGAGCAACAACACCAAAATTCTGCACTTGGCCGATAGGCATGGGTCACGCTCGTAGCCGTTGTTGTGGTTGAAGAGGTACAACAGCTGCAACTGGTGGTAATCAGGCCAGCACCTCGTTGAACTTGGCATTCATCTTGGTGTCGAATTTCTTCTCCATACCTTCGAGCCTGTCGATGGTGTCTCCAAAGGTGGTCACGAAATCCTGTACCTGGTCACACATCATTTGCTAAAATTTATCATGGAGCTCCCGGTTGGTCAGGTTCTCCCAGTCCATCTCCTCGTCGTGTGATCCTGGCATGGTTAGCAACAATAGGAACACAGAAGAATATGAACCTACAGACTACTAGGAAGTAGTGGTGGTGGTGGTGGTGTGTCACAAATCCGTCAAGCAAATCTGAATTTCTTACCAATTCTTACCGAGCAGCAGGTGCCGATCGGCAACCGGTGTAGTCAAACTCTCAAAGCTTGGATAGAGCGATTGCCATGTGGTGTCAAACACACGATGTAGATGTATGTGGAGCTGGGAAGGCTTATAATATGGTAGCAAGAAGGGTCAACAATAATCAGTTCAGAGATGCAAAATTGAAAAGACGCTCAATGACGGTACCGTGCTGGTCCTAGGCTAGACCGTACTAGATATGCGATCCTATAACACCAACGAAGTCACAACGAAACGTACTAATCAAGGAAAGAGCCACTCTGATTCTTTTTCTCTCTTTTTTGCGCTCTTTTTTTCTGCGCTTTTTTTCTTCAGAAAATCACTATGATGGCGAGTGTCTCAAAACCCTTCCCAAGCACAAAAAACAGGATGGGGACGAAAAGAAAATTTGACAACTTTTTTTAATTTCTGGAGCAATTCGGGGCTGCGACGACCAAAAATTGCGACAAAAATCACTATGATGGAGAGTGTCTCAAAACTCTCTAAAAAGGCTAACAAAACGATAGGGAAAAAGAAATTCACCCCTCGAAATTTTGGCCTAAAAAGTGCTCTAGAAAGCGTGACAATTTTTTTTTCTTTTTCCGAAACCTACTCACGTAAGGAAACGCGAAACCGAAAGCAAAAGGATCTCAAAATTAACCTAAGACGAAAAGGATGCAGACTAGGATTGTGGTGGGTATATGGTGGTGGTATATGGCAGCAAGGATGATGGTAGCGTGGAGGTGGTATATGGCAACAACGTTGATGGTAGCGTGGAGGTGATATATGGCAGCGATGAAAACGGTGCGGCGGCGGCATGACAACCTGTGAACAGAACTCGAAACTCTAAAGGACTAGATACTAAGACCAGCAACTCGACACGACGATGTAACCGCAAATTCAACTAAGCAAACTACTAAAAAGACTATGCAAAGGCTCAGATTGGTTCGGATATGATGATCTAACCCTATTTTTTATGGCTTTTTCGTGAACGATAGGTATGAATAACATATGCGATCTAACTATGAAAAACTGGTAAAATCTCACCGAGCCACCTGGAAATCTGATACCACTTGATAGAGGCGAAGTTGTCCCTGTCTTTTGATGAGATCGTGGGTATCGTTTTGGTAGAGTCGACTTTGACGATCCGACTAAGAACCTGTGAGGAAGTCGCGTCCTAGCAATCGCTAAACCAACTCCGAGAGGTTATTGACCATGCCGGAGCACGATCAACCTGACCACGAAGGTCTGTTTCCTGCACGCAAACGAAGAACAAGCAAGAAACAAAGATGCAATCAAGATATTGTGAATATAAGACGAAAGCTTTATTGATGAAGGTGGGGTTCTCTGACGCCTTTGTCTGGTCATAGAACACAAACAAAGAACGTGAAGTTGCAGCTATGGTGAACTTGTAATCTAAACAAAACCCAAGTCTAAACGGTGCCCTAAGGGCTATAAATATGAGGGAATAGAGAGGCAATTTCGTGACCCTTGGAGGAGGGGTCCGAAAACAGCTCTAAACTCGGTTTCCCCACACATACGAACTCTAAAAATAGCCTATATAATGGTATTTCGAAATTACATGGGCCTGGCCCTAAAATAAGGTGGCGCAACACCTATAATAGCCTATGGGTGAAATTTATAAAGTGACGTCTTGAATATTTTGTCCAAAGCCTTCATGCTCTCCTTATGGTGGCTTTAAAGTGCGAAAATCAACAGTGGAAGCTCCATTGTTCTCTCCCACACGTGGACCATCTTCTCCATGCATGATCCCACTCCAACGGATATCATTCTTGTCCATGCTAGGTCCTTCATTCATGAGCACAACAAAAGTGTCTAACTTAGGCAGCATCATATGTTCATGAACATTAGAAGTATTCCCAAAAAACGAAAGTACCTGGTAATTCAATCAGCGTGCACGAGCTCTAGTAACTGGTCTCGTATGTATAGCAGCTGGGTCTGTGGGTGTAACAATGGTGTTGATGTCCTCATTAGGCGCAATTCGGGCAGCGCGCGTCCTGGCTCGGGCCCGGGGCGGGCCGTATGCAGGCTGAGACGGGCCATGGCGGTTGGTGGGAGGTGGGAAGTCGCGCTGGGCCGCTGGCTAGGTTTTCGGGCATGGTTTTCGAGGTGAGAGGCTATGGTTTACACACTAGGGTCTATATATAGGAAAAATAGGGCTAGGGTTGGGGTTTGTGCACCATTTTCGGGCCGTTGGATCTCGATCGGACGGTCCAAAATGGAAAGGTTGGCTCAGCGGATGTTTTGGGCAGTGTAGAATAGGCTAAGTGGGGAAGAGAGGGAGGTTTGTGGCCCGGCACAAGATTTAAAACACCGAAAACCGTCCGACGATAAACCGATGATGGTGTTGCTATGGTCGACCGTTCGAGTATCATACCGACTCCGACTGCAATGAAATTTGGCACGCGGCCTACCTACACTACAATACGACCGCACGCCAAGTTTCAACCCAATCTGATAAAGATTCGAACACACCTTTAAAAACAAATATTTAACTGATGTCGTAGGCGCGTGCGAGTGTGGTTGGGCTCAAAATGGTGAATGACGAACACGGGGAGAACCATCAACTAATAACGGAAGAAGGTTTGAAAACTGGCAGCAACGGATTGCTGATGCAATGCGGATGATGTGATGATGAATGCGACGTGCAATCTATTCACGGGGCGACAACGGAATAAAAGGGGAATCTTGTGGAGCGCCGGTCTTGGGCTGTCATAAGCTCATTCGTCCAAGAGGCACAATGCTTATTACAAAAAGAATAGCTAGCTAGCACATGTGTTGCTCGATTCCCAGATATAACACAATGCTTAAAAATAACGTTCCCAATTAACCAAGACGCGTGGATGCAATCTGCAAAGACTGCTGCAGCTGAGTCCCACCAAACTAATTTCCCCTAGCAGTTTTCTATAACAGTTGAAGAATCTGATTCGCCTCCACTCTATTAAAACCTAAAGAATTAGCAAAGATCAACCCATCTCTCATCGCCATAGCTTCGGAAGTAACAAGATCATATGCGCACTGAAGGTATTTGCACTAGGCTGCTAAGAAGTTGCCCTTATCATCTCTAAGGATAGTTGTTGTCGCTCCTACCCCCTGATATGCATAGAATGAGGCATCCACATTTAACTTAACAAATTTTGGAGTGGGCTTCATCCATCTTTGTTCATTTGTTACTTTGTGCTTGTCATTTGCTTGCTGAAAATTGTTTGCCATTGCTAGGACAGAAAATGCCCATCTCCTGGGTGGGGGTGGTGATCCATCATGGGTGTAAAGATGACGTATCCACCAGAGATACCAACAATGGACAACAAGTATCTATTTAATATCAAGATTCAGCTTCAACTAAACTTGTTTGTCATCTACCAGTATAAGGTGTTACAGCATGACCGAACCTGATCTGTCTACCCTCTTAGCTTTGTTGATGAGATCGAGTATGTCGAGGCCAATCCAGAGTCCTTTGGCAGCTATGCAATATAATAGGAGGTGTTTTATATCCTCAGCATGTGCATGCCAGATCTAGTTGGCCAAACTAGTTGAGTGGATCGAAGAGAATTACAAAGCTATCATAATCATGCAGATAAGAATCATATTATATACTAGAGGATAATCAAATATTTATCATGAATAATTTGAACATAAACCCACAATTCATCGGATCCTAACAGACGCACTGTACAAAAGAGTTACATCATATGGATCAAAGCAAAGATGTGATGATCATTGTATTGAAGATCAAAGAGAGAGAGATTGCCATATAGGTACTTGCTATGGACCGGTAGGTCTATGGTGAACTACTCAACCATCATCATGAGGGAAGGAGGCTTGATGAAGAAGCCCTTGGTGACTGATCCCCCTACGCCAGAGTGCCGAAACTGAGCTCTAGATGGCCTCCCATTGGAACAGAGACTTGCGGTGGCGTAAAAAATGTTTCGGGACCTCCTGGATGTTTTTAGGGTATATGGGAATTTATAGGCCAAAGAAAAGAACCGGGAGAGCCATGAGGGGGCCACAAGCCATTGAGGGCGTGCCCCCCATGGAGTGCCCTATTGGCTTGTGGGGCCCTCGTGCCTCCTAGTGATGCTCCACGGTCTTGTTTTGGTCCGGAAAAATTCCGAAAATTTTTCTGGTCGATTGGACTTTGTTTGGTAGTGAGAACCTGAAAAGTGGAAAAACACGTAGAAAACAATAAGTGACACTGGGCATTGGGTAAATAGGTTAGTGCTAAAAAATAATATAAATTGGTCGGTGAGTACATAAAAATTGTTCTAAAATGAAAACATAATAGCATGGAACAATCAAATATTATAGATACGTTGGAGACGTATCAACGTATCAGCATTCTCAAGCTTAATTCTCACTCGTCCTTGAGATGGTAAATGATAAAACATAGGTTTTGATATGAAATGCTACCTAACATGTATACTCATGTAATTGTTTTGGTATGGATGTTGGGAAGAGATGACTTAATAGATATCAAAATGATAATATAAAGAAGTGCTAGAAATTAATCATTGACTTTAAAAATGAAGAATGCTAAAAATGTTTGGTAATGATGATTGGTTTTTATAGGAAGACAAAAAGTATCAAAAGTATCGCATCAACAAGGCTAATCGTTAGGCAATGGATAAGCCTTATAATGGATGTCAATGCAAGGAGTAGAGATTTCCATGCAACATATGCACTAGAGCTATAAGTATATGAAAACTCTTCCAATGCAACTAAGTGGGCGTGCATCCAACTTGCTTGCTCACGAAGACCTCGAGCATTTGAGGAATCTCGTCATCGTAATACACGAGCCAGGTTATATAATGTAAAATTCCCACTAGTATAATCATGAAGTATAATAAAACTCTCTATATGAAGAACATGGTGCTACTTTGAAGCACAAGTGTGGAAAAAGGATAGTAGTGTGAGTCGTGTAGTGACGTCCTATACAAATGGTATTTAACCCCTTTCCACGACATATATTCAAACCATCTCCTTGCTTCTGTGGGTGATAGGGGGTCCATCCCACAAGACACGGGAGAATAATCGGTGATGGTGATCATCGAATGCGAACGTTTGACAAAACTAAGCGTATGGTATGTCCGCATCTATCACAAACGAGAGTCATCGATCAACCATTTGAGATATGTAATATTTTTCAAACGATCCATCCTTAGCATTCGTGTGGGATCTCATTAGCTTTGCACAGACTATTCTGTGGTACAACATTTACGATGCGCGCTGCATCACAAACAGTTCATAATTGTAAATTGTGTAGGATAAGGAGTATATCCCACACACTTATATTTTACGAACCGTTTGTGATTCGTAACTAAGAAGTTAATTTAACCATTGTACAAGTGTTGAATAAGTTTAAGAAACATCTGAATGTCGTACTCGTGTTGGACAGGATAACTATCGCACACACTATTATGTTGTGCAACGTGTACGACGCATAATACATCACAAATAATTTATTATTTTGAACTCTGCATGATGGAGTTTCGATCACCAATGCCGAATTTGGTTTCACCATTTGACATATTGTGTGACATCACATATGGTTTGGAAACGACAATTACATGCATGGCCGCATACGTTTTCTATCTGTGAAACATGTTGGATCATGAGTTATATAACAAACGTTGAGATTTACAAATGATGTGCAACGTAATGACCCACAAAGCATATTATTTGTATTTTAATCGCTAAAATTTAAAATTGTATAGAATCTGAATTTGAAAGTAGGGAATAGCTTTTTACATATCCATCATATACATAGATAGGTTCCACAACCAATGCATTATTTCATTCACATATACACCGTTCAATAATTACGTCAACAAAAGAATTACATAAGCACCAAATAAATAATCATGAAAAATGATTGGATACTTGTATTAAAGATGGTAAAGAAAGAGGCAAAATATATTTTAGTTGTTGTAGAGGATATAGAGGAATGCCCGTAGTGTGCCCTCCTCCATGTCGAATGCACACACGACTCTAGTCCAACCCCTTTGTGATGGTCGTTCACCCATCCTTCAATATCTTCATGAGGACTTCCACATAGTCATTATAGTGTGGTAGAAATACATGTGTATTTGCGTGTCCAACAATCATATAGTTTGAGAGGTGATCTTGAGTAAACTGCGTTTAGGAACCACTTCAAAGGAAAAAGATACATACGTTGTCATCTAATAACTAATTACGGACAGTAAAATGCTACAAAGTTCCGAGTTAATATACAGTAGATCACTATTGTCTTAGAGAAAACTGTAAATAAATAGTTTAATTGCCACATTTTGAACAATTGTACTTAAAATCTTTATTTGTTACCTCGCATGAGGCAGGTATATAAATATCTCACTACCCCATACGAAAAAGGGTCTAAGCGTGAGTCTTTATGAGTGACATTGTGACATCCCCGAATTATGCTACAGTAACCCCTTGTAATTAAGCTATAGTAACATGGGGATTAAGCTAATCCATTTTGCTAATCAAGTTATGATCACTGTTGGAATCAAACCTTGATTCAAATTCCTTTTCCATTCAAATTCATTTCAAAAGTGGGCATAAAAGTTTTGCAAACTCCAAAATAAAAAATCACGCCTAGGTTGCAAATAATCCCTAAGCTATTATAAAATTGTAACCAACATTGTTCCAAGTGTTTTGGTGCCTCTAAAATAAATAAAGAAGAGGCCAAATAATTTAATTAAATACCTTCTCATTTATGTGGATTTCACATATTTTCAACAGGCCCCCCAAACATTTTGTGGCGGTACCAAATATTACATTGCAATTATTGGGTTAAGTCACCTATTTTTACAAATATAATTTTGTTACTAAAATAAATAAGCAACACAACAACTTAAAAAGAAAACAAACATATTACAAAACAATAAAAAAGAGCAAAAACATCTCCTCTACCTAAGCCGGCCCACCCAAACCGGCCCAAACCAACCCACCCCACGTGGGGGGTATTTAATCCCCGGGCTAACCCTAACTCCACACCAGACCCACTCACTCCTCCCTCTCCCTCATGAGCCACCAACTCGTGGCTGCCACTCTCTCGCCCAATCCAGACCGGCTCTGCCCCGCGCCCGACAGATCCGGCGACCCCGCCAGCCACCTATTCATCGTTGGCTCCACTGAGCCTCGCCGACCCGATCCCCTGCACCGCGGTGAGCTCCTCGGGATCCTCCCAGCCCCTCCTTCCTATCCCCACTCCGACTGCAGCCTCCTCTGGCCGCTGCTGCACCTTCGGCCTCCATGCACCGTGCGTGGCCCACCCTCCTCCGACCGGCTATCCCGCAGCCCTACGGCCACCGTGTCGCCTGCGCCGCCTCATGCCCTGCTGGATATCCCTGGCCGCCGGCCGCCGACACCACCGCACCGCCTGCGCCCCCTGCTGGCATCGCCCCCATTCGACCACCGCATGCGCTCGCTGCCCCACCGGTGCCCCGCCACCGGCAGACTGTCCCACGGCCCTACATCACTGTGTGCCTCTTACCGCACCGCTGTTTCATGCGATGGTTGCTGCTGGTGGCCCCCGCTGCCCCCTGCTGGGTTTTCCCCACCTGTAGCCTTGGCCACTGTTGCTAGTGCCTCCGTGCCAATTTTGGTCACAGGGGATTAACCCCTCCCACTGTTAGCAACCCCCACCAAATGACACGTGGGCTCCCCTGAAACGTTTAATTTGAAAAATAAAAGAAAAATTGAATTTAATAATAATAATCATTATTATTAAAAATAATTTAGTTAATGAAGTGTAATTAAGATTAATTAGTTTAATTAATTTGTTGTTAATTTGAATACCAATGACATGTGGGTCCACCCCCATTAACAACTAATTAAACATGTTGATTTAATTTTCTTGACTCTTGATGTCATGGTGACATCATGGCAATGCCATAACTATTTAATGAATTTAATGAAGTCCTTTAATTCTTAAATAAATAATAAAACTTTAAAAATTAACATAAAATAATCCGTAATCCGGATGAAAATATTTTGTACATGAAGCCGCAGGCTCCTATTCTGATGCATATCGTGTTTTTGATGAACTACTACTTTACTCTACCGCATTTTAAATTATTTAGTATAGGTGGAGAAGTGATCCCCATTTAACCCCCTTAGTCTAGTTGCCCTTGCTTTTTCATCAAGTCTCGATCATCTGATCAACTAGCCAAGACCCGTCACATCACTCACACCCCCTTAGTTGTATGATGTTGTAGAGCTACTATCGAGTACAAAGGGTGACACCTTAATACGTATTCCTAATGTTAGCTTTGTAGTGTAGTTGACCGGCGATGGTTCTCGGAGGGTGATTCCTCATTCACCACCTCCGATAACGACTCCGTCGTACAACCCATCAAGGGTGGTCCATCGAGAGTGATTCCTCACTGGTCACCTTGACTGTTACATTGTTCAGAATCCATCGAGGGTGATACCTCGGATCCCTTTGATGTTACAACCACAAAGTTACTTGACCGTGCTACTGGGAACATGAAAGGTGTGTTGCGGGTGGACTCCCATGTGAATGTGACGAGGCGTGGCCGGGCATTCTGGTCCTTGCCACACGTCCTCGAGATTAATTAAAATGCTAATGAATTTGGGTATTTGATCTCAGTTGGTCAGGAGACCTTTTCGCACCAACCTTCACTTGGGATAAGTTATGGGTACTCGATGTCGTGGTATCAACCGAAGCTCTTCAGACGTCAGGAATGGAGTGGCGCAAGCCCGAGTGGCCCAGATAACCATTGTTCTGGTATAAGAGGTGCCAATACTAATATCGGCCGCCCTTGCATCATGCACGAGCACAATGGGTGATGGGCCCACGACCCCGGCGCGCTTAGGATTTAGAGTAGCGGGCTGGCCTCTGTGTGGAGCCTTGGTAGGGTTGCGACGTGTAGATGTTCCAGGGCCGGGCATGCCCCGTGAAAGTGTGTCCGGCCAGAGTTTATCAAGCGTGTTGGCTTTTGTGGTGCACCCCTACAGGGATGAAAATTAACTATTCCAATAGGTGTGTCCACGGTTACAGGACGACATGGAGTTGTGTCCCGATGTTATACAACCACAACTATTACTTAACTAGAATGTTTGCTACGAGATTTATTTCTTGCAGGGAGTCGAGGAAGAATCTCCGGGCGTGACCTTAATTTATATTCTGCAACAATATGACTATTTAATTGTGTTACTTGCTCTACTCTCGTCTTTTACTGCAAGACATTGAAGATGCTAGTTTTTGATAGGACTAGTCCCCTCTCTCTATTCTCGCATTGCTGCACTCAGTCCACATATAACGCCATCCCTTTGATACTGATGGATACTTAGTATAGTTCTAATGTCAGTCTTGCGAGTACTTTGGATGAGTACTCACCGATGCTTTGCTCCCCCTTTTTCCCTTGATACAATTGCTGCGACCAGATGATGGAGCCCAAGAGATGGTGTATTGTGCCGATGACGTCTTCTACACCGATGGTGTCTACTACTACGTGGAGGCCGCTGACGACCAGGAGTAGTTTAGGAGGTTCCTTGGCAGGAGGCCTCGCTTTGTTTGATCGTTGTATCTTTTTTGCTAGCCTTCTCTAAGACATTTCCTATGTTTTATGTGTGTACTCAGATATTTGTTGCTTCTGTTGACTTGTGTGTTTATCGAGCTTCTGTATCCTAGCCCTCGAGGCCCCTGGCTTGTAATATGAAGCTTGTATGTTTTTATTTGTGTTTAGAGTTGAGTTGTGATATATTCACATGAGTCCTTGAGCTTGGTCGTATGCATTTGCGTGTACGACTAGTGTATGATCAAATCGAGGGCGTGACAAGTTGGTATGAGAGCCGACTATGGGCCCACATCTTAATTGGATGGTATTAGTATCTTTTACTCCTCTTCTATACTCTCGGTTCTGATCTCTCTTATCTTTCGGGCTAAAGATTTTACTAACTCTAACATTAGGTTCTCGTAATCACATCGACCCCAAGAGCTGGATTATCTACTGTTGTTCTTCTAATAATATATTAGACACACTCTCATTTGACATCCTTGAATCTTCCTTTTGAGATGCGTCCCGCAAGGCAGATCGTACGTCTGACTATGGCTCTCGATGCGACTTGGTTAGTTCTCGCTTGCGAGACTCCTACTTCGTTTTGTGGATTTGAACCAAGATGTTTATAAGGGCAAGGAGATCGCCTACTTCGTGAAGATCTACCGCGAGTAAGGCTAGTCCTTCGTGGGCGAAGTTCGTGGTGGAATAGACAAGGCCGGTTCTTTGTGGACCCCTTGTGGGTGGAGCCATCCGTGGACTCTCGTAGCCGTTACCCTGTGTGGGTTGAAGTCTCCACTAACATGATGTATGATAGTGCTACATATCGGAACCATGCCAAAAAAATACACTTGCATGTTTTACACTTGCATGTTTTACATTTAGACTTTCTCTCCCTACCTTACTCCTTTACTTTACACTTGCATGTTTTACGTTCCGCTGCTATACTCTTAGAACTGCATGTGTAGGGTGTAGTATACTTGCCATAATTGCTAAAACTAGCCCACAACTAAAATTGGGAAAAAGGCCAAGTTTTTATCTTGTCAAGTAGTCTAATCACACTCCTCTAGACATACGTTCGATCCTACAAGTGGTATCAGAGCATTGGTATCCATTGCATTGGTTTCATAACCTAGGATAGTATGGCGTCTAGTGAGGGAAGTTATCACCGTAGAGGTCCATACTTCGACGACACTAATTTTGCTAGTTGGAAGCATAAGATGAAAATGCATATTCTTGGTTTTAATCCTCACGTATGGGCAGTTATTCGTGTTGGTGTGCAAAGTGATTTCTTTGGATAAGGGTGTTGGTGATGCAATAGTGGATGAATTGAAGATGTTACAACTCAATGCACTAGCCCGCGACATCATCTTCAACTGTCTATGCCCATAAGAATTTAACAAAATCAGCCGCCTTGAGAATGCAATAGAGATTTGGGATACTTTGATCGATATGCAGGAAGGTACTGATTCTGTTAGAGAATCTAAGTTGCATGTGCTCCAAAGATAGCTTGACAAGCTCAAGATGAAGTATGGTGAAGGTATTAGTGAAATGTACTCTAGGCTAGCTCTCATCACAAATGAGATTGCCAGCTTAGGAAGCGAAGAGATTACCGACAAATTAATCATCAAGTAGATACTTAGAACTCTTCATGGAAAGTATGACACTGTGTGCACATTGATCCAAATGATGCCAAACTACAAAGATCTCAAGCCAACTCAAGTCATTGGTAGGATTGTTGCTCATGAGATGTCACTCAAGGACAAAGATGAGCTGCATAACAAGTCAAGCGGTGCTTACATAGCTTCAAGGGATGCCCCCGCTATCTCAAAGGACAATCTTGTCATAGATGAAGAGATAAGCCCCATGGTCAAAAAATTCAACAAGTTCTACAAGGGTAGAGGCAAAGAGAGAAGATCAAGCTCAACACATGATGAGAAGCGTTCGTCTAGTCGTGATCGACACTGCTACAACTGTGGGAAGCCCGGACACTACTCCAATGAGTGTTTGGCTCCCCACAAACAAAGAGAAGAGTCAGCTCAAAGACGAAGCTCAAGGGATGAGTCACCTTGCTGGGAGAGAAGGAGTGGAGAAGACCGTTATGAACGAAGACACTCATGGAGAGGCAAGAAATCAAAGAAGAAGGACAAATACACCAAGAGAAGCTCTAGAAGAAGACATCAAGCTCATGTTGGTGAATCGGTTTCTGGCTCCGAGTTTGACATCCAATCTGAGAGAAGCTATCACTCCAACTCCGAATATAGTCAAGATGAAGGTGTTGTCGGCATTGCACTCGTTTCCTCCAACTCCTACGACTTATTTGATTGACCAAATGAGGGGTTCGAAAACTGCTTCATGGCTAAAGGCACCAAGGTCACCCCGAGTATCTTGATTTTACTAGTGATGAGGATGACTTGTTAGGAGAAAATGACTTGCTCTTTGATAAAACTAGTGATTGCAGTGAAAATGAATTTGCTAATTATCATGCTAGTCAAGAGAAATCGAGTAATGATGAGAAGAAAGAGATTGAACGACTAACTAGATAATTGAACACTCTTAAGTTAGCTCATGAAATTACTCTTGAAGATCATAGAGAGCTTGCAAGAACTCATGAGAAGCTATGCTTCGAGAAGCTCAATTTGGAGCAAGAGCACGAGTTCCTAAAAGCAATCAAGGATGATCTTCGAAAGAATAGTTCTTCTTATCTAGCCAAACGACTAATCTTGTCTACTTTTTTTCCACAAGTTAAATGTAAGAACACTAGTAACAAAGGCAAGACAGTTTCTTCTTCTAGTAGGAACAATGCTAAAGCTAAAGCTAATGATTTTGTTGCTAGTAGTTCTCTTGTTTCCACTAATGATTCTCTTATCCAACTTACACTTGAGAAAGAAAATGATTTATTGGAAGGGATTATAGAGAGAGGTATCTTCAAGAGTCTTCCGAAAGTAAGCAATTTCAGGAAATTGTGTGCAAGCAAGGAGGACATCTAAATAAACAAGGTGTTGGCTACTTCAACGTAAACGGAGATGATTGGAAGAAGATCCATATCCAATTCCCAAGTTTGTTCCTCAAGAGGAGAAGTATGATCCTACTCCTCCCAAAGGAACAAGCTCACAAGATGGCCTTCTACCACAAGAGCACAAGCGCAAGGGAAAGCTTCAAGAGGACATTGACTTATTTGAAGAGGAACCCCAAGTCAAGGTCAAGTGGATTCCCAAGGACACTACTAGCACTACCTCATCTAGAGCTACCACAACTCCAAGGATTCCCATCAAGGTTATGTGTATCCCCAAGAGGAAGAACTAGAAACTTCTTGAGGGGAGACTCTGCCAATGAAATTCCGTCTTATTCATTTTGGCAAGAACTCTATGCAATCAACCTCAACCATATGTATTAGTTCAGGGAGTCACATATTCCCTCAAAGGTAAGTAAGGGGCAAGGTAATTAATGTATCTTTGGACATCATCCCACATGTATTTCACTCCATGCCCATAGATATTCTTCCATATGTTCCTTGTGTTTTGGGACTAATCCATGTAGGTGAGAAGATTAAGAAACAACAAGGATTGCTCCCAACTCAAGATGGTCTTCATCAACTTTGAGCATCCACCACCACTTCACCTACTTGAAGTCTTATACAACAAAACCCAAGGTTAGTTAATCTCTCTTAGGAGGGATGTCATATCAAGGGGGAGCTTTACTCTAAATCTTGAGTATAAGCATCACCTAAGGACATGAACACATTAATGCTTTACGTAAAAGTGGTAACGCCTCAATTGTGCTTAAACGATGAGTATGACCCATGCTCAAGTATTCTTACTTGGCTCCTAAGTCAATATACTCATATATAGATGACTTTGTCATCTCCCAAGTGCTTGATAGATGCTAGAATATTTGTGCATGTTCACCATGTTTTCTCTATCATCTTATTGTGTGAGCATGTCGGTCTGCATAATTTTGCTCATTCGAGGACATCCAGTTGTTGTTATTTTGCTCTTGATTTATCTTTTGCCAATTTGATGGAGAAGAATGCCTAGGACTCTCCTCTAGATATCTATGCTTTCTCATATCAAGTTATATTCATGCTTCCTCACAAAACTTGAACAAGCACTTTTCGATCCCTCTATGTGAAGGAGCATTCGGTGGTCCGTATCGTCAAAGGTTGCCTTCCAAAACCTCTTTGTGAATCTCGGTGACACCAAACCTACAATCTCGGTTCCGTCTAATTCCAAAGTTGATCTAGGTTTTCCATATCGGTACCACCGAAATCACCAACTTGATTGCACCGAGTTTCCTTGTCAGTTGATAGCAAAGGAACTCGGTGACACCGATTTCGTAATCTCGATGACTCCGACACCGACGAGTATATAACCTCGCAGACCGGACATTTTGAAATTAACTCCTCAAATGTTTCATTCCCAAACTCTAAGCTGCCGCTGAAGGACCCCTGGTCGTCGCCTTTGCATCCCCGAGCACCTTCGCCATTGGGATTCACCGCCACCGACAGATTCTTCACCGCCATCGCCGTTGTAGTCAGACCGCCACCGAGCTAGGGTACCGTTCCGATCTCCTCTTGAGCTCCATTGATCCGACTCGTGCACATTAGGAATATTTCTCAAATACACCATGTGCAAACCCTCCTCTCCACCAGATGTTCTCATAGATCAGCGAACGGAAATTATTTAGGGTTAGCAGTCCGCAGAACACATCTCGATGACAACGAAACGCTAAAGTTGGTTCTACCAATTTTGAATCTAGGGTTCGTGAGAATGAACTTGGTGAGATCGAGTGATCACTTTTGGTTCCACCGAAGTGATTGCCAAGTCTCTGTGAAGAAGTTCATCTGTCTGAGTGACTCTGAAATTCAGACTCGCTGATACCGAAATTTTCTCTGTAGAAAGCTAAAACTAAGGATTTCTTTGTCCAAATTTTTGAAAACCTTATGTGTTTTGTGATGCTCAATCCTTCTGCTCTTCTATATCTATTTCAAAGGGATGCTTGTCTGCTAGTCTATTGGTTTCTTGTCTGCTTTATCTGTCAAGATGTGAGGATCTGAGGATAGCGAGAACAACTTCACTAAGCACAGTGTTGAGATGGACTCGGGCACAAGTCCTGAAAGGTCACTTTCTGATCCAGGCACCCCCAGTTCTCGTAGCTTGCCCAAGTCTGCTACAAGGACCTAAAAGACGCTTAACTCACATGAGGAGGACTCAGATTTTGTGCTAGAGGCAACTTCAGCTCCTGAGAAGCTGAAAGAGAAAGCTCATGTCAAGAAGACTGCCAGAAAAGAGTATGATAAGCCTGCTGATGTTAGAGCTCGTGAATTTGCAAGGCAAGGGATGACACTTTCCCTTGACAATGCTCCTAAGAAGGCTGGAGTGAGGAGAGCTAGGAAGAGGGTAATTCATGTTATTGGAAGACCTACTTCCCTGTATGAGAACCCAGAAGATGCTGCTGGAGAAGATGAGATCCCGGTTGATGCCCCTCCTCCTCCTCCTCTTCAGAAGTTCATGGCTGATGCTATGCCCAAGAAATCTGCTCCTAAGACTGCTTCTAAGGCTAGAAAGGCCGTAGCTTCCAAAAGGACTACAAAGGACATTCTTGCAGCTGCCAAGAATAAAGGTCCTGCTTCCTGTGCCATTGCTACAGAGGAAGAATGTCGGGGATATACCCCGCGGTATGACCTAATGACAGTTATGACCCAACAAACAGTTATGAGCCGTCACACAATGACCTATAAAACAGTCATGACCCGTCACACAGTTCTGACCCGTCAGATAGTTATGACCCGTCACACAATGACCCGTCACACAGTCATGACCCATCACACAATGAACCGTCAGACAGTTATGACCCGTCAAACAGTCAAGTTCTGGAGATGAGTCCCTGAAGATGAGTCATGAAGAGAAGCCCGGTTGTAAGTCGCCCGGGACTCATAAGCCCCCAAAGAGAAGCCCGGTTGTATGTCGCCCGGTTGTAAGCCACCCGGGACTCAAAAGCCTATCAAGAGAACCCCGGTTGTAAGCGGCCCGGTCATAAGCCGCCCGGGACTCAGAAGCCCACGAAGAGAAGCCCGTGATGGAGAGTCATAATAGGTTAAGCCTAAATCCGACTTGGACTCTACATGTAACCCGCCCCCTCAGCTTATATAAGGAGGGGCGAGACACCCCGAGAGGGTCAAGTTTTTGAGACGTCTCAAGAGACAAGTTAAGGTAGGGTTTTTGGAGACGTCTCAAGAGACAAGTTAAGGCAGGGTTTTTGGAGACGTCTCAAGAGACAAGTTAAGGTAGGGTTTTCGGAGACGTCTAAATAGACAATTTAGACAGATTCATAAGTTAAAGTAATTAGAGATAGACTGATTAGACACCCTCGAGATTAAAGGTAGCAATTCCGCACCCTTGTATTCAAGATCATCATCTCCATTGATGGAACACAAGCATGACGTAGGATTTTTTCTCCATCGGAGGGGCCGGACCTGGGTTAACTCGCGTCTCTCGATTCCTACCAACCCCTTTCAAGCCGCCACATAGTTGCGATGGCCTCACACCTAAGTCCTTGCACGAGGACATATGCCGTGACAAAACCACGAGAAAGAAGAAGAGAATGCATATAGTGTCAGAAAGCTCAGACCCAATCTGCCACTTCACAATGCTGCCCATCTAGTAGCTGAAGATATGAAGAAGAGGAAAGATGTAGGTTTGATGAAATGGAGAGATGTAGATCCATAAGCCATAAGGAGAAGAGCTAATGTTGATCCAAGGTTTCATAGAAAGGAACAACAAGACTTTTATGAGACTGTTTTGTATGAAAAAAGTCCAGCTGTTAGTGATATGAGATATGTTGACAGGGCTTACATCAAAGCCAATGAAAATTTCTTTCCCCATGTGCAAGATAATTTCAAATCTGTGGACATTGATGAGTTTGTTGGAAAAGAGAAGACCCCATGGGATGATGAACTCATCATGCAATTCTATTCAACTGTTCAATTCGATGATGATGGTTCTATTGTCTCAATGACTGATGATCACAATTATGAATCAACTATTGATGAGTGGGCCACTATCATTGGTGCCCCTAAGCAGAAAGAGAGTGATGTTGATGTATACTCTAAACAAAAGATGAGTCACGGTAAGTGCATCTAGTGCCCCGTCGTGATTTTGGTGGTTTGAGTACTTATATATTAAGAGACTGATATATTTGTGAGTGTACAAAGGCTCTATAAGTGACTGAGGAGTTTGAGTTATCCGATGAATATCGACCCCTAAAAATGTATGTCTTCGGGTGAAGACTTTGGCCTTTCCTTGAAGACTTTGATCGCGAAGAAATTGCAAAGAAATTGATATTCATCATGAAGATATTGAAGATGAGGAATTCGGTGTGTCCTGAAGAAAACACTCTAAAGACTTTGAAGCGTGAAGATTTACTCTTTCTGTTTCATTTTCTTTACACTTGAGTCATAGGAACATCGTACTGTTAAAGGGGTCAAGGTAAAACTGCGGAATTATTTTCCTCATGATGCTCAACCCAAGCCTAAATCTACCAAAGCCTCCAAGTGAGGAAATGAGAGACATGAGGAATTTCAAAGTTGAAAGTTCCGACTGTTGTCGCGCCACACGCCACCTAACTAATCTTATCCACCCAACGATCAAATTACCAAAGGGAATTTATGTCAAATCATGTCGGGATGCTCCGAGGCTATAAATAGCCGCCCCCCACAACCACTTGCTGGTTGGCTGCTCCGAGAGAAACTGACACTTGTCATTCAGAGCAACCCAAATTCCTTAGAGTCTTCAAGAGAAAATCATCAAGTGAGGAAATACCCCAAACACCAAACCCAAACCAAAAACCCAAGTGATTGAGCATCACCAAAGAAGTTGTTCCTGTGTGGAACCGATGCTTGTTACCTTTGAGGACCGTGTATCCTCCAGACGGTTTGGCATCATGGTCTAGAGCATCCAATAGTCAATTGTGGATCGCCGGGTGACCGAGTTTGTGAGGGTTTGGAAGTCTACCCTGAAGACTTACTACAAGTGTTGGGCGAGGACTGTGTGTCCTTAGCTCAAGGAGAATTCGGTACGGACTGTGTGTCCCGGGACTGTGTGTCCTTTGGTTTCAATATCAAGCGGCTCCGAACAAGACGTACAACTGTCACAACAGTTGGAACATGGTCATCAACAACTTTCTTCATCAAGCTACGTGTTCTAATTGTTCAACCTTCTCATTTCCTCAATTATATGTTGAAGACTTTCATCTATACTGTTTGAAGAATTTGTGTGAAGACTTTCTATGAATTTCCTCAACCTCAAATTCTTCACTTGAGTTAGTCTTCACCTTCTTACTCTGTACTTGCGAACTGTGCAAACTGAATCTCTGAAATCTCATCGAGTACTTTGCTGTAGATGTTTTTACAGAACCGATCCTGTACCATTTCCGCTACACTCAGTTCAGGACTGAGGACTTTACTCATTAGGAATTTCCTTAGTGATGAAATTATAAAATCTCCTATTCACCCCCTCCAGTTGATATAACACACATTCAATTGGTATGAGAGCAAGGTACTCCCTTGTTCTGTGATATTTTGGTTTAACCACCTGGAGTTTTAGTTATGTCGACCGCAGGTATCATCAAGGTTACTACAAGATGTCCTACTTTTGAAGGAAAGGACTTCCCCTACTGGAAGACCAAGATGCAAATGCATCTTCAAGCTATTAACAATGATCTGTGTTATATTGTGGAAAATGGTGTTCCGTCCATCACTTCTACTATCTCTGCTGCTGATGTGAAGAAGTTCAAGCAACTTGACATGCAAGAGAAGAATATCATCTGTGGCCATATGAACAAAGGTTAGTATGGTAGAGTGAGTGCTTTGGCGTAGCTAAGCTTATCTGGGATAGGCTGTCCAAGGTCAATCTGGGAGTCTCAACACAACACGACTCTCATGTCGATGTTCTTTGCAATCTCTTCAATCGCTTCAAGAGGCTTGACAATGAAAGCTGACAAGATACCTTTGATCGCCTCACTGACATCTCAAACGAACTGCAAGGACTGGGAGCTAGAGACATCACTGACCATGAAGTTGTGAAGAAACTGCTACAATCACTGGATCCATCATTTGACACACAGGTTCAGACGATCCACGAACAAAGAGATTACAAGATGCTTGATCCTGCTGATATACTTGAGAGACTCAATACTAATGAATTCCAACAATAAGAAAAGAGAGATATGTATGGACCAACCTACTCAAGACCACGTGTGCTGAAGGCTAAGGCTATTTCCTCATATGAAGAAGAAGACTCGGATTGCAGCATTGGTGACCCTCAAGAACTTGGACAGGAACTGGCAATGCTCGTGAGGAAATTCCAGAAGTACACAAAATGTGGCCAGTTCGTAAAATCTTCAAGAAAACATATGAGGAAATCAGAATCTTCATCTGAAGATTACAAGAAAAGAACCTACCACAAATGCAAGAAATCTGGTCACTACATTGCTTATTGTCCTCGCTGGGTGAAAGATTCAAGGAAGAATAAATACAAGGATGAAAGTTCTGATGACTCAAAGAAAAATAAGAACTCTTCAAAATTGTCATCTTCAAAGTCCTCATCGCACAAGAAGACCAGTTTCAGAAAGGCTCCGGCACTCATTGGCAAGTAAATGGATTCTGAAGAAGAATCCGAGGAATGTGATGAAGAGGAAGGTTCTGAAGTGGAGTCAGAGTCTGGTGTGGCAAGTCTTGCACTTGCCACCACATTAGTGAGCAAGTCAATCTTCAACCTTGAATAAGATGACAACGCTATCTACACTGATGAATATGACGATGACTTCGCTCCAACCTATTGCTTCATGGCAAAAGGTTCAAAGGTACCAAACTATACTTCCTCCTCTGATTCTGGTGATTGTGAACTTGATGATTATCAAAAACCCAATTACTAGAAACTTGTCAACATTGCCACTAAGCAACAATGTGCCATTGAAAAGCTTCAGAAACTGCTAGACAGAAGCGATGATCTGTTGAATGATGAAATGAATCGTATTCAAGTCCTCACTGAAGATGTAAAAAGTCTTAAGTCTAGATTTGATAGTCTTCAAGATCGTTATGGCACACTCTTGGCTGATCATGATAAACTTTCCTATGAATTTCTTCAAAGGAAGCTTGATCTTGAGAAGTTAAGAATGTCTCATGATGATCTTTGAATGGAAATGATTCATTGCTTGCTCAACAGATCAGTAACGCTCAGGTTGAATTCATTCCAGCAAGTATGAAATGCATCGAGCGTGAAACTCCTAATTCTTCACCAGAATCATCAAATGCTTCTATTGCTACAAATTCTTCAACTGTTTTAGTGGTATCAAATTCTTCACTTAACAAAACCACAAATGCTACTGATGAAAATGCAGGTTTGAAGGAATTGTATGTCACAGGCATATACAAAAGTCTCAAAGGGTATCAAACCCTTTGCGATGTGCTCAAAAAGCAGATTCTGAACAGGAACCCGAGGAAATAGGGCATTGCCTTCGAGAGGAAATTGAATGCTGATGGATCATACTGGAAACCACAACAGTACACCGAAACCTCATGGGTTGCTACTAAAGGCCCTCCCGTTGTTCCATCCACTCTAACAGGCTTTGCATGCGAAATGTCCTATTCCTCTGGTGAGTCATTTGACTCCAACTATAAACTATTCAAAAATCAATATGGTGAAGTATTTGCTCGATATGTTGGTACTAACTTCAGGTGAATGTCGTCATGACACCACCAGTGAAGAACCAGAACCCCAGATCAAATTCCTCAGATGGACCAAAGTATTCACAAGGATCAAATACCTCTAATGGTCAATATTATGCTCGTACTCGCACTAATGCTTCTGATATGCAGGGAAAATACAAGGGACATGAATATGAGTGTTATTCCTCAAATCATTATGTTCATAAGTCCTCAAAAAATTTCTCTTCCTATTCATTTGATTACTCTAAACCCCCATACTGTGAAAAGAAGTGCATTAGCTTCAATGCCTCCATTCTCATATGGTGCTCGTAGGATGATGAACTCTTTGCCACCCCTTTAGATGTGGGTGGTGAAGAAATTGAACTAATCACTTCTGCAGGTCAGGTCTCCAGATGGAAGTCATCATCTGAAGAATTTACTAGTTATCTGAGGAAATTGCTTGAATGGACGCAAGCTAAAAATACTGAAATGATAACATTTCACATGTCCTCAAATTTACTGTTTATGATCGAATTCGTATCTGATGAAATTGATATCATATTCTTCAAGTCTGAAGCATATGAGATGGTAAGCTGTAGTAATTCATCTACAGGGTGATAAACCCAAGAATACAGAATGAGTTGTTGACAGTGGTTGCACAAATCACATGACTCGTGATAAAAGCTTATTGATGAATATGCCACTGACTCCATTACCACTAAAGGAAACCACTTACGCTGATAAAGGTAAAATCAAGGTATTGGGACTTGGTAAAGTGGCTATCTCCAAGGACCGGCACATGCACAAAGTCATGATTGTCGAATCCCTTGGGTTTAACCTCATGTCAGTATTAGTGCTTTGTGATCTTGATATGATTGTCATCTTTGGAAAATATAGATGTGTAGTCATCATGGAATTTGACAAATCCAAAGTCTTCGAAGGCTTTAGGAGAGGAGATTTTTGTATTGTTGATTTTTCCACAGGTCCTCAACCAGCCACATGCTTACTAGCAAAAACCCAGAAGGCTAGCTATGGCATCGACGACTTGGTCATGCAGGCATGAGGAATTTGCACACTCTAGTGAAGAAGGATCATGTCATTGGCATCAAATCTGTCAAATTCCTCAAGGACCATCTCTGCGGTGCTTGTGAATATGGAAAATAACCAGATCCAAACACCTCTCGAAGACTATCATGACTACTACTCGTCCGTTTTAATTGCTTCACATGGATCTATTTGGACCTACTCATTATGCTACTCTAACAAATGCAGCATCTTTATATGGCTTTGTCATCGTTGATGACTATTCTCGCTATACTTGGGTACACATCATTTTGTATAAAACTGAAGTTGGGGAAGTCTTCAAACGATTTTCCTCAAGGGCCTCAACGAACTTCGGCGTCAAGATCAAACACATCAGAAGTGATAATGGAATAAAATTCAAAAATACTAGTCTTTATGATTATCTTGATGAACTTGGTAGTACTCATGAATTGTCTGCTCCTTATACTCCTCAAGAGAATGGAGTCGTTGAACACAAGAACAAGACTCTGGTTGAAATGGAATGGACTATGCTTGAATAATACCAGACTCCTTGTCACTTTTGGCCTAAAGCAATCAACACTTCTTGCCACATCATCAACAGGGTATATATTCAGAAATTCATCAAGAAAACCTCATATGAACTCCTCACTGACAAGAAACCAAATGTAAGTTATTTCAAAGTCTTCGGTGCAAGATGCTGGAATAGAGATCCTCACCATAGCTCAAAGTTTGCACCTAAAACACATTAGGGTTTTATGCTTGGTTACGAAAAGGACTCACACACCTACAAAGTCTTCAACACCTATCACAACAAGGTTGTTGAAACTGTAGATGTGTGGTTCGATGAAACTAACGGCTCGCAAAGAGAGCAACTGCCTCCTGTGCTAGATAATTTCCTCCCGAGGAAGCCATCAAGCTCAAGGCAACTAAAGATATCATTCCTACTGAGGAACAACCCCTTGTTCAAGAAGTCGTCCCCAACACTGAGGAAATTCAAGCAGGTGCACCTGAGGAAAATGCTACAGGTCAAATTCCTCAGCCCAACCAAAGTCTTCAACCGGCTCATCCAATGATTGCAAATGAAGTGGAACTTACCAAAATCCTCGATGACATCAATGCGCCAGGTCCTCTCACTCGCTCAAAAGCTTCACATTTAGTTAACTTTTGTGGGCATTCCTCGTTTGGGTCTATCACAGAACCCTCAAAAGTTGCTGAACCCTTCATGGAACCTGAGTGGATTCAAGCCATGCAAGATGAACTTCTTCAGTTCAAGCTAAATGACCTATGGGAACTTATCAAAAGACCAGATCCTCGCAAGCAGAATATCATCGGCACCAAGTGGATCTACCGAAACAAGTAGGATGAGGATGGTCAGGTTGTGAGGAACAAGGCACGACTTATAGCTCAAGGCTACACCCAGGTTCAAGGAATTGACTTTGATGAAAGTTTTGCACCTGTTGCTAGACTTGAAGCTATTCGAATATTACTTGCTTATGCTAACCATCACAATATTACTCTATATCAAATGGATGTAAAAAGTGCATTCCTCAGTAGTAAGCTTGAGAAAGAAGTATATGTTGCTCAGCCCCCAGGTTTTGAAGTCCCGAAGCATCCTGACAAAGTCTTCACACTCAAAAAGGCACTCTATGGCCTCAAGAAAGCCCCTCGGGCGTGGTATGATATGTTGAAGGAATTCCTCATGAAGAAAGGCTTCAAACCAGGTTCACTTGATCCTACGCATTTCACAAAATCCTAAGACAATGAACTATTTGTGTGCCAAATATATGTCGATGACATTATTTTTGGTTGTACTGACAAACGTTACAGTGATGAATTTGCCTACATGATGGGTGAAGAATATCAAATATCCATGATGGGGAGCTAAAATTCTTCTTAGGTATGCAAATTTGCAACAACAAAATGGCATCTTCGTATCTAAGGAGAAATACCTCAAGGATGTTGTGAGGAAATTCGGCATGCATGAATGAAAAGGCGTCAAGATTCCTATGCCTACCAACGGCCACCTCTACACTCACGAAAATTGTTAAGATTTCGATCAGTAGGTATATCGTTCTATGATTAGTTCTTTATTGTACCTATGTGCATATAGGCCATATATTATGCTTACTGTTTGCATGTGTGCTTGTTTTCAAGACAAATCGAAGGAATCACACCATAAGGCTGTGAAACATATTCTATGATATCTAGCTCACACACCCACACTAGGATTATGGTACCCCAAGGACTCAAACCTTCACCTCGTTGGATATTCTGATTCTGATTATGCTGGTGACCATGTGGATTGCAAGTCAACATCACGCACATGCCATTTCCTTGGAAGATCATTAGTCTGCTGGTCCTCAAAGAAGTAGAACTGTGTATTACTCTCCACTTCCGAAGCTGAATACATTTCGGCTGGATCTTGCTGTGCTCAACTGCTATGGATGAAGAAAACCATCAGAGACTGTGGCATCAACATGAAGAATGTGCCCCTCTACTGCGACAATGAGAGTGCAATCAATATCGCCTACAACCCAGTACAACACTCGAAGACTAAGCACATCCAGATTCATCATCATTTTCTTCAAGACCATGTACTCAAGAGAAATGTCATCATCGACCATCTGAAGACGGATGATCAGCTAGCAGATATCTTCACAAAGCCCTTGGATGAGAGAAGGTTTTGCAAGTTGCGGTGTGAGCTAAATATCCTAGAATCTTTGAATGTCTTGTAAAACATGCACACATCCTGACAAGTATGCAAAATTGATGACTTAGATGTGCAACACACAAAGTAACGATTTTCTTCTATCCATGAAGAATATCACTCTAAGTGTGAAGAAATCAATGAAGAATTTGGTTCTCAGGGCCATACGACAATTGTACGCGACACCTGAAATCATCATTCTTATACGGTGGGTCACGCCACCACCCAACTTTGAAATTCTTCAAGTTGGAAATTCTTCAAAATTTAAATTCTTCAATCTGAGACTTTGTCACAAAATCCTCAAAATTTTCAAAGTCTTCATTTTTTTTAAATTCTTCAAAACTTTTTGTGATGATCTTTATATATATATATATATATATATATATATATATATATATATATATATATATATATATAATGAGCTTTTAATGTCCTCAACAGCATTCCCTTATTACTCAATCTTCAATTTAGTATTTCTTCTAAGTGAATGTGATCGGACTCAAAATCCTCACCGAGTCCTTGTGAGTTGAGGACTTTGCAACGAAATCCTCCAAATTCAATTTTTTAACATTACCACAGTAACCGCAGCCACTACTCACGTTCGGATAACCACGACCTCCACCGCTTCGATCGTGGGTAGCACATGACATGCGGAGACGAAGGGACAAGGGAAGTTCAGTCCGAAAGTTTTGGCCCGGACCGTTTCTCACTCAAGGTGTAAATAGCCCCTTACCCCCAGTCAAAACTCTTCTCTTCCTCTCTTCTTCTCCGCTCGAGCTCAAATCCTAGCGCCGCCACTAGCATCTTCGTCGCTGGTGAGGAAAAGCTTCACTGCCTCGCCCTCACCATCGCCGAACTCACACCGACTGTGGAACATCTTCCTCCGCCGCCACCGTAGCTGTCTTCAGTCGCCAAGTTAGGGAACTGAAGATCTGGACCGAAGAACTTCTTCTTTTACTGCTTCAGTTCATCGTGTTCTTCGCATAGGGTAAATAAAATCCTATTTTACTGCCCCTGTTGATCTCTTCATTCTCTTTTGATTCGTGAAATCAGTTTTTCCTCAGAAATTATATCAGCTGTGCACATCCATGTCTAGAACACTTGATGAATTTCACTAAGTCACTAAATTCTTCAAGAGATTCCTCAATTGTGTAAATTTCCGAATCTGCACAACTCTATAACCCAAGATCAGAATGCTTAGTCAAATTCCTCAACTCACTCATTAAATTCCTCAACTTAAGTAATTTTTCAATTTCATAAAATCTGAAAACGCATATGACCTCTCCAAATTCTTCGCACCAATACTCTGCTCACATTTAAAAAATGTCAGTTGATGAATCACTAGGTTCTCATCAAATTAACTCATTTGCAGCATTGCTAGAAGAAACATTACTTGTGTCATCAAAACCATCAAGAATACAAATTCCTCAGCAAAAGCCTGAGCTAAAGAAAATGGAGGAAGACTGGAAACAGAAAAGTGGCAAGAAGCTGGAATAGAACATTGCCTTTGCGATCCCTGAAGAGATCTATGCTTAGTACTACACGCCTCATGAGGAAATTCATGATAAAGAGACCATGGAAAAGCGAAAGATAAGGCTTAAAAAGATTGTACGCAGATGGGCAAATGAGTGGAAGGAATATAGGTATGGCACTCCAAAATATGCCAAGAAGTTTGCCCTCAAGCCTCCCTGTAAAAGGTTGCCACAGGGAGATCAACAAGCAGCACATCCCTCAAGCGCATCCACAATTGAGGATTACCCTGATGAAAAAGACAAGTATTTGTCTAAGCTGCAGAAAAAGGCTAAAGCTTGTGTCACAAAATTCAATTAGGACTCTGTTGCTGCAGCTACTGCTGCCACTTCTTCTGCTGTCGAGGCATCTGTTACAGAAAAACCTCAGAACAAGGTTTTGTTGAAGAAACAAACTCTCAAGACAAAGGCCTCATCAGCAGTATCAAAAGAGCAACTTCCTCAGAAAGAAGCAACAACTACAAATTCCTCAACTACAGCAAAGTCTTCACCTCCTCCGCAGAAGCAGCTCAGTAAGTTTCAATCAGAAAACCCAAGTTCATATGTACCACCAGCCGCATGCTCAACTTCAAAATCTTCATCTAGTGTGTTGAAGACTAAGATGACTGCTGGTATAGGTACCAGGCCAAGTCCAAGCAATGTCATCAACATTCCTTCTGCATCAGAAGGAAGTGAAGAATATGATGATGAAACTCTTCAAGCCATCATCAGAAACAAGCAAGAAAGGGTTGCACATGCTACTGGTAGCACCATTCCCCTCGCACTAGATCCGAAGGAAATGTTGAACTTCATCGATCTTTGGCATGAGGATCCCAACACTCCATATTGATTATTGAAAGCTTCCTCCTGGTGTAAGCCATATGGTTGCTACATTCATCAACGAAGAAAAATGGAAGGATCAGCAAGACAAACATGCTAGGTTGCAAAGATAAAAAATAAGAAATTCTTGAAGCATAACCTCCTCAACCTATCCCGTGGGAAACTTGTTTCTACTCAGGCTGAGCTGAAGACCCTCACTAACAAATATACAAGTCTTCATGCTGATCAAAAGGGTGTCAAAGTGCAATTCATCAAAGCCGCAACTGATGCAGTTGATGAATACAATAGCAGGGTCGCCGCTCCAAAGCAGCCAACAAAACCTCAGCCAAGCTATACTATGAAAATGGCTGAGGATGATGAAAATGAAGAACCACCTGCTGAAGAAATTCCTCAGAATATTTCAGCTGAAGAATCTGCGAGGTGTGACACTGATAAAGTAGTTCGTGATGAAAATGCTCCTTCACCTAAGTCTTCAAAGGTGAAGAAAGTGACCCCTCCGTCTGCAGCATACGTGAAGAAAACAAAAGCTGCTGAAAAAGAAGCTCAGAAGAGAAAAGCTTCAATTACTTCGGAGTCTTCAGAGGCAAAATGCCTGAAGACTATGCCTTCAGAGTCTTCATCAGCCCCAGTGGATGCTACTCCCCTCAATATAGCAGCATTGTATATGATTGTTCCATTCGGTGAAGAATACATCATTCCAGAACAGGATGAAGAAATGGAAGACAATCTCTCTCGTGCATCTACACCAATGGATGCAGAAATTCAAGCAGATCATATTCCTCAAGGCACAACACCTCCAAAGATCACTGAAGAAAAGGAGGGTGATGAAGAAATTTGATGCTGCACACCTGTTATCCATGATGAGTTCTCGGAAGAGGCTCACCCAAATTCACCAAGAACAACTCAAATTCCTCAAACTCCTGTAGCCACTGAGATTCTGACTGGCTCTGATGAAAAGAGCTCACATGAGGAATCTGCACAAGGCCGAGAATCAGCTGCATCAGCTGGAGAAACTGCAGCACCAAAAACTGCAATTGCTTCCTCGGATCAGCAAATTCGTCAAGTTGAAGAAAATGCCCCTGCTCAAAATGCAGAAACCGCAATTTTTGTGGTAAATCCTGAAACTGTAATTGTGGTGGCCACAACTCCTCAAGATGAACAACAACATAATCTTGAACCAAAGCCTCATCAGCCCTTCTCAAAGAGGCCGAAGTTTCAGAAGGAAGCATTCTATGATGAACGTCACTACTTCATAGAAGAAAATCCCTATGGTAGGCTTTGCATCAGGCACAAAAAGTTCTAGACTAGAACTCAACTCAACTACTATGCTTTTGTGCTCTGTGGAAGAAAGAAGATATTTCTTCACACTCACATTCCTCACTATGACATGGAGGAAATTCCTTGCTTCACCCCAGTACTGAATGTTCTTCACGAAGCAGGGTTACTTCCAATCTGTACAGATATCAGTGATTGGAATACTGACATAATTCTTTAATTCTATGCCACACTGCATATCTCAGGTGACCCCCAAGACGTCAACACGCGGGTCTTGGATTGGATGACCCAGCACACTCACTATAAAGCTCCAGCCACAGAATTGCTTTGAGCTCTTCTAATATAAATTCCTTCAGAAGATGCAGTCTGAATGCATGATGAAAGAGAACTGCCAAAGAAGCTCATGGAAGTCCTCATGAAACCTTTGGCTCAGGGCCAACCTCCACGGACTAGATTCCTGGTGAAGGATCTGAAGTATGAGCCCAAACTGTCTACACAATCCTGTCATATTCCTTCGCACCCAGCAAAGGGCATGACAATGAAGAAGATGTTGTAGGCATCATGAAGAATATCCTGTTCAACGTCATTCATGGCATCCCTATGAACCTTCATGATTTCTTCTTGAGGACTTTGGCTGACAATGTTTTGTCACCATTTGAGCTGAAGATTGATGCGCCTTGGATCATGAGATTCATCAGGAACAGATCCGCCATCAACTAGCAAGCCGACTTCCAGAATCACCTCGACTATCTGCCGCCTATCAAAGTCATCAAGAAATCGTTTGAACCAGTTGGAGGCAAAGTCAAGTTTGTGAATGATGAAGGAAATCGGCCCGTGGATGGTTAATTTTTCAAGGCTGGTTCTTATTTCTCATATGATGACACTGCCACTCAAGAACATTCAAGCCCAACTGCCCCTAGGGTGATGACTAACAAAGAGCTTCTCCTCAGCCTTCACCAGAAAGTCGATCGCAATCACAAGTGGGTAAAACCCTAGTTTGGCGCCATTGTACAAACCCTCAATGAGACTCAAAATGTAGTGAAGAAAAATCACTATTATCTACATGCGGTATTTTATCACACTTGGGCCACTTTGTATCACCTGAAGACTCCCGAGAAACTTGAAGAAATGGAATTTACTCAAGACTTTGACTGGTCGCGGCCTCCAAAGAAGAAATTCAAGCCTATTCTAGTTCCTGACTTGGAGGACAGCTCATTTTCTTCATTTCGCACTTTAGAATCAGATGAAGAACCAGAGGATACTGCAACTAGTCGAAGAAATAAGTATGCCTCCAAGGACGCTCAAGCCTCTACATCAACACAGAAGTGAAATTCTTCAAGGGCGTTAGTCCTCACCTTTGTCCCTTTTCGTCACTTGATGACAAAGCGGGAGAAATCTGAGAGTTAGTCTTCAAGTCGGATTCATTATGGGCTTATATATTTTATTAAGTTACAAACTCTTGGTTCTTATGAAGTTTTTGATGTAATGAGTTATAACTTAAGACCGATGGTGTCCTGACTCTTTTGAACATTTTTCCTCGCATTCTTATTCCTGAAAATTTATTAATGCATGCATGCTGAAATTCATCACACATCATTTTTCATCATGCATTTCAAATTCCTCATACTATATGTCAAATGCATGCATGAATTGCAAGATACAGGGGAAGATTTCCATGATATAAATCATCAGTGTGCATCTGCTGTACAAAGCAATTTCCTGAAAATATGCACATTTTCAGGGGGAGTTTCTGTGTATCTTGACTTCAAATTCCTCAAACTCTGTACTTACATTCCATATTATTATAACCATTGAAAACTTAACCTAATTGTCATCAACCACCAAAAAGGGGGATATTGTAAGTGCATGTAGTGCCCCTTAGTGATTTTGGTGGTTTGAAGACTTATAGGTTAAGAGCCTGATATGTTTGTGAGTGTATAGAGGCTCTATAAGTCGCTAAGGAGTTTGAGTTACTCGATGAATATCGACCCCTAAAAATGTATGTCTTTGGGTGAAGATTTTGGTCTTTCCTCGAAGACATTGATTGCAAAGAAATTGCGAAGAAATTTATATTCATCATGAAGATATTGAAGATGAGGAATTCGGTGTGTCCTGAAGAAAACACTCTGAAGACTTTGAAGCCTGAAGATTTACTCTTTCCGTTTCATTTTCTTTACACTTGAGTCATAGGAACACCGTACTGTTAAAGGGGGTCAAGGTAAAACTACGGAATGACTTTCCTCATGATGCTCAACCCAACCCTAAATCTACCAAAACCTCAAAGTGAGGAATATGAGAGACATGAGGACTTTCATAGTTGAAAGTTCCAACCGTTGCCACCCCACGCGCCACCTCACTCATCTTATCCACCCAACGATTATATTATTAAAGGGCATTTATGTCAAATCATGTAGGGATGCTCCCAGGCTATAAATAGCCGCCCCCACAACCACTTGCTGGTTGGCTGCTCCGAGAGAAACTGACACTTGTAATTTAGAGCAACCCAAATTCCTCAGAGTCTTCCAGAGAAAATCATCAAGTGAGGAAATACCCCAAACACCAAACCCAAACCAACAACCCAAGTGATTGAGCATCACTGAAGAAGTTGTTCATGTGTGGAACTAATGCTTGTTACCTTTGAGGACCGTGTATCCTCCAGACGGTTTGGCATCATGGTCTAGAGCATCCAATAGTCAATTGTGGATCGCCGGGTGAACGATTTTGTGAGGGTTTGGAAGTCTGCCCTAAAGACTTACCACGAGTGTTGGGCGGGGACTGTGTGTCCTTAGATCAAGGAGAATACGGTAGGGACTGTGTGTCCTTTGGTTTCAATATCAAGCCGCTCCGAACCAGACGTACAACTGCCACAACAGTTGGAACTGGGTCATCAACAACTATCTTCATCAAGCTACGGGTTCTATTTCTTCAACCTTCTCATTACCTCAATTGTATGTTGAAGACTTTCATCTGTTCTATTTGAAGAATTTGTTTGAAGACTTTCTCTGAATTTCCTGAACCTCGAATTCTTCACTTGAGTTAATATTCACCCGCTTACTCTGTACTTGCGAACTGTGCAAACCGAATCTCCGAAATCTCATTGAGTACTTTGTTGTAGACATTTTCGCACACCTCATCCTGTACGATTTCCGCTGCACTCAGTTCAGGACTGAGGATTTTCCTGAGTGATGAAATTATAAAAATCTCCAATTCACCCCCCTCTAGTCGATATAACGCACTTTCAGTCACAACTCCATGTGCGCTATGGACAAGCCAGTTCCTCACAAGGTTTTGGCAACTCACAAGATGCTGAGTGTACTTCTTGCAAGCAGGGATACCTACAACCAATACCATTCTGAGACGCACCTTGATGCCTATATGAGGTGATGAGATATTGATTAGAGGTCACTCCATCAACTTGCTACACCATTTGTACACTCACACTAGATTCGGAGTGATGGACTTGATATGAGAGACTATCACAAGGACTGCTGCTGATCAGAAAAGGTCTTGTGGATATGCCCCATACATCCAGATGCTTATCAATGCCAAGCTAGGCAAGAATGCATATCTACTTGATCGTCCCCATTTTCCCCTTCAGCCAGAATTTGAATACAATGAAGTGGTGATGGATGAAAATGATCCCATCTCAGCTGTATCTAGAATGGCATCAGAGGCAGCAGAAGCTGAGGCTGCTAGAAATGTGCCACCACCAGTTCCACAGCTCGGAACTCAAGCTGAGCAAATGGCTTTTCTAGTTAGCCGCGTCGAAGGAATGGAGAAGAACATCTCGGAGATTGTGCAAAATCAGAACAGTTTGGAGAAAATCATGTAAACAAAGTTCCATGATTTGGATGTCAAAGTGACTGAGATATGTGCTAGTGTTAATCAACTCAAGCATGAAGTTGATGGTGTGAAGACACCTAGTTCTACTAGTGATGATAAATAGTCGCCTCCTCGCACTACGACTCAGTTCAACACCAAGACCCGGTCAGTAGTTGTGTCATTGTCGGAAGCAAGGCCAACTTCATCAGCTTAGGCATGTGCACCTTCAGCTTCAGCCCCAACTCCAGCACCTCGAGTATCCACTCCTCCAGCTCTAGGACATTCAACACAAGCCTTCATGGACGCTCTTCTATGGACTCCTTCATCAGCTACCTAGAGAGACGATTAGTTCAATAATTTTGAACTTTTTGGTAACTTGTTCCCAAAGGGGGCAAAATGTATAGATCATTTGGCTTCGTGAGAGTGAGCTTTTTACTTTATTTTCTGTCATTTGCTTTTTCGAAACTTTGGTCTATTGAATGACATTATACTTTTTCATGTGTTTGATCATACACTTTGCTTGGTAGATACAACGTTATTATATTTTAGCTATCTATGTGATGATCATTTACTTATCATTTTGGTGTCCTATGCATTACTATTCATTCTTATCATGTATGTGCACGTGTAGCATCGAAAGTATGTCTAGAGGGGGGGTGCTTACACTACTTGACAGGATAATTTTTTGCCTTTTCCCAATTCTACTTGAGAAACAACTACGACAATTATAGCAGGTCAAGTACACCCTACACTTGCAATTCTAATAGTATAACAGCGGAAAATAAAACATACAAGTGTAAAGTAGATGAGTAAGGGAGGGAGATCAAAAGCATTAAGTTGACACGACGATTTTTGGCATGGTTTTGACAGGTGGTGCTATCTTACGTCCATGTTAGTGGAGACTTCAACCCACGGAGGGTCCACAAAGAAGTGGCCTTGTCTATTCCACCACAACTTCCATCCATGGAGGACTAGCCTTACTCACGGTATATCTTCATGAAGTAGGCGATCTCCTTGCCCTTACAAACATCTTGGTTCAACTCCACAACACGAAGTAGGAGGCTCCCAAGTGCACCTCACCAATCTAGGTGGCACCACCCTCCAAAAGGTAATAGATGTGGTAGATCAATGAACTCCTTGCTCTTGTGCTTCTAAAGATAGTCTCCTCAACACAAATCACTCTCTCACAGAATATGCATGGGTAGGAGAGGTTGATTTGGTGGAAAGAAGTTTGGGGAGGCTAGAGATCAAGTTTCAAATGATAGGATTGGAATATCTTGGTCTCAACACATGAGTAGGTGGTTCTCTCTCGAAAAATAGATCTTGCACAGAAGTGTGTGTTTTGAGTGCTTCTCCCACGAATGAGAGGTGGGTGAAGGAGTATATATAGGCAGAAGCCAAAATCCAACCATTACACACAAAAGGGAAAACTCGGTGACACCAAAGTTGGAAACTCCGTGGTACCGATTAGCACAAAGGTGTGAACTTTTGAATCTCGGCGATACCTATATATGAAACACGGTAGCATCGAAAAGGGGACTAACGGTCAGATGGCCAAACTCGGTGGCACCAATACTCAAACTCATAAATTCCAATTTTGTGCATCTTGGCAACAGAATGTCGGTCACACTGAACTCGGTAGCACCGAGTTGATTTCGGTTGCACCTATTTGGTGGGCATGGCTAAGGTTTCTGTCTGAGGTCAAACTCGAAGGGTCCAATATGGAAATGTTGGTGACACCGCATTTCTTAATGTGGAACTTGACACAGTGGATATGTGGGAAAAATGATTGAGTGTTTTGGTGGCTAACTTTGAGCAGTTGAGCAATCAGTTCATTTTACTACCTCATCCCCTTTTAATAGTATTGGCTTTCCTATGGACACAAAAGTGATTTCTCACAAATATAAAATGAAGAGTCTTATAGCTTAAAGCTTGAGCCAATATTGTTCCTTTCTTGCATCTAGGGGCATCTCCACAAATACCTTAAGCCATAGCATCTTTTGAACTTTTTCTGAAATATACTTGGAAAACATATTAGTCCAATGATGCATATGTTGTGCTCAATTATCAAAACCACCCTAGGGAGCAATTGTGCTTTCAACACGACCAAGATGTATGTGAAATGGAAGAGTGACCGATGATCCTAATTAATTGTGCATTTGCATTCAAACGCAAATGATAAATAATGTACAAATTTAGGGGGAGCTCTTTCTTTTCACATACTTCTCAAAGCGTCGATGCTAATCATTGATTATATCTTTTTTTTGAAGTTTTGATCTATATGTTGTCATCAATTACCAAAAGTGGGGAGATTGAAAGCACAATTGTGACCTAGGGTGGTTTTGATAATTGATCACAACATATGCATCATTGGACTAATATTTTTATACAAGTATATTTCAGAAAAGTTCAAAAGATGCATTGGATAAAGGCTTATGTGGAGATGCCCCTTGATGCAAGAAAGGAATAAGATTGGCCCAAGCTTCAAGATAGAAGACTCTTCATTTTATGTTTGCGAGAAATCACTTTTGAGTCCATAAGAAAGCCAATACTACTAAAAGAGGGTGAGGTGTTAAAATGAATTGGTTGCTCAAGGGCTTAGAGATAACCACCAAAAATACTCAGTCATTTTCCCACATAACCACTCTATCCAGAGCCACATACTCAAAATCAGTGCCACCAACTTTCTCATTTCGGCCCTACCGATTTGCATCTCAGACAGAACCCTAGCCAAAGCCACCAAATCGGTGCAACCGAAACCATGTCGGTGCTACCGAGTTTTGGTGACCAACTTTCTGTTGCCTCGATACACAAAATCGGAATTTCTGAGTTTGAGTATCGGTGTCGCCGAGTTGCGTCTTCTGACCATTAGCCACCTTTTCGGTGTCACTGAGTGGTGTATATCGATTCCACCGAGATCCAAAAGTTGCTGCCTATAGTGCAAGTCAGTACCACCGAGTTGATGACTTCGGTGTCACCAAGTTGGCCACTTTAGGTGTAACGGTTGGATTTTGGGGACAACCTATATATACCCATTCACCCACCTCTAATTCATAGAGGAAGCACTCAGAACACACACTTCATTGCCGGATCCATTTATCTGAGAGAGAGAGAGCCACCTACTCATGTGTTGAGACCAAGATATTCCAATCCAATCATTTGAAACTTGATCTCTAGCCTCCCCAAGTTGCTTTCCACAAAATAAATCTCTCCTACCCATGCCTATTCTGTGAGAGAGTGATTTTGTGTTGAGGACACTGTCTTTAGAAGCACAAGAGCAAGGAGTTCATCGTTCTACCACATATATTACCTTTTGGAGAGTGATGCTCCTGGATTGGTTAGGTGTCGCTTGGGAGCTTCCTACTTCGTGTTGTGGAGTTGAACCAAGATGTTTGTAAGGGCAAGGAGATTGCGTACTTCATGAAGATCTACCATGAGTAAGGCTAGTCCTTCATGGGCGGAAGCCGTGGTGGAATAGACAAGGTCGCTTCTTTGTGGACCCCTTATGGGTAGAGCCCTCCGTGGACTCTCACAGTCGTTACCCTCCGTGGGTTCAAGTCTCCACTAACATGGATGTACGATAGCGCCACCTATTGGAACCATGCCAAAAATCTATGTGTCAACGTCATGCGTTTGATCTCCCTACCTTACTCCTTTACTTTATACTTGCACGTTTTACATTGCGCTGCTATATTCTTAGAACTAGATGTGTAGGGTGTACTTGACTTGCCATAATTGCTAAAACTGGTCACAGCTAAAATTGGGAAAAGGCTAAGTTTTTATCTTGTCAAGTAGTTTAATCACCCCCCTCTAGACATACTTTCGATCCTACACAGGGCAACCAAACTATGGATTCTTATCAGCGGGAGTTTTTGGACTGATCCCGCTATGCTGAAGAAGGCATTGTAACCAATGCACGCAGACACGAGAAGTTCCATGATGACCTCCACCCTGACATCAAGCTGGCGCTCCTTGTTCAGGACTATGATGATTTCGCCACCTTGGTGAACAAGGCCATTCAGGTTGAAACTAGTGTGCATGAATACAACGATACCAACAATCACAACCGTGACACGGGTTCATCTTCGGGCCCATTTGCACACAAGCGGAAGATCTGGATTCCGCACAACATGTATCTTGCACCTACTCCTGCTCCAAGGTCATCTTATGCCGCACCTCCATTGCCTATTCCACCACCTAGGCAGTCGACGCTTCTAGCTCCACCGCCTCAAGCTCCTCCTTCCCGTCCTGAGGACAGGCTGTGCTTCAAGTGTGGCTGTCCAGGTCACTTTGCTAGAGACTATAGGCAGAATCCGAACTAGCACACACTTCCCTCAACTGGCAGTGGCAACAATCAGAACCACAACAACAATGTCAAGCCTGCTTATCTTCGTGGTCAGGCCAACAACGTTGAAATGGGTCAAGCTCAGGACCAGCCTTCTATTGTGATGGGTACACTTATCTTAACTCAGTACCTGCTTTTGTATTGTTTGATATAGGAGCATCGCATTACTTTATGTGAGGAAATTTTGCATACATGCACGGCATTAGAAGCAACAAGATGAACATTTCGATAGTGGTAAACACCCCCTCGGGCCAATGTCAAACTTGTGTGGTTTGCCCCAATGTTCCTGTGTAAATTGAAGGATTGGAATTCCTTGCTGCTCCCATTTTATTGAAGTCTTCCAACATTGACCTCCTACTTGGAATGGACTAGTTCAAAGCTCATACGGCTTCAATCGTTTGTGCCACCAAAACCTTCCACCTCCTACACCCCTCAAATGAATTAATAAGCTACCATGCGCATATCGTTCGAGATGCTGAGGCACGGATATATATGCCTTGAATGCATTAAATGCGTCGCCTCTTGAAGGGATCGAAAACATTCCAATTTTCCGAGAATTCCAAGATGTCTTTCCAGAAGAACTTCCGAGGATTCCTCCTGCCCGAGATGTCGAGTTTTTCATCGACTTGGTAACCGGTACCACTCCTATCGCCAAGCATCCTTATAAAATGCCACCACGTGAAGTTCTTGAACTTAAGCAAGAAATTGACAATTCGCTTCGTCTGGGTTTCATTTGCCCTAGTTGCTCTGCTTGGGAAGCGCCTTCTCTCTTTGTTAAGAAGAAGGATGGAGGAAATCGTTTGGTTGAAGACCACCGTCCTATCAATGAGGCCACTATTCAAAACAAATATCCTCTTCCTCGGATAAATGATCTGTACGATGAACTTGCTGGCTCCTTAGTCTTCTCTAAGCTTGACTTGAGGTTGGGATACCACCAGATCCGTGTTCGCAAAGAGGATATCCCAAAGACCGCCTTGTTACTCGCTATGGATCATACGAGTACACGGTCATGTCCATCGGCTTAACCAATGCTCCAGCAACCTTCTCTTAGTTGATGAACTATATTTTCATGGACTACCTCGACAAATTCGTCATGGTATATCTCGATGATATTCTGGTATATTCAAAGAAAAATATGAACATGCCGAACATCTTCGTCTGGTACTCGAAAAGCTTCGGGAGCATCAAGCTGATGCGAAGTATTCCAAATGTGAATTCAGGCTAGACGAAGTGATGTACCTTGGTCATGTGATCTCCAAGGATGTAATTGCGGTCAACCCCAAATAAGTTCAAGCTATTCTTGACTGGACTCCCCCGAAGAATGTCAAGAAAGTGATAAGTTTTTTCGGACTCGCCAGCTATTGCCGTCGATTCGTCAAGAATTTTCCAAGATTGCAAATCCCTTAACCAATCATCTTCACAAAGGTGTTAAGTATGAGTGGACAGATAAATGTCACGAAAGTTTCCAAACACTCAAGGACAAACTGAGATCTGCTCCAATACTTGCTCCTCCGGATACTAAAAGGGATTTCGTCATATATTGTGATGCTTCTCGTCAAGCAATAGGTTGTATCCTTATGCAAGATCGCAAAGTGATTGCTTATGCCTCACGTCAACTGTGTGCTCATGAAGAGAACTAACCAATTCATGACCTCATACTTGCTACAGTGGTGCATTCACTGAAAGAGTGGCGACAATACCTTCTTGGTAATCGTTGTAATATCTACATCGAGCATCAAAGTCTGAAGTACATGTTCACTTAGCCGGATCTGAAGCTCCGTCGACAGAGATGGATGGAGCGCATGTCATATTTTGAGTGTGGTATATTTTATACCCCCGACAAGGCTAATGTAGCGACCCGACTCAATACGAGTCAAGCCTCTGGTGTTTCCGTACCATCCCAAGATCATGCCGGTACACACTCAGTACATCAATGTATATATCAAGATTTCAATCACACAACTTTATTAATCAAAATCTCATAACGAGTACTTTATTACAATAATGAATTACAATAAAGTGGCTGAAGGCCATCTCATGAGATATCTAACGAAGACTAGCGGAAGCATCAGGTAGACGAGTCCATCCGACTCCAGGGCATGTCGCCGAGCGTAGATCGTAGCCTCACTCCTGGTCGGAAAAGTACTCTGCAACATGATACGTTCCAGCCATGTAGATCAGCATATGGAATATGCCGGCAAGTCATCAAAGAGAGGGTTGAAATAAAATCCAACTATTTCTACATGCATATATGCAGGTGGGGCTATAAGTTTTAGCATAAAACAAATTTTCTCCTACAACAAGAGAGGACTGAAACAACAAAATATTACTACATAGTTTGTTGTTAACGAGATGGTTCCGCCATCCAATTCTCGTACCCGAGTTGTTGATAATTCCCACATCATTATTAAGTTGTGTTGAGAATTCAGGATAATTTCAATGCCTTCGGCTCAAGTTGTCCATGACCGTGGACACGGCTAATCGATTAGGTTTGGGTACTCTGTAGAGTTTTGCACACGTTCCCCACAAGATTTGATCGCCTCCGGGTATGTCCTCGCACTTCAGGGTGTTTGAAGACCGGATGATCAAAACATGGTCTTTCGACGGGTCCCTCTGAATCCCTGTCGGTGCCCATCCAATCCTACCGTTCTTCTACATCTGCTAGCATCGCCTGTCCAGAGTTGCCGCGTTGTCCAACCAAGCCAGAGCCCATAATGACTTGTGGCTGTGCAGGTAAGCCTTGGGTCTTGAAGCCTCCGTCCGTCTCTTCGAGCCTGGGTGAAGCTTTCCGCAAGATGACATGGCACGTCTCCAAGCATCCCGGGGTCGTCCACTGGTTTCTCCAGGGAGCCCATCAAACCGTCCTTTACCCAAAGTTGCCTTGCTTCACGATGTCTTGAAAATCTTGACTTAACCGGTCTTGGTTATTTAATTACCCTCGCATCACTCGTGTTATGCACTCAACCAGAATCCCGTCTACTCAAGCATAGCAATAGGATATTTAATGTCCCGGGCCAAGTATCGGGGTTGTTGTGTGCCTACCACATGATACGACAACCTATAACTATAATTTCCAAGTACCTACTCAACATGCAATTGGGCAAATAAGGGTGAAACTACCATGCATAGAAAACATAGGCGAATAGTATGATCAAAATGACTTGCCTTGATAATAGTTGTCTTGATCGAGCGCTTCTAAGTAGCTAGCTTCGCACTCCGGGTGATCTACCGATACAAACAAATACACATCATAAGCACTACAATCATCAGCAAGTAAAATAACCTCAGAAGCACATAGTAGCTATTGCATAAAATGAAGGAATTCACTTCACCTATCTAGGGCAGAAATTGTTTCAGTTAAAACCCCAAGTAAAAATATTTAAACAAATTTGAAACTTATACCACAGAAAGATATAATCACAAGGAAGCAGTAGCAAAAAGAATCAAATAAAAATCTATTTTTAAACTCCTGGAATAAGCAAAACAAGGCTTATACTAAATATGATCTCAAATTTGAACATTTCAAACATAGACAAATTGTATGTTTTTGAAAAATACAGACAAATTGTGATCTACTGGAACAAGTTTCAACTCCATTGGAACTCTGGATCAAAAGTTATGATCAAAACAAGATTGAAACTATCTCTGTTTTGGAAATAATACACAGAAAGAAAATCTGAATTCTATCGGATAGGGGTACATGTGGCAGTCTCTGGTTAGTTGTGGGGTGTGTGCTGCGAGAGTTACTAGCATACGGCCGCAATATAACAAAAACACTTCGGCTAAGTTAAGTGAATAGAAAACAGGCCTGGTTTTCTTAACTAAACCGAACAGTTATCCTATATCTAATCTGGTGCGTTTGATTTAAATCTAACGGTCCAGGGGGTGGGGGTGCTTACCGTGGGGAGTTGCAGGTGCTTCTTCTCCGGCGAGGCAGAGAAGGTGGCGGTCGACGGGGAGGGTCCTCCGGCGGTCTCCGGTGGCATCTGAGGGGTCGGGGCGTTGCGGGGAAACTCCTCCGTCGATTGGTGGCGGTGGAGGGGCGGTTCAGTGATGCGGCAGGGTGGCGGGGTGGCTCCAGTAGCTTTTGCCGGCTCCAACTCCGGCGAGGTGGGAGGGTTGGTGAGGAGGCGGTGAGGGCTTGGGCTAGGGGTAAAAATGGAACGCGGGGGACGAGGGGGATCTCGTGGCGGTGTCGGTTGGGGCGGGGAGGCGAGCGGTGGCGCGGGGGGGGGGGGGGGTTCGCGGTGTGGTGGCTCTAGGAGCTTTTGCTCCTGCGAGGCAGCAAGGCAGGGCGAGGTGGCGATGCGGCATGGGGAGGAGGGGCCCAGGGGGGGGGCTGGGGCGGCTGCTTAAATAGGGGGGGAGGGGGCTCGAGAGGGAAAGGAGGGAGAGAGATCGGGCGGATCACGTCGTTGCAGGGGGGGGCTCGCCATGGAAGGGCTCGTGGCTGGGGAAAGGAAAGGGGGCACGGGAGAAGAAATGAAGGAGGAAGAAAGGAAAGAAGAAAGAAAAAAAGAAGGGGAGCGCTGCGGTGGAGGATCTAGATCCCGGTAGGATGTGGCCCAAGTAAAAAAGAACGCCCTCGCAGTTTCCTTTTTAAAAAATTACCTTCCCGATTGGTTTTTTAAAACAACAGTAAGGAATAAAAAAAATGGAAACAAAAAAATAATTAATATAGGGTATTATATACCAAAATGATCAGGAAAGTATTCTCTACTCGATTATCATTTTTTCAAGGCAAAAATAAAAACTAAAAAAATGTTTTTTCAGAAAAACCCCTAAAAGCTTTATTTTGTTTTTTTCAAATTATTTTCTCCATAAATTTCTGGTTTTTCTTGGCTCAATTATTTTTCAAAAGTGCCTCACATTTTGGAGGGTCATTTTCCTCTGCTCTTTCTTTCTTGCAAGAATTTTGTCGGGGCATTCCTCGTGGGAAGAAAATAAAAAAGCAAAAGCAAGTATTTGACGGAATTCAAATGCAAAACTTTATTGCAAACAAAATGCATAGATGCTTAGCTACATTTGTGGAACATTCCCAATTAGGAAAATTGGGATGTTACAAACCTACCCACCTTAAGATGAATCTCGCCCTCGAGATTCGGGTTGGCTAGAAAATAGGTGCGGGTGGTCTCGACGAAGATCTTCTTCTCGTTCCCACGTGGCTTCTTCCTCGGTGTGGTGGCTCCACAACACCTTGCAGAACTTGATGATCTTGCTGCGGGTAACTCTGTTGGTGGTCTCAAGAATCCTGACGGGTTTCTCCTCATACGTCAGATCACTGTCAAGCTATATGGCCTCTAGGGGCACTGTATCTCTCAACGGAACATCACCCATCTCAGCGTGGCATTTCTTCAACTCGGAAACATGGAAGACATCATGAACTCCGGACAATCATTCTGGCAATTCCAGTTTATATGCAACTTTGCCTCTATGTTCAAGAATTTTGTAGGGGCCAATGAATCGAGGGGCTAACTTTCCTTTCACACCAAATCTCTTGATTCCTCGAAGTGGAGACACCCGAAGATATGCTCGATCTCCCACTTCGTATGTTACTTCCTTGCGTTTGCTGCCAGCATAACTTTTCTGCCTGGACTGAGCTATCTTGAGTCACTCACGAATCAGCTTGACCTTCTCTTCAGAATCTCGGATAAGGTCAGGACCAAATAGTTGTTGGTCTCCAACTCCATCCCACATCAGTGGTGTTCTGCACCTCCTTCCGTATAAAGCTTCGAAAGGGGCCATCTTCAGACTGGTCTGATAGCTGTTGTTGTATGAGAACTCGGCATAAGGAAAATTGTCATCCCAGCTAGACCCATAGTCTAGTGCGCAAGCTCTCAACATGTCCTCCAGAATCTGATTGACTCTCTCGGTCTGTCCATCTGTCTGTGGGTGAAAAGCTGTACTCAACTCCAATCTCATTCCCAATGTTTCGTGTAGTTGATGCCAGAATTTCGATGTGAATTGAGTCCCTCTATCTGACACAATACTCTTCGGTACTCCATGCAGACATACGATCCTGGTCATATATATCTTGGCCAGCTTGGCACTCGTGTAAGTAGTCTTCACGGGAATGAAGTGAGCTACCTTGGTCAAACGATCGACCACAACCCAAATGGAATCATAACCAGAACGGGTCCTGGGTAATCCTGTGATGAAGTCCATACCAAGCTTTTCCCATTTCCACTCGGGTATCGGCAGAGGTTGAAGCAACCCTTCTGGCTTCTGATGCTCGGCCTTTACTCGCTGACAAACATCGCATATTGCTACAAACTCGGCAATGTCTTTCTTCATTCCTGTCCACCAGAAACTTTCTTTCGGATCCAGATACATCTTGGTGTTGCGTGGGTGTATCGAGTACGGGTGATCATGGGCCTCCTGAAGTATCAACTTCCTGAGTTCGGGATCATTGGGCACATAGATGCGATCCCCAAACCATAAAGTTCCATGTTCATCCTCACGAAAACCTTCAGCCTTCCCGTCTTTCATTTTCTGCTTAATCTCAGCTATCTCCTTGTCTGATTTCTGTGCTTCGCGGATCTTTTGTGTCAAAGTGGTCTGAATTTCCAGTGTGGCTACAAATCCTCTTGGAACTATTTCCAATTTGAGCTCTCGGAGATCATCGGCTAACTCCTGGGGTAATCCTCCCGCTATGAGTGTGTTCACATAACTCTTACGGCTCAACACATCAGCTACAACATTTGCCTTCCCGGGGTGATAATGCAATCTCATGTCATAGTCCTTGATCAATTCTAGCCATCGCCTCTGTCTGAGGTTCAACTCCTTCTGCGTGTAGATATATTTCAGGCTCTTGTGATCAGTGTAAACATCACAACTATTTCCGATTAGGAAATGTCTCCAAGTCTTGAGAGCGTGCACTACGGCTGCTAGCTCCAAGTCATGCGTGGCATAATTCAACTCATGGGGTCTGAGCTGTCTGGATGCATAGGCTACAACTTTACCTTCTTGCATGAGCACTCCTCCGAGTCCCTGACGAGAAGCGTCACAGTAAACCTGGAAATCCTTCTGAATGTTCGGCAATATCAGCACTGGGGCTGTAACCAGACGTTTCTTCAACTCTTGAAAACTGGCTTCACATTCCTTGGTCCAAACATACTTGGACTCCTTCTTCAACAACTCTGTCATGGGCTTGGCGATCTTTGAGAAATTCTCAATGAACCTCCGGTAATATCCGACAAGTCCGAGGAAACTGTGGATCTCCTTAACTGAAGTGGGTGCTACCCATTCGGTGACTGCTGCGACCTTGGCAGGGTCCACTGCTATTCCTTCTCCTGAAATGACGTGTCCGAGGAATCCGACTTCCTTCAACCAAAATTCACATTTGCTGAACTTCGCATACAGCTGATGCTCTCGAAGTTTCTCTAGAACTAGACGTAGATGTTCCTTGTGTTCTTCCTCGTTCTTGGAGAATATCAGTATGTCATCGATGAACACCACGACAAACTTGTCCAAGTATTCCATAAATACCTTGTTCATCAGGTTCATAAAGTATGCCAGAGCATTAGTCAGTCCAAATGACATGACCGTGTACTATTACAAGCCGTACCGAGTGGTGAAAGCGGTCTTGGGTATATCTTGTTCACGAATCTTCAACTGATGATACCCGGATTGAAGATCGATCTTGGAGAATACTCGGGCTCCAACTAACTAGTCAAACAGATCGTTGATCATCGGCAAGGGATACTTGTTCTTGATGGTCGCCTCGTTCAATGCACGATAATCGACAACCATTCTCAAGGACTTATCCTTCTTTTCAACCAAGAGCACTCGGGCTCCCCAAGGTGAAGAACTTGGGCGAATATACCCTTTGTCCAACAACTCCTTAATTTTCTTCTTGATTTCTACCAAGTCATTTGCGGGCATCCGATAGGGTCTGTTGGATATCGGGGCTGTTCCGGGTAATAGCTCAATCAGAAATTCAATCTCTCTATCCGGTGGCATGCTCGGCAATTCTTCCGGGAATACATCTGGATATTCTTGCACAATCGGTACTTCCTCCTGGACTACTCCCGTGAGGGAGTTTAGTCGTTTACTCCGTGTCGGGCGCTGGGATACGTACTTAATCCGCTTTTGCTCGGGGGTGGTGAGCAAAATAGACTTAAGGGCACAATCAATATTCCCTTCGTACTTGGCCAACCAATCCATGCCTAGGATTACATCCAATCCGTGAGACTCTAATACGATGAGGTCGGTGGGAAACTTATGGTTCCCGATGTTGAGACTCAAAGCATGGCATCCTATCCCGGCTGTCATCATGCCTCCTGGGGAACTGACCTTAATAGGCTGGCTGAGGGTTCTAGTTGGCAAACTCTACTTTTCCACAACTACCCTTGATATGAATGAATGTGTTGCACCAGAATCAAAAAGTACCAATACTGGACGTGAATTTAGCAAAAACTTACCAACCACAGTATCGGGGTGATCATAGACCTCTTCAACATCAATGTGATTCACCTGAGCTCGAGGAAAAGGATTGGGCTTCTTTGCTGCAGAGTTGCCGTTGTCGTTTCCATTTCCCTGCTTGTTATGGGGACATTCAGTGGCATAGTGTCCCGTCTTCTGACACTTGAAGCAGGTGATGTGATTCAGATCCTTCTGAGCTGCAGCTGAATGATGCTGAGTGCCAGTACCACCATTCTTGAAGTTGCTATTGTTGCGCTGGTTCCCATTTCCTCCATTGTTGTGGCCTCCATGGTTGTGCAGTGGGTGGTTATGCTGGACGTGTCCTCCAAACTTACCGGATCCAGTCCCGGTATTCCCGGAATAGGGGGTGTAGCGAGGCTTCTGCTGAGTGCCGGAGTTGAACTTTCCATTACCATACTTCCGGTTGCGGTTCTCCATGTGTTGATGTTTCCCCTCCAAGATGAGGACCTTATCTACCAGCTCCTGGTAGTTGTTGAAGTTGGCTACAGTCAGCTGAATGCTCAGCTCATCATTGAGTCCCTCCAAGAGCTTTTCCTGCTTGGCCGCATCATCGGCCACATCTCCAGGTGCGTAACGGGCGAGCATGCTGAATTCATCGACATACTGAGCCACAGAGCAATTTCCCTGGCGTTAGTTGCGAAACTCACGCTTCTTCAGACTCATTGCACCAGTTGAGGCATGTGCGGTGCGGAAGGCTTGGTTGAACTGCTCCCAAGTGACTCCAGCAATGGGGTATGTGGTGGTGTAGTTCTCCCACCATGCAGCTGCAGGGCCTTCAATTTGATGCGCGGCAAAGTGCACCTTCTCAGCTTCAGTACATCCAGCATTGATTAGTTCCCGCTCCATCTTAAAGAGCCAATCATCTGCCACAATGGGCTCAATGCTGCTGGAGAAAGTCGGAGGGTTCAACATCAGGAAACGGGTGAGATTGTCGGCCTGGGGTGGATGATGGTTGTTGTTATTGTTCTGGTTCTGGATGATCAGCTGCATCAGGGCATTCTGTTGCTGAATCAACTGAGTGAGTTCCGACGGGAAGTTGGAAGCAGGGGCACATCTCGGAGGCATCTGGTGTTTGTAGAGGGGTGAGCTTAGCATAGAACAGTGGTCTAAAGAGTAATTACACTACCATATGAAATGCAACAAACAAGTATCACACCACACATTTTATTCAATACCATCACAAAAGGTTCACACACGGGGATACAAAATTCGATAACCTAAACATCGGCCTAAGAGTTTAACGATAAGATAAATTTGGTGGACTAGTCTAAGTGTCCTCCTCAGAAAAGCATGGTGGTGGGTCCTTGGGTGGAGCTTTCTTCATAGTCCTCCTCATTGCTGATCAAGGGGGCTACGTCTCCTTCGGGATAAAGGTTCTCGCCCATGTCCAGTTCCTCCTCCAGGTATGCGACATGAGTCTTCATCTTCTCGATCCTCTCCAGGAAGTCCTTCACCTCCAATTCGTGCTCATAGTGGGCTTCACGGGCTGCTTCTTCGAGTTTGAGTTCGCGGAGCGACAGTTGCTTGATCTTCCTGGCGTCCTTGATCACACGATGCTCCAGAGTCCCGCTGTGCTTCTCCAAGGTCTGGGCATACGACAGGAGAGCGTCCTTGGTCTTGCTTGAGATGATTTCTCCATCTTCTCCTCTCTGGGATACCGTGAATAGGTCCGGTGAAATTGGGCAGCCTCTGTACACTTCCTTGATACGCCCGAGTGCACAATGGACCGACATGTCCATTCCGAGAATCCAGTTGGGTGCGATGAACTTGAAGTCCACACGCTCAGTGCGCGGCTCGAATGTCCTTCCGGGAACGTGCACCTCAATCCTGAGCATGAATCCTCCGGGTAAGACGAAGTAGGCTTCCCTGTGATTGTCGACAGAGCAATCCTCAAGTCCTTGGTGATCTGCATCAGCTCCTTTCCGAAAGGCATAGTGGCATCGGGCTGGCAAAACAACGTGAACTTAACGGGGATGAAGGTGGCCATCTAAAACATTGGAAAATCAGAGAGAAGTCAGAAATGATCAGAAGAGGAAATAGAAGATTTATAGACATAAGAAAATGGTTTTCTTCCTAAGGCTTTTCCATTCCTAAAGGTTACGTCCTACGGTCGGTGTGTGCTCTGATACCATTTCTGTAGTGACCCGACTCAATACGAGTCAAGCATCTGGTGTTTCCGTACCATCCCAAGATCATGCTGGTACATACTCAGTACATCAGTGTATATATCAAGAGTTCAATCACACAGATGTATTAATCAAAATCTCATAACGAGTACTTTATTACAATAATTAATTACAATAAAGTGGCTGAAGGCCATCTCATGAGATATCTAACGAAGACTAGCGGAAGCATCAGGTAGACGAGTCCATCCGACTCTAGGGCATGTCACCGAGCGTAGATCGTAGCCTCACTCCTGGTTAGAAAAGTACTCTGCAACATGATACGTTGCAGCCGTGTAGGTCAGCATATGGAATATGCCGGCAAGTCATCAAAGAGAGGGGTGAAATAAAATCCAACTATTTCTACATGCATATATGGCAGGTGGGGCTATAACTTTTAGCATAAAGAAAATTTTCTCCTACAACAAGAGAGGACTGAAACAGCAAAATATTACAACATAGTTTATTGTTAACGAGATGGTTCTGCCAACCAATTCTCGTACCCGAGTTGTCAATAATTCCCACATCATTATTAAGTTGTGTTGAGAATTCAGGATAATTTCAATGCCTTCGGCTCAAGTTCTCCATGACCGTGGACACGGCTAATCGATTAGGTTTGGGTACTCTGCAGAGTCTTGCACACGTTCCCCAAAATATTTGATCCCCTCCGAGTATGTCCTCGCACTTCAAGGTGTTTGAAGACTGGATGATCAAAACATGGTCTTTCAACGGGTCCCTCTGAATACCTGTCGGTGCCCATCCAATCCTACCGTCCTTCTACATCTGCTAGCATCGCCTGTCCAGAGTCGCCGCGGTGTCCAACCAAGCCAGAGCCCATAATGACTTGTGGCTGTGCAGGTAAGCCTTGGGTCTTGAAGCCTCTGTCCGTCTCTTCGAGCCTGGGTGAAGCTTTCCGCAAGATGACATGGCACGTCTCCAAGCATCCCGGGGTCGTCCAGTGGTTTCTTCAGGGAGCCCGTCAAACTGTCCTTCACCCAGAGTTGTGTTGCTTCACGAGGTCTTGAAAATCTTGACTTAACCGGTCTTGGTTATTTAATTATCCTCGCATCACTCGTGTTATGCACTCAACCAGAATCCCGTCTACTCAAGCATAGCAATATGAAATTTGTCGTCCCGGCCAAGTATAGGGGTTGTTGTGTGCCTACCACATGATACTACAACCTATAACTATAATTCCCATGTACCTACTCAGCATGCAATTGGGCAAAGAAGGGTGAAACTACCATGCATAGAAAACATAGGCGAATAGTATGATCAAGATGACTTGCCTTGATGATAGTTGTCTTGATCGAGCGCTTCTAAGTAGCAAGCTTCGCACTCCGGGTGATCTACCGATACAAACAAACACACATCATAAGCACTACAATCATCAACAAGTAAAATAACCTCACAAGCACAAAGTAGCTATGGCATAAAATGAAGGAATTCACTTCACCTAACTAAGGCAGAAATTGTTCTTTTAAACCCCAAGTAAAAATATTTAATTTTTTTTGAAACTTATACCACAGAAATATATAATCACAAGGAAACAGTAGCAAAAAGAATCAAATAAAAATCTATTTTGAAACTCCTAGAATAAGCAAAACAAGGTTTAAACTAAATATGATCTAATTCAAATTTGAAAATTTCAAACATAGACAAATTATATGTTTTTGAAAACTACATCAAACTTGTGATCTACTGGAGCAAGTTTGAACTCCATTGGAATTCTGGATCAAAAGTTATGATCAAAACAAGATTGAAACTTTCTCTGTTTTGGAATTAATACAGAGAAAGAAAATCTGAATTCTTTCGGATAGGGGTACATGTGGCTTTCTCTGGTTGGTTTTGGGGTGTTTGCTGCGAGAGTTACTACCGTACGGCCGCAATATAACAAAAACGCTTCTGCTAAGTTAAGTGAATAGAAAACCGGCCTGGTTTTCTCAACTAAACCGAGCAGTTATCCTATATCTAATCCGGTGCGTTTGATTTAAATCTAACGGTCCTGGGGGTGGGGGGTGCTCACCATGGGGAGTTGCTGGTGCTTCCTCTCCGGCGAGGCAGAGAAGGTGGCGGTCGACGGGGAGGGTCCTCCGGCGGTCTCCGGCGGCGTCTGAGGGGTCGGGGCGTTGCGGGAAAACTCCTCCGTTGATTGGTGGTGGCGGAGGGGCGGTTCGGTGATGCGGCAGGGTGGCGGGGTGGTTCCAGTAGCTTTGGCCGGCTCCAACTCCGGCGAGGTGGGAGGGGTGTTGAGGAGGCGGCGAGGGCTCGGGCTAGGGGTAAAAATGGAACGCGGGGGACGAGGGGGATCTCGTGGCGGTGTCGGTTGGGGCGGGGAGGCGAGCGGTGGCGCGGGGGGGGGGGGGGGGTGGCGACGTGGTGGATCCAAGAGCTTTTGCTCCTGCGAGGCAGCAGGGCAGGGGCGAGGTGGCGATGCGGCATGGGGAGGAGGTGCTGGGGGGGGCTGGGGCGGCAGCTTAAATAGGGGGGGGGAGGGGGCTCGATATGGAAAGGAGGGAGAGAGATAGGGCGGATCCCGTCGTTGCAGGGGGGGGCTCGCCATGGAAGGGCTCGTGGTTGGGGAAACGAAAGGGGGCACGTGAGAAGAAAGGAAGGATCAAGAAAGGAAAGAAGAAAGAGAAAAAAGAAGGGGAGCGCTGCGGTGGTGGATCTGGATCCCGGTAGGATCTGGCCCAAGTAAAAAAAAACGCCCCGGCGGTTTCCTTTAAAAAAATTACCTTCCCGATTTTTTTTAAATAGTAAGGAATAAAATAAAGAGGAAACAAAATAAAATAATTAATATAGGGTATTATATACCAAAATGATAAGAAAAATATTCTCTAATCGATTATCATTTTTTCAAGGCAAAAATAAAAACTAATTTTTTTTCTTCAGAAAAACCCCTAAAAGCTTTATTTTCTTTTTTTTCAAATTATTTTCTCCATAAATTTCTGGTTTTTCTTGGCTCAATTATTTTTCAAAAGTGCCTCACATTTTGGAGGGTCATTTTCCTCCGGTCTTTCTTGCTTGCAAGAATTTTGTCGGGGCATTTCTCGTGGGAAGAAAATAGAAAAGCAAAAGCAAGTATTTGACGGAATTGAAATGCAAAACTTTATTGCAAACAAAATGCATATATGCTTAGCTACATTTGTAGAACATTCCCAATTAGGAAAATTGGGATGTTACATGTAATGGATGATGCCTTGAGGTGCAAGTCGTACTGCAACCACCTCCAGGTTCATAAGGTTCATGACCGTGTTCAAGAGGAATTCCGTAAGCTGAACCTCCATATTGTTCCTCACGATTATCTTTTTCCCGCTCCTGAAGATTTTCCCACGTTGAACCTCCGTGTTATTAATCAGGGTTCCTTCAGTAACCTTTGTTGCTGAACCAGATCTCGTGTGCCGCATCAAGAATATTCAACTCTATGATGATGATGTCGAGAGAATTAAACTCTAACTTGTAGAAGGTAAGCCCTCTTGCTTCACTGTTGCCGATGATGGTGCCTTGTACTTCAAGGGTTGCCTGTTCATTCGAAATAAAAAGAAAAACCTCAGAATGACTGGATGGGTGATTAAGGAAGCTCATGATACTCTGCTGTCTATTCATCCGGGTATTACCAAGATGTACCAGGACATCCATCAAAGATTTTGGTGGCCAAATATGAAACAAGACATTGCACGCTATGTTGGAGAATGTGATATTTGCCAGCGAATCAAAGGAGAACATCAAAAGCCTGCTAGAACTCTTCAACCCATCTCTATTCCTGAATGAAAACGGGACCATGTTGAAATGGACTTTGTCACTGGTTTTCCCAGATCGCGGAAAGGTAATGATGCTATTCTTGTCGTCATTGACCAACTGTCCAAAGTTGCACATTTTCTGGCTGTCAAAGAAACAATTACTGCTAGTCAGCTGGCAGATCTTTATATGTCCAGAATTGTTTCACTTCACGGTATTCCATTGGTAATCAGTTTGGACCGTGGCAGCTTGTTCACATCAAAGTTCTGGGAAAGTTTTGAGAAGGCTATGGGGACCTATGTGTCCTTTAGCACCTCATTTCACACTCAATCCCAGGGACAAGTTGAACGAGTCAACCAAATTATTGAAGACATGCTTCGAGCTTATGTCATTTCTTTTGATAAGAAATGGGAGGAATCTCTCCCATATGACGAGTTCTCCTACAACAATAGCTATCAAGCTAGTCTGAAGATGACCCCTTCCGAAGTATTGTATGGACGAAGGTGTCAAACTCCTGTGAATTGGTTAGAATCTTGGGAACAATCAGTCTTTTGTCCGCATATTATCCAACATGCCGAAGATCAAGTCCGCATTATTCATGAGAATCTGAAGGCTGCTCAGTCTCATCAGGAAAGTTAGTATGACTGTCATCACCAAGATATGGTCTATCAACCTGGCGAAAAGGCTTATCTTCGTGTCACACCAATGAGAGGTGCACACCGTTTTGGGATTAAGGGCAAGCTAGCTCCTCGCTATATTGGTCCATTCGCTGTTCTCGAAAGGCATGGAAAAGAATCTTATCAATTGGAACTACCAGCGAACCTTTCTCAGGTTCAAGATATCTTCCACGTGTCTCAGCTTCGCCACTGCTTCAAAGATCATGTTGGAGCAGTGGATCATGATATGCTTGAGTTGCAACAAGACCTCTCTTATAAAGAGCATCCAGTTCGCATTCTCGATTAGACTGAATGTCAGACCCGTCGCAAGGTCACCAAGTTCCTTAAAGTGTAGTGGTCAAATCATTCTCAAGAGATGTCACTTGGGAACGCGAGGATAATTTTCACGATGAAAACCCCGAGCTTTTTTCCTTCTACCTCTTAATTCTTGGGACGAGAATTTCTTGTACTAGGGGAGAGTTATGATATCCTTGGATTATGCTACAGTACCCTTGTAATTAAGCTACAGTAACATGGGGATTAAATTATCCATTTTGCTAATCAATTTATGATCACTTTTGGAATCAAATCCCGATTCAAATTCCTTTTCCATTAAAATTCATTTCAAAAGTGGATATAAAAGTTATACATATTTCAAAATAAAAAATCATGCTTAGGTTGCAAATAATCCCTAAGATATTATAAAATTGTAACCAACATTGTTCCAAGTGTTTTGGTGCCTCGGAAATAAATAAAACACAGGTCAAATCATTTAATTACAAACGTTTTCATTTATGTGGATTTCACATATTTTCAAAAGACTCCCAAACATTTTGTGGGGGTACCAAATATTGCATTACAATTATTGGGCTAAGTCACCTATTTTTACAAATATAATTTTGTCACTAACATAACCAAGAAACATAACAAATTCAAAAGAAAACAAACAAAAAACAAAACAATAAAAAAGGGACAAGACACCCCCTCTACCTCGACCGGCCCAGCCAAACCGGCCCAAACTAGCCCACCCCCACCTGGGGGTATTTAACCCCGGGCTAACCCTAACTCCCCACCAGCCCCACTCACTCCTCCCTCTCCCTCCCGACCCACCAACAGGTGGTGCCACTCTCCCTCGCCCGGTCCAGATCGGCTCCGCCCCGCGCCGTACCGGCGACAACGCGAGACGTCGTCGGCCACCTCTTCCACGCTGGCTCCACCGAGCCTCGCCGACCCGATCCCCTGCATCGCGGTGATCCCCTCGGGCTCCTTCCACCCTTCCTTCCTCTACCCACTCTGGCCGTAGCCTCCCCTGACTGTCGCTGCACCTCCGACCGTCGTTGTAGCGACCCGACTCAAAACGAGTCAAGCCTCTATGTATCTGTGCCATCCCCAGATCAGTATGCTGGCACACATAGTACATCAATGTATATATCAAAGTGCAATCACATGTAAATAACGTAAAACTAATATATACCTCAAAATCTCAGCGGAAACAATCAAAGGGAGTGGAGTCTGAATAAACACCAACGACAAGTTGAGTGCAGACTGTAACCCTTAATCGTACTCTTACTCGTCGAAGAAAGTATCTACAACAAAAGACGTTGCAGCCGTGTAGGTTAGCATATCGAATATGCCGGCAAGTCACAAAAGAGAGAGGTGAAAATATCATCTATACTGTATGTATGGCAGGTGGGGCTGCAGTTTAAGTTTTGCGTAAATCAAATTTTCCTACAAGAGAGAGGGTAAAAGGAAAATTTACTACATTGTTGGTTGTTAATGAGAAAGGTTCCACCAACCATTTCTCACACCCAAGTTATCAATATTACCCACAACAAATAGATTAATGGTGTTGAGAATTCCTGATAACTCCAGTTACTTTGGCTCTAGTTGTCCTTGACCGTGGACATGGCTAATCGATTAGGTTTGAGTACTCTGCATAGTTTTGCACACGTTCCCCAGAAGATTTGATCACCTCCATTGGAGTCCTCGCACTTCAGGGTGTTTGAGAACCGGGTGATCAAAACATGGTCTTTCAACGGGTTCCTCTGAGCTACTGTTAGTGCCCATCCAATCCTACCGTTCTTCTACATCTCGTAGCACCGTCCGTCCAGAGTCACCACGTTGTCCAACCAAGCCAGAGCCCATAATTACTAGTGGATGTGCAGGTAAGCCTCGGGTCTTGAAATATCCATCCATCTCTTCATGCCTGGGTGAAGCTTTCTGCAAGATGTCCTGGCGCTTCCCCATGCATGTCGGGTCCTCCGCTGGTTTCCCTAGGGAGCCCATATGAACCGTCCTCCACCAAGAGGTATATTGCATTCTGAGGTCTTGCAAGTCTTGGAATATTCAGGTCTTGTTTATTAAGTTCTCACAACACTCATGATAACCACTCAACCAAACCCCGTCTACTAGGAGCATAGCAAAATAATGTCCCGGACAAAGAAACAGGGGTTTAGGGGTGCCTATGATAACATACTACTCAATAGCCAAAGTTTCCAAGTACCTACTTGCATGCAATGGGTGAAGAAGGTTGGAACTAATGCAATAAAACCATAGGTAAAAAGTTATTATCAATGTGAACTTGCCTGGTAGGGTTGATGAAGATAGATATCACTCTCAAGAAATAACTTGATAGGACTATTCGTCACTCTCCGATGAAATCTATGTAATCGAACATTGTATTCACATAAGCACTCACACTAACAATCCTCCTAGCAATCAATATAACAAACAACAATAAAAATTGATGCAATGAAATCAATAAGAAAAATTAAATAAAAAACCAAAAGAAACTTCAAAGAAAAACTATGGAGTCTTCTACTACAACAATCACAAAATAGATTTTGTCCTAGTTTAAACTTAACATCAAATACAATGCTAAAATACTAAAATAACGAAAAAATATATAGAATAACTAAGATAACAGAAAGTATTTTTTCTCATAAAACAATATTATTTTGAAAGTATTTTCAAATAGGAAATCAAACTAGCAATGAAATCAATTGCAAGTTATTATAGAACTAGAATTGATTTCATGCTATCAAATAAAATAAAATTTTGTTGTTGTTGAAAACCTACTATTAACTAACACAAAACACAAATATAAAAGAAAAAAAATTAAAAACAATTATAGCAAAAGAAATAGTAATAATCCTAGAAAGAGATAAAACAGAATCTGTTTTACATGAAATGATGATTTAAAATATTCCAAAAATTCTGAAATTGTACCTACTCGTAAATAACATCACTAGTGGTTATTAGAAAAAAGAATCAACTAAAAATCTATTTTAAAATCCAGATATTAACAAAACAAGATTTAAACCAAATCTGCTGAAATTCAAAATTTAAACTGTCAAACATGGTCAAATTTTAGATTTACAGAAACTACATAAATTTGTGATCAAATGCAAAAAGAATGACCTTATTTGGAGTTATAGAATAAAAGTTATAAGGATTCTGAAATGAGGTTCAAATCTGTTTTTAGAATTAAAAACAGAACAAAATAAAAGGTATAGGAGACGTGGTAGATTTCTATTGGGTGAGAGGTGTGCACGTGTTAGCTAAACTGGCGGACGACCGTAAAATAGAGGAAAACGGTTTGGCTAAACTAAAACCGGTCGGTTCTTTTAAAAGAACACAAAGGGTACCTACGATGTAATCTGGGGCATCGGTTTGTGATCAAACAGTGCAGGGGAAAGGAGAGTGACTCACCATGGCAGGGATGAGCTCCAGCGCTGGTAATGGTGGTCGAAGGTGGATTGGGTCGGGGTGGTAGCTCCGGTGGTGTAGGGGGGCGACGGAGGGGTGCGGCCGGCGGTGGGGATCGCTGGCGTCGCGCTGGTGGCGTCAGGAGGCGCCTGGGGGCGGCTGAGGGCGCAATAGGGAGCTTCAGGATGCTTCGGCATGGTGGCTCTTCGGTGAGGTGGCGTGAGGTGTGGGGAGGCGAGGAGAGGGGCTGGTTTTCGGGAAAACGGAGAGAGGAGGAGGGGCTGGTTCTTATAGGTCTTCGGGGGGGGGGGGGGGAGGGAACGGGATCGCGGGAATCGGGTGCGGGATCGGTTCGTGGAAGCTTGCCGTGCGCAGAGAAGGACAGAACGAGAGTCACAAGAAGAAAGGCAATCGAGCCTAATTGGTTTCCACTTCGGGCCGACGTAGCCTTCCTAAAAAACGATTTGTTTCCTTTTTATTTGAAATAGGAAACAAAGCATAAAAAGGAAAATAAATATAACTCCAAATATAGAAGTATTATATATCAAAATTATCAGAAAAATAAATCCAATAATATGAACATTTTTCCACGGTCAAAATAAAAACTTAAAAAAACAATATTTTTCAGAAAATTGCCTAATTGATTTATTTCTCTTTTACAAATATTTTTCAAATGACCCCCTAAGTTTTAGGTTCAAACAATCTTCAAAATGCCCCTCGTTTGGAGGGTCATGTTCCTCCTCTCATATTTTTAATAAATGAATTCAATTATACTTTGAACTAGCAAAAGGGTCAAATACGAAAATGAAACCCAAATAGGAAATCTTTTATTAGTTTTCAAATCCACCCTTTCCAATTGTTTACAGTTGAAGAAGTCATGTTATCTTCTCTCACTGATTTTAAATGGATGAATTTGAATTAAAAGAAAATGGAAAGTACGTTTATTCCCTCTCATTCAAAAGTTTTAAAAAGTTTCAAAGTTCACTCAAGTTTAAATCACTCAAACAAACAATCAATCAATCTAGTAAATATTATAACATACCAAAATTTGGGATATTACAAACCTACCACACTTAAAATGAATCTCGTCCTCGAGATTCGAAGAGGCTAGAAGGAAAAAGGTTAGGGTTTGGGGGTCTCCTAACAAATCCAATCTCCTCCAATTTGGGGTGCTACCACACTTAAAATGAGAGTTACCGATCCCTAAAATTTAGTTGTTTTTACGTTGATAGAAGCTTCTTCCGGCACTAGGTCTTCTTAGCTGACAAGTCTCGTGACCATTCTAAATAACATATCGATGATTCTCATGGTGGTCTACCATTTGTGGTTATCCTGCAGTGAGAAGGGTTGCTGCTAGCAGTCCTCGGCAACGACACTAGAGAAATGTTGTTGACGTGTTCCTGACTTGATGCCTTCGCGGCAACAAAGCCATAACTGCTCCCAGTTGCTCAACAATTAGCAATTGTCTTGCAATGGCCCACCAGCGCATGGGTTCGCGACAGTTTTCGAGGGTAGAGTATTCAGCCAAAATTTGTTGGTTCACCCGACATGAAGTGAAAGGATACTCTCAAGTAAAAGCAGCTGAATGCGTCAGATTCAACCACACCTGAAAGATTAGTATCTACAAGCAAAGTATTAGTAGCAAAGTAGTATGATAGCAACGGTTGTATCAATGACGCCACAAGTTGACCGTGGATGGAAAATATTCTTTCCCATCAACGACGCGAGAAAAAGTATTGTAGCAGGTAGCAACAGTGTAACGAGTAACAGCAGTGGCAAGGAACAGCAGTAGTGACAGCAGTAGCAAGTAGCAACAGTAGCAAGTAGCAGCAGTAGCAGCAGAGCAGAACAAGTAACAGTAGTAGAGCAAAACAAGTAATAGCAACAGTGGTGGGACAAACTCGTAGGCAATGGGTCGGTGATTCGTTTGGATGATATTCATCATGCAACAGTTATGACACGGAGAGATATGTGGCTAGTTCCCGTTCGTCAATGTGATGTAGGCATGCATTCCGTGTGTAGTCATACGTGCTTAGGGAAAAGAACTTGCATGACATCTATTGTCCATCCCTCCCGTGGTAGCGGGGTCCAAAAGGATACTACGGGATATTAAGGTTCTCCTTTTAATAAAGAACCGGAACAACGCATTAGCACTTGGTGAACACATGAACTCCTCAAACTATGGTCATCACCGGGAGTGGTTCCGGTTATTGTCACTCCGGGGTTGCCGGGTCATAACACATAGTAGGTAACTACAACTTGCAAGATCGGATCTAAAATACACATATATTGGTGACAACATAATAATTTCAGATTTGAAAATATGGCACTCGGGCCCTAGTGACAAGCATTAAGCATGGCAAAGTAGTAGCAACATCAATCTCAGAACATAGTGGATACTAGGGATCAATCCCCGTCAAAACTAACTCGATTACATGATAGATCTCATCCTACTCATCACCAGCCAGCGAGCCTACGAATAGATTACTCATGAACGATGAAGAGCTTCATGGAATTGGAGAGGGAAGAAGGTTGATGATGAAGATGGCGACGATTTCCCCTCTCCGGCGCCCAAAACGGACTCCAGATCTGCCCTCAAGATGAAGAACAGGATGTGGCGGCGCCTCCGTATAGCAAACGCGATGAAATCTTCTCTCCTGATTTTTTTCTAGACGAGAGTGAATTTATAGAGCTGGAGTTGGGGGCGGCAGACCCACGTGGGCCCCACAAGCTTGGTTGCCGCGGCCAGGGGGGAGGGCGCGGCAACAGGGCTTGTGGCCCACTGGCCCATCCCCTCCGCTGGATCTTTGTGCAGGTATTTTTCATATGTTCCAAAAATATTCTCCGTAAATTTTCAGGACGTTCCGAGAACTATCATTTCTGCACAAAAACAACACCATGGCAATTCTGCTGAAAACAGCGTCAGTCCGGGTTAGTTCCATTCAAATCATGCGAATTAGAGTCCAAAACAAGGCAAAAAGAGTTTGGAAAAGTAGATACGATGGAGACGTATCAACTCCCCCAAGCTTAAAACCTTTCTTGTCCTCAAGCAACTCAGTTGACAAACTAAAAGAGAAACCAAAACTTTGACAAACTCCGTTTGATCTTGTTGTTGCAACTATGTCTAACTCGTAACCAGAATTTCAGCAAGATCACAAGTTAACCACATAAGCAAGTGACACAATGGTCTCACGACAAACTAATATCAATGGCTTAATCAGCTAGCGAGCATATAATAATGAGTTTTAGATACCAACAATTCAATCAAAACAAGCATGAAGCAATACGAATAGGTGGTATCTCGCTAGCTCTTTCTGAGACCGCAAAACATAAATGCAGAGCACTTTCAAAGATCAAGGGCTGACTAAACATTGTAATTCATAGCAACGAAGATCCAGTCATAGTCATACTCAATATCAGTCAAAAGCAAAGCATAAAAATGACAGATGTGCTCTCTAATTGGTGCTTTTATAAGAAGAGGATGACTCAACAGGAAAATAAATAGACAGGCCCTTCGCAGAGGGAAGCATTGATTTGCACAGGTGCCAGAGCTCAAGCTTTGAAAACAGAGATAATAATTTTGGGGGGCATGCTTTCATTGTCAACGCAATCACCAAGAGTTCTCAATATCTTCCACGCTACTCATGCTATAGGCGGTTCCCGAACAGAAAAGTAAAGTTTCAACTCCCCCACCACCAATCAACCACACTCCCCGGCTAGCCGAATCCTCGGTTACCGTCCATACTAACATCAATCCGGGGAGAGTCTTGTTTTATAGTTATATTTTCGATTTAAGTGTGGAACTGGGCATCCCAAATACAGGCCCCTTTCTCGTGAATGCCAGTGAATAAACACATGTCGAGGATAACACGCCTAACATGGAAGATATCAATAGCCCCTTGTCACCACATGAGCGGTTCGGGCATGCAAAACAGAATATTTCTTGAAGATTTAGAGAATGGCACATGCAAATTTACTTGGAACGGCAGGTAAATACCGCACATAGGTAGGTATGGTGGACTTTCATGGAAAAACTTTTGGGTTTATGGAAGTGGATGCACAAGCAGTATTCCGCTTAGTACAAGTGAAGGCTAGCAAAAGACTGGGAAGCGACCAACTAGAGAGTGACAACAGTCATCAGGATGCAATGAGTTTGACTAACATGGAGTGCAAGCATGAACAGGATATATATCACCATGAACATGAACATCATAGAGGCTATATTGATTTTGTTTTAACTACATGCATGAACATGCGCCAAGTCAAGCCACTTGAACCATTCAAAGGAGAATACCTGTAACATCCCAATTTTCCTAAATTCGGATGTTAATAGATCATTCATATGCATCTCATATTTTTATGCATTATTTGTTCTTCTGAAAATTTTATTCATTTTGCAACTTCGGGCAATTTATTTGAGTGGAGCTAATATGACTTCTCCCGTGTGAAATAAAAAGTTTATGATGTTTAAAATGTCATTTGGAGTTATCGTCTTGGTTACGCAAATTTTATAATGTCCGAAATTATCTTTAGTTAAGTTTTCAAATGCTTTTTGCGTGGCCTATTGCATTAAAACTATTTTTTTTTTCAAAATATGCATTAGGTGGAACTAGGTTCCTTTATTATTTATTAGGGGATTTATTTTATACTTATATATATGTGTCTATATTAGCATTTTAATATATATATATATATATATATATATATATATCTATATGTATATATATATATATATTACTAAATGCGTATATTATACGTATATATTTTGTGTATATATATATATTACTATTTTAGTATATATTTATATCACTATATATTTATTGGTATTTATTTAGCTATAAAAAAATATTTATTTGTTTTCTTTCAGTTCTTTTTTTTTTCGTAGCTGTTTTCCTAAAAAAAAAAAAACTAGCTGGCCAGGCCGAGCCAAAGGCTCAGCCCAGCCAGCACCACGTGCACCAACAGCCCCACCGCATGAGGCTCATGCCCAGCGAACCACAGGTGGCCAGCATTGACCACCAGGCTCCCAGCTATCCCCAGCGAACCTGCACCAAGCCCCCACGTGTCCTAGCGAGCCAGCCAGGCTCCATATCGTCAGGGATCGAGCCCCAGGCCCCTTCGCTCCTAGTGTTGCCCACGATCCCAGCGCCACGTTCCTTCTGTCCCGAGCCGGACACACCTCCCGAGACCGAGACCGAGGTGGACTCCTCCAGCGAGGAAATAAAGCCCCTGGAAACGAGACCCTGTCCCGAGAATCCCGTGCAGCCCTATTTTTTGCTGCTCCCGATCGTTTTTCCTCGCCGATTCGCACCATCTCCGCCTGATACCCTCGCACTCACGCGCCGCCGCCTCGCGAAGAACGTGCCCCAACCTCAAATCGCCAAGAGCCGCCGCTCGAGCTAGCGAACAGTAGCCGCACACGACCTCGCCCCGATCCGCCGCGTTGCTCGCCGTTGACGGAGACTGACCGGAGGAGCCGGTGTCCACGTCCGAATTCACTGGAGACCGTAGCTGCCGTCCGTTTTTTTTCTTGTTGCTTTTGGTGAGCGTGCACGCGAACGTTTTAGCCAATCCTGATTTTAACCCTAATCTTTTGCTGTGTTTTAGTTTTGACAGATTCTTGCTATAGTTTTCAAACATGTTTAACTTTTTACTGGTATGGCCGATTTAGGAAATTATTTTTCCTGTGAACTCACAATAACCAGTACAATACGATAGCACTAATAGTTTTCAGGTTAGCAGAGTATAAATTTTAGCTTGGCCAGATTATTTTAAAACTATCGGAGGCCATATTTTGCAAACCGTTAATTTGATTTAGTTGATTCTTTTTGCGTTGTCATCGTATCAGCATGTAGATGATTTTATACCTGCTGCCATGTTATTTATGCTTTGGTTTTAAACAAGTGTTTTATTGCCGATGGTTTTATTTGGTGTTATGTGATTGTGGTGATTGATTGGTGTGATTGTTTGCAACGTGTAGATTGTGCGGAGTGCGACGCAAACTATTGTCAGGAGTGTGACCTTCTGAATCAGAATCAAGGCAAGTTACATGTTGATCATCCTTTACCTATTATTTTTCTATGCATGTAGTATTATACCACCCCATGAAAGTTATGCATGTATAGGAATATTATTATTGCTATGCTATTGAGCTATATCCCCTCGTCATTGAAGATCGTGGTATTTTTAGTTTTGCTATGCTGTGTAGACGGGGATTGGTTCCTGTATTCATTGAGATTATGTGAGGATTACTATAAAATAAATTTGAGTAGTAATTAAGGATTTAATTCACCTCTGGGCGGATATGGTATTGCTGGGTGGTTTCAAGAACATCATGGTTTCTACCCTCTGAATGTAAGTGGAATGCCGCCCAGGTTCAAAAAGATCAAACAGACTTAGTGACTAGTAGCTTCCTTGTGCGACCACTGGCTAATATGGGCTCTGGCTTAGTTGATCAGTCGTGGAAACCTTACCCGGATGTGCCAGCTGATGTAGCTATGATAGGTGGGATGGGCCTCCTGTGGGACTAGGTGACTGCTTCTGAAAGACTTCGTCTCAATCTACGGGTTGGGTCCAGTGGGTACAGCGTACTAACCTCTGCAGAGTGTATAAACTAATCATGATTAGCCGTGTCCCCGGTTATGGACAATTTTGAGCAGCTAGGCCATTACAGTTGTTGGATGATCTTGACAGATGACACACTTAATAAAACTTGATGGGGAACTTAATAATGGTAATAGGTTGGAGTTGGAGATGCCAATTCAACCATATGTGAGTATTGTAGTAAACAAACTAAAACTTGACTATTAGGTAGTTGTGAGGATAAAATCAGCTTTCTGCAAAATAACCATCAGCCTTTCTCTTGTTATACTATGCATATACATGTAGGTCTGTTATATTATCTTTTCTTGTGTAACTTGCCAATACATTCAAAGTATTGACCTATATGGCTGCAACGTATCATGTTGCAGGATATTCAGACGAGGAGTAAGGTACCGTTAGGGTCGCGAGTCTTCACTCAACATCGCCAGTGGGCTATGATGGGACTCATCGTTATTATTCTGCTACTTTTCCGCTGTTTATTAGAATAAAGCTACCTAAGTGCTATGCAGATTGTTATATTTTATAAATTCTGGATCATACGTTATTATAAATGATGCACTTGCTATATCTGGTTTTCATCTATACTGTGTGTGCTAGCGAGTCGATCCAGGGACTAGCACAGTAAAGCACAGAGACTCAAATCCTTCGAGGTTTGGTCGTTACAATACCATCCTATCATACTACATCATAGTCATCTCAAAATCTATGTTGGCATTCAAGACAAACCATTATAAGCTCCTAGCTAATTAAACATGGCATCAGAAACTATGATCTCTAAGTTGTCATTGCAAACATGGTTCTCTCACAACAAAGCTGAATCTGTGATGACAAGCTAGTCATATTTACAAAAACAAAATAGATAGAGTTCATACCAGCTTTTCCAGTCCCAGTCACTTCATCATATATCATCATTATTGCCTTTCAGTGGCACGATCGAACGATGTGAACAATTATAAGACTGCTCGTGCATTGGACTAAGCTGAATCTGTAGGCAAACACAAAGGAGAAGACAAAGTAATATGGCTCTTTGAAAGCTAAACAAGTATGCATGCAAGAGCCACTAAACATTGTAACCAATATCTTCTACCTTGACCCAAAGAAAAAGAAAATTATTTACATGGGAAAGCTCCCAACAAGCAAAAAGAAGAAAGGAACATCTTTTTGGGTTTTCTCAAAAGGACACAAAACAAGAAAACAAGAAAACGAAAATAAACTAGCATGGATAATACAATGGCAAAGTGTGAACACCGATGAACAAAGTGAAAGTATAAGGATGAATGGTAAGGTCGGTGAGAACACGTACTCCCCCAAGCTTAGGATTTTGGCCTAGCTTGGTCTACTCCCAAGGACGGTCCTGACGAAACCCAAAATCATAATCGGGGTTATACGGGAGCGCTGCAGCCACTGCCCGAATAGCTGCCTCATGAAGACGAGCAACCGTCTCCTCCCTCTCATACTCCTCTGCCTCTCCTATGGTTATGTAGTATCTCTGTTTTACCTGAAAGTCAAAGAAAGCAGGAGCAGGAAGGGTAATATGGAAGACACGCTGCCGGTTAAATATCAATCGGCATAGGAGGGATTCATCATCCCTCTCAAGGAACTGGTAGCGTGTCATAGCGACGTGGTCAAGGAAAGATGTATGGAGCGGAGGATCTCCTGCGCAGATGGGTACTCTAAGAAAACTTGCTATGCAAGTGGCATAGACGCCGCCAAAGAAATCTCCCTCAATAGTGTTCTTATTCAGCCTCCTTGCTATAATAGCTCCCATGTTGAAGCTTTTGTCACCCATAAATGCGCTCTTAAGGATACTAAGGTCGGATGCGCATATGTGACAATGTTCAACCTTACCGTTAATGCATCTACCTATGAAGAGGGCAAAGTAGTGCAAGGCAGGGAAATGAATGCTTCCTATGGTAGCTTGCGTGATGTCTCTAGTTTTTCCAACAGATATACTAGATAAAAAATCTCTAACCGAAGATTTAGCAGGATCTTTAAGATTACCCCCATTGGGTATTTTGCAAATTCTGTTAAAATCGTCCAAATCCATGGTGTAGGATTTATCATACAGATCAAACAATATGGATGAGTCACGGCCAACTGAAAATTTAAATCTACGCACGAAAGAGGCAGTGAGCAAAGCTTTCTGTTCGCATTTATCTGAGAGGAATTCTTCTAACCCGGCATTGCGGACAAGTGTATCAAACTCATCCTTGAAGCCTGCTTCGATCATGAACTCATCGGAAGGCCATTCACATGGTTGTACCGGTGCGGCCCTTAGTTGATAAGGATCGGGCTCCCGAATAGAAAGACGGGGACCCTTCTTGCTTGGGGAACCACCATGAAACTTCCTCCTGAACATAATTTCCTTTTGCTGAAATTTTTGAAGTTCAAGAGAAAAGTAAATAAAGACCAACCACACCTTGTAGAAACTACTCCTACTAGTGTTTAGAGGCCCTATCACGCGCTAAAACTACTTGGGACCAACTAAAATCAACATTTCAAGCTCAAGAACAAGGTCTCCAAGGTAGCAAGAATACGCGAAGGATAAAGCACTAGAGCTAAAACTAATTGGACCAATGGAGGAGTCACTTACCAAGGAGTAATTTCCCCAAAACGGTTTGCAGAATGGTGCTTTGAGCAAGGAGATCGAAAATCACAGCCAAATGAGCAAGAACACGGGTTTGAGCTGCGAAACAATTTTTTTCTGGAGGTAGAGGAAGAGTATTGGAGCTGGAATGAGTGGAGGGGTCCCTGTGGGCCCCACAAGCTTGCTTGCCGCAGCCACGGGGTGGCCGCGGTGCCAGGGCTTGTAGCCCACAGGTGTGGCCCCCAGGCCAGCTCTCAGTCTCAGTATTTTCCAAATATTCCAGAAAAAATCATACTAGATTTTCAGGACCATCGGATAACTTTTATTTTCGGGGTACTTTTCTCCGGGACGCTAAAATAGAAAACAGGGAAAACTAAACTAAATCTATCATTTTTCTTCTAAGCAACAGAAAGTGAAAGCTTAAAACAGAGGTATGTGACTCTTTGATTCATCCATTTCATGGTCATTGAAAGAAATCCGTCAATGGGGTTGATCAAATCCTCATGACAAAACTTTCTCGAATCGTAAAAGAGAACGGTGAATTTTCGAATAGCCACTAAGTCACCTCAATGGGGATATGAATCTCCCCAACAAGCAAATCATACTTCATGTTGACACGAGGAATAGGGCATTCAAAGCTCCCAATAAGAATCGATGAAATTTTTTCTATAGCATTTATGCAATGTACTTGATATCATTTCTTCGGGAAGTGCACGGTATGCTCATTACCGTTGACATGGAAAGTGACATTGCCTTTGTTGCAATATATAACAACCCCTGCAATGTTTAAAAAGGGTCTTCCGAGGATGACAGCCATGGCATCGTCCTCGGGAATATCCAAGATAACAAAGTCTATTAAGATAGTGGTATTAGCAACCACAACAGGCACATCCTCGCAAATGCCGACCGGGAAAGCAGTTGATTTGTCGGCCATTTGCAGAGAAATTTCAGTGGGTGTCACTTATCCAGTTCAAGTCTGCGATAAAGAGAGAGCGGCATAACACTAACTCCGGCTCCAAGGTCACATAAGGCAGTTCTTACGTAGTTTCCTTTAATGGAGCAAGGCATAGTGGGCACTCCAGGATCACCAAGTTTCTTAGGAGTTCCACCTTTGAAAGTGTAATTGGCAAGCATGGTGGAGATCTCAAGATCTGGTATCTTCCGTTTATTGGTCACGATATCTTTCATGTACTTGGCATGGAGACATTTTGAGCATATCAACTAACCACATCTACAGAAAGATGGGTCTTATCATTTCAATAAAGCGCTCAAAATCCTCATCATCCTTTTTCTTGGATGGCTTAGGAGGAAAGGGCATAGGTCTCTGAACCCATGGCTCCCTTTCTTTACCATGCTTCCTAGCAGTGAAGTCATTCTTATCGTATCTCTTAGGTTGTGGGTTATCAGGATTAACCGCAGGTTCAATCTCCACATCCTTATCATTGCGAGCTTGAGCATCATTATGAACATCGCTGTCCATATTATCACCAGGTTCATGATCATCACCAAATTGTGTTTCTACATCAGATACAGAAAGATCATTTGGTACTTCAGGTGTGACAGTATTTGGTGAACTAACATGCAGGTTTCTATCATCCTTCTTCTTCTCCTTAGGATGACTGGGTGCATCAGCATTAATTCCTTGAGAATCTTGATCAATTCTCTTAGGATGACCTTCAGGATACAAAGGTTCCTGAGTCATTTTGCCTCCTCTAGTAATGACTCTGACAGAGTTGTTATTTAATTCATTGAGCAGGTCATTCTGAGCTTTAAGTACTTTTTCTACCTGAGTAGTAATCATAGAGGCGTGTTTGCTCAGAAGCTTCAGATCATTGACATTTCTGTCTACACAAGCACTTAAATGACCAAGCACACGAGTACTTTGTTCCAAATGTCAGCTAACATAATCATTGAAACTCCTTTGTTTGGCAACAAAGTTGTCAAATTCATCAAAGCATAGGCTAGCAAGTTTATCAAAAGGAATATCACTCTCATCAAACCTACGCAGAGAATTTACTTCTACTACCTGTATCGGGTTATCGAGACCATGGACCTCTTCGATAGGTGGTAGATTTTTGACATCTTCAGATCTAATTCCTTTCTCTTGCATAGATTTCTTGGCTTCTTACATATCTTCGGGACTGAGGAATAGAATACCTCTTTTCTTCGGAGTTGGCTTAGGAGGTGGTTCGGGAATAGTCCAAGCATTATCCTTGATCAAGATGTTATTCAGTAGGATCTCAGCTTGTCCTATAAAAACACAACCAGCACAACTATCTTGGTGGTCTCTAGAAGCATCGGTAAGTCCGTTATAGAAGATATCAATTATCTTGTTCTTCTGAAGAGGGTGATCAGGCAAAGCATTTTGTAGCTGAACGAGCCTCGCCAAGCTTGTGGGAGACTCTCTTCTTTGAGTTGAGCAAAGTTGTATATTTCCTGCAAGGCAGCTTGCTTCTTATGGGCAGGAAAATATTTCTCATAGAAGTAATAGACCGTATCCTGGGGACTACTCAGACATCCAGGAGCAAGAGAAGTGAACCAGGCTTTAGCGTCATCCTTTAGAGAGAAAGGAAACAGCTTAAGGATATAGTAGTGGCGGATCTTCTCCTCACTAGTGAAAAGGGTGGCTATATCGTGTAGTTTGGTAAGGTGGGCTACGACCGTCTCAGACTCATAACCGTGGAAAGGATCAGATTCGACTACAGAGATTATCTCAGGATCGACAGAGAATGCATAATCCTTATCGGTGATAAAGATAGGTGAAGTGGCAAACTTCGGGTCGTATTTCATCCTAGCTTTCGAAGATTTTTCCTTCCACTTGAGAAGTAATTTCTCAGCGTCATAGGCATCCTTACACGCAAGAAAATCCTCAGCTATCTCTCCCTCCATAACGTAAGCCTCGGGTATATCAGGCAATTCATATCTAGGAAAGCTAGATCTAGCAGGAGCAAAAGTAGGTTCTATCTCAATAGTATCTGCAGTTTCAGAAGCATCACGAGCATTGGCAGTAACTCTAGCAATGTGAGCATCAAGGAATACCCCTAGTGGCACATCAGGCAAAGTAGTATCTCTAGCAGTATCAAGCATAGCATCATCAGGAAAAATAGCATCTCTAGCATCATCAGGGAAAACAGTATCAGGCATAGTATCTCTAGCAGTATCAGGCATAGCATCTCTAGCAGTATCAGGCATAGCATCTCTAGCAGTAGCATCATAAGCATCATCAAGCACATGCGACATATCAAGATTTCTAGCAGGAGGTGAAGTCGCAAACTTACTCATAACTGAAGGTGAATCAAGTGCAGATCCAGATGGCAGTTCCTTACCTCCCCTCGTAGTTGAGGGCAAGACTTTGGTTTTTGGATCTTTCATATTCTTCATAGTGATCAACAGATATAAATCCCAAGTGACTCAGAGAATATAGCAATCCCTTCCCCGGCAACGGCGCCAGAAAAAGCTGCTGCTAGCAGTCCTCGGCAATGACACAAGAGAAATGTTGTTGACGTGTTCCTAACTTGATGACTCCGCGGCAAAAGAGCCGGAACTGCTCCCAGTTGCTCAACAATTAGCAATTGTCTTGCAATGGCTCACCAGCGCGTGGGTTCGCGGCAGTTTTCGAGGGTAGAGTATTCAACCCAAATTTGTTGGGTCGCCCGACAGGAAGTGAAAGGATACTCTCAAGTATTAGCAGCTGAATGCTTCAGATTCAACCACACCTGAAAGATTAGTATCTGCAAGAAAAGTATCAGTAGCAAAGTAGTATGATAGCAACGGTGCCAGAAACGATATGTTGATGGCAGACTATTCCTAACGGTTGTATCAATGGTGCCAGAAGTTGTTCGTGGACGGAAAATATTCCTTCCCATCAACGACGCAAGAAAAAGTATTGTAGCAGGTAGCAGTAGTGTAACGAGTAACAGCAGTGGCAAGGAACAACATTAGTGACAGCAGTAGCAAGTAGAAACAGTAGCAAGTAGCAGTAGTAGCAGCAGAGCAGAACAAGTAACAGCAGTAGAGCAAAACAAGTAACAGCAGCAGAGCAAAACAAGTAACAACAGCAGTGGTGGGACAAACTCGTAGGCAATGGGTCGGTGATTTGTTTGGATGATATTCATCATGCAACAGTTATAACACGGAGAGATATGTGGCTACCTCCCGCTCGTCAATGTGATGTAGGCATGCATTCCGTGTGTAGTCATACGTGCTTAGGGAAAAGAACTTGCATGACATCAATTGTCCATCCCTCCCGTGGCAGCGGGGTCCAAAAGGATACTACGGGATATTAAGGTTCTCCTTTTAATAAAGAACTGGAACAACGCATTAGCACTTGGTGAACACATGAACTCCTCAAACTATGGTCATCACCGGGAGTGGTTCCGGTTATTGTCACTCCGGGGTTGCCGGGTCATAACACATAGTAGGTAACTACAACTTGCAAGATCGGATATAAAACACACATATATTGGTGACAACCTAATAATTTCCTACGCGTATCAAGGGTAGATACGATGGAGGCGTATCAAGGGTCTTGGCTTCATCCTTCCGTAATAAATTTCCTACGCGTGACAACAATTGCCATGCACATGGGTCTTTCATCATACCATTCTAAGGCTTAAACAAAAGCTTCAAAGAACGTCATCTCTTACTATGGGTAAGTCTCTCAGATTTACCATTCCGAATAGCAAGAGAATGAATAGAGTAAGTCGTCATGGTGATCAATCCGTTCCGCAGCCAATTCATTACTCTGTATAGGGTTTAGCGAATCTCGTATTCTATCACTCGGGCAATCTCACAAGCGTTGCAGAATTTCTCATGTACATGAATGAAGTTCGTACGAATCCATTGGTTCTGCAAGCTGAAAAAACATCTACCGTATTCTTCACAGCTCTCGGGTTTACGCATGCTCCTAAGAAAACGTTTGCTAATTCATCATAGATTATTCCTTCATGCTCTTGGGGCAACCTTTATGAAAATCTTGGGATGCATCCTTGGTATAGGTTGTATTCGTTGAGTACATTTTTCCTTGCCCTTGGTCTATTTACAAATAAAAGTGTTTGTTCCTCATATTAAATATGTCCTCAAAGTTCCAATTCCAATGTACATTATTCTTCTGTTGTCATCCCCATGGTTCGATATGATCCAGCATTTACATCAGTTGTATTCAGTGGGTTTGGATCCTTGGTTTGCATGGTACATTTCTACTCATTGGATCCTGTGGGTTTACCGATTACTACCACACTTAAAATGAAATATACCCATGCCTGCATAGACCATATTTTCTCGTATCCTGATAAATGGTCAGAGATCTTTGTTCACAAAAAAACAACGCATACTATTTCAACATAGGAAATCATGACACAATAAATTTTATTGATTCATGAAGTTATTACAATCTCCGAGTCTTCCATTACAAAATTCAACTCCATAATCTGATGAAAACAAGAGTGCTTCATGTCACACTTATTGCCATTGTCAAAACTGAACTACTCCATTTTAGCTTTCTTCCCTTTTAGACAATTACTAGCATAATGTCCTGCTTCCTTGCAACTAAAACAAATGAGTTCCAACAAGTCTCGGGGATTCTTGGTGTTTGCTTTTGCTCCTTGGGTTTCCTGCTTCCTTTCTAGGCACATATTGATCTGGTGGCCCAATTCCTTACACTTGAAACATCTGATATGTAACGCCCCAGACACACCCGCCGACGGTCGTTACTCCTGGCGGGATCTAGACTGGCCCCACATATCAATACTAGTCTTTTCTGCGCACTTTGTCCTCACTCATGCGCACCCGGGATCAACTTCCCTGTGACTCTTTTCTGTGCACTTTGTCGTCACTCATGCGCACCCGGGATCAACTTCCCGGTCGGTCACCCATCCTAGAACTACTCCAAGCTGAGCACGCTTAACCCAAGAGTTCTATTCGAATGGGCTCCCGGAAAAGAAGGAATTCCTTATTTATATGAGTAGTCTATCATCCCTAATAAGCCAGGCTATCACATACGCCACCACTCAGAGGAACCGACGTCCTCGTCGGGCCACAGGAGCGTTCCCTCTTGGTACAAACATATGTGCATCCAGTTCAGTACATGTACCATGTCATGCCACGATGGGTCACAAACGTCATGAACAACATGACCGCACACATGTCCGTAAACATCCGTGTAACCGCGAGGGTCGGCTCTGATACCAAACTTGTAACGCCCCAGACACACCCGCCGACGGTCGTTACTCCTGGCGGGATCTAGACTGGCCCCACATATCAATACTAGTCTTTTCTGCGTACTTTGTCCTCACTCATGCGCACCCGGGATCAACTTCCCGGTCGGTCACCCATCCTAGAACTACTCCAAGCTGAGCATGCTTAACCTGAGAGTTCTGTTCGAATGAGCTCCCGGAAAAGAAGGAATTCCTTATTGATATGAGTAGTCTATCATCCCTAATAAGCCAGACTATCATGTGATATGACTTAGGTTTTTACGTGCATGGATTTGACTCTGGCTGGTGTACTTTCTCTTCTTTCCGGACTCCTTCATTATGTCCAGTTCTTCTATTTCAAGTGGATCAAACTCTACTTTTTCTGTCGAGAAGTCCCCCAGATATTTATGAATTTCCTTCATGCAATCCTCTGAAAAATGTCCTTCTTATCCATATGAGTAACAAGCATTGGAGAAAAATCTGGTTAGGCCTTGTCCATGAGGGTCTTCAATATTTTCCTTCATGACATGTTCTTCTAAAATATTCTTCTTGGGCGTTTCCTTCGTTGCTTCTTTCTACTGCTTGACAACTTGTTGCACCTTGGGGTAAACGTGACACTAGCTGGGTAGTGGGTGGTTCCTTCACACAAGAAGCAAGTCACCTGACTAGTTGGGCATTCCTCCGTTGGGTGATTTTCTTTACAATGAGGGCATCCATCCTGATGTTCTTCCTGGGTGTGCCCTATTTCTCCATAGATCTTGTACGTTTCTTCATTGGGTTATCATAACACTTCTGAATGAGACGAGATCTTAACATAGTCTTCTTGAATTCGTCCCAAGTTTCTGCTCCCCTAAATCCTTTTATGGCATGATGCACTTTCCACCAGATAGCAGCACTTTGTGTAAAGTACTGAAGAGCATGTGCAACTTCATACTTCCTTGAAATCAAATTGCTCCCGAAGTGGTTCTCCATGTTTTGAACCCATATTTCAGCCTCTAGCTGGGTCATTGGTCAAGAGATTACAAGTCCAGCTTCGTACTCCATCTGGTAGGGTTGAGCTTTTGGGGATGAGATGGCTAAGAGAGAGAGGAAAAGAGGGAGATACACACAATGCAAACAATATTTTTGAGAATAGGTTTTATTTGTGCCTGTCGGAAAAATCACACAAATGACGGCTCACAAATCATCGTATCCAACATGGGTATATAACAGGGGTTGGGACTTCTAATGGCCATATAAATATTGGAACGCTTCACGGTCTTTGAATTCTTCGGGTCTTCAGAGTTTTCTATTGGTGCAGCTTCAATTCTTCGAATGCATGGTGAAATCCTCTATATTTTGAAGTGGGACTCAATTGATCCTTCATGTGGTCAAAGGGGAAAGGACATTGTCTAACTATTTGTGGTGAGAGAGAACATTTGATGAAATCAGAAGAGATGAGAAGTAAAGGATGTTCTTGGAAATAAAATTTTAGAGAGATACTTCCCTAAGGGATTTCCAGTTTCTAGGGTCACGTCCTACAGTCAACATGTGCTCTGATACCATATCTGTAGCGACCCGACTCAAAACGAGTCAAGCCTGTGTTTATCTGTGCCATTCCTGGATCAGTATGCTGACACACACAGTACATCAATGTATATATCAAAGTGCAATCACATGTAAATAACGTAAAACTGATATATACCTCAAAATCTCAGCAGAACACAGTAAAAGGGAGTGGAGTCCCAATACACACCAATGGCAAGTTTAGTGCAGACCACAACCCTGAATCGTACTCTTACTCATCGAAGAAATTATGTTCAACATAAGACATTGCAGTCGTCTAGGTCAGCATATGGAATATGCCGGCAAGTCACAAAACAGAGAGTTGAAAATATCATCTATACTGTATGCATGTATGGCAGGTGGGGCTGTAGTTAAATTTTGCGTAAAGCAAAATTTCCTATAATAGGAGAGAGGGTAAAAGAAAAATTTACTACGTTGTTGGTTGTTAATGAGAAAGGGTCCACCAACCATTTCTCATACCCAAGTTATCAATATTACGCACAACAAATAGACTAATGGTGTTGAGAATTCCTGATAGCTCCAGTTCCTTTGGCTGAAGTTGTCCATGACCATGGACACGGCTAATCGATTAGGTTTGAGTACTCTACAGAGTTTTGCACACGTTCCCCATAAGATTTGATCGCCTCCGTTGGAGTCCTCGCACTTCAGGGTGTTTGAGAACCGTATGATCAAAACATGGTCTTTTAACGGGTTCCTCTGAGCCACTGTCGGTGCCTATCCAATCCTACCGTTCTTCTACATATCGTAGCACCGCCCGTCCACAGTCACCACGTTGTCCAACCAAGCCAGAGCCCATAATGACTTGTGGCTGTGCAGGTAAGTCTCGGGTCTTGAAATATCCATCCATCTCTTTGTGCCTGGGTGAAGGTTTCCGCAAGATGTCATGGCGCTTCCCCATGCATCCCGGGTCCTACGCTGGTTTCCCCAGGGAGCCCATCTGAACCGTCCTTCACCCAGAGGTACATTGCATTCTGAGGTCTTCTAAGTCTTGGAGTCTTCAGGTCTTGATTATTAAGTTCTCACAACACTCATTATAAACACTCAACCAAACCCCGTCTACTAGGAGCATAGCAAAATAATATCCCCGCCAAAGTAACAAGGGTTTAGGGGTGCCAATCATAACATACAACTCAATAACCAAAGTCTCCAAGTACCTACTTGCATGCAATGGGTGAAGAAGGTTGGAACTAATGCAATAAAACCATAGGTAAAAAATTATGATCAATGTGAACTTGCCTGGTAGGGTTGATGAAGATAGATATCGCTCTCAAGAAATAACTTGATAGGACTATTCGTCACTCTCCGATGAAATATATATAATCAAACATAGTATTCACATAAGCACTCATACTAACAATCATCCTGGCAATCAATATAACAAACAACAATAAAAATTAATGCAATACAATCAATAAGAAAAATCAAATAAGAAACCAAAGAAAACTTCAAAGAAAAACTATGGAGTCTTCTACTAAAACAATCACAAAATAGTTTTTGTCCTAGTTTAAACTTAACAGCAAATAAAACGCTAAAATAGTAAAATAACAAAAAAAATATAAAATAACTACGATAACAAAATGTATTTTTTCTCATAAAACAATATTATTTTGAAAGTATTTTAAAATAGGAAATCAAACTAGCAACGAAATCGATTGCACGTTATTATAGAACTAGAATTGATTTCATGCTATCAAATAAAATAAAATTTTGTTGTTGTTGAAAACCTACTGTTAACTAACAGAAAAACACAAATATAACTACTTACAAGTATAAAGTAAAACAAATTAAAAACAATTATAGAAAAAGGAAAAGTTATAATCCTAGAAAGAGCAAAGACAGAATCTGTTTTACATGAAATAATGATTTAAAATATTCCAAAATTCTGAAATTGTACCTACTCGTAAATAACATCACTAGTGATCACTAGCAAAAAGAATCAACTAAAAATCTATTTTTAAACTCAAGATATTAACAAAACAAGATTTAAACCAAATCTGTTTAAATTCAAAATTTAAACTTTCAAACATGGTAAATTTTATATTTACAAAAACTACATAAAATTTGTGATCCAATGCATAAAGAATCGCCTAATTTGGAGTTAAAGAATAAACGTTATAAGGATTCTAAAATCAGGTACAAATATGTTTTCAAAATTAAAAACAGAAAAGAATAAAAGGTATAGGCGACGTGGCAGATTTCTATTGGCCGAGAAGTGTGCACGTGTTAGCTAAACTGGTGGACGGCCGTAAAATAGAGGAAAACGGTTCGGCTAAACTAAAATAGAGGAAATCAATTGTAAATCAGAAGTTTTAAAAAGTTTCAGATTTCACTCAAGTTTAAATCACTCAAACAAACAATCAATCAATATAGTAAATATTATAACATACCAAAATTTGGGATGTTACAGCCGTGCACCCCGCCTGGCCCGCCCTCCTTTGGCTGCCTATCCCGTATTCCTATGGCCACCGCGTCGCCCGCGCGCCCCACGCCCTGCCTCACATCCCCAACCGCTGCCGCTTGCCCCATGGTTGTTGGCCACCGACACCACCACGCGCACCCACGACCCCTGCTGGCCGCGCCCCTCTGCGGCCACCGCATGCGCTCGCCGCCCCGTCGGCACCCTGATACATCTCCGTCGTATCTACTTTTCCGAACTCTTTTGCCCTTGTTTAGGACTCTAATTTGCATGATTTGAATGGAACTAACCCGGACTGACGCTGTTTTCAGCAGAATTGCCATGGTGTTGCTTTTGTGCAGAAATAAAAGTTCTCGGAATGTCCTGAAAATTTACGAAGATTTTTTCGAGAATAAAAGAAAAATACCTACGCGAAGATCCACCGGAGGAGGTGGACCAGTGGGCCACAAGCCCACAGACCGCAACCACACCCCTGGCCGTGCCGTCAGGGCTTGTGGGGCCCACGTGGCTCCACCGCCCCCAAACTCAGCTCTATATCTTCTGTTTCGCCCGGAAAAAAAATCAAAGAGAAGGTTTCATCGCGTTTTGCGATACGGAGGCGCCGCCACATCCTGTTCTTCATCTCGAGGGCAGATCTGGAGTCTGTTTCGGGCTCCGAAGAGGGGAAATCATTGCCATCGTCATCATCAACCTTCCTCCATCGACAATTCCATGATGCTCTTCATCGATCATGAGTAATCTCATCCTAGGCTTCCTGGATGGTGATGAGTTGGATGAGATCTATCATGTAACCGAGTTAGTTCTTGACAGGGATTGATCCCTAGTATCCACTATGTTCTATATTGATGTTGCTACTACTTGGCTATGCTTAATGCTTGTCACTAGGGCCCGAGTACCATGATTTCAGATCTGAACCTATTATGTTGTCGCCAATATATGTGTGTTTTACATCCTATCTTGTAAGTTGTAGTCACCTACTCTGTGTTATGACCCGGCAACCCCGGAGTGACAATAGCCGGAACCACTCCCGGAGATGACCATAGTATGAGGAGTTCAGGTATTCACCACGTGTTAATGCGTTGATTCGGTTCTTTATTAAAAGGAGAACCTTAATATCCCGTAGTTTCCATTAGGACCCCGCTTCCACGGGAGGGATCGACAATAGATGTCATGCAAGTTCATTTCCCAAAGCACGTATGACTACATACAGAATACATTCCTACATTAGATTGACGAAGGGGATCTAGTTACATATCTCTTCGTCTTATAGCTATTATATGATGAATCACATCCGTCATACTCATCCATCACCGATCCACTTCCTACTAGTCTTTTACTACTGGTCCTCGCTACGTTACTTTGTCTAGGCTTGTCCCTTGCTACAAAAGGGATTGGGCCACTTTGTTGCTACTGTTGCTACTACCGTTACTCTGCTGCTGCTGCTACTGGTGTTCCTTGCTACTTCGCTGTTACTTGTTGCAAGACCTTTTCCGACACCGTTTCCGGGGAAGAATATTTCCCGTCCACGTGCAACCTACTGGCGCCATTGATACAACAGTTAGGAATAGTCTGCCGTCAACAGATCATTTCTGGCACCGTTGCTATCATACTACTTAGCTACTGATACTTTGCTTGCAGACACTAATCTTTCGGGTGTGGTTGAATCTGAGAAACTCAGCTGCTAATACTTGAGAATATTCTTTCGCTTCTTCTTTGGCGAACCAACAAATTTTGGTTGAATACTCTACCCTCGAAAACTGTTGCAATCCCCTACACCTGTGGGTTATCAAGGCTTTTTCTGGCGCCGTTGCCGGGGAAGCACAGCTATATTCTCTGAGTCACTTGGGATTGATGTCTGCTAACCACTATGAGGAATCCGAAAGATCCAAGAACTAAAATCCTACCTTCCACTACGAGGAGAGGTAAGGAACTGCCATCTAGCTCTGCACTTGATTCACCTTCAGTTTTGAGTAAGTTTGCGACTTCGCCTCCTGCTAGAAATCTTGATATGTCGCCTGTGCTTGATGATGCTACTTCTGCTGCCCATGATGCTTATGTTGTTGCTATGCTTGATACTATGCCGCATGATGCTATGCTTGATACTATGCCTGATGATGCTATGCTTGATACTATGCCCGATGATGCTATGCGTGATACTGCTTTGCCACTAGGTGCATTCCTTGATGCACAAATTGCTAGAGTTGCTGCTAGACCTGATGATACTTCTGAAACTGCTGATACTATTGAAGTAGAACCTGCTACTATGCCTGAATGGCCTGATATGCCTAATACGCGCTATGTTATGGAGGGAGAGATAGCTGAGGAATTTCTTGCGTGTAAGGATAGCTATGATGTTGAGAAACTACTGCGCAAGTGGAAAGAAAAATCTTTGAACGCTAGGATGAAATACGACCCGAAGTTTGCCACTTCGCCTATCTTTGTGACCAATAAGGATTATGAATTCTCTGTCGACCCTAAGTTAATCACTCTAGTCGAATCTGATCCTTTTCACGGTTATGAGTATGAAACGGTTGTAGCCCATCTTACCAAACTGCAGGATATAGCCACCCTATTCACTAGTGAGGAAAAGATCCGCCACTACTATATGCTCAAGTTGTTTCCTTTCTCGCTAAAGGATGATGCTAACATCTGGTTCACTACTCTTGCTCCTGGTTGTGTGCATAGCCCCTAGGATATGGTCTACTACTTATCTGAAAAATATTTCCCTACCCATAAGAAGCAAGCTGCCTTGCAGGAAATATATAACTTTGCTCAAGATGAGGAAGAGAGTCTCCCACAAGCTTGGGGGAGGCTCATCCATCTACTGAATGCTTTGCCTTATCACCCTCTTGAGAAGAATGAAATACTTCATATCTTCTATAATGGACTTACCGATGCTTCCAAAGACCACCTAGATAGTTGTGCTGGTTTTGTTTTTAGGGAACGAACCGTAGAACAAGTTGAGATTCTACTGAATAACATCTTGTGGAATGAGAATGCTTGGACTATTCCCGAACCACCTCCTAAGCCAACTCCAAAGAAAAGAGGTATTCTATTCCTCAGTCGTGAAGATATGCAAGAAGCCAAGAAATCTATGCGAGAGAAAGGCATTAAATCTAAAGATGTCAAAAATCTACCACCTATCGAAGAGATCCATGGTCTCGATAACCCGATACAGGTAGTAGAAGTAAATTCTCTGCGTAGGTTTGATGAAAGTGATATTACTTTTGATAAACCTTCTAGCTTATGCATGGATGAATTTGATAACTTCGTTCCTAGGCAACAGAGTTTCAATGATTCTGTTAGCAGAATATTGGAAAAGAATGCTTGTATGCTTAGTAATTTAAGTGCTTGTGTGGACAGAAATGTCAATGATCTTAAGCTCCTGAGTAAACATGCCTCTATGGTTACTACTCAAGTAGAACAAGTACTTAAAGCTCAGAATGACTTTCTCAATGAGTTGAATGACAATTCTGTCAGAGTCGTCACTAGAGGCGGTAGAATGACCCAGGAACCTGTGTATCCTGAGGGTCATCCGAAGAGAATTGAACAAGATTCTCAAGGAGTTGGCACTAATGCACCTAGTCATCCTAGAAAGAAGAAGAAAGATGATAGGAACCTACACGCTAGCAACCATGTTGCTGCTACACCTGAGAGTCCAAACGATGCCTCTGTCTCTGATGGTGAGACACAATCTGGTGATATTCATGAAGATGCTCAACCTAGTAACGATAAGGATGTGGAGATTGAACTTGATCTTGATAACCCACAGCCTAAGACTAAGAGATGCGATAAGAATGAATTCGCCGCTAGGAAGCATGGTAAAGAAAGGGAACCATGGGTTCAGAAACCTATGCCCTTTCCTCCCAAACAATCCAAGAAAAAGGATGATGAGGATTTTGAGCGCTTCGTTGAAATGATCAGACCTGTCTTTGTGCAAATGCGTTTGACGGATATGCTCAAGATGTCTCCGTATGCTAAGTACATGAAAGATGTTGTGACTAATAAGAGGAGGATACCTGAGGTTGAGATTTCCACCATGATTGCTAACTATACCTTCAAGGGTGGAACTCCCCAGAAACTAGGTGATCCCGGTGTGCCCACTATACCTTGCTCCATTAAAGACAACTACGTAAGAACTGCGTTATGCGACCTTGGAGCCGGTGTTAGTGTTATGCCTCTCTCCCTTTATTGTAGACTTGAACTGGATAAGTTGACACCCACTAAAATATCTCTGCAAATGGCCGACAAGTCAACTGCTTTTCCTATCGGCATTTGCGAGGATGTGCCTGTTGTGGTTGCTAACACCACTATCTTAACAGACTTTATTATCTTGGATATTCCCGAGGACAATGCCATGGCTGTCATCCTCGGAAGACCCTTTCTAAACACTGCAGGGGCTGTTATAGATTGCAACAAAGGCAATGTCACTTTCCATGTCAACGGTAATGAGCATACGGTGCACTTTCCGAAGAAACAATATCGAGTACATTGCATCAATGCTATCGAAAAAACTTCATCGATTCTTATTGGGAGCTTTGAATGCACTATTCCTCGTGTCAAGATGAAGTATGATTTGCTTGTTGGGGAAATACACATCCCCATTGAGGTGACCTAGTGACTGTTCGAAAATTCTCGGTTCTCTTTTGCGATTCAAAATGTTTTGTCGAGGGGATTTGATCAACCCCATTGACGGATTTCTTTCGATGACCATGAGATGGATGAATCAAGGAGTCACAAACCTCTGTTCCAAGCTTTCACCTTAGGTTGCTTAGAAGAAAAATGATAGATTTAGTTTAGTTTTCCCTGTTTTCTGTTTTAGCGTCCGAAAGAAAAGTACCCATCCGCGAAGGAGATCCCTCGCTTCATACAACTTTCCTTGACCGCATCGCTTTGACACGCTACCAGTTCCTTGAGAGGGATGATGAATCCCTCCTATACCGCTTGATATTTAACCGGCACCGTGTTTTCCATATTACCCTTCCAGCTCCTGCCTTCTTTGAGTTTCAGGTAAAACAGAGATATTACATAACTAGAGGAGAGGCACAGGAGCATGAGAGGGAGGCAAAGGCTGCTCGTCTCCATGAGGTAGCTATTCAGGTAGTGGCTGCAGTGCTCCCGTATAACCCCCATTATCATTTTGTGTTTCGCCAGGACCATCCTTGAGAGTAGACCAAGTTAGGCCAAAAGCCTAAGCTTGGGGGAGTACGTGTTCTCACCGACTTTACATTCTTGCGTATGCTTTCACTTTGTTAGCTGGTGTTCACACTTTACCACTGTATCATCCATGCTATTTTACTTTCTTTTTCTCGTTTTCTTTTCGTGTGTCTGTCTAGTTTGAGAAAAACAAAAAATATTTTCTTTTTCTTCTTTTTTTGTTGGGAGCTTTCCCGTGTAGATAATTTTCTTTTTCTTTGGGTCAAGGTAGAAGATATTGGTTACAATGTTTAGTGGCTCTTGCATGCATACCTCCTTGGCTTTTAAAGAGCCATATTACTTTGTCTTCTCCTTTTTGTTTGACTGCAGATTCCAGCTTTAGTCCAACGCACGAGCACTCTTTTTATTGTTCACATCATTCGGTCGTGCAAGTGAAAGGCAATAATGACTATATATGATGAAGTCACTCAGCCTGGAAAAGCTGGTATGAACTCAACCTATTTTGTTTTTGTAAATATGACTAGCTCATCATGCCTGATTCAGCTTTGTTGTGAGAGAAACATGTTTGCAATGACAACTTAGAGATCATAGTTTATTATGCCATGCTTATTTTGCTAGAAGCTTATAATGGTTTGTCTTGGATGCCCACATGAATGTTGAGATGACTATGGTGTAGTATAATAGGAGGGTATCCTCCTTTGAATGATTCAAGTGTCTTGACTTGGCGCATGTTCACGCATGTAGTTGAAACTAAATCAACATAGCCTCTATGATATTCATGTTCATGGTGATTTATGTCCTACTCATGCTTGCACTCAATGTTACTTAATCTCAATGCATTTTGATGACTATTGTCGCTCTCTAGTTGGTCGCTTCGTAGTCTTTTGCTAGCCTTCACTTGTACTAAGCAGGAATACTGCTTGTGCATCCACCTCCATAAACCCAAAGTTGTGCCATATGAGTCCACCATACCTACCTATGTGCGGTATCTACCTGCTGTTCCAAGTAAATTTGCATGTGCCACTCTCTAAACCTTCAAGAAATAATCTGTTTTGCATGCCCGAACCGCTCATGTGGTGACAGGGGGCTATTGGTATCTTCCATGCTAGGCGTGTTATACTCGATATGTGTTTATTCACTATCATGCACGAGAAAGGGGCCGGTAATTGGAATTCCCAGTTCCATGCTCAAATCGAAAAGATAATTGCAAACAAAACTCCCCCAGGATTGTTGTTGGTATGGACGGTACCCGAGGATTCGGCTAGCCATGGAGTGTGATTGATTGGTGGCGGGGGAGTCAAAACTTTACTTTTCTGTTTGGGAACCGCCTATAGCATGTGTAGCATGGAAGGTGTTGAGAACTCTTAGTCATTGCGTTGACAATGAAAGCATGCCACCCAAAATTATTATCTCTGTTTTCAAAGCTTGAGCTCTCGCACCTCTGCAAATCAATGCTTCCCTCTGCGAAGGGCCTGTCTATTTATGTTCCTGTTGAGTCATCCTCCTCTTACAAAAGCACCAATTAGAGAGCACCTCTGTCATTTTTATCCTTTGCTTTTAACTGTGTTGAGTATGACTATCACTGGATCTTCTTTGCCTTGAATTACAATGTTTAGTCAGCCGTTGGTCTTTGAAGGTGCTCTGCATTTATGTTTTGCGGTCTCAGAAAGAACTAGCAAGATACCATCTATTCGTACTGCTTCATGTTGTTTTGATTGAAGTGTTGACATTTGAGGCTTATTATTATTTGCTCGCTAGTTGATTATGCCATTGATATGAGTTTACCGTGACACCTAAATGTCATTTGCTTATGTGGTTTACTTGTGATCTTGCTGAAATTCTGGTTATGAGTTAGACATATATAGTTGCAACAACAAGATCAAATAGAGTTCGTCAAAGTTTTTCTTTTGTCTCTTTTAGTTTGTCAACTGAATTGCTTGAGGACAAGCAAGGCTTTAAGCTTCGGGGAGTTGATACGTCTCCATCGTATCTACTTTTCCAAACTCTTTTGCCCTTGTTTTGGACTATAATTTGCATGATTTGAATGGAACTAACCCGGACTAACGTTGTTTTCAGCAGAATTGCCATGGTGTTGCTTTTGTGGAGAAGTAAAAGTTCTTGGAATGTCCTGAAAATTTACGGAGATTTCTTCTAGAATAAAAGAAAAATTTACGGAGAGATGGTTTCATCGCGTTTTGCGATACGGAGGCGCCGCCACATCCTGTTCTTCATCTGGAGGGCAGATCTGGAGTCCGTTTTGGGCTCAGGAGAGGGGAAATCGTTGCCATCGTCATCATCAACCTTCCACCATCGACAATTCCATGATGCTCTTCATCGTTCGTGAGTAATCACATCATACGCTTGCTGGACGGTGATGAGTTGGATGAGATCTATCATGTACTCGAGTTAGATCTTGACGGGGATTGATCCCTAGTATCCACTAAGATCTGAACCTACTATGTTGTCGCCAATATATGTGTGTTTTAGATCCTATCTTGCAAGTTGTAGTCACCTACTATGTGTTATGACCCGGCAACCCCGGAGTGACAATAGCCGGAACCACTCCCGGAGATGACCATAGTATGAGGAGTTCATGTATTCACCACATGTTAATGCGTTGGTCCAGTTCTTTATTAAAAGGAGAACCTTAATATCCCGTAGTTTCCATTAGGACCCCACTGCCATGGGAGGGATGGACAATAGATCTCATGCAAGTTCTTTTCCCTAAGCACGTATGACTACATAAGGAATACATGCCTACATTAGATTGACGAACGAGAGCTAGTTACATATCTCTCCGTGTTATAGCTGTTACATGATGAATCACATCCGTCATACTCATCACTACCTACGAGTCTTTTACTACTGGTCCTCGCTATGTTACTTTGTCTACGCTTGTCCCTTGCTACAAAAGGAATTGGGCCACTTTGTTGCTACTATTGCTACTGCTGTTACTCTGCTGCTGTTGCTGCTACTGCTGTTTCTTGCTACTTCGCTGTTACTTGTTGCAAGACCTTTTCCGACACCGTTGCCGGGGAAGATTATTTCCCATCCACATGCAACCTACTGGCGCCATTGATACAACAGTTAGGAATAGCCTGTCGTCAACAAATCGTTTCTGGCACCGTTGCTATCATACTACTTTGCTATTAATACTTTGCTTGCAGACACTAATCTTTCAGGTGTGGTTGAATCTGACAAACTCAGCTGCTAATAGTTGAGAATATTCTTTCGCTTCTTCTTTGGTGAACCAACAAATTTGGGTTGAATACTCTACCCTCGAAAACTGTTGTGATCCCCTACACCTGTGGGTTATCACGCCCCGTTACCGGCCGTGTGTCCCATGGCCACGGGCCGCCTTGTCCCTCCTACCGCGTCGACATTTCGCGTGGAGGTTGGTGTCGGCGGCCCCCACTACCCCCGTGCTAGGTTTTCCCCACCGTTGGCGTCGACCACTACCCCTAGCGCCTCCGTGCCCATTTTGGTCGCACGGGATTAACCCCTCCCACTATTAGCACCCCCACCAAATGATAGGTGCCCCCTAAAACGTTTCATTAGAAAAAAAATAATTTAAAAAAATAATAATTATTATTAAAATAATTTCGTTAATTATGTGTTATTAGCATTAATTAGTCTAATTAATCTGTTGTTAATTTGAATACCAATGACATGTGGGTTAAGCCCCATTAACAACTAATTAAACTTGTTGATTTAATTATGTTAATTAATTAACCTAATCAGAGAATTACATGTGGGTCCCACCTGCTAATTAAATCTATTAATTAATTATTAAAACTTGGATTTAAAATGTGAGTATGACATGTGGGACCCACTGGTCAAATTGACGAGTGAAGTGACGCGTTTAAACCCTTCCAGGAACTAGTGTTGGATGACCTCATCCGTGAAACATAGTGGGTGAGCAGCGCCTCTAATCCAGGCTATACTGTGCCGTAGGTCAGGTCCGGGTTGAGCCAGGTATGCTTTCCGAGCTGTGCTCTTGTAAGCGACCGAGGTGGTTTGTCATCCCATCGAGTGGGAGAGGACCTCCTTGATCCGTAGATGAACCTCCTATGACCCGATTTATCAAATCGTGGGTCGGGTCTGTCCCCATGGTGCATATGCTCTTTAACATTTTGGAACAGAGGTTTGGCTTTATACCCGTTCTCTCTAGTCATTCTATCGTGCCCTCTCGGTGGGCGATGAGGCTGGTCGTAGTCAGTGCATCAGGGGGACACATGTTCTGGGGCCTCGTCGTCAAACTGTGGGAGCAGTCGTCTAATACGTCTCCGTCGTATCTACTTTTCCGGACTCTTTTGCCCTTGTTTTGGACTCTGATTTGCATGATTTGAATGGAACTAACCCGGACTAACGCTGTTTTCAGAAGAATTGCCATGGTGTTGTTTTTGCGCACAAATAAAAGTTCTCGGAATGCCTGAAAATTTACGGAGAATTTTTCTGGAATTTATGAAAAATACTGGCGCAAGAATCAGCGAGGGAGTGGAGCCGTGAGCCCACAAGCCCACCAGGCGCGGCCCCCCTGGCCGCGGCTGGCAGGCTTGTGGGGCCCGCAACGCTCCGCCGCCTCCAATCTCAGCTCTATTTAGTCCGTCTCGCCCGGAAAAAAAATCAAGGAGAAGAGTTCATCGCGTTTTATGATACGGAGGAGCCGCCACCTCCTGTTCTTCCTCTGGAGGGCAGATCTGGAGTCCGTTCTGGGCTCCGGAGAGGGGAGATCGTCGCCATCGTCATCATGAACCTTCCTTCATTGCCAATTCCATGATGCTCTTCACCGTTCGTGAGTAATCTCATCGTAGGCTTGCTGGACGGTGATGGGTTGGATGAGATCTATGATGTAATCGAGTTAGTTTTGACGGGGATTGATCCCTAGTATCCACTATGTTCTGAGATTGATGTTGCTACTACTTTGCCATGCTTAATGCTTGTCACTAGGGCCCGAGTGCCATGATTTCAGATCTGAACCTATTATGTTGTGGCCAATATATATGTGTTTTAGATCCTATCTTGCAAGCTATAGTCACCTACTATGTGTTATGACCCGGTAACCACGGAGTGACAATAGCCGGAACCACTCCCGGAGATGACCATAGTATGAGGAGTTCATGTATTCACCAAATGTTAATGCCTTGGTCCGGTTCTTTATTAAAAGGAGAACCTTAATATCCCGTAGTTTCCATTAGGACCCCGCTGCCACGGGAAGGATGGACAATAGATGTCATGCAAGTTCTTTTCCCTAAGCACGTATGACTACATACGGAATACATGCCTACATTCGATTGACGAATGGGAACTAGTTACATATCTCTCCGTGTTATAACTGTTACATGATGAATAGCATCCGGCATAATCATCCATCACCGATCCAATGCCTACGACTTTTTCCTACTGGTCCTTGCTATGTTACTTTGCCGCTACAGCTGTCACTGCTGCTACAGTTACTCTGTTGCTACTGTTGTTACTTTGCCGCTACTGATTACTGTTGCTACTGCTGCTATCACCCTACTTTGCTACTGATACTTTGCTGCAGATACTAAATCTTTCAGGTGTGGTTGAATTGACAACTCAACTGCTAATACTTGAGAATATTCTTTCGCTTCCCCTTGAGTCGAATCAATAAATTTGGGTTCAATACTCTACCCTCGAAAACTGTTGCGATCCCCTATACTTGTGGGTTATCATCGGTCAACGTGGGTATGTTTTCTTCTCGTCTGGCCATCATGTGCCGTATCTTTATTCGGCCGCTAGGATTTTGTTCCACCTATTATTGATGGTATCCTGTTTGTCCTGGAGTTGTTGTTGCTTTGCTTTTAAGCTTTTGGCGGTGGCTATAGGATGTTGCCGAAATTGCTCCTGGCCTTCAGGGTCTTTGGGAATTATGAACTCTTTAGCTTCAAGGTCGTTGAGGTCGTCAACGGGAGGCAGGTAATCGTCGTCGTTGTCCGAATTGTTGTTTATGTTGGGATCGTCATTGTCCAGTTCCTCTGGTTCTTGTTTGGGATCCTCTGGGTTGTCGTGTCCCTTAGAGGTCACGTTTTCCCCTTTGCCTTGTGCGCAGCCCTTTCCCTTGTTTTCCTTCGAGCGCTTAAGCGACATTCGGAGATTTGGGGGATCTTCTGTGGGCTTATCGCCATTCTGCTTAGGTGTAGCATTACTTGGATCGTGAGGCGTGTCTACCATGTAGACATCGTAAGTAGAAGTTGCGGTGAACTTCCTTGTGTTTACGGGGGTGGGGTTGTAGGCCTCTTCGTCCATATCCTCGAGCTCTTCGAAGGCGTAGTCTAGTGTGTCGGTTAGATCTTGACGATGGCGATCAATTCAGTGGTGGGTTTGTAGTAAAAGTCCGCATAATCCACCTCGCAGCCGATCTTTGAACATGTCGGACTTCGGGTAAGCGAGATTTGAAGGTTGACCTGACCAATCCTTTGTATGTTTTTGGAGTTAACCTCCATGACTTCCGGGAAGGAAACCAATTCGGCAATAGCCTTTTCCCTCTGTCCGTACAAAGTGGGTGGTTCCAAGCTCGAAGCCTTCTCTCCAAGGAGGAGACGACCCCGACCATGGTCGGACATGGAACCCAGAGACAAGGCTTCAGGGTTTTGTACTTCATCGGTGACATCGTGATATTAGCGGGGAACAGAATACCCCACGAGTAGGTGGAGACGAATTCTCCGAACCTTATCCGGTGACCGGGGACAATACCATCGATGTGGCCAAGATGGTCGGTTAGGCCAAGCGCGGAGACAATTTTCGGGGGCGAAGATGCCCTCGTCATGGACTCGATCATTGATGATCAAGCGAGCCATCGATCTTTGCAACTATCCAACGGCGGAACTCTTAATGAAAGCACCAATGTCGGCGTCAAAATTGGCAGATCTCGGGTAGGGGGTCCCAAACTGTGGAGCTTATATCGATGGGTTGCACGAGAGAGGGGGAGATGATGTTTACCTAGGTTCGGGCCCTCTTCAGGAGGTAAAACCCTACGTCTTGCCTGATTATATTGATGGGGATAATGGTTACAGAGTTTATCTACCTGAAGATTGTATGAGCTAACTTAGATGAGATAATCTCCCTCTACGTATAAGGGCATCTGGTTTATATAGACACGAGTACCCCTAGGGTACATGTTACCGACATAGATCGGGAGTACATGTGCCGAACGGGTTATCCTGCCTTGGAGTGTATGCCTATCTTTGGAGCTTTCCATCTTGATCATGTAGGCATCAGATAATCTGGTTCTTGAATGATGCAGCCCATATGATCGACCCATGATGGATAACCCAACTGCTCGAGGACCCCTTAATCTGGAACTCCCTCACGAGGGTGGTACTACTACAGATAAGAGGTAGTATTGCTGCCGGGAGCGGTACTACCGCTAGGATCTTTCTGGACCAGAATAGAGGCAAGGTTTTAGCTCCGGTGAAGCTGGAAAGGAACATGGGTGCGGAATAATGTTTATGTGTTGATTCCACCCAAACCTTTGCGATGCCTACCCCCTTAGTATAGTTTCCTACGAGTCAAGTCCACCGAAAAAGAAACGCATGAAAGAAAATTGTCTTCACTTTAATCCACCAAGGGGCAAGAATCCTCCTGTGCCATATGATGAAATATCTGAAAGGCTTAGTGCACATGATTAGTCCGCAAATGTATTATCATCAATCACCAAAACCACGGAAGAAATATGCCATTACAATCTCCTCCTTTTTGGTGGACTGATGACAACACGGGATATGCACACATAATATTAAAAGATAGAAAGCAAACCCCCAACATCTACAAAATATATACGACCCCTCTCGATGTGTGCACTATTTTAGTTATGCTTTTGTAATGAAAAGTGCATAGACTAGGTTCAACACTCCTGCTATATTTGATACACAAACAGTGATAACCCACAAGTATAGGGGATCATGACAGTCTTCACGGGTATTATTTCACCCTAATTTATTGGTTCCACACAAGCGGAGCCAAAGAATATTTATTGGCCGTAACACTTGAGTTGTCAAATCAACTGCACTTGGGATATCTCTCTGCAGCAAGGATTTAGCAGAACAACAAATGGTAGTAGTAAAAGTAATAGTGATAGCAACAATTTCGGTAACAGTAGTAACAATAGCAATTGAGTAGCATGTGTGACAGTAGCACAATAGTAGTAACTTAAAAGGATTCAATATATGTAAAGCGTAGGCACATGGATGGATATGGATAATGATTTAGATGACAGTGATCCTGTAAGAGTTACACACAAGGACGACACAAAACTAGCTCCCATTCATCAATATAATGTAGCATGTATTCCGTATATAGTCATACTGTTGGGGAACGCGACAGAAAACAAAAACATTCGGTACTGCGAGCACGCCCATGATCACTATGGAGACTGCATACAACGTTCGATCTTTTCTTTACCGAGTCGTAGCGTAGCGGAAGTAGAGTCGATGACGATCGGTGGTGCAGACCCCCGCAACTAGGATTTACAACGAACCAAACGCGAGGATGTACTCCCTCGTCTGCCCCTCGGACAGCCCTTCGGGAGGTGGTCGGACAGTCCCTCGGACGGTCTCTCGGACAGCCCTTCGGGAGGACCATCGAAAATCGGACAGTCACTCCGATAGCCCTTTAGGAGGCACTCACGAACTAAGAGCGAAACTACGATATCTCTTTAGAGTTGCACACTGTCACACCCTATTTTTACCTCACTTCAACTATAGTCTTTTCAATATATGAGATTATTAAAACTTATTAAGAAAATTCTATGAGTGCCATGAATAATATTGTTTGTATGGATGCTTGCTTGAGTGGATCCAAAAACCATATTTTATAACATGATATTTTCATAAAAACCTTTTTCACATTTTTGACTATTTCAAAACCTTGCTTTGGGTTTGCACTACACGCCCCTGATTTCAAGGGAGTGCCTTCACCCAAAGATTGTATTCTAGTTCTAGCACTATTTTACTCTTCGAAATCATAAAATAGTTATTTTATAAAATAATTTCGTATTTTATTTGTATGTCCTTTTCTGAGGCCAGAAATGATATTTCTGTATGAAAAATTACTTTTCTGCCTTAGAAAAATCTAAGAAAATGTGGAGATACTCAGAGGACATATATTTTACATACATAAGATTTTAAACCCCTATTTATGTTCAAAATACTTGAGCAAATCCTTGAAAAACTATTATGTCTGTTTTGGCCTTTTGAAATATTTCCAAAAGAAATATTTCCAATAAACTCCCAGAAAATTCCAGCATGCTTCCCAAGCTATATTTCGTGTTCATGCCAACTTTCACCTCATTCCACGGTGATTTGGTTCACCAAATAATCCCAAAACTATCTCTGTCTAGAATCAAGTTGAAGCAACTATACATAGCAAAGTTTGTCCAAATGGCTTGAAACTTTGCAGGAGTGCTCAACACCCGAAATGAGGAATCCCTGCCAAAAATTGCATTTGTGGGGATTGATTTACCCACATCCCCTTTTGAATGGACAAAACTGCCCATTTGGGGTGATTTTAGGTTTGCATTGCCAAACTTGTCCAATGAAGCTCAAATTTGGTGGAGCGTCCTATTTTTGCATCAAGCCCAATCTTGTTAACTTCCATCACCAGTTGTGAAGTATAGATACCCCCAAACACCTTCCGCCATCTTGGTAAAACAACACTTACCTCACTCTACACCCATACACTTTCCTTCAAACTCTTAGTCCAAGCAAACAACACCACTCCTCAACTACAGAAGAGCGGCCCATCTCTAGTTCAAAGCAGAAGAGCCAAAATCCTCATTTTAGTTTTTGTCTCAAGTCTGGCATTACCTCTTAGATCACTCCCTTTGACCAACAGTGAGTCTCTCGGCTCTCAAACGGCTAGGGATCATCTACACCAACCCCAGGACACGCCAAACACGGCCAAAGTGCCCCAGAGCGCGCCAGCATGCCGTGGCATGCCAAAACTACGCTCTGGGCGCACTACAGGGCGCACCTGAGACAAAGGTGGCCTGCCCCGGCCGGTTCAAGCCTCCCCTCGATGCCTCTCCACGTCCCCGACACCCCACCTGCATCAGGGCAGCCTCAGGGCCCCTCCTCCCCCTGTCTGTTGATCGAAGTGACGCGTGCCCACGCGCGCCAAATCCAGCCAGAAGAATGCGGCCACGCAGCTCCCGCACTCTTCGCTCTCTCTCCCTCTAAGTGAGTCACTCGGGTCCTAAACCACGTCCGCAATACCATGGTTTCGACCCCGAGCTCTCTCTGCCTCTCCTGCGAGAGACGGTGAAACCACCGGCGCTTCCGACTCGGTGTACCCGCGATGGCCTATAAATAAACCCTCACCCCACTCCTCCAAAGCCTCTATTGAGCCCCTAGCCACCCCATTCGAGCACAGCGAGCTCCGTTGCTCGAGATCGACCGAGGCCCCGCCACTTCGGAGCTTCGTTGATCTCGGGCTACGGGCCAGCTCTCGCGCTCCTCTCACCTCCGTACTAACCATAGTGAGCTCAGGGAGCTTCTCCACCACTCCCCCGAGCGAATCCGTGCCCGTAGCACCCAGTTCCACCACCTCCCGTAGCATCTCAGCCGCCGCCACCTTGTAGCCGGTGACCCAGGGCTTCCCCGTCGTTGCTTCGACCATCAGCAGGTAGGTGGCGATGTGTTGGTCCGATTTTTGCCATCGTTCGGGCATGAGGTCGTCGGTGTCGCCGCCGGCATGCCTCCCATTACTATGTCCAGAGGAGGAAGACGACCCCGACAGGTATGCCCCACCTATCGGTGGATCATCTCTCGCCCTCTCTCCTCTCTCTGCCGCTGAACACACGGGCCTGCACGTCATGTTTGAACCTGACGGCGCACGCGCCTGGGCTCCTGGCTGGCTGGCTGGCCAGTTGGGTCGGCCCAACCACTGGCCGAGCAAGGCCAGGGCTGAGCCCTTTTTCATTTTTGATTTTAATTTTTTTTTAACATTTTTGTAGAGTTTGTTATCTGATTAAATTTAATTATTTTTCCACCACAATTCTTCTAAAAATGAGTAGAAATTAATAGAGGTGTTGTAAAAAATTTTGTGACAACTTTTCTGTATAGTTATAATTAAAAGGCTTATTTTGAATACATTAGCTATTGTTAAATTGATTTTTAAAATATTCTTTTCACCCAAAACCAGAGACAAATATTTTTAAAACGATAAGTTAGATTTATCAGAATAGGATAACATTTTTAAAGTGAAGTTGTGTGCTGTTTTTGAGTGAGCTACTTATTTTATTACTATTATTACGATCATAGATTCCATGTTTGACGAAGGAGTTAGACTCGAAGACCCCGAAGATCCCGGATACCTAGCTAACCAAGGCAAGCAGCCCTTTGACCATGTTTGAGAAAATATTATATTGCATGCTAGTAGAGCAATTATTCCCGTTGCATATGATCATAAGTATTCGGTAAATCATCGATATGATGTTCTCGATGGCTCCTCCGGAGCACTTGCATTTTAGTACGATCCTACCACTTGTGAGGGTCACGCTAATATTATGTTGACAAGTAGACAGTAGAGCTAAGCATAGTGGAAGCATGAGCATGATGATGATAAATATCAAAGGATTTATGGAAACCCTGTTGGGTTCCACTAATGCCCGAGGGTGATGATGAGTTGGGTGACCACTTGTGTCGACCGTCCCAACCTTACATGTACTACCAGGATACCCTTTATGGGATGGGGCTTTATTGGTTACTTTGACCGGTGCTAGCAAAAAACCACATTACTAGTGGCGGGAGTGATATGCGGTCACTCTCATGACGGGGTCGTGCCACATAGGACGACTATGCCGTTTTTACGTGTTACGGGCACACCGTTGGTCCCCGCATGGATGATACTGTCCAGAGTTGGTCCTTGTAAGATATACATCATGTGGGCTGGGTACCAATCGAGTGGAACTCTTTGTCTAGTATCGTCAGGGGAAAGGAATTGATCGGGTACTTACCTCGTGTATGTTATATACCGCGAGTCGTGGATGACACGGAACTTTTTCGGATCTCGTGGGTACAACGTACAACCTCTGCAGAGTGTAAAACTATTCGAATAGCCGTGTCCACGGTCAAGGACAGTTTGGTAATCCTGCTTAAACTACGTCCAGTTTTTTGCGCACAAACCAAGTGTGAGTGTGTGTGTTTAATGGTGTTATCTCAAAGAGTTGATATGACCAAGTTTGGTGACTTGGCATATCGGGTGAACCCGAAGTGTTCAGCCCTCACATATATGTTGATATTTGTAACATGTTCTTCTAAATACCATCTAGCATATGATGCACATCCATCTATGATCATGATTATTTACAATCAAGCCTGCTTACCACCAATACTGCATATTACTTGTTATCATACCAACTGCATTATGCATATCATGGGATGTTTGCGAGTACATTCAAAGTACTCACTGGCTTGCCACTAGTTATGTTATTGACCAGACATGGAAGGACCAGAGTTTGTAGAAGAATTCATTCTTGGAGACGGACACGCAAAGTAGGACGCTTCCGAGTCAGAATGCCTGTCGGTGAAGGTTGATGGCATGGGCTCCCGTTTATCCCCAAGATTTCTTCTAGTAGATGTATCAGTGTGATTGTCCTTATAGGCCCTACCTATGTGAACTTGACCTTGACGGTCCTTTGTTGTATTAATGGGTATGTTGGATGTAAGACTCTTCATATTTAGTGTTTGTGTGCTCGGTGAGCATTGATCTATGGGATCACTGAGCACGTTCATTCGGCGATATCTCGTAAGTTGGGGTCCCCACACACACATACCCTGTCATCTATCCGGCAGCGCTTCGCCGTCCAGAACTAGTTCTTGCCGGAACCCAGACAGCCTTTCGGCTCTACGAAACTATTTCGTTAGGAGGGAGAGAGAAAGCCAGATCATGCATGGCATGTGTATGTGAGAAAGAGTGAGTGTGGAGAGCTCGTCTCCACCTCTATTTACAAGGGAGGAGGAGGTGGTGTTGGCTGAAAATATCAGCCGAAAAAGGGGGTCCCACCATTCCATGTCATCCCTAGATCTTTTGGGAAGATTCCCATTAGATATTTTGTGGATGGTCAACTTCCAAGCATAACCATAAATGCATTTTCACTATTCACGAAACCAATTTTTCATGACCGATAAATCCAAAAATATTTATGTGGGTCCTGGAATAATTCCACTAACCATTAGAACAATTTTGGACATGTTTCGAAACATTTTCAGATCAGTGATTTTCATTTGTGAAAAGCAACCAAAGCGGTTCTGACAGTCCGGAACATTTCCGATTTTTGTGTGTGAAAAAATCTCATAAGTTACTAGAACAATTCTGGTATCCTCCAATAATTTCCACGCGTGTGCCACAACCAATTTGACCTAATGGTTTAATCCGAAACAACTTTTCGGTTTTACCGAAACTCTTCAGGTGTTCTTTCTTCGGAACTCTTTCGTTGTCCCCGAAACTTTTTCGGTAATTTTCTATCAAACTGCTTGTTTAGTGTTGAATCAAACTTTGGGGGCATGTGACCCTATAGGTACGGTGAAGTATAGACATGACCGGAACACTTTCCAATCAATGATCAACATGGGAGCCGTGGACACCCATATTGACCCCCTATACCCACACGAACAAATATTCGAGTGAACCTCCAATTGTCGTGTGTTATTCCTTTTACTTCGTGATATGTTACAAACACCCGAGGTGAGACTTTTCAGAATCCCCGTGAATCAACACTTGTACACTATGCTAGTTACCTCGTTACCAGTTTTGTTCTCTTTTGTCGTTTCCATATTTTGGCATCCCTGTGATCAAATCACAATGTGTCTGGCCAAACGATGATGGATACCGTCACACCGAGAGGGCCCCAAAAATATCTCTCCATCGTTGAAGGAGCAAATCCCAATCTCGAGCTACCAAGTTACTTGTCATAATTTTCCGTGAACACGTAAGCACCTGTAATAGCCACCCCGTTGCAGATGACGTTTAATAAACCCCAAAGTTCATGAAGCAAATACGAAGGCACTCGATACTCTCCTGATCTAACGAATTATGCAAACATTAACTTTCTTTGTGTTATTAAGAATTAACTTGTGATGAATGTATCTCATAGTATAACACCAATTGTGTCGATTCAGCACAAGTGTTCTACTAACATTGTGCTCTCAAAGTTGTCGGCATAGTCAGGCCCTTGATCAGGAAAACAGAACCATTATTTAACACTTCAACCAGTCTTAGAGGCCAGACTAGGAATACATTTTACCATCTATTATTCCACACATGCATATGTGTCTTCCTATGAGCCTTGTGGTTATTGTAGACTCGAGAACCATAGAAGTTGTTGCATGGAACATAAACATAATTATTAACATGGAGATAAACAATAACATTTAATACTGCCTCTCGGGCATATCTCCTACACATACGTGCTTGTCATAAGAACTTGCATGACATATTTTGTCCTACCCTCCCATGGCAGTGGGGTCCTATTATAAACTAAGGGATATTAAGGCCTCCTTTTAATACAGAATCGGAACAAAGGATTAACACATGGGGAATACATGAACTCCTCAATCTACGACAATAGCCGGAAAGAATCCCAATTATTGTCACCTTGGGGCAGCCGCATCAAGACACGTAATAGCTAACTAAAACTCACAAGATAGGATCGAAATCACTCTCATATTCATGAAAACATAATAGGTTCAGATCTGAAATCATGGCACTCGGGCCCTAGTGACAAGCATTAAGCATAGCAAAGTCATAGTAACATCAATATTATAACATAGTGGATACTAGGGATCAAGCCCTATCAAACTTAATTCGCTTACGTGATCTGCCTCATCCAATCCCACCACCGTCTAACAAGCCTATAAAGGAATTACTCACTCCCGATTGTGAGCATCATGGCTGTGTTGATGAAGAAGGGTTGGTGATGGCGATGATGACGAATCCCCCTCTCTAGAGCCCCAAACGGACTCCAGACTAGCCCTCCGGAAGAAGAACAGGAGGTGGCAGTGGCTCCGTCTCGTGAAACATGATGAAAACTTCTCTCTAATTTTTTCTCCAAAGATGTGATTTTATAGGACGGGAATTAGGGTCACAGGAGCCACCTGGGCCACACAAGCAATCAGGGCATGCCCTGGGGGCGCCCTGTTGGCTTGTGGCCCCCTGGCATCGTTTCTCCGGTGGGTCTTTGCTCCATAATTCCTTATAAATACCAGAAATAATTCACGAAAAGTTCCGTCCAATTCCAAGAAATTTTATTCCTAGAAAAAATAACACCAAGGTAGTTCTGCTAAAAACAGCGCTGAGTCCGGGTTAATTCCATTTAAATCGTGCAAATTTGAGGTCAAAACCAAAGAAAAAGTGTTTGGAAAAGTAGATACGTTGGAGATGTATCAACTCCTCCAAGCTTAACTCATTGCTTGTCCTCAGGCAATTTAGTTGATAAACTCAAAGTGGTAAAGAAAACTTTTACAAACTCTTTTGTTCTCATTGTTATACATATGCTTAGCTAGTGTTCAAGTTTTCAGCCTAAATCATAAATAACCACATCCATGGTAAAAATTTAAGCATCATATTCAGTCATGGCAATGCATAACCAACTAGCAAGCAATAATAAGATATCTCACATGCCAACAATTTCTCAAAACAATCACGCTATAATATGGTGACATGGTATCTCGTTAGCCCTTTCTGAGATTGCAAAACATAAATGCACAGCACCTTTGAGATTCAAGCAGTGAATAAATATTATAATTCACAATACAAAAGATCCCAGTCATACTCATATCCAACATTGACTAGACTCAATGCATAAAAATGACAATAGTTCTCTCCAGTCTGGTATTGTAAGTAAGAGGGTGATGACTCAACACAAAAGTAAATAGATAGGCCCTTCGCAGAGAGAAGCATTGATTCGCATAGGTGCAAGAGCTCAAGTTTTTAAAGTTGGATAGAAAACATTATTTTGAGTGGTCTTCTTTACTGTCAATATTACGATAAAGGTTCTGAGTATCTTCCATGCTAAACTCATCATTAGTGGTCCCCAAACGGAATTGTAAAGTTTCACTCCTGTCCACCATCCATACACAACCATGGCTAGCCAAATTCATGGGTGCCCTCCAACATATCAACTTTCCCAAGGAGTTTTGATTTAATATAGTTTTGACTAAGCAGGACTGGGCATCCTTGTTACCAACCTCTCTCATGAAATGACGGTGAATAAAATCCCGTCGTAACAATAACTTGCTTAGCATGGAAGATACCGATCGCCCCGTCGCTCCATGAGCGGTATGAGTGCACAAAATGGATGTTTACTTGAATATTTAGAGATGTCACATGCAAATTTACTTATAACAACAGGGTAATAACGCATATAGGTAGGTATGGTGGACTCATGTGGAATAACTAGGTTTAAGGATATTGGATGCACAAGCAGCATTCCCGATTAGTACAGGTGGAGGCTAGCAAAAAATTAGGAAGCGACCAACTAGAAGGCAACAGCGGTCAAGAACATGCATTGAAAATAATCAACTTTGGACAAAGCATGAGTAGAATATAAACACTCTCAATTTAAATATCATGATGGTTGCATTGGTTTTGAATCAAGTACATGTTTGCACATGGGCCAAGTCAAACCACTTGAATTACTCATAGGAAAATACCATACTAGCATATCACATCATAACCATTTTAATGCATGTTGATACACAAGGTAAATCAATATCAACTCCTAGTTATTTAAGCATGGCATGAAAAGCTATGATCTCTAATTGTCATCACAAACATGTTCACTCATGATATACTAAATCAAGATTAAATGAGCCAACATATTTACAAAAACAAAAAAATAGTTTATACTCGTTTCCTTTGCCATGATCACTGCATCAAATAGTCATCATTGCCTTTCACTTGCACGACCGAATGATGTGATAATAATAAAAGTGTAGGGTGCCGTGGACTAAGCTCGAATGTGAAGTGCAGTTTTCAACAAAGGGGAAGACATGGTAATATCGGCTCTTCATTAGATCAACAACAAAGCATATGAGGGCCACAAAAAAGAAAAGAAATTTAGAGAAGCACACTGAAATATTTTTGGAGATTTTGTTTTTCTTAAGAAACAAAAAATAAACTAAGGAAAACAAGAACGAGAAAAACTATTTACACGGGAAAGCTCCTGACAAGCAAGAGGGAAAATATTTGGGTTTTATTTTAATACTAAAGCTAATTAAATGAGAAAGAAAAATTGAAAAGAAGCTAGAAATATTTTTGGATTTTCTACAGTTTTTTCAAACACACAAGAAGAAAGTGGGAAAGAAATAAAGCTAACATGGATATACAATGAAAGAGGATGAACACTGACAATTTATATGAAGTGTGTGAACATGAATGTAGTGTTGGTGAGAAATACTTACTCCCCAAGCTTTAGGATTTTGCTTATCTTGATAATCACCATAGGTAGTAACGATCAAGTCCAGGAAAGTGCTCCTCATGTGGCACCTGAGAATCCCAATCATGGGCCTCGGCCTCCGCACCACCTAACTTGTTACAGTATGCAATTATGTCCTCTCGCATGACGGTGTCTCGTTCCTGGCATGAAAGTCAAACAAACATGGTGCAGTCAACACAATAATATCACAAGTATTCTCGTTGTATACTAAGTTATAGTGAGTGCCCTGCGGTAAATTAGTTGCACGGGTGAAATGAAGTTCTAGCATAGATTGGTGGTCGAGGTAAAACCCGGGGTAACAAATAATTAGTGGGGCGTATAGACTCTTCATAATACTTTGCTAGGCGTTTAGCATAAATACCACCATGAATCTTGCCTTTTCTTCGATTAAGATCCTAGTGGCGCGTGACAATAGCTCCTAGTTGTAGGTGTTATAACCATAAAGTGTATGGCGCAAAATAGCCAGAGTTGGGCACTAAGACCACGACCCTGCTCCATAGCAATGATGCATTTTATTATAAACAAAGAGAAATAATGCACATAAGGAAAATGCAAATGGTGGCCCTACCGTTTGATATGCCCCTATTCCCCACCCCCACCCCCATCCCCCACAGTTAAGTTGAGGAGGAAACCTGTTGGTGAACGTTGCCTGGGAAACAAAAAATTTCCTACGCACACGAAAACCTATCATGGTGATGTTTATCTACGAGAGGGAGATTGGATCCACATACCCTTGTAGTTCTCTAAGCGGGAAGCGGTTGATGTAGTGGAACAGCTTCGTGATTCAAATCTCCGTCGTCCCACGATCCGTCCCGATCTAGCACCGAACGTATGGCACCTCCGCGTTTAGCACACGTACAGCTCGATGACGATCCCCGCCTTCTTGATCCATAAAGAGAGAAGGGGAAGTAGATGACGGCGTGCCGATGATTGTGATGATCTATTTTTGCAGGGCTCCGCCCGAGCTCCGCAGAAAACCGATCTAGAGGAAGAACTACGAAGTAGAGGTTTAGGGTTGCATGTGGAAAAGTTGTGTCTCAAAAACCCTAAAACCTCTAGTATATATACGAGGAGGGAGGGGCTAGCCTTGGGGATCAAGGGAGCCCCTAGGGCATCAGCCGAAGTGGGAGAGGAGGGACTCCAACTCCAATTCGGTTTGGGGAAGGAGGAGCCCCTTCCTTCCTCCACCTTGGTCTTTTTTTTCTCCTTGATTTTCTTTCCTTGGCCGAAATAGTCCACTTGGGCTGGCCTCACCAGCCCACTAAAGGCTGGTGCCCCACCCATGGGCTATTAGGTTCACTCCCGTGTGGGTGGGCCCCTCCCGGTAAAAATCCAGAACCCATTCTTCTCGCACGGTACACTATTGGTAATGCCCGAAATATTTCTGCAGGCCAAATGAAACAATCCTATATATCAATCTTCATTTCCGGACCATTCCAGAAACCCTCATGACGTCCGTGATCTCATCTAGGAATCCAAACAAACCTTCGGTCACCAACACCTATAACTGAACTATACCTAAACGTCACTGAACCTTAAGTGTGCAAACCCTGCGGGTTCGAGAACTATGCAGACATGTCCCGAGACACTCCCCGGTCAATATCCAATAGCGAGACCTGGATGTCCATATTGGATCCTACAAATTCTACGATGATCTTATCGGTTGAACCTCTGTGCCAAGGATTCATCCAATCTCGTATACCAATCCCTCTGTCCTTCGGTATGTTACTTGCCCAAGATTTGATCGTCGGTATCCCTATACCTATTTCAATTTCGTTACGGGCAAGTCTCTTTACTCATTCCGTAATACAAGATCCCATGACTAACACATTAGTCACATTTCTTGCAAGTCTTGTATGTGATGTTGTATTACTGAGTGGGCCCCGAGATACCTCTCTGTCACACGAAGTGACAAATCCCAGTCTTGATCCATGCTAACTCAACGGACACCTTTGGAGATACGTGTAGAGCACCTTTATAGTCACCCAGTAACGTTGCGACGTTTGATACACACAAGGTATTCCTCCGGTGTCAGTGAGTTACATGATCTCATGGTCATAGGAATGAATACTTGACACGCAGAAAACAATAGCAATAAAATGACACGATCACATGCTACGTTCATAGTTCGGGTCTTGTCCATCACATCATTCTCCCAATGAAGTGATCCAGTCATCAAGTAACAACACTTGCATATGGTCAGAAAGCCTTAACCATCCTTGATCAACTGGCTATTCAACTAGAGGCTTACTAGGGATATTGTTTTGTCTATATATCCACACATGCATTTATGTTTTCATTCAATGCAATTATAGGATGGATAATAAACGATTATCTTTAAACAAGAAATATAATAATAACTATTTTATCATTGCCTCTAGGGCATATTTCCAACAGTCTCCCACTTGCACCAGAGTCAATAATCTAGTCTCACATCGCTATGCGACTGACATTGGAATGAATCTAACACCCATACAGTTCTGGTGTTGATCATGCTTCGCTCGTGGAAGAGGTTTAGTCAGCGGATCAGCAACATTCAGATTCGTGTGCAATTTTCAAATATTTGCGTCCTCTCCTTGGACATAGTCGCGGATGAGGTTGAAGCTTCGTTTGATGTGTCTGGTCTTCTTGTGAAACATTGGTTCCTTTGCTAGAGCAATGGCACCAGTATTGTCACAAAACACAGTTATTGGATTTAGTGCGCTCGACACGACTCTAAAATCCTTCATGAAATGCTTCATCTAGACACCCTCCTTAGCTGCCTCCGAGGCGGCCATGTACTCCGTTTCACATGTAGAATCTTCTACGATGCTTTGCATGGAACTGCACCAGCTTACCGCACCCCCATTGAGAATAAATATGTATCAGGTTTGAGACTTAGAGTCACCCGGATCAATGTGAAATATTGCATCGACGTAACCCTTTAGGACAAGCTCTTCGTCACCTTCATAAACGAGAAACATTTCCTTAGTCCTTTTCAGGTACTTCAGAATATTCTTGACCGCCGCCCAGTGTTCCCCTCGTGGATCACTTTGAAATCTGCCTGCCATACTTATGGCTAGGTTGATGTCCGGTCTTGTGCACAACATTGCATACATGATAGACCCTATGGCTGAAGCATAGGGGACGGTACTCATCTTTTCTCTATCTTCTGCAGCCACTGGACACTGAGTCTTACTCAACTTTATACCTTGTAACACTGGCAAGAATCCCTTCTTGGATTGCTCCATTTTGAACTTCTTTGAAACTTTATCATGGTATGTGCTTTGTGAAAGTTCTATTAGGCGCCTCGATCTATCTCTATAGATCATAATACCTAATATGTAAGCAGCTTCTCCTAGGTCTTTCATTGAAAAACATTTGTTCAAGTAATCTTTTACGCTCTCTAAAGACTACGCATTGTTTCCAATCAGCAATATGTCATCCACATATAATATTAGAAATGCTACAGAGCTCCCACTCACTTTCTTGTATATACAAGACTCTCCAACAAGTTGTATAAACCTAGAGGCCTTGATCACCTCATCAAAGCGCTTATTCCAACTCCGAGATGCTTGCACGAGTCCATAAATGGATCGCTGGAGCTTGCATACTTTGTCAGCATTCTTTGGATCGACAAAACCTTCGGGTTGCATCATATACAACTATTCCTTAAGAAAATCATTAAGGAACGTCGTTTTGACATCCATCTGCCAGCTTTCATAATCAAGAAATGCAGCTATTGCTAACATGATTCGGACGGACTTAAGCATCGCTACCGGTGAGAATGTCTCATCATAGTCAACTCCTTGAACTTGTGAAAAACCCTTTGCCACAAGTCGAGCTTTATAAACGGTCACATTACTGTCCGCGTCCGTCTTAATCTTAAAGATCCATTTGTTCTGAATAGCCTTGCAACCTTCAGGTAATACTTCCAAAGTCCACACTTTGTTTTCATACATAGATCCTATCTCGGATTTCATGGCCTCTAACCATTTGTTGGAATCTGGGCCCACCATTGCTTCTTCATAATTCGTAGGTTCATTGTTGTCTAACAAGATGATAGATAAGACAAGATTCCGTACCACTCATGAGTAGTATGTGATCTTGTCGACCTGCGAGGTCCGATAGTAACTTGATCCGAAGCTTCATGATCATCATCATTAGCTTCCTCCTTAACTGGTGTTGCCTCGACAAAGATTTCTCTCTGCCCTGCGCCACCATTCTATTGGAGCAGAGGTTCTACAACCTCATCAATTTCTATCTTCCTCCCACTCAATTCTTTCGAGAGAAACTCTTTCTCAAGAAAAGCTCCATTCTTAGCAACAAACACTTTGCCCTTGGATCTGAGATAGAAGGTGTATCCAACTATCTCTTTTGGGTAACCTATGAAGACGCACTTTTCCGCTTTGGGTTCCAGCTTTTCAGGCTGAAGCTTTTTGACATAAGCATCGCATCCCCAAACATTAAGAAACGACAACTTTGGCCTCTTGCCATGCAATTGCTCATATGATGTCGTCTCAAGGGATTTAGATGGTGCCCTATTTAAAGTGAATGCAGTTGTCTCTAATGCATAACCCCAAAACGATAACGCAAATTGGTAAGAGACATGATAGATCGCACCATATCCAACAAAGTACGATTACGACGTTCGGACACACCATTACGCTGTGGTGTTCCACGCGGTGTCGACTGTGAAACGATTCCACATTGTCTTAAGTGAGCACCAAACTCGAAACTCAGATATTCTCTCCCTCGATCAGATCGTAGGAACTTGATCTTCTTGTTACGATGATTTTCAAATTCACTCTGAAATTGTTTTAACTTTTCAAATGTTTCAGACTTGTTCTTCATCAAGTAGATATATCCATACCTACTCAAATCATTAGTGAAGGTGAGAAAATAACGATATCCGCCGCATGCCTCCACACTCATTGGCCCGCATACATCAGTATGTATGATTTCCAACAAGTCACTTGCATGCCTCATTGTTCCAGAGAACGGAGTCTTAGTCATATTGCCCATGAGGCATGGTTCGCACGTGTCAAGTGATTCAAAATCAATTGACTCAAAAAGCACATCAGCATGGAGTTTCTTCATGCGCTTTACACCAATATGACCTAAGCGGCAGTGCCACAAAAAGGTGGCGCTATCATTGTTAACTCTACATCTTTTGGTCTCAATGTTATGGATATGTGTGTCATCACAATCAAGATTCAATATGATCAAACCCCTCACATTGGGTGCATGACCATAAAAGATATTACTCATAAAAATAGAACAATCATTATTCTCTGACTTAAATGAGTAACCGTCTCGCAATAAACAAGATCCAGATATAATGTTCATGCTTAACGCAGGCACAAAATTGTTGGAAATATGCCCTAGAGGCAATAATAAATTAGTTATTATTATATTTCTTAGTTCATGATAATCGTTTATTATCCATGCTATAATTGTATTGATTGGAAACACAATACTTGTGTGGATACATAGACAAAACACTGTCCCTAGTAAGCCTCTAGTTGACTAGCTCGTTGATCAAAGATGGTCAAGGTTTCCTGGCCATAGGCAAGTGTTGTCACTTGATAACGGGATCACATCATTAGGAGAATCATGTGATGGACTAGACCCAAACTAATAGACGTAGCATGTTGGTCGTGTCATTTTGTTGCTACTGTTTTCTGCGTGTTAAGTATTTGTTCCTATGACCATGAGATCATATAACTCACGGACACCGGAGGAATGCTTTGTGTGTATCAAACGTCGCAACGTAACTGGGTGACTATAAAGATGCTCTACAGGTATCTCCGAAGGTGTTCGTTGAGTTAGTATAGATCGAGACTGGGATTTGTCACTCCGTGTGACGGAGAGGTATCTCGGGGCCCACTCGGTAATACAACATCACACACAAGCCTTGCAAGCAATGTAACTTAATGCAAGTTGCGGGATCTTGTATTACGGAACGAGTAAAGAGACTTGCCGGTAAACGAGATTGAAATAGGTATGCGGATACTAACGATCGAATCTCGGGCAAGTAACATACCGAAGGACAAAGGGAATGACATACAGGATTATATGAATCCTTGGCACTGAGGTTCAAACGATAAGATCTTCGTAGAATATGTAGGATCCAATATGGCCATCCAGGTCCCTCTATTGGATATTGACCGAGGAGTCTCTCGGGTCATGTCTACATAGTTCTCGAACCCGCAGGGTGTGCACACTTAAGGTTCGACGTTGTTTTATGCGTATTTGAGTTATATGGTTGGTTACCGAATGTTGTTCGGAGTCCCGGATGAGATCACGAACTTCACGAGGGTTTCCGGAATGGTCCGGAAATGAAGATTGATATATAGGATGACCTCATTTGGTTACCGGAAGGTTTTCGTGCATTAACGGAAAAGTTTCGGGCTCATCGGTAGTGTACCGGGAGTGCCGGGAGGGGTGCCGGGGACTATCGGGAGGGGTGTCACGCCCCAAGGGGTCTCATGGGCTATGGGAAGAGATAAACCAGCCCCTAACGGGCTGGAATAAGTTCCCACTAAGGCCCATAAGGTTTGAGAAGGAAAAAACACAAGGTGGAAAGAGTTTCCAAGTGGGAAGGTGGAATCCTACTCCAAGTAGGATTGGAGTAGGACTGCTCCACCTCCAATTTCGGCCAAACCTTTAGGTTTTGAGGCTGCCTCCTCCCCTCCCTCCCACCTATATATACGGAGGTTTTAGGGCTGATTTGAGACGACTTTTCCACGGCAGCCCGACCACATACCTCCACGGTTTTTCCTCTAGATCGCGTTTCTGCGGAGCTCGGGCGGAGCCCTGCTGAGACAAGGTCATCACCAACCTCCGGAGCGCCGTCACGCTGCCGGAGAACTCTTCTACCTCTCCGTCTCTCTTGCTGGATCAAGAAGGCCGAGATCATCGTCGAGCTGTACGTGTGCTGAATGCGGAGGTGCCGTCCGTTCGGTACTAGATCGTGGGACTGATCGCGGGATTGTTCGCGGGTTGGATCGAGGGACGTGAGGACGTTCCACTACTCAACCGCGTTCACTAACGCTTCTGCTGTACGATCTACAAGGGTACGTAGATCACTCATCCCCTCTCGTAGATGGACATCACCATGATAGGTCTTCGTGCGCGTAGGAAAAATTTTGTTTCCCATGCGACGTTCCCCAACAGTGGCATCATGAGCTAGGTTCATGCATAGATGTCTTCTCGAGTAGAACACAAAAGTTTTTGTGGGCGGTGATGTGCGTTTTGCTGCCCTCCTTAGTCTTTTCTTGATTCCGCGGTATTGTTGGATTGAAGCGGCTTGGACCGACATTACTCGTACGCTTACGAGAGACTGGTTTCATCGCTACGAGTAACCCCGTTGCTCAAAGATGACTCGCAAGTGTCGGTTTCTCCAACTTTAGTTGAATCGGATTTGACCGAGGAGGTCCTTGGATGAGGTTAAATAGCAACTCATATATCTCCGTTGTGGTGTTTGCGTAAGTAAGATGCGATCCTACTAGATACCCATGGTCACCACGTAAAACATGCAACAACAAAATTAGAGGACGTCTAACTTGTTTTTGCAGGGTATGCCTGTGATGTGATATGGCCAACGATGTGATGTGATATATTGGATGTATGAGATGATCATGTTGTAATAGATAATATCGACTTGCACGTCGATGGTACGGCAACCGGTAGGGGCCATAGGGTTGTCTTTATAACTAACGTTTGTGCTTGCAGATGCGTTTACTATTTTGCTAGGACGTAGCTTTAGTAGTAATAGCATGAGTAGCACGACAACCCCGATGGCGACACGTTGATGGAGATCATGATGATGGAGATCATGGTGTGACGCCGGTGACAAGAAGATCGTGCCGGTGCTTTGGTGATGGAGATCAAGAAGCACGTGATGATGGCCATATCATGTCACTTATAAATTGCATGTGATGTTAATCCTTTTATGCACCTTATTTTGCTTAGAACGACGGTAGCATTATGAGGTGATCTCTCACTAAAATTTCAAGACGAAATTGTGTTCTCCCCGACTGTGCACCGTTGCTACAGTTCGTCGTTTCGAGACACCACGTGATGATCGGGTGTGATAGACTCAATGTTCACATACAACGGGTGCAAAACAGTTGCGCACGCGGAACACTCGGGTTAAGCTTGACGAGCCTAGCATGTGCAGACATGGCCTCGGAACACATGAGACCGAAAGGTCGAGCATGAATCGTATAGTTGATATGATTAGTATAGAGATGCTTACCACTGAAACTATTCTCGACTCACGTGATGATCGGACTTGAGATAGTGGATTTGGATCATGTACCACTCAAATGACTAGAGATATGTACTTTTTGAGTGGGAGTTCTTAAGTAATATGATTAATTGAACTAATTGTCATGAACATAGTCTAATGGTCTTTGAGAATTACGATGTAGCTTGCGCTATAGCTCTACTTTTTATATGTTCCTAGAGAAAATTTAGTTGAAAGTTGATAGTAGCAAACTTTGCAGACTGAGTCTGTAAAACCGAGGATTGTCCTCGTTGCTACACAGAAGGCTTATGTCCTTAATGCACCACTCGGTGTGCTGCACCTCGAGCGTGGTCTGTGGATGTTGTGAACATCCGACATACACGTTTCTGATGACTACACGATAGTTCAGTACAAAAATACTTGATGGCTTAGAAGCAAGGCGCCGAAAAACGTTGTAAAACGTCACGGAACATAAGTGATGTTCTAAAGACATGAAATTGTGATTTCGTGCTTGCACCCTGGTTAAGAGGTACGAGACCTCCGACAAGATTCTTTGTCCACAAAGCACAGGAGAAAAGGCTCAATCGTTGAGCATGTGCTCAGATTGTCTGAGTACGACAATCGCTTGAATCAAGTGGGAGTTAATCTTCCAGATGAGATAGTGATAGTTCTCCAAAGTCACTGCCACCAAGCTGTGAGAGCTTCGTGATGAACTATAACATATCAAGGATACATACAATGATCCTTGAGCGATTCGCGATGTTTGACACTGCAAAAGTAGAAATCAAGAAGGAGCATCAATAGTTGATGGTTTGTAAAACCACTAAGTTTCAAGAAAGGCAAGGGCTAGAAGGGATACTTCGTGAAACGGCAAAACAGTTGCTGCACTAATGAAGAGACCCAAGATTAAACCCAAACCCGAGACTAAGTGCTTCTGTAATAAGGGGAACAATCACTGAGGCGGAGCAACTCAAGATACTTGGTAGATAAGAAGGCTGGCAAAAGTCGAAAGAAGTGTATTTGATATACATGATGTTGATGTGTACTTTACTAGTACTCCTAGTAGCACGAGGGTATTGGATACCGGTTCGGTTGCTAAGTTATTAGTGACGCGAAATGAAAGCTACGGCATAAACGGAGACTAGCTAAAGGCAAGTTGACGATACGTGTTGGAAGTGTTTCCAAGATTGATATGATCAAACGTCGCACGCTCCCTCTACCATCGGGATTGGTGTTAAACCTAAATAATTGTTATTTGGTGCTTGCGTTAAGCATGAACATGATTGGATCGTGTTTATTGCAATACGATTATTAATTTAAAGAGAATAATGGTTACTCTATTTTCTTGTATAATCACCTTCAATGGTTTATTGAATCTCGATCGTAGTGTTACACATGTTCATGATATTGGTGCCAAAAGATACGAGTTGATGATGATAGTACCACTTACTTGTGGCACTGCCGCTTGAGTCATGTTAGTATAAATTGCATGAAGAGGCTCCATGCTGATGGATCTTTGTACTCACCTGATTTCGGATCACTAGTGAGATGCAAATCATACCACATGAGCAAGGCCTTGTTTTCATTGAGATGAAATAAGATAGTAACTTGTTGGAAGTGATACATTTTGATGTATGCAGGCCAATGGGTGCCGAGGCACGCAGTGGATATCATTATGTTCTTACTTCACTGACGATTTGAGTAGGTACAGGAGTATTTACTTAATGAATCACAAGTCTAAAATGTTGAAAAGTTCAATTCCGTTTCAGAGTGAAGTTCGTCGTAACAAGAGGATAAACTGTCTACGATATGATCATGGAAATGAATATCTGAGTTACGAGTTTTGGTACACAGTTAAGACAATGTGGAAATTGTTTCGCAGTTCATGCCACCTGGAACATCATAGTGTGATGATGTGTCTGAACGTCATAGCCACGCATATTTGGTATGGTGCATACTATGATGTCTCTTATCGAATTACCACTATCGTTTATGGGTTATGCATTAGAGACAACCGCACTCACTTTAAATAGGGCACCGCGTATTTCCGTTGAGATGACACAGTATAGACTGAGGTTTAGAGAAATCTAAACTGTCGTTTCTTGAAAGTTTGGGGTTTCGACACTTATGTGAAAAAGTTTCAGTTTGATAAGCTCGAACCCAAAGCGGATAAATGCATCTTCATAGGATATCCAAAACAGTTGGGTACATCTCCTATCTCAGATCTGAAAGCAAAGTGTTTGTTTCTAGAAACGGATCCTTTCTCGAGGAAAGGTTTCTCTTGAAAGAATTGAGTGGGAGGGTAGTAGAACTTGATGAGGTTATTGAACCATCACTTCAACCAGTGTGTAGCAGGGCGCAGGAAGTTGTTCATGTGGCGCCTACACCAATTGAAGTGGAAGCTGATGATGATGATCATTGAGCTTCGAATCAAGTTACTACAAACCTCGTAGGTCGACAAGGTCGCGTACTGCTGCAGAGTAGTACGGTAACCCTGTCTTGGAGGTCATGTTGTTGAGCAACAGTGAACCAACGAGTTATGGAGAAAGCGATGGTGGGACCAGATTCCGACAAATGGCTGGAAGCCATGAAATCCGAGAGAGGATCCATGTGTGAAAACAAAGTGTAGACTTTGGTAGAACTACTTGATGGTCATAGGACTATTGAGTAAAAATGGATCTTTAAAGAAGACAGACGATGATGGTGATAAGTCACTATTAAGAAAAGCTCGACTTGTCGCAAAGATGTTTTCGATAAGATCAAACAGTTGACTATGATGAGACTTTCTCACTTGTAGCGATGCTAAAAGTCTGTTAGAGTTATGTTAGTTGTTAATGCATTATTTATGAAATATTGCACGTAGGATGTCAAAACATTGTTTTCTCGACGGTTTCCTTGAGCAAACATTGTATGTGATACAACCAGAAGGTTTTGTCGATCCTAAAGATACTAGCAAGTATGCAAGCTCCAGTGATCCTTCAATGGACTGGTGCAAGCATCTCGGAGTTGGAGTATACACTTTGATGAGATGATCAAAGATTTTGGGTTTGTACAAGGTTTATGAGAAACTTGTATTTCCAAAGAAGTGAGTGGAAGCACTATAGAATTTCTGATAGGTATATGTGGTTGACATATTGTGGATCAGAAGTAATGTAGAATTTCTGTAAAGCATACAAGGTTGTTTGAAAGAAGTTTTCAAAGGAGTACCTGGATTACGCTACTTGAACGTTGAGCATCAAAGATCTATGGAGATAGATCGAAAGCGCTTAATAGAAGTTTCAACAAGATGCATGCCTTGACAAGTTTTTGAAAGAGTTCAAAATAGACCAGCAAAGAAGGAGTTCTTGGTTGCGTTGTGAGGTGTGAATTTGAGTAAGACTCAAAACCCGACCACGGCAGAATAAAGAGAATAGACGAAGGTCGTCTTCTATGCCTTAGCCGTAGAATCTAAAGTATGCCATGCTGTGTACCGCACCTGAAGTGTGCCTTGACCCAAAGTATGTTGAGAGGTACAGAGAGTGATCCATGATTGAATCACTAGCAGCGGTCGAAATTTATCCTTAGTAACTAATGGACTAAGGAATTTTTGTCGATTATGGAGGTGGTTAAAGAGTTTGTCGTAAAGGGTTACGTCAATGCAAGCTTTGACACTAATCCGGATAACTATGAGTAGTGAAACGGATTCGTATAGTAGAGTAGATATTTGGAGCATTTCCGAATAGCACGTAGTAGCAGCATCTATAAGATGACATAAAGATTTGTAAAGAACGCACGAATCTGAAAGTTTCAGAACCGTTGACTAAAAACTCTCTCACGAGCAAGACGTGATCAGACCCCATAACTATATGGGTGTTGGATTCGTTGGAATCACATGGTGATGTGAACTAGATTATTGACTCTAGTGCAAGTGGGAGACTGTTGGAAATATGCCCTAGAGGCAATAATAAATTAGTTATTATTATATTTCTTAGTTCATGATAATCGTTTATTATCCATGCTATAATTGTATTGATTGGAAACACAATACTTGTGTGGATACATAGACAAAACACTGTCCCTAGTAAGCCTCTAGTTGACTAGCTCGTTGATCAAAGATGGTCAAGGTTTCCTGGCCATAGGCAAGTGTTGTCACTTGATAATGGGATCACATCATTAGGAGAATCATGTGATGGACTAGACCCAAACTAATAGACATAGCATGTTGATCGTGTCATTTTGTTGCTACTGTTTTCTGCGTGTCAAGTATTTGTTCCTATGACCATGAGATCATATAACTCACGGACACTGGAGGAATGCTTTCTGTGTATCAAACGTCGCAACGTAGCTGGGTGACTATAAAGATGCTCTACAGGTATCTCCGAAGGTGTTCGTTGAGTTAGTATAGATCGAGACTAGGATTTGTCACTCCGTGTGACGGAGAGGTATCTCGGGGCCCAATCGGTAATACAACATCACACACAAGCCTTGCAAGCAATGTAACTTAATGTAAGTTGCGGGATCTTGTATTACGGAACGAGTAAAGAGACTTGCCGGTAAACGAGATTGAAATAGGTATGCGGATACTAACGATCGAATCTCGGGCAAGTAACATACCGAAGGACAAAGGGAATGACATACGGGATTATATGAATCCTTGGCACTGAGGTTCAAACGATAAGATCTTCGTAAAATATGTAGGATCCAATATGGGCATCCAGGTCCCTCTATTTGATATTGACCGAGGAGTCTCTCGGGTCATGTCTACATAGTTCTCGAACCCGCAGGGTCTGCACACTTAAGGTTCGACGTTGTTTTATGCGTATTTGAGTTATATGGTTGGTTACCGAATGTTGTTCGGAGTCCCGGATGAGATCACGGACGTCACGAGGGTTTCCGGAATGGTCCGGAAACGAAGATTGATATATAGGATGACCTCATTTGGTTACCGGAAGGTTTTCGTGCATTAACGGAAAAGTTTCGGGCTCATCGGTAGTGTACCGGGAGTGCCGGGAGGGGTGCCGGGGACCATCGGGAGGGGTGTCACGCCCCAAGGGGTCTCATGGGCTATGGGAAGAGATAAACCAGCCCCTAGTGGGCTGGAATAAGTTCCCACTAAGGCCCATAAGGTTTGAGAAGGAAAAAACACAAGGTGGAAAGAGTTTCCAAGTGGGAAGGTGGAATCCTACTCCAAGTAGGATTGGAGTAGGACTCCTCCACCTCCAATTTCGGCCAAACCTTTAGGTTTTGAGGCTGCCTCCTCCCCTCCCTCCCACCTATATATACGGAGGTTTTAGGGCAGATTTGAGACGACTTTTCCACGGCAGCCCGACCACATACCTCCACGGTTTTTCCTCTAGATCGCGTTTCTACGGAGCTCGGGCGGAGCCGTGCTGAGACAAGGTCATCACCAACCTCCGGAGCGCCGTCACGCTGGCGGAGAAATCTTCTACCTCTCCGTCTCTCTTGCTGGATCAAGAAGGCCGAGATCATCGTCGAGCTGTACGTGTGCTGAACGCGGAGGTGCCGTCCGTTCGGTACTAGATCGTGGGACTGATCGCGGGATTGTTCGCGGGGCGGATCGAGGGACGTGAGGACGTTCCACTACATCAACCGCGTTCACTAACGCTTCTGCTGTACGATCTACAAGGGTACGTAGATCACTCATCCCCTCTCGTAGATGGACATCACCATGATAGGTCTTCGTGCGCGTAGGAAATTTTTTGTTTCCCATGCGACGTTCCCCAACAAAAATAACAATTATTTAAGTTCATAACTAATCCCGATGGTAACTGAAGTGAGACTGTGCCGACGGTGATTGCGTCAACCTTGGAACCATTTCCAACGCGCATCGTAACTTCATCCTTCGCCAGCCTTTGTTTATTCCGCAGTTCCTGCTTCGAGGTGCAAATGTGAGCAACAGAGCCGGTATCAAATACCCAGGCACTACTACGAGAAATGGTTAGGTACACATCAATAACATGTATATCACATATACCTGGTTTGGGTTGGCCTCCTTCTTATCAGCCAAAAACTTGGGGCAGTTGCGCTTCCAGTGACCTATCCCCTTGCAATAATAGCACTCTGTTTCCGGCTTAGGGCCAGCATTGGGTGTCTTCGTCGGAGTGGCAACAGTTTTGCCGCTCTTTTTGGAGTTAACCTTCTTCCTTTGTCGTTTCTCTTTAAACCAGTTGTATTATTAACCATGAACACTTGATTCTCATCCCAAAGTTCTGACTCTGCGACTTTCAGCATCGCAAATAACTCGTCGGGTGACTTGTTCATCCCTTGCATGTTATAGTTCAACACAAAGCTCTTGTAGCTAGGTGGGAGTGATTGAAGAATTCTGTCAGTGATAGCCTCTTCTGGGAGTTCAACTCCCAGCTCAGCTAGACGGTTTGAGTACCCAGACATTTTGAGCACATGTTAATGACAGATGAATTCTCCTCCATTTTGCAAGTATAGATTTTATCAGAGGTATCATACCTCTCGATCCGGGCATTTTTCTGAAACATAAACTTCAACTCCTGGAACATCTCATATGCTCCATGACGTTCGAAGCATCGTTGAAGTCCCGGTTCAAAGCCAAACAAGACTTCACATTGAACTACTGAGTAGTCCTTATTACGTGCTTGCCAAGTGCTCAAAACATCTTGATCGGACGTAGCGGGTGGTTCATCTCCTAGCGCTGCATCAAGGACATAATTCTTTTTCCCAGCTTGTAGGATGAGCCTCAGATTACGAGCCCAGTCTACAAAGTTGCTACCATCATCTTTCAACTTAGGTTTCTCTAGGAACGTATTGAAATTCAGGGTTGCTACTTCGTGAGCCATTGATCTACAACATAAAATATTGCAAAGTGGAGTGAGACTATGTTCAAGACAAATAGAGTTCAGCTAATCATATTACTAATAAACTCCCACTCAAATAGACATCCCTGTAGTTATTTGAGTGTGGCATGATCCAAAATCACTAAGTCAAGTCCGATCATCACGTGAGTTGACTGTAGTTTGAGTGGTAAACATCTCTATGTTAATCGTATCAACGATACGATTCATGCTCGACCTTTCGGTCTCTTGTGTTCCGAGGCCATGTCTGTACATGCTAGGCTCATCAAGTTTAACCCGAGTGTTCCGCGTGTGCAACTTTTTGCACCCGTTGTATGTGAAAGTTGAGTCTATTAGACCCGATCATCACGTGGTGTCTCGAAATGACGAACTGTCGCAACGGTGCACAGTCGAGGAGAACACAATTTTATCTTGAAATTTAGTGAGGGATCACCTTATAAAGCTACCGTCGTTCTAAGGAAGATAAGGTTCATAAAAGGATTAACATCACATGCAATTCATAAGTGACATGATATGGCCATGATCTTGTGCTTCTTGATCTCCATCACCAAAGAACCGGCATGATCTTCATCGTCAGCGGCGCCACACCATGATCTCCATCGTCATGATCTCCATCATCATGCTGCCATCGAGGTTGTCGTGCTATCTATGCCATTACTACTAAAGCTACAACCTAGCAATATATTAAACGCATCTGCAAACACAAACGTTAGTTTAAAGGAAACCCTATGGCTCCTGTAGGTTGCCATAGAATCGACGTGCAAGTCGATAATTAACTATTACAACATGATCATCTCATACATCCAATATATCACATCAGGAATATCACATCACATGCATACCCTGCAAAAACAAGTTAGACGTCCTCTAATTTGTTGTTGCATGTTTTACGTGGCTGCTATTGGTATCTAGTATGATCGCATCTTACTTACGCAAAACCACAACGGAGATGTGAAAATTGCTATTTAACCTCTCTCCAAGGACCGCGTCGGTCAAATCCAATTCAACTAAAGTTCAAGGGAGCCCCTAGGGCGTCGGCCGAAGTGGGAGAGGAGGGACTCAATCTCCAATTCGGTTTGGGGAAGGAGGAGTCCCTTCCTTCCTTCCCACCTCCCTATTTTTTTCTCCTTGATTTTCTTTCCTTGGCCGAAATAGTCCACTTGGGCTAGCCTCACCAGCCCACTAAGGTATGGTGCGCCACCCTTGGGCTATCAGGTTCACTCCCGGGTGGGTGGGCCCCTCCTGGTAAAAACCCGGAACCCATTCGTCACTCCCAGTACACTGCGGTAATGCCCGAAATATTTTCGGAGGCCAAATGAAACAATCCTATATATCAATCTTCGTTTCGGACCATTCCAGAAACCCTCGTGACGTCCGTGATCTCATCCGGGAATCCAAACAAACCTTTGGTCAGCAACACCTATAACTCAACTATACCGAAACATCACCGAACCTTAAGTGTGTAGACCGTGCGGGTTCTTCAACCATAGGATTAACAACACATATTATAGTGTTCTTGCGCATGAAAGAGGGCGAGCCATTGGTTCTTTCAACCAAAAGTATTGTCAAAGGATGGTGCACATTGTGTACAACGAGTTCGTGGAGAATACTAACGATGAAACATGAAGATGAGATGTTGAATTGAATCTATATAGTTTGTGTGTATTATGTTTGTGCTTGAGTATATATATGTTTATTGGTAGAACTGCATGTTGGAGAGACTATGTGTAATGAACTAATTGTGCAATGTAATTGTGGTCTTGAGCTGTGATCAGTTTGATTTATTCGATTTTATGCCTCTCTTAGACAAACCTATGATTTCCCACAACACACATAGCTTATTAGAGTGAATCTTCTATGTTACTTTTTGTCTTCCTACACAGTTTTATAATAGAAACTATTTTCCCACAACATGCACAACTTCGTGTTGAAGTTGGAAAAGAAATTGAACATGTATGGTGCATATTAGGATGAATGTTCAGCGTTGGTATTTTTTCCCTGATTGGAACTGTGGGCGATGAATTTCATTATGCCGCGTCACTTATGTTCTCATTCGCTAGAATACATCCTATCACACATGTGCTTTGCCTTACTCTGCTAAATTAACATAGCTCAAAAATTAGGACCAATTAAAAAAATTGCGAGTGATTGTGATGCTTGATGTGATTGTTGTTTGCTTGCTTGATTGCTTGTGTTTTGAATCAAAACAGTTCCTACTATTAATTAGGGTCACCTCCTTGCCCAAAGTCTTTGCCCAGTGACCATACCATGTGTATAGGACCTAAAAATATGTTTTTCCAAATATTATTTTGACCAAAAAGCATTTATTTAGTTTAGGCTTTGAAAAAACCCTGAGTTGGGATTTGTACTACAAGTCCTCAAATTAGGGAAGATTTTTTGCCCCAAATATTTTATTTAAATACCATTATCAAAAGTACTTCCCAAAACCACTAATTATTATTTTAAAAGTTATTTTAATATTTTATTTAAATACCTTTTTCTGAGGCGAGAAATGGTCTCTTATGAAGGAAAATTATTTTTCTTGCTTTTAGAATATTTGAGAAAATTTATTAAAACTGAGTGGGTATATATATTTCATATATAAGAGTTTCAACACATGTCCATGTTCAAAATATTGGACAAAACCATTCAAACCCTTTTGCCTATTTCAATCTTTCGAAATGCTTGTACAAGAAATATTCTCAATAAATTCCAACAAAATTATAGCTAGTCACACAATATATATGTGATGATTTTGCCAAGTTCCATCCCAATCCATGTTGATTTTGTTCACCTAAATATTCCAAATCCTATCTGCCCGGAACCAAATTTGAGCAACTATATATTGCGAAGTGTATCCAATTGTGCTCAAATTTTGTGGACATGTTCTGATACTCTAATAATGCATCCACACGAGGTGGTGCGTCAAGGGGATCGTATTAACTTGTCCCAAGCCCCTCAAAACCACTCCTACTGATTTCTGGAATTGAGAAACTTTACATTACTGTAAGTGCATCTAGTGCCCCTTAGTGATTTTGGTGGTTTGAAGACTTATAGGTTAAGTATCTAATGTGTTTGTGAGTGTACACAGGATCTATAAGTCATTGAGGAGTTTGAGATATTTGAAGAATATCGACCCCTAAAAATATATGTCTTCAGTTGAAGAAATTGGTCTGAAGCTGAAGAAAAGAATCGCGAGGAATCTGCGATGAAATTTATATTCCTCATGAAGATTCTGATATTGAGAAGTCCAGTGGTTCCTGAAGAAAATCATTCTGAAGAATTTGAAGGATGAAGATTTATACTTTCTGTTTTACTTTCTTCGCATTTGAGTAATAGGAAGACCGTACTGTTAAAGGGGGTCGAAGTTACACTATGGAATGAATTTCCTCATGATGCTCAAACCAAGCCTAATCCTATCAAAAGCCTCAAGTGAGGAATATGAGTGACATGAAGACTCTCACAGCTGAGGGTTCCGACCGTTTCGATAACCACGCCAAGTCATTGGTCTTATCCACTCCAACGGTCATATTATTTAAGGGCATTAGTGTCAAATCATGTCGGGATGCTCCCAGGCTATAAATAGCCACCCCCCACAACCACTAGCTGGTTGGCTGCTCCGTTAGAAACTAACACTTGTCATAAGAGCAACCCAAATTCCTTAGAGCTTTCGAGAGTAATTCATCAGTGAGGAAATACACCACCCACCGAAACCACAAACCAAATCTAGTGATTGAGCATCACTAAAGAAGTTGTTCATGTGTGGGACTGAAGCCTTTTACCTTTGAGGACTGTGCATCCTCCAAACGGTTAGGCTTCATGGTCTAGAGCAATCCAGCAGTCAATTGTGGATCGCCGGGTGACCAAGTTTGTGAGGGTTTGGAAGTTCGCCCTGAAGACTTACCACGAGTGTTGGGCGAGGACTGTGTGTCCTTAGCTCAAGGAGAATACGGTAGGGACTGTGTGTCCCGGGACTGGGTGGCCTTTGGTTTCAATACCAAGCCGCTCCAAACCATATGTACAACTGTCACAGCAGTTGGAACTGGGTCATCAACAACAGTCTTCACTGAGAAACGGGTTCTAATTCCTCAACTCTTTACTTTTCTTGTATTGTGTGTTGATGACTTTCACTGTGACTGTTTGAAGAATTTGCTGAAGACTTTCTCTGAATTTCCTCAACCCCAAATTCTTCATGATAGTTAATCATCATCTGTGTTCTGCGTGCCTCCTTACTGTGCAATCTGTTTTCACATTCTTCACTGTGAAATACTGTTGTTGTGAACATTTGCACGTCCGATCCTTTACTGTTTCCGCTATAAGTTAGTCATCAGTGAGTAATTTCCTCAGTGATGAAATTCTAAAAATCTCCTATTCACCCCGCCTCTAGTTGATATAACGCACTCTCAATTGGTATCAGAGCAAGGTACTCCCTTGTTCTGTGTGATTTTGGTTTAACCACCTGGAGTTTTAGTTATGTCGACTGCAGGCATGTTTAAGAACTTTCCCTTCTGGAAGAACAAAATGCAAATGCATTTACAAGCTATTGATAATGATCTCTGGTATATTGTGGAAAATGGTGTCCCCATTATCTCTGCCAGTGTCACTGCAGCTGATGTGAAGAAATTCAAGCAACTCGTTTCTCAAGCGAAGAACATCATCTGTGGCCATCTGAGCCGAGGCCAGTTTGGAAGAGTAAGTGCTTTGGGCTCTGCAACACTGATCTGGGAGAGACTGTGCAAGGTAAATGAAGGAGTGTCAACCCAGCGTGACTCTCGTGTTGATATTCTTCGCAATCTCTTCAATCGCTTCAAGAGACATGACAATGAAAGCTGCCAAGACACCTTTGATCGCCTCACTAACATATCAAATGAACTGCAAGCACTGGGAGCTCGAGACATCACTGATCACGAAGTTGTGAAGAAACTGCTAAGATCTTTGGATTCTTCATTTGATACTTTAGTTCTGATGATTCAAGAAAGACCAGATTACAAGATGCTTGATCCAGCTGATATACTAGAAAGGTTAAATACTCATGAATTCCAGCTAGAAGAGAAGAGAGATCTATATGGACCAAGCTATTCCAGACCACGTGCACTGAAGGCTAGAGCAATTTCCTCATCTAAAGACGAAGACACAAATGACAGCATTTGTGACCCTGGAGAATTTGGACAGGAGCTTGCAATGCTCGTGACGAAATTTCAGAGATTTACACGACGTGGTCAGTTCGGTAAATCTTCAAGAAGAGAAATGAGGAAATCAGAATCTTCATCTGAGGACTACGAGAAATGAACCTGTCACAACTGCAAGAAATCAGGTCATTACATTGCCGATTGTCCCCGTTGGGGAAAGGAATCAAAGAAGAAGAAATACAAGGATGACAGTTCTGATGACTCGAAGAAGAAGAAGAAATCTTCAAAATCCTCATCTTCAAAGCCCTCATCGCACAAGAAGACTAGTTTCAGAAAGGCTCGGGCACTTATTGGCAAGGAAATGGACTCCGAGGCAGAATCACAGGAAGGTGGTGAAGAAGATGGGTCTGAAGAAGACTCAGAATCTGGACAGGCTAGTCTTGCACTGGCAACCACTTTCGTCAGCAAGTCAATCTTCAATCTTGAAGAAAATGATTGCACCATCCATACTGATGACTATCCTGATGACTTCGCTCCAACCTATTGCTTCATGGCAAAGGGTTCGAAGGTACCAAATAATGCCTCCTCCTCTGATTTAAGTGACTCTGAACCTAATGATTATAAGAAACCCAGTTACAGTAAACTTGCTATCATTGCCACTAAACAACAAACTGCTCTGGAAATGCTTCAGAAACTGCTAGACAAAAGTGATGATCTGTTGAATGATGAAATGAACCTTACCCAAATCCTCACTGATGACATGAAAAGTCTTCAGTCTACATTTGATAATCTTCAATATCGTTATGATACACTCCTCACTGATCATGAGAAGCTTTCCTATGAATTTCTTCAAAGGAATCTTGATCTTGAGAAGCTGAGGATGTCTCATGATGATCTTCGTATGGAAAATGATTCATTACTAGCTCAACAGATCAGCGCTAGTCTAGTTGAATTTATTCCTCCATGTCTTGAATGCATTGAACGCGAAACTGCTAATTCCTCACCATAATCATCAAATGCTACTATTGCTACAAATTCTTCAACTGCACGTGTTGTGTCTATTTCCTCACTTGAGGAAAACACAAATGTTACTGATGAAAATGCAGGGCTGAAGGAATTGTACGTGACAGGCATGTACAAAAGCCTCAAAGGACATCAAACCCTTTGTGATGTACTCATAAAGCAGATCTTGAACAGGAACCCGAGGAAAGAAGGAATTGCCTTTGAGAGGAAATTAAATGCTGATGGATCTTATTGGAAACCTGAGTAGTATCCCAAAACCTCATGGGTTGCTGCTACTGTGCCTCCTTTTGATCCATCTAATCTAACTGGCTTTTCATGTGAACTATCCTATTCCTCTGATGAGTCACTTGATTCCAACTATAAACTGTTCAAAAATCAATCTGGTGAAGTATTTGCTCGATATGTTGGAACTAACTGCAGGAATGTCCCTCCTCTGAGGAAAATCTGGGTTCCCAAAAGTTGTCTCGAAAATCTTCAGGTGAATGTCCTCATGACACCACCACTGAAGAATCTGAACCCCAGATCAAATTCCTCAGGAGGACCAAAGTCTTCAAGAGGATCAAAATCCTCAACTGGTCAAAACTATGCTCGTACCCATGCTTATGCGTCTAATATGCAGGGAAACTACAAGGAATATGAATATGAGCGTTACTCCTCAAATCATTATGTTCATAAATCCTCAAACCAGTTCTCTGCATATTCATATGAGTACTTTGATCCCCCTACTGTTAAGAGAAGTGCATTAGCTTCAATGCCACCTTTCTCATATGGTGCTCGCAGGATGATGAACGCTCTGCCACCCCTTCAGATGTGGGTGGTGAAGAAATCAAACTAATCACTTATGCAGGTCAGGTCTCCAGATGAAAATCATCATCTGAAGAATTTGCTGGAGACCTGAAGAAATGCTTGATAGGACGCAAGCTAATGATTCATGAAATAGAGATATTTCACTCGTCCGTACATTTATGTTATGATGAAATTACTAATCTGATGAAATTAGTATCATATTCTTCAAATCTGAAGCATATGAGATGGTAAGCAGTACTAATTCATCTGCAGGATGACAAACCCAAGAATACTGAGTGGGTTCTTGATAGTGGCTGCACACATCACATGACTGGTGATAAAAGCTTACTAATGAATATACCTCTAACTCCATCACCTCTGAAGCAAATCACATATGCTGACAAAGGTAAAAACAAGGTATTGGGACTTGGCAAAGTGGCTATTTCCAAGGATAGGCATATGGACAAAGTGATGCTTGTTGAATCCCTTGGTTTTAACCTTATGTCAGTCTCAATGCTTTTGTGATCTTGATATGATTGTTATCTTTGGTAGATATAGATGTGTAGTCATCATGGAATCTGACAGATCCAAAGTCTTCGAAGGTGTAAGAAGAGGGCATTTGTACATTGTTGATTTCTCTACAGGTCCTCAACCAGCCACTTGCTTACTAGCAAAAACCTCAGAAGGATGGCTGTGGAACCGAAGACTAGGTCATGCAGGCATGAGGAATTTGCACACGCTCGCGAAGAAGAAGCATGTCATCGGCATCGAATCAGTCAAATTCCTCAAGGATCATCTCTGCGGTGCTTGTGAATCTGGGAAAATGACCCGATCCAAGCATCCCTCCAAAACCATCATGACCACTACACGTCCATTCGAATTGCTTCATATGGACTTATTTGGACCTACTCACTATGCCACACTAACCACTGCAGCATCTCTATATGGCTTCATCATAGTTGATGATTATTCCAGATACACTTGGGTGCATATCATAGTGTATAAAACTGAAGTGCAGGAAATCTTCAAACGATTTTTGTCAAGGGCCTCGATGAACTTTGGCATCAAGATCAAACATATCAGGAGTGATAATGGAACCAAGTTCAAAAACACTGGTCTTGATGATTATCTTGATGAACTTGGTATTACTCACGAATTGTCTTCTCCTTATACTCCTCAGCAGAATGGTGTCGTTGAAAGGAAGAACAGGACTCTGGTTGAAATGGCGAGAACCATGCTTGAAGAATATCAGACTCCTCGTCGCTTTTGGCCTGAAGCAATCAACACTGCATGCCATATCATCAACAGGGTATATCTTCACAAATTCCTCAAGAAAACCTCATATGAACTCCTCACTGACAAGAAACCCAATGTAAGTTATTTCAAAGTATTCGGTGCAAAATGCTGGATTAGAAATCCTCACCATAGCTCAAAATTTGCACCTAAGGCACATGAAGGTTTTATGCTCGGTTATGGAAAGGACTCGCACACTTACAGAGTCTTCAACAACTATCACAACAAAGTTGTTGAGACTGTAGATGTGCGGTTCGATGAAACTAATGGCTCGCAAAGAGAGCAATTGCCTTCTGATCCAGATAAGTTGTCTCTTGAGGAAGCAATAAAGCTCAAGCCTACTGAAGACGTTGTCCCATCTGAGGAAATTGATGAAGAAACGATCCCCATCGCTGATAAAAACCGAGAAGATGCTCCTGAGGAAATTGCATCAGCACCACTTCCTTAGCCCAGACAAAATCCTCAACCAGCTCATCCGAGGATTGCAAACGAAGTAGAACTTGACAAAATCCTCAACGACATCAACGCGCCAGGTCGTCTCACTCGCTCAAAAGCTTCACACTTAGTTAACTTTTGTGGGCACTTTTCTTTTGTATCCATCAAAGAACCCTCAAAAGTTGCTGAGGCTTTTCTGGAACCGGAGTGGATCCAAGCTATGCAAGACGAACTTCTTCAATTCAAGCTGAATGACGTATGGGAGCTCGTCAAACGACCAGATCCTCGCAAGCACAACATCATCGGCACCAAGTGGATTTTCCGAAACAAGCAAGATGAGGACGGTCAAGTGGTGAGGAACAAGGCACGACTTGTAGCCCAAGGCTACACCCAGGTTGAAGGAATAGATTTCGATGAAACTTTTGCACCTGTTGCTAGACTTGAAGCTATTCGAATATTACTTGCCTATGCTAATCATCATAACATCACCTTATATCAAATGGATGTGAAAAGTTCATTCCTCAATGGTAAGCTTGAGGAAGAAGTATATGTTGCTCAGCCCCCAGGTTTTGAGGATCCAAAGAATCCAGACAAAGTCTTCAGACTCAAAAAGGCTCTGTATGGCCTCAAGCAAGCCCCTCGGGCATGGTATGATACATTGAAGGAATTCCTCATGAAGAAAGGCTTCAAACCTGGTTCACTCGATCCAACTCTTTTCACTAAATCCTATGATAATGAGCTATTTGTGTGTCAAATATATGTCGGTGATATTATATTTGGCTGTACTGACAAAAGATACAGTAATGAATTTGCCTACATGATGAGTGAGGAATATCACATGTCCATGATGGGGGAGCTGAAATTCTTCTTAGGTCTTCAAATTCGTCAACAAAGCAATGGAATCTTCATATCATCGGAGAAATACCTCAAGGATGTTCTGAGGAAATTCGACATGCACGAATGCAAAGGTGCCAAGACTCCAATGCCTACCAATGGCCACCTCGGCACTGATGAAAATGGTAAAGATTTCGATCAGCGGGTATACCGTTCTATGATTGGCTCCTTATTTTATCTAAGTGCATCTAGGCCAGATATAATGCTTAGTGTTTGCATGTGTGCACGTTTTCAAGCAAAACCGAAGGAATCACACCATAAGGCTGTGAAACATATTCTTCGATGCTTAGCTCACACACCAACACTAGGATTATGGTATCCCAAGGGCTCCAATCTTTATCTGGTAGGGTATTCTGATTCTGACTATGCTGGTGACCGTGTGGATCGCAAGTCAACTTCTGGCACATGCCATTTCCTCGGAAGATCACTAGTTTGCTGGTCCTCAAAGAAGCAGAACTGCGTATCACTCTCCACTGCTGAAGCTGAGTACATTGCTGCTGGTTCTTGCTGTGCTTAATTGCTATGGATGAAGCAAACCCTCAAGGATTACGGCATCAACATGAAGAATGTACCTCTCTACTGTGACAATGAGAGTGCTATCAAGATTGCATACAACCCAGTACAGCACTCGAAGACCAAGCACATCCAGATTCGTCATCATTTTCTTTGGGACCATGTCCTCAAGGGCAATATCCTCACCGACCATGTGAAGACTGATGATCAACTGGAAGATACCTTCACTAAGCCCTTGGATGAGAAAAGGTTTTGCAAGTTGCGGTGTGAGCTAAATATCTTAGAATCTTCAAATGTTTTGTGAAAAAAAACATGCACACATCCTAAGACTTATGCAAAGTTGATGACCTAGATGTGCAGCACATGATGAATCGATTTTCTTCAACTCATGAAGAATGTCACTCTGAATGTGAAGAAATTAACGAAGAAATTGATTCTCACGGCCCTACGACAATTGTACGCGGCGTCTGTAATCAACATTCTTATATGGTGGGTAACGCCACCGCCCTATGTGAAATTCCTCAAGTTGATTTTCTTCAAATGATCAATTTCCTCACAATGCGTTTTTCTTCAAAACAGTTGTTCTTCATTGTGATGATTTATTACAAAATCTTCAAAAACACTTGATGACTTTCATTTGACTAGATAGACTGTGATTTGTAGTCCTCAACAGCATTCACTTATTGCTATTTCTTCAAGTTGATGTTTCCGCTAAGTGAATGTGATCGGACCCTACTTTCCCTCTATTCTATACTTATCCAGTCTATTCAGTTCTTCATATGCGTTCTATTTGAAACTTTGTTCAAGATCCTCACTGCGTCCTTGTCAGCTGATGATTTTGTAACGAAAATCCTCAAATCTTCAAAAATTGTTTCTTTAAAGACATAGTAACTGAACCCCCACTTCCCACGATCGGATAACCACGATCTCCACTATCTCCACCGCATCATAGGGAGCTACACGTGTCCTGCGGAGACGTAGAGGTAGGGGCTATTTGGTCCGACATTTTCGCGCCAAACAGTAACTTTTGGGCTATAAATATGTCCTTATCCCCCTCGGCATCCTCTTCTTCGCCTCATCGCTCTCCTGCCATAGCACACTCCACTGAACCCTAGCGCCACCGTTGGTAGTCTTGTCTCCGGTGAGGAAGAGCTTCACTGCCTCGACTTCTCCGTCGCCAGAACCTCGCTGGAGTCGGACCATCTTCGTCTGCCGCCGCCGTAGACGTCCTCTGTCACCGAGTTAGGGTGCATTGGACACTCGAACAAAGAGCCTCTCCAACCCTACTTTTTGTGTTCTTCGTACGCACCTTCCAAGGTAAATATATCCCATTTTTACAGCATATTAGATCTGAAATTTTACATTTTCTATGTGAAATCTATTTTTCCTCAAGATACGATGCGCACTTGATTCCTCAAACACTACATATCACTACAATCATTGAGGAACTATGCTAAGCATCTAAGATTATCACGAGATTCCTCAATTGTGCGAATTTTCGGATCTGTACCACTCTGGAACCCAAGAACAGTATGCTTAGGCAAATTCCTCAACCACTGGTTATATTCCTCAAACTGTCAAACTTTTTCATTTTCCTCAAATCTGAGAACGCATATGACCTCTCCAAATTCCTCGCAACCATACTCTGTTCACAGGTACACACATGTCAGCTGATGAATCTTCCGGTTCTCATCACATTAACTCATTTGCAGAATTTCTGGAAGAAACTCTTCAAGGCTCATCAGAATCCTCAAGACTTCAAAATCATCAGCAAAATCCTCAACTGAAGAAAATGGAGGAAGACAGAAAACAGAAGGGAGGAAAGAAGCTTGAGCAAAACACAATTGTTGATATCCCTGAGGACATTTACTTGGACTACTGCACGCCTGATGAACATGAGACAATGGCCAAGAGAAAGATACGGCTGCAGAAGATTGAACGCCGACGGGCGAAGGAATGGAAGGAGTACAGGTTTGTAACTCTGAAATATGCGAAGAAATTCTCTTTGAAGCCTCCTGGCAGAAGGGCCCCACTTGAGGATCATCAAGTAGCACATCAATCAAGCCTCAAGACCACTGATGACTATCCAGAAGAAAAGGAAAAGCATCTGGCCAAGCTCAAGAGGCAGGCAGAAGCTGCAGTGAGGAAATTTAATGAATCCTCAGCTGCTGCCTCCGGTGCTGCTAATTCCTCAGCTGTAGAAACCTCAGGCTCAGAAATTCCTCAAATGCAGTCTGCGCCATCAAAGCCAAAGGCTCCAAAGCCTCAAGAGAAGTCTGCTCAGGTTTTTGTCACAAAACCCTCAGCACCAATACCCTCATTACCAAAACCTTCAACACCAAAACCATCAGCGCCAAAGCCCTCAGCACCAATCTCCTCAGTATCAAAATACTCAGCTCCAACCCCAAAGCCTCAAGAGAAACCAGTACAGAAGCATGTCGTGAAGCTTACGACCGCCAGCTCCAGCTCCTCACTCCCACCTACAACTAACTCAGAGGCAAAGTCTTCAACACCTCCTACGAAGACTTTGGCAACTGCTGAACGTGCACCTCTGCCCAGCCCCAGCAAAATCATCGCAGTCCCTTCTGCATCAGAGGGAAGTGATGAATATGATGATGAAACCCTGCAAGCCATCATCAGAAACAAGCAAGAAAGAGTAGCTCAAGCATCAGGCAGTGCTATTCCTCTGGCCATGGACCCCAAGGTCCTCCTTGACTACATCAATATCTGGTATGAGGATCCAAACACCCCTATTCATGATTTGAAGCTTCCTCCTGGCATCAGCCACATGGTGGCCACCTTCATAAACGAATCCAAGTGGAAAGAACAGCAGGCGAGGAAGGAAAAGGTTGCAAAGATCAAAAAGGAGAAATTCCTCAGGCAGAATCTCCTCAAACTGACTCCTGATGCACTGGTGACTACACAGGCATAGGTGCAGAAATTGACTGACAAGTACACCAAGCTGTCAGATTGCAAAAGCCTCAAGAGCAATTTCATCAAGCTGGCCACTAGTGCTGTTGATGACTACAACAAGAGAACTGCACCCCCAGCACCAACCCCTCAGCCCTTGGTTGAGGAGCCAACAGATGAATCTCCTCAGGAGGAGGAAACTCCTCAAGCTGAGGAAGTACACCAAGAGCGCCGTGTTGATGAACCATCCATTGAAGAACTCATCATGGAAACTCCAACTGATGAACTTGCTGCCACTGATGAGACTGCTCCTGATCCAGCTGCTTCATCAAAGCAGGCTGATGACTCTGTTCCAGCTGGTTCCACAATACCAGCTGAAGAAACTGAAGAGAGAACACCTTCACCAAAAGCTTCAAAGGTGAAGAAGATAATTCCATCTGCATCAGACGTGAAGAAAACAAGGGCTGCTGAAAAGAAAGCCAAGAAGAGAAAAGCCTCCTCAACAGTAGATGAATCAGAGGCAAAGCGCCTCAAAGAAACTGCTCCTCTGGACCCGGTGTCTCTCAATGTCGCCCCTTCCTATGAGATGGTCGTCATTGATGACCCAACTACGAAGGCAGATGAGGAAATGAAGGATGTCGCTCCTGAGGAACACACTGATGAGGAAATTCTGATTGACGACAGTCCTCAACCTCATATTTCTCAGACAGAAACTGCAGAAGGATCAGCTGCACCAGCTGATGAAACTGCTTCTGCCACAGAACCAGCTGAGGAAAAACAAGCTGAAAATCCTTAAGCTGAAGAAATCCAAAACTCTGAGCAAAATCCTCAAGATGAGGAACAGGCTGATCAGACTCAAGAAGCAGAAATTCCTCAGCCTGAAGCTCAGTCAGAGAAAGCACCATCTCCTCAGCATGAAGTACCAGCTGATGAAATTCCTCACCCTGAGGAAAATGCTGAAGAAAATGCACCCGCCCAAGACAATGCATTAGTTGTGCTCAACCCAAAGACTGCTATTGTTGTCTCCCCCCCCCATTCCTCAGCAAAATCTTTAGCCTGTTCAGCGTCAGCCATTCTCCAAGCGTCCAAAGTTTCAGAAAGAAAATTTCTTTGAGGAACGCATGTACTTCATCGGAGAGAACCCTTATGACAAGCCTCAAATGAGGCATCTGAAGTTTTGGACAAGGACTCAGATGAACTACTATGCCTCTGTGCTCTGTGGATGCAACAAGATTTTCCAGCACAGGCATATTCCTCATGTTGAGCTTGAAGCAATACCTTCCCTAGAGCCAGTCCTCAGTGTACTCCCCGATGCAGGTTTGCTCCCAATGTGCTCAGACATATCAGACTAGAACAGCGAGCTTATTCTTCAGTTCTATGCCACTCTTCATATATCTGGCAACCCTGAAGACATCAACACTTGGGTGTTTGATTGGATGACCCAAAACACTCACTACAAGGCTCCTGCTTCTGAACTCCTCAGAGAACTACCCGTACCAATTCCCTCAGATGGGGCAGTGCAACTTTATGGTGAGCGTGAGCTGCCAAATGGAATGATGGAAGTCCTCATGAAGCCTTTGGCTGCAGGCAAATCTTCAAGAACAACCTTCCTCGTCCACGAGCTCAAGTACACACCCCGGTCTGTTTACAGAATCCTCTGCAGTGTACTAGCACCGATCAAAGGCCATGACGATGAAGAAGATGTTGTAGGCCTCATGAAGAATATCGTCTTCAACATCATTCACGGTATCCCTATGAATATCCATGATTTCTTCTTGAGGACTTTGGCCGACAATGCCATGTGCCCCTTTGATCACAAGATATATGCCCCGTGGATCATGAGATTCATCAGGACATGGACAGGCATCAACTTTCACGCTGATTGTCAAAACCATGTTGGTTATATGCCTCCTATTCGGGTAAACAAGAAGTCTTTCGAGCCCATTGAAGGAAAAGGAAAATCTGTGATTGAAGAAGGCAGCAGGCCCCTTGATGGCCAGTTCAAAGAGCCAGAAGCATATTCTGTTGGAATTATGCCCTAGAGGCAACTATAAATATAGTTATTATTATAATTCCTGTATCAAGATAATCGTTTATTATCCATGCTATAATTGTATTGAATGAAGACTCATTTACATGTGTGGATACATAGACAAAACACTGTCCCTAGCAAGCCTCTAGTTGGCTAGCCAGTTGATCAAAGATAGTCAGTGTCTTCTGATTATGAACAAGGTGTTGTTGCTTGATAACTGGATCACGTCATTAGGAGAATCACGTGATGGACTAGACCCAAACTAATAGACGTAGCATGTCGATCGTGTCATTTTGTTGTTACAGTTTTCTGCGTGTCAAGTATTTGTTCCTATGACCATGAGATCATATAACTCACTGACACCGGAGGAATACTTTGTGTGTATCAAATGTCGCAACGTAACTGGGTGACTATAAAGATGCTCTACAGGTATCTCCGAAGGTGTTAGTTGAGTTAGTATGGATCAAGACTAGGATTTGTCACTCTGTGTGACGGAGAGGTATCTCGGGGCCCACTCGGTAATACAACATCACACACAAGCCTTGCAAGCAATGTGACTTAGTGTAAGTTACGGGATCTTGTATTACAGAACGAGTAAAGAGACTTGCCGGTAAACGAGATTGAAATAGGTATGCGGATACTAACGATCGAATCTCGGGCAAGTAACATACCGAAGGACAAAGGGAATGACATACGGGATTATATGAATCCTTGACACTGGGGTTCAAACGATAAGTTCTTCGTAGAATATGTAGGATCCAATATGGGCATCCAGGTCCCTCTATTCGATATTGACCGAGGAGTCTCTCGGGTCATGTCTACATAGTTCTTGAACCCGCAGGGTCTGCACACTTAAGGTTCGACGTTGTTTTATGCGTATTTGAGTTATATGGTTGGCTACCGAATGTTGTTCAGAGTCCCGGATGAGATCACAGACATCACGAGGGTTTCCGGAATGGTCCGGAAACAAAGATTGATATATAGGATGACCTCATTTGATTACCGGAAGGTTTTCGGAGTTACCGGGAATGTGCCGGGAATGACGAATGGGTTCCGGGAGTTCACCGGGGGGGCAACCCACCCCGGGGAAGCCCATAGGCGATGAGGGTGGCACACCAGCCCTTAGTGGGCTGGTGGGACAGCCCAAAAGGGCCCTATGCGCATTGGAAGAAAAATCAAAGAGAAAGAAAAAAAGAGGAGGTGGGAAGGGAAGGAAGGACTCCCACCCACCAAACCAAGTCCAACTCGGTTTGGGGGGGGAGACCTTCCCCCCTTGGCTCGGCCGACCCCCTTGGGGCTCCTTGAGCCCCAAGGCAAGGTCCCCTCTCTCCCACCTATATATACGGAGGTTTTAGGGCAGATTTGAGACGACTTTTCAACGGCAGCCCGACCACATACCTTCACGGTTTTTCCTCTAGATCGCGTTTCTGCGGAGCTCGGGCGGAGCCCTGCTGAGACAAGGTCATCACCAACCTCCGGAGCGCCGTCACGCTGCCAGAGAACTCTTCTACCTCTCCATCTCTCTTGCTGGATCAAGAAGGCCGAGATCATCGTCGAGTTGTACGTGTGCTGAACGCGGAGGTGCCGTCCGTTCGGTACTAGATCGTGGGACTGATCGCGGGATTGTTCGCGGGGCGGATCTAGGGACGTGAGGACGTTCCACTACATCAACCACGTTCACTAACGCTTCTGCTGTACGGTCTACAAGGGTACGTAGATCACTCATCCCCTCTCGTAGATGGACATCACCATGATAGGTCTTCGTGCGCGTAGGAAATTTTTTGTTTCCCATGCGACGTTCCCCAACATATTCTTCATGGGACGATACCGAGACCCGTCCAGCAAGCCCAGTTCCTCCTCGCGTGCTGAATACCAGAGAGCTCATTCTCAATCTTCACCAGAAGGTTGATCGCAACCACATATGGGTCAAACGCCAGTTTGGTTCCATTTTGAAAACCCTCACTGAAACACAAAACTCTATGAAGATTAACCATCACTATCTGCATGAGGTTTTCGATCGCACCTGGGCTACACTTGCACATTTGAAGACTCGGACTGAGCTTGAAGAAATGGACTTTGAGCAAGACTTTGACTGGTCGTGGCCTCCCAAGAAGAAGTTCAGGCGCATTCCAGTGCCAGACCTTGAAGACTGCTCCTTTTCTTCATTTCGCACTGCTGAATCTGATGAAGAACAGCTCGACACTCCAACCGGCCCAAGGAAGAAGACTACTCCCAAGAAGCATCACGGCTCTTCCTCGACCGCCAAGAAATGAAGTCTTCACAGGCGTTAGTCCTCAATTTGTCCCTTTTTGTCACTTGATGACAAAGGGGGAGAAACTCGAGAGTTAGTCTTCAAGCGGGATATTTTTTGGGCTTATAAACTATATTTAAGTTACAAACTCTTGGCTCTTCTGAAGTTTTTATGTAATGAGTTGTAACTTAAGCCCGATGGTACTCTGACGCTTTTGAACGTTTTTCTTCGCATTATTATTCCTCAAGTTTTAATGCACGCATGCTCGAATTCGTCAGATACCATTTGCCATCATGCATCTTCATTTTCTTCATATGATATGTTATATGTATGCATGGTTTACAAGACTCAGGGGGAGATCTCCATGATATAAATCATCAATGTGCATTTGCTGTGAAAAGCAAAATCCTCAAGATATGCACATCTTCACGGGGAGTCTCTCTGAATCTTGTTTTCAAATTCCTCAAATGAGTATTTACACTTCATATTTTTAATCCCTGTTGAAGACTTAACCTAATTGTCATCAACCACCAAAAAGGGGGAGATTGTAAGTGCATCTAATGCCCCTTAGTGATTTTGGTGGTTTGAAGACTTATAGGTTAAGTATCTAATGTGTTTGTGAATGTACACAGGATCTATAAGTCATTGAGGAGTTTGAGATATTTGAAGAATATCGACCCCTAAAAGTATATGTCTTCAGTTGAAGAAATTGGTCTGAAGCTGAAGAAATGAATCGCGAGGAATCTGCGATGAAATTGATATTCCTCATGAAGATTATGATATTGATAAGTCTGGTGGTTCCTGAAGAAAATCTTTATGAAGAATTTGAAGCATGAAGATTTACACTTTCTGTTTTACTTTCTTCGCATTTCAGTAATAGGAACACCGTACTGTTAAAGCGGGTCGAAGTTACACTATGGAATGAATTTCCTCCTGATTCTCAACCCAAGCCTAATCCTATCAAAAGCCTCAATTGAGGAATATGAGTGACATGAGGACTCTCACAGCTGAGGGTTCCGACCGTTTCGATAACCACGCCAAGTCATTGGTCTTATCCACTCAAACGGTCATATTATTTAAGGGCATTACTGTCAAATCATGTCGGGATGCTCCCAGGCTATAAATAGCCACCCCCCACAACCACTAGCTGGTTGGCTGCTCCGTTAGAAACTGACACTTGTCATAAGAGCAACCCAAATTCCTCAGAGCTTTCGAGAGTAATTCATCAGTGAGGAAATACACCACCCACCGAAACCACAAACCAAATCTAGTGATTGAGCATCACTGAAGAAGTTGTTCCTGTGTGGGACTGAAGCCTTTTACCTTTGAGGACTGTGCATCCTCCAGACGGTTAGGCGTCATGGTCTACAGCAATCCAGCAGTCAATTGTGGATCGCCGGGTGACCAAGTTTGTGAGGGTTTGGAAGTTTGCCCTGAAGACTTACCACGAGTGTTGGGCGAGGACTGTGTGTCCTTAGCTCAAGGAGAATACGGTAGGGACTGTGTGTCCCGGGACTGGGTGTCCTTTGGTTTCAATACCAAGCCGCTCCAAACCAGATGTACAACTGTCACAGCAGTTGGAACTGGGTCATCAACAACAGTCTTCACTGAGAAACGTGTTCTAATTCCTCAACTCTTTACTTTTCTTGTATTGTGTGTTGATGACTTTCACTGTGACTGTTTGAAGAATTTGCTGAAGACTTTCTCTGAATTTCCTCAACCCCAAATTCTTCACGATAGTTAATCATCATCTGTGTTCTGCGTGCCTGCTTACTGTGCAATCTGTTTTCACATTATTCACTCTGAAATACTGCTGTTGTGAACGTTTGCACGTCTGATCCTTTACTGTTTCCGTTGTAAGTTAGTCATCAGTGAGGAATTTCCTCAAAAGGAATTTCCTCAGTGATGAAATTCTAAAAATCTCCTATTCACCCCCCCTCTAGTCGATATAACGCACTTTCAATTACAAAGTTTCTCCAATTGATCACAAACTTTTTGGGCACGCTCTAATACTCAAATAATGCCACCACGTCAAGTGGTGCATTAGTGGGAATTAATTTGCGTGAATTTATATGGAGAAAGCCATTTCTTCCCATTTCTTGGGTTTTCAAGTCTACATACGAAAATTTCCCCAAAAAATCCCAAATTTGGTATCCAATCTCATTTTCACCTAACATGTGATCTTGTTAAGTTTCATAGCAAGTGGACTCCATTTGTTAGCCGTAACACCCATCAAACACCATTTGCTCACTTACCAAATTTGTTGCTTTGGCCCCTTCCACTATCATCCTTGAGCTCACATTTTTACCATCGTCCCTCCTAGTTCCCCTTTACCTCTAGTAGTTTTGCATGGCCGTGGCAACCATTGGGGGGAGGGGGTAAGACCCCAAGATTCCCTCATTTGGACAACATTGGCATGATTGTCTTCCTCCCTCCTATTGTTCTATGCATGTTGCTGCCCCCAAGTTTTACCACAACACCTCTAGTTTGATAATGCACCATTTCAAACAAATATGGCATGCTCATGTGCAAAATAGGAGCGGCTCTTCTAAAACTTGATTTTTGGCACAAATGCGGCCTTGAACTATAAGTGCTACACTCCTCTCCCTAAACTGAAAATTGACACTCTTGAAATTCCTGCATAGCCACGACTGCTAGACATGGTTTCATCCCAAGTTTCCCCAAGTAAAAACACATTTAGCTAGCCCAAAATTTGCTGCTACAAACTTAAACACAGATAAAACCCCACCTACACAGCCCCGTATGAGACCAAACTCCTCCATCAATCTCCTGCATGCATGCCTCACATGTTAGGCATTCTAGGCAGACCAAAAAGTCCCCCCTGGACACCAGTAGGCATGGTGACCACACCTTTCGCCTGCACAAATGGTGCTCCGCACCTTGTCCTCGTCCTGCAGCTCATGTCTAGCAGCAATAGAGTGCCCTAGTGCGCCAGGGAATCCCTCTTGACCTCCTGCTACCTCTTGAGCTCGCGTTGGTTTTTGCCTTGAAGAGGAAAGGGTGATGCATCACAGTAGCAGTAAGTATTTCTGGAGTAACAGAAGCAGAGGCAGAAGAATGCCTTCTCGAGTAAAAAGCCAACTTGATCTCAGCCTCAATATCCAACACGGTATTCTGATGTGCCGAAAAATCTAAGGAACCTATCCCCTTTGTTATGGTATCCCCTCCCTGAGTTTGAGAACCAAGGTATCAATCCAGTAGGAGAATCAAGCCAAGTGTCCTGAGTACCTACGCAAAAACAAATGAGCTTGCACCCAACGCTATAAAGGGGTTGTCAATCCCTTCAAGATTGATTTTAAAGTGAGATCTAAAGGCGCAAAGTGCAACAAAGAAAAAGTGTAGGGCTGAAAATATGATGTGAAGTAGAGCCAGGGGCCATAGGGTTCACGAGAGGCTTCTCTCAAGATAGCTAATATTATGGTGGGTGAAAGAATTACTGTCGAGCAATTGATAGAACCGCGCAAAGTCATGACGATATCTAAGGCAATGATCATACATATAGGCGTCACGTCCGAGACAAGTAGACCGATACTTTCTGCATCTACTACTATTACTCCACACATCGATAGCTATCCAACATGCATCTAGTGTATTGAGTTCATGACAAACAGAGTAACGCCTTAAGAAAGATGACATGATGTAGAGGGATAAATTCATGCAATAGATATAAACCCCATCTTTCTACCCTTGATGGCAACAACATGATGCGTGCCTCGCTACCCCTTCTGTCACTAGGTGATGTGACCGCACGGTATGAACCCAAAACCAAGCACTTCTCCCATCGCAAGAACTGTAGATCAAGGTGGCCAAACAAAACCCACAACTTGAAGAGAATTACAAGGATATGAAATCATGCATATAAGAGATCAGAAGAAACTCAAATAAGATTCATAGATAATCTGATCATAAATCCACAATTCATTGGATGTCGGGACCCCGATCCTAAGCCATAGGAATCCAGCCTGTAACACATCGCATCTCTTTGTGGTCTCACACATGGTTAACTCCACGGCTGCAGCCTTACCTTAGCCGGGACCGTTTGCGTCTTTTGACTCACGTATGCGATAGGTGTCGCTAGCAATCCAATGTCAAAGAACCCGGATCGACATGTCTAGTCATAAACCAAAGTGGCAGTTCCGCACAAGGACAGGCATACATGACCCAACAAAGCAGGTGTCGGTCATCAGCGAATGTAGACGAGTCGTAGCAAGCTACAAGGACTCCATTACATCGCGTGACATTTCCCCAAAGGGGACAGACACAGCAGCTAAGAAGGACACATGCCGGTCAACCAATGTGTCCGGAGCAGTAGCGAACTACCAAGGCTCGTTGGACCACAAAGGGGCATTTCCTTGTAAGGAGTGCTACTAAAGTTCACGACTAGGTAATCGAACCCCATACATATCAAGTACGACACACGTACGCATGGCATACCGGTATGTATAGATACATCGATGGCATCACAACATAACCATAAACATACAAGCTTTATTTAAGAGGCTCAGAAGAGCCACACACATAATATTATACATCAAGGGTCTCATGACCCGTAATAGCAGTCATACAATTACAAGCCAGCAGAAGAGTTATAAACTGTCTGGGTACAGACAGGGCAACTAGAAGGCACATGGCCTGACTATACTACAGAGCCGACGTAGGACCAGATCGTAGCTGGGACACCAGCTACTCGTCGTCGTCGATGTCTACGAAGAACCCTCCATTAGGGTCATTAGCAACCTCTGCAACATTTATTAAGAAAACATGAGTACGAAGGTACTCAGCAAGACTTTAGGAGAACTAACTACTCATGCAAGGTATCAAAAGGTATTGTGGGGTTTCATGCGGGAAGCCAGCATTTGACTCGTGGCTAGACAACTTGCATTTTGAAATTAGTTTTGACAACTTGATTTCTCGCACACGAGTCCACTAACACCACAACAATACACTATCGTGGAATCATTCCGTCTCCATACGGAAATGCCGTCCACGACACTCACGCTTATCTTGACAATTTTATGAGTAGCCATTGAAGTTATCTATGAACAACATATGTCTCCAAGTAGTCCATATCCGCGGACGCGGCTATTCGAATAGATCATAACCCTGCAGGGGTGTACTTCGTCACACACGCTCCCGCCACTTATCTCCATGTGCACGTCATGCACCTCGGCAACCTTCAAGCGGAAGCCCAGCGAGGGAGTCGGCCACGACCGTTAACCACACTAGTACCTAGTCTAGGTTTATCGCCTATCTGAGAGTAACCCGTACGGAAGTCCGGCCGAGGTTTCCGCCACGGCCTCAAACGATGTGCGCAGGGTTCCCAAGCCCACCATCCGGGTGCCACTTGGTACACCGTGCCACTGCCTACCGCATCACGGCCCACCTCTCAGGTCAGCACCATGCACGGCCTCCAGCATTACTATAAACACCAGAAACTACTTGCAACTCCTGGACCGAGTACTACGCGATTAATAGGCCGAGCGGGGTCATATTTCAGGGCCCAGCATGTGGTAGTATCTAGTCTTGGATTACATACACGGAACTCAGTTCCTAAGGACGGTTCCAATGAAACAACCCGCCATGTACTCCTACACAGCCTTTCACCGGTACCTTTACCAAATCAAGTTCAACACACAACCTTTGCTCACCAAACACATTTCACAATTCTGTTCATCTCCCAGATGATAGACCATACACAACTCTAAGCATAGCATGCATAGCAGGATAAGGCACATCACAGCTCAGGCAACTACCAGGTATGCTAGGTTGCAAGGTGTGGCTATTTACTGTGACAATGTTAAGTCATGCAAAGGAAATGGGTTCAACTATCGTGGCAAAAGCAGTTGAAGCATTTGGTCCTAATGCAATAATTAGGTGCAGGAGCAAGAACATGGGATTTATCGGGATGATCAAAAGGGTTGCTTGCCTTGTTGCTCAGAGGAGGAACGATATCCGTCAGACGGATATTCGATGGAATCCGGGGGTGCGGAGCCTACCGAAATGAATGGCAACATTCAATAACAATCATATGCAATCAAAATGATGCATGAGCATGGCATGACAATGCAAGTGATAAGTTATTATAATCAAGATGTTTTAGGTTTAGAGTTGATTTGAATCACATTCGAATAGCAATTCAAACGGGTATTCTCGGATACCGGTTTAATTGATTCGACCTGATGCTCAGATCAACCTAATGTTAACATGCATGAAATGTCATGTTATGGTACTGATTTATATCTAGGGCAGTGTGTGATCATTGCATTTATAATGAAATTTGGATATTTTTGCAAATTCCATTTATAAAGTGATTAAAAGAATTGAATTATTCCTTATTTCACAAATTAGGGTCCTGTAACTTTTTCAAACATAGTTGAAAATAGCATAACCAGAATCCTTGAATTTTTCTGATACTTTTTCATATATAATTTATTTTCATTGGAGTTACAGATTAATTTCTATGATTTTTGCAATTTTTAGCAATTTCCTGAATTAGTTTTATACTGGAAATTCCATTTATTGCATCAGGCTGACGTCAGCAGGTCAGCCGACCTGTTCAGGTCAAACCTGACAGGGGGGGCCCACTGGTCAGCCTCTCTGGGACTAATCCCGCGCTGACCAGCCCTAACTGAGGTTTGACTTGGCCTTGGGCCCACTTGTCAGCGAGTGATTAAGTCACTAATCGGCTGGGTTAGCTTGCCACGTCGACCTCCACCGGCGGCGAGGTCGTCCTCGCCGGCGGGGAGCCTCCGGCGACCACCAGCACGGCGGAGGGGCTCGGAAACGGCGCACAGGGGGCCAAATGCTGCGCGGAGAGCACCAGAGGAACGACACGTCTCCCGCAGCTTCATTTCTGCGCCTAGCCGGGGCTGATCTGGCCGGAGATGACGCCGGCGACGAGCTTGGCGGCGGCCAAGGCTCGGGCGTCATCGGGGTCTTTGCAACAGGGGGATCTACGCTCGGTTCTTAGCTGCTACAGCATCTACGCGTCGTCCTGGAGCTGTTGGTGCCATCGGAAGGACGAGCTGGACATCGGAGGGCTACCGGCGACGAGCGGCAGCGGCGGTCCTCGTCGGGCTCCGGTGAAACTAGGGCTAGAGGAGGGGATCGACGGGGAAAACTTAGGGAAAACGACCGCATGCTCACAGGAGTGCAGAGCAGAGCTCATACGGCTCGGGGAAGGCCTGGGGGCGACGAATTGACGGGAGAGGTCCGGCGGCCGGAGGAGGAAGACGACGGCGTTGCGGGCGTTGCAGGGCTCGAGGAGGCTTCGGCTTCTGTAGAGACGACCACGGCGACGAGACGGAGCTAAATGCGTGCTCTGGGAGGGGATCCTATGGCCAGGGGCACGGCCAGCTTGAGCTCGAGCTCGGCTCTAATGGCGGCAGAAGGGAGAAGGAGGGGATCCGGGAGGAGGGGAAGAACCGAGGCGGGGAATGGATAGGGGAAGCTCTGGGGAGCTTATCCCCGTCGTCGCCAGCGCGAACCGGCGGCCAGGCAGGCACGCAGGTGCGTGGCCGTGCCGGAGGAGGCGGCGGCCGCCTCCTGATGCCTACTGGCGCGAGGGAGGGGACGAGCGGGGACATGGGCCGGGCCAGGCTTAGGCGACAGGTAAGTTTTTTCCCATTTTCTCTGTTTTTGTTTTTTTCTGTTTTGCTATTTATTGCTTTGCTAATTATTTCAGCTCCAAAACAAAAAGTAAAAACTACTTTAGACCTCCTGAAATATTTGTTATAATATCCCCACTCATTTCCAAGACTTTCAACATTTTTGGAAAATTATAGTTTCTGATTTCAAATTTTAAATTTGAAACCAGTGGCTTTTGCATTTATTTAAAATGCTTAAAGTGTCAAGAAAATAGTTTTCTCCAATGCTCATTTACTTTCATGATTTATCAGAAAGTTTGAACATTTCTTGAGGCCATTTTGGGTTCATTGATTTTGAACTAGTTGAAATTTCCTTTAATTGAAATGGTGGCTAGGGTTTTGAGTTTTTCCTTTGCCACTTTGTTGTTTTTGTTGAAACTTCTTAGATGCAAATGCAAAGAAGACATGAGCACAATGCTATCTTGCTTAAGGGTTAGGGATGTGACATTGGATCTCAACAAATACACCGCAAAAGATGATTACATCGGATAGATCTCCATGAAGATCATGGAGAACTTTGTATTGAGGATCCAAGAGAGAGAAGAAGCCATCTAGCTACTAGCTATGCACCCGAAGGTCTATGGTGAACTACTCACGCATCATCGGAGAGGCAATGGTCTTGATGAAGAAGCCCTCCGTGTCTGAATCCTCCCTCCGACAGGGCACCAGAACGTGCCCGAGATGGGATCTTGCGGAGACAGAAGATTGCGGCGGCGGAAAAGTATTTTCGTGGCTCTGTCCCGTGGTTTGATATTTTTAGGGGATTTATAGTCGGAAGAACTAGGGCAAAGGAGCCCCAGGGGGCCACAAGCCTGCTAGGCGCGGGCCCCCTGGCCGCGGCTAGGGGGCTTGTGGCCTCCCTTGGTGCCCTTTGCCTTGGTTCTCAAGCTTCCTGCGTATCTTCTCTTCCGGAAAAATCTTTTCGGGGTTTTATTCCGTTTGGACTCCGTTTAAAATTCTCCACTGAAAAAGGTCAAAAACACAGAAAAAACAGGAACTCGCACTTGGCACTAAGTTAATAAGTTAGTCCCAAAAAAGATATATAATGCATACAAAACATCCAATGTTTGACAAGATAATAGCATGGAACCATCAAAAATTATAGATACGTTGGAGACGTATCAAGCATCCCCAAGCTTAACTCCTGCTCGTCCTCGAGTAGGGAAGTGATAAAGACTGAATTTTTGATGTGGAATGCTACCTGGCATATTTGTCCTTTGTAACTTCTTTCATGTGACATGAACGTTCAGATCCGTAAGATTCAAAACAATAGTTTGCTATTGACATGAAAACAATAATACTTCAAGCAAACTAGCAAGGTAATCATGAAATAACAAGGCCAAAGAAAGTTATCCCTACAAAATCATATAGTCTGGCTATGCTCCATCATCCCGACACAACGAATTTAAATCTTGCACAACCCCGATATTGGCCAAGTAATTGTTTTCGCACTCTAACTTTCTCACACCTTTTTCAACTCTCACGCAATACATGAGTGTGAGCCATGGATATAGGACTATAGGTGGAATAGAGTGTGGTGGAGGTTGCGAGACAAAAAGGAGGAGATGGTCACATTGACTCGGCGTATCAAAGGGCTATGGAGATGCCCATCAATAGATATCAATGTGAAAGAGTAGGGATTACCATGCAATGGATGCACTTAGAGATATAAGTATGTGAAAGCTCAAAAGGAGAACTAGTGGTTCTGCATCCAACTTGCTTCCTCACGAAGACCTAGGGCAATTTTTAGGAAGCCCATCATTGGAATATACAAGCCAAGTTATACAATAAAGATTCCCACTAGTATATGGTGGTGAAAAAACAAGAGACTCTCAATCATGAAGAACATGGTGCTATTATGTAGCACAAGTGTGGAAAAAGATAGTAGCATTGTCCCCTCTCTCTTTTTCTCTCATTTTTTTGGGCTCTTTGGCCTCTTTCCATATATTTTTTGTGGGCAACTTTGGCCTCTTTTTTTTATTTACTCACATGGGACAATGCTCTAATAATGATAATCATCACACTTTTATTTACTCACAGCTCAATGCTTAGAACAATGATGACTCTATAGGAAATGCCTCCGAAAGTGTACCGGGATGTGCAACGATCTAGCTTACTGTATGACTCGCTAGCTATCTTACGATCATGCAATGGCAATATGTAACTGACCGCACAAGTCATGAGACGGAACGGTGGGACTTGCATGGCAATATATCTCGGAATGTCTATGAAAAGGCCATGATAGGTAGGTATGGTGGCTGTTTTGAGGAAGGTCTATGGTGGTTTTGTGTACCGGCGAAAGTTGCGCAGTACTAGAGAGGCTAGCAATGGTGGAAGGTGAAAGTGCATCTATACCATGGACTCACATTAGTCATAAAGAACTTACATACTTATTGCGAAAGTTTCTATTAGTAATCGAAACAAAGTGCTAAACGCATACTCCTAGGGGAAGGGTTGGTGGGTGTTAACCATCGCGCGATCCCGACCGCAACACAAAGGATGACGATCAATAAATCAATTATGCTCCGACTTCCTAACATAGCGGTTCACCATACATGCATGTTACGGGAATCACTAACTTCAACACAAGTATTTCTAGATTCACAACACCCTACTAACATGACTCTTGATATTACCAAATCCATATCTCAAAACTAATTGAGAGGAATCAAACTTCTCTTTCTAATCAATGCACAAGAATATGGAAGTTTTATTGTATCCTCTTTGGATGCCTATCATCTTTGGGACTACTTTCATAGCACAAGCCAACACCCAAGTTACTCAAAGAGAGCACTCTCAAAAAGATCTAAGTGAAGATCGAGAGTTCTTATTTCTCCAAAATATGACACCACTGTGCTCTAAAAAGATCTAAGTGAAGCACTACAGGAAAGTTTTCTAACTCAAAAGATATAAGCGAAGCTCAATGAGTATTCTAGCAAATTAACGAGGAGTGCATGTCTATCTCAAAAGGTGTGCAGCAAAGATGATTGCGACACAACAAAAAGAAAAGACTCCTATAATACATGACGATCCAAGAAAAACACATATCATGTGGTGAATAAAAATATAGCTCCAAGTAACGTTACCGATGGATTGAAGACGAAAGAGGGGATGCCTTCCCGGAGTATCCCCAAGCTTAGTCTTTTTGGTCTCCTTGAATTTGGCTTGGGATGCCTTGGGCATCCACAAGCTTGAGCTCTTTCCAATCTTTATCTCATCGTCCATGAGAACATCACCCAAAACATCAAAACTTCACAACACAAAACTTAAACAGAAACTCGTGATATCATTAGCACAAGAAAACAAACTACACCTCTTTAGGTACTGTAGCGAACTTGATTCCTATTTATATTGGTGTTATATTACTGTATTCTCACTTTTCCATGGCTAGTACCCCCCGACACTATCCATAGTTTCATCAAAATAATCAATCAACACAACAAAAACAGAATCTGTCAAAAACAGACCAGTCTGTAGCAATCTGTATACTTCGTATACTTCTGGTATCTGAAAAATTCTGTACAATTATGAAAATTTGGGCAATTGGCGTATCAACCAACATCATAAATAATCAACTCAAAAGCTCTTTCTGAATAAAAATGAAAAATAATTTCGTGAGCGAAAAGTTTCTGTGTTTTCCAGCAAGATCAAACAACCATCACCAAAACTAGTCATAAAGGTTTTACTTGGCTCAAACACAAAAAGAAACACAAAAAACACAATCATAACAGAAGTATGATGGTGTGGACGCAACAAAACAAAAAGCAAAAAAGAAAAGATAAATTCATTGGGTTGCCTCCCAACAAGCGATATTGTTTAACGCCCTTAGCTAGGCATAAGGCAATAGAATCACGTATCGTCGTCTTTGGTGCTCAAACCATAAGTAGACCTCATCATGGATTCATAAGGCAATCTTAATTTCTTTCTATGAAAATGTTCCATGCCCTTCTTTAATGGAAATTGAAATCTAATATTCCCTTCCTTCATATCGATGACAACACCAATAGTCCTTACGAAAGGTCTACCAAGAATGATAGGACATGTAGGATTGCAATCAATATCAAGCACAATGAAATCTACGGGTACATAGTTCCTATTTACAATAATAAGAACATCATTGATCCTTCCCATAGGTTTCTTAACAGAAGAATCCGCAAGATACAACTTAAGAGAGCACTCATCAATCTCATTGAAGCCTAGAACATCACATAAAGACTTTGGAATCGCGGAAACAGTAGCACCCAAATCACACCAAGCATTGCATTCATAGTTTTTTATCTTGATTTTGATAGTAGGTTCCCACTCATCATGAAGTTTTCTAGGAATAGAAACTTCGAACTCAAGTTTCTCTTCAAGAGATTTCATCATAGCATCGAAGGTATGATCGGTAAAGGCCTTGTTTTGGCTAAAAGCGTGTGGAGAGTTTAGCATGGATTGCATCAAGGAAATACATTGAATCAAAGAGCAACTATCATAATTGAATTCCTTGAATTCCAAAGTAGTAGGTTCATTACTACTCAAAGTTTTGATATCCTCTACTCCACTTTTAATGCTTTTAGCATCAAGATAGATGGACCCCGAATCATTGGGGCATTTTTTAACCAAAGTGGATTCATATCCAGCCCCATCATCATTAGGTTTGACACGGGAAAACAAGGATTCAATGGGAGTCACACCAAGCACTTTAAGATCTTCATGATTCTCATCACAAATTTTAGGTTTAGCAGCCATTTTATTGACTAAGGTAGCCTGTTTATCAAAAATCTGGCATACCAATTTTTCAAGACGAGCAAACTGAGAATTTGGCGCAAGGAATTCTTTGGCCATATCATCTACTTCTTTATTCATGAAAGCCATAAAAGAATTTTTCTCCTTTAACACTAGTTTCAATCTCTATGGAAGTAACTATTATAATCAAACTGTGTAGACATGAAGCCTTTAACACTAGTTTCAATCTCTTCCAACCTCGTGCAGTAAGCATCATAATCCTTTGGTTGGGCCATACATGTCCTAACACGCAGACAAGCGTACAAGCGAACAGAAAGCAAGCGAAGAAAAGGGCAAATGAAAAAAAGGCAAATATTTTTTTGTATTTTTTGGTTTTCAGAAGTGGGGGAGAGGAAAATGCGAGGCAAAAAGGTCAAATGCAAGAGATGAGTTTGCGACGGTTACTTGGATAAACTTCACTTGATGCTCTCCGGCAACGGCGCCAGAAAATGGCACGTGGACGGGAGACTATTCTTGACTTGATCCTCCCCGGCAACAGCGCCAGAAATTCTTCTTGCTACCTCTTGAGCTTGTGTTGGTTTTTCCTTGAAGAGGAAAGGGTGATGCAGCAAAGTAGCAGTAAGTATTTCCCTCAGTTTGAGAACCAAGGTATCAATCCAGTAGGAGAATAAAGCCAAGTGTCATGAGTACCTGCGCAAACACAAACGAGCTTGCACCGAACGCTGTAAAGGGGTTGTCAATCCCTTCAAGATTGATTGCAAAGTGAGATCTGAAGGCAAATAGTGCAACAAAGTAAAAGTGTAGGGCTGAAAATATGATGTGAAGTAGACCTCGGGGCCATAGGGTTCACTAGAGGCTTCTCTCAAGATAGCAAATATTACGGTGGGTGAACGAATTACTATCGAGCAATTGATAGAACCACGCAAAGTCATGATGATATCTAAGGCAATGATCATACATATAGCATCACGTCTGAGACAAGTAGACTGATACTTTCTTCATCTACTACTATTAATCCACACATCGACCGCTATCCAGCATGCATCTAGTGTATTGAGTTCATAACAAACAGAGTAACGCCTTAAGCAAGATGACATGACGTAGAGGGATAAATTCATGCAATAGATATAAACCCCATCTTTTTACCCTTGATGGCAACAACACGATGCGTGCATCGCTACCCCTTCTGTCACTGGGTGAGGTCACCGCACGGTATGGACCCAAAACCAAGGACTTCTCCCATTGCAAGAACTGTAGATCAAGTTGGCCAAACAAAACCCACAACTCGAGGAGAATTACAAGGATAAGAAATCATGCATATAAGAGATCAGAAGAAACTCAAATAAGATTCATAGATAATCTGATCATAAATCCACAATTCATCGGATCTCGACAAACACACCACAAAAGATGATTACATCGGATAGATCTCCATGAAGATCATGGAGAACTTTGTACTGAAGATCCAAGAGAGAGAAGAAGCCATCTAGTTACTAGCTATGGACCCGAAGGTCTATGGTGAACTACTCACGCATCATCGGAGAGGCAATGGTGTTGATGAAGAAGCCCTCCGTGTCCGAATCCCCCCTTCGGCAGGGCACCAGAACGTGCCCCATATGGGATCTTGCGGAGAGAGAAGCTTGTGGCGGCGGAAAAATATTTTCGTGGCTCTCTCCCGTGGTTTCATATTTTCGTGGCTCTCTCCTGTGGTTTCAGATCTTATGGTGAACTAGGGCGAAGGAGCCCCAGGGGGCCCACAAGCCTGCTAGGCGCAGGCCCCCCTGGCCGCGGCTAGGGGGCTTGTGGCCTCCCCTGGTGCCCTGTGCCTTGGTTCTCAAGCTTCCTGCGTATCTTCTGTTCCGGAAAAAATCTTTTTGGAGGTTTTATTCCGTTTGGACTCCGTTTAAAATTCTCCTCTGAAAAAGGTCAAAAACACAGAAAAAACAGGAACTGGCACTTGGCACTGAGTTAATAAGTTAGTCCCAAAAAAGATATAAAATGCATACAAAACATCCAAAGTTTGACAAGATAATAGCATGGAACCATAAAAAATTATAGATACGTTGGAGACGTATCTCCTCCCACGCCCCTCCCTGATGCTCGCATAGCTCCAAGGCGCCTTTGACGCATGTGGCCGCCATGCCAGGGCGCATCCGAGGCGGACCAAAGCCCCTTCTCGTCGCCCCTCTCGCCATGTTCCGCACCCCCGAGCCTGTGTTGCACCCTCTTCACTCCCCTCCCTGCTAATCGCTTCCCTAGCCACTTCTAGCTCTCCCCGTGACCTCTCCTCCTCTACATCGATGGTAATGGACGGGGCCTTGTCGACGGCCTCGGCTCAAATTCACTCCATGCCGAGTCCCCCCTCTCGCCCCTGGCCACTCCAGTGCTCCCTACTCACCATCGCAAGCCCCTTCCCTCATCCTCGTTCCTCCCTGGAGCACCGTGCACAACAATGCCAATGGTGGCTGATGACATCCCGTGCGGTCTCCTATACAAGCGCTGCTGCAACCCTCCAATGTGGGCGCGCTGCACCGGGATAGAAGCGGAGCAACCTCACGAGCTCGCCGGCATGGGCAACAGCGCGAGGGGTGGCCGCTGCTGTCGGGGCAAGCACAGGCGCCGGTCGGCTCCCTCTTCCATGCTCCATCTTTGTTCGAGTGGTAGGAGAAAGGAGGCCCTTCAAGGCGGCCCCCACATGTAAGAAAGCCACGCATCGGGCCCACGCATTTAAGTGGTCGCACCCATCGTGTATTCCGCCTCTCTACGAAGTAGGCGCACTCTACGCAGTGCGTTTTCCACGTCACCTTAGATGCGAGCTCTTGTGGCAGCCCGCGGCCTATCTTGCGCACAGAGCGCGGTTTAGCCCTTTTGGTATTACCCCTTTTTCCTAGTTTTATTTATTTTCTCAGAGACTATATAAATCATAGAAAGTTCATTTCTACTCCAAATTTAGTGATTCAAACTCCTGGAGACTCCTAAAATCATGTGCTACCCAAATGTTTGCATTGCACATTTTCCCGATAAACTTTTTGTAGTGTTATCATTCAAATTCAAATTTGAGCATCTCTAACCCCCCCACCTTGCAAAATTCCTAGAGAGCTCAAATCAACTCCAAATGGAGTGATTCCAATTTCTAGGTGACTCTAAAATCATGCTCTAATTTTCTAGTCTATGTGAACAATTTTATCATGCCTTTTCTGTTGGACCAAGTAAATGGCCCCTTTTTCCATTTATTCTAGATTAGAAAATCCATAGTGAATTCATACCAACTCCAAATCCTTTAAAACCACCTTCAAAATGTTTCTAAAATCATGCTCTATTTGGTCGGCACATCCACTCCTTTTTATATAAATATTTTCTGTAGACTTCTTGTGGGGCCAGTGATTCCTCCATTTCCTCCATTCAAAAATATCTTGTGATCAAAATCTTTTAGAACAATCTTTAGGAAATTTCTTATGACCACGGATGTCCAAGGAAAATGGAACTCCTATTTTTTAGAACACTTCTTTTTTTGCTTGTGGTGTTCCTCATTGTGGTTGTTCCGACGATAGTTATTGAAGTAGATGAGGTGCCCGGGGTTGGACGAGAAGCATGACAAGACCTCGAAGACTTTGCGGAACCAGGCAAGCAGCCCTTTGACCATGTCTATGAAACTACTTTTATGCATGTCAAATAGCACTTCATTTCTATGCATTGAATCATGTTGAATTGGTGACCACCTTGTTTGGTTGTTTCCAATAACTCCTCGTTGATACTTGCACTTGGGCATGAGCATACCTTACTATGAGGATTGTGCGGGTGGGAAGTAGTTAGATTGTTGGTAGTGCTACACATGGGACTCGGTACATGCATGGAACGGTAAAAGGAGGTGATTTCAAATGTTTTCAAAAAACCCGTCGGGTGCCACTAATGCGTGAGGGTGATGTGTTGAGCTAGGTAACCACTTGATGAGGGAGTGGTATACCGAGGCCACTTGCATGAGTGGTTTCTAGAAACCGTATTAGATTTAAGATTTGTCGACCATCCGAACCTTACGTGCACGACCAGAATACCCCTAATGGGACTGAGCTTTGCTGATTACTATGGTCGATGCTAGTAGAGAGCCCACATTACTAATACCATGTACACTGTGTCAAGCAAGGGCGATCATAGGTTGTCTTTACAGACACCGTGTACACCGTTGCGTGCCCTCGTGGATGACACGTGTGATGTACATCATGAGAGACTGTCACCAACGAGCGGTCTCTTTGCTAGTATGGTCATGGGAAAGGTGATGTTCGGGTACTTACCTCGGGTATGATAAATACCGCCACTCGTGTTCTCACACCGAAGTTTCCCGAGTCTTGTTGGTGAAGTATGCAACCTCTATAGAGTATAACACTATTCGAATAGTCGTGTCCACGGTCAAGGACAGTTGGGTGTGTTGCTTAAACTACGTCCAGGAGTTTTCAAATAAACCAAGTGTGGGGCGGGGGCGAATGGTGGTAGTACGAATGCTGAGATAACTCAGATTACTTGGCATGAAGGGTGAACATGGGTTGTTCAGTCCTGAGATGATATTGATACCTGTAACCGGTTCACATAGTTACCGCTTACCTCGTGATGCATTGTCAAGACCCCGATTCTAAGCCATACAATTCCAGCTTGTAACACATCATATCACTTTGTGGCCTCAAGCACGGTAATCACCACGGTTGCCACCTTACCTTGGCCCGCACCGTTTGCGCCTTTTGGCTCACGTATATGACTATGTCGCCAGCAATCATATGTCAGAGAACACGGGTTGACATGACTAGTTATAAACCCAAGTGGCACATCCGTACAAGGACATGCATACATAACCCAACAAAGCAGGTGTCGGTCAACAGCGTGTGTAGATGAGTCGTAGCAAGCTACAGGGGCTCCAATACACCGCGTGACATTTCCCCGAGGGGAAAAACATAGCAGCAAAGAAGGATACATGCCGGTCAATCAATGTGTCCGGAGTAGTAGCAATCTACCAAGGCTCGGTGGAAGCACAAAGAGGCACTTCCCCGTAAAGAGTACTACTAAAGGCACACAACTAGGTGTCGAATCCCACACATATCAATGCATTTCAAACATACACACAATATGCACTATATGTGTTGATACAACATGGCATCACAACATAACTCTGTAACATATCATTTATTTAATAGACTCCGAAGAGCCAACATAGTATAATGTTACAAACAGAAGGGTCACATGACCCAACATTCAGAGCATACAAAAATCAAGCGGAAGTTACATGTCTGGGTACAGACATCTATTAAAAGCGGCTGGAAGAGCCTGAAAAGCTACAACAACCCTACCATTGGAGCCAGACCCCTATATGGGTTCCCAAGCTATTCCATCGATGTTAACATTAACAGGAAAACATAGAGAACAACGTCTATCTCTGGAAAAATGTAAATAAGCAACAGTAAGTACAAAGGTACTCAGCAAGACTTACATCAGAACTAACTACATATGCATCATGTATCAATGAACGGGGTTGTGGGGTTTACTGCAGAAATGTCAGCTTTGACCTTTGGCTAACCTACACTACAAAAATGTTTCATACCTCTCTCGTCTCCCTACGAGAGAGAGCACATGAGTCCACATATCCATCACATCAATACACCACCATGGATCCTCTCTCGTCATCCTACGAGAAGGCCATCCATAGCACTCACACTTATCTCGACCATTTTAGAGTATCCGTTAAAATTATCTATGAACCATGCAAATATCCAAGTAGTCCATATCCAAGGACGCGGCTATTAGAATAGATAATTACCCTGCAAGGGTGTACTTCTTCACACATGCTCCCGCCACTTATCTCTATGTGCACATAAAACAAGCATATCGGCAACCTTCAAGCGGAAGGCCAGCGAGGGAGTCGGCAACGAACGTTAACCTACAATGACTCGCGTCCAAGGCAGTCGCCTATCAGAGTTGGAACCCATAATGGTAGTTCGGTCGAGGTTTCCAACATGGCCCCAAACGATGTGACCAGGGCCCCAAGCCGGTCCCGATTGGGCCATGATGTCTGTTATGCTACTGCACAAAATACCTTCCAGTGGCGCCAGAAATGGGCACGTTGACGACACCAAGAATCCTTCTGCGTTGGTGTTCCCTCAAAGCGGAGAGGATGATGTAGCACAGCGAAGGTAAGTATTTCCCTCAGTTTGAGAACCATGGTATCAATCCAGCGGAGGAGTATCTCAAGATCCTGCACAAACACAAAATCTTGCACCCAACGCTATGAAGGGTTTGTAGGTATAAACCATCGCGCGATCCCGACCGCCATGCAAAGGATGACAATCAATATACTAATCATGCTCAGATTTCATCACATAGCGGTTCACTATACGTGCATGCTATGGGAATCACTAACTTCAACACAAGTATTTCTAGATCCACAACACCTTACTAACATGACTTCAATATTACCATAACCACAACTCAAAACTAAATGAGATGAATCAAACTTCTCTAACTATTCAATGCACATGAAGGTGGAAGTTTTCGTATCCCTTTGGATAACTACCCCTTTTGAGACTACTTTCAAAGCATAGATCAACTACCAAGCCACGCACCGTTGTGCTCTAAAAGATATAAGTGAAGCACACAGAGCAAAAGTATCTAGCTCAAAAGATATAAGTGAAGTACATGTGAGCTGAATTGTCTACCAAAAGATATAAGTGAAGCTCAACAAAATCACGGTGTGTGCATGTATCTCTCTCCAGGTGTGCAGCAAGGATGATTGTGACACAACAGAAATAAAAGACTCCTACGATACAAGACGCTCCAAGTAAAAACACATAACATGTGGTGAATAAAAATATAGCCCCAAGTAACGTTACCGATGGGTTGAGGACGAGAGAGGGGATGCCTTCCCGGGGCATCCCCAAGCTTAGGCTTTTACGGCATCCTTGAATCTCTTGGGGTGCCTTGGGCATCCCCAACCTTGAGCTCTTGCCACTCTTTATCTTTTTGTCCATAAGAACTTCACCCAAAACTTGAAAACTTCACAACACGAAACTTAAACAGAAACTCGTGATAACATTAGTATAAGAAAGCAAACCACCACTTCCTTAGGTACTGTAGCAAACTTAAATTCTACTTGTACTGATGTTGGGTTACTGTACTTCCAATCTTCCATGGCTAGTACCCCCCACCCCCGATACTATCCATAGTTTCATCAAAATAAGCAACCAACACAACAAAAACAGAATGTGTTAACAGCAGACCAGTCTGTAGCAATCTGTATGTTTCATATACCTATGTTACTTAATAAATTATGACAAATTACGACAGTTTGAAGAATTTGCTTAGCAATCAGCAGCAAAAAGAATCAACTCAAAAGCTCTTACAGAAAAAAAACAAAAATTCTTTTCTTGAGAAGAAATTTCCTGTCTTTTCCAGCATGACCAAACGATCATCCTCAAGACTAATAATAACGGTTTTGCTTGGCACAAACGCAAAAAAGAAACACAAAAAACACAATCATAACATAATTATGAAAGTGTGGAAAACACAAAACATAAAGAAAAATGATAGATTCGTTGGGTTGCCTCCCAACAAGCGCTTTTGTTTAACGCCTTTAGCTAGGCGAAAGTGATGGAATCACGTATAGTCATCTTTGGTACTCAAACCATAGGTAGCGTGATCATTTATCATCTTAAGATTTTCGTCTTTATTAGATGACTCACTACTAGCTCTAGGAACAAAAACAGGCTTGACGGACTTTTTGAGAGTAAGATTTGGAGTATTTTGCATAGCGGCAAAAGCGGAACCCAAGTTGGTTATGACATCTTCTAATTTGCCAATTTTCTTCCTCATTCTCCCTGAAATTGAGAGCTTCATTTTCAGGGGTGTCGTTTGGAGTGGTGGGTCTAGACATTGATGGACAATCTCACACACAAACGAGCAGGAAGAGAGAGTGAAACGGGCAAAAGAAGACAGCGACAGCGAAAGGCGAATGAAAACGGCAAATATGAAGTGGGGGAGAGGAAAACGAGAGGCAACTGGCAACAAAAGTAAATGCAAGAGAAGAGTTTGTGAGACCTACTTGGATAGATCTTGATTTCTAATCCCCGACATTGGCACCAGAAATGCTTCTGATGTCCGTTATGCTACTGCACAAAAGACCTTCAAGTGGCGCCAGAAATGGGCACGTTGACGACACCAGGAATCCTTCTGCGTTGGTGTTCCATCGAAGCGGAGAGGATGATGTAGCACAGCAGAGGTAAGTATTTCCCTCAGTTTGAGAACCAAGGTATCAATCCAGCGGAGGAGTATCTCAAGATCCTGCACAAACACAAAAGCTTGCACCCAACGCTATGAAGGGGTTGTCAATCCCTTATAGATTGTTTGCCAAGTGAGAACTGAAAGCTACAAAGTAACAAAGCAAAGTAAAAGCGGAGTTGTAAACGATGGATGTGAATAGACCCGGGGGCCGTAGTATTTACTAGTGGCTTCTCTTGTGAAAGCAAGTAGACGGTGGGTGAACAAATTACTGACGAGCAATTGATAGAACTGTGCAGAGTCGTGACGATATCTATGCAATGATTATTTCTATAGGCAACATGTCCGAAACAAGTAGACCGATACTTTTTGCATCTACTACTATTACTCCACACGTCGACCGCTATCCAGCATGCATCTAGTGTATTAAGTCCATAAGAACAGAGTAACGCCTTAAGCAAGATGACATGATGTAAAGGGATAATCTCAAACCAATGATAAAAACCCCATCTTTTTACCCTTGATGGCAACTTCTTGATGAGTGCCTTGCTGCCCCTACTGTCACTAGGAAATGTCACCACATGGCAGAACCCAAAACCAAGCACTTCTCCCATTCCAAGAATCATAGATCTAGTTGGCCAAACAAAACCCAAGACTCGGAGAGACTTACAATGATATCAAATCATGCATATAAGAAATCAGCAAAGACTTAAATATATATCATAGATAATCTGATCACAAGTCCACAATTCATCGGATCTCGACAAACACACCGCCAAAGAAGATTACATCGGATAGATCTCCATGAAGATCATGGAGAACTTTGTATTGAAGATCGAAGAGAGAGAAGAAGCCATCTAGCTACTAACTACGGACCCGTAGGTCTGAAGTGAACTACTCACGAGTCATTGGAAGGGCGATGCTGATGATGAAGAAGCCCTCCAACTCCAAAGTCCCCTCCGGCAGGGTGCCGGGAAGGGTCTCCAGATGAGATCTCGCGGAAACGGAAGCTTGCGGCGGCGGAAAAGTATTTTCGAGGGTCCCCTGATTTTTTGCGAAATATTTGGGAATTTATAGGCCAAAGACCTAGGTCAGGGGCGGCCAGGGAGGCCACAAGCCTGCCCACCGCCGCCTCCCCCCTGGTGGCGGAGTGGGGGCTTGTGGGATCCCTAGAGCCCACCTGGCTTGGCCCAAAAGCCCCCTGGACTTCTAACGTTCAGGAAAAATCATTTCGGGGTTTTTCTTCCGTTTCGACTCCGTTCCAAAATCAGATCTGAAAAGAGTCAAAAACACAGAAAAAACAGGAACTGGCACTTGGCACCGAATTAATAAGTTAGTCCCAAGAAGGTATAAAAAGGTACATAAAACATACAAAGAAGGCAAGATAGTAGCGTGAAATCATCAAAAATTATAGATACCTTTGAGATATATCACGTCATTCATCCACTTAGCAGGCTGTGCCACAACCTATGAAATTTTCAAACTACTACCACTCATGGACTGAGAACAGAGTAGTTTATAGGCTGAGAGAGGACGAGTTACCGGAACCCAAAGTGCGGTAGTAGCTAGTCTTGGAACACCAACACAAGAACTCAGATCCTAAGTGCGGCACCAATCAGACAACCCACCATGTACTACTACATGGCCTCTCATCGCTACCTTACCAAAACAGGTTCACATACTTAACTCTCATCAGTAGGACATGATCATTCCAATTCATCATCCACATGATCAAACCAGATCAACTGTAAGCATAGCAAGCATAACAGGGAAATGGGACAACATGGCTCAAGCATCTACCATGTACGCTAGGTTGCTTGGTTTAGCTATTTACTGTGACAACGATAGGTCATGCAAAGGAATGGGTTCATCTACCGTAACACAAGTAACAGTTGAATCATCTTGTCCTAATGCATTGAAGTGAGAGCAAGAGCGAGAGAGTGGGATTGTATCGGGATGCTCAAGGGGGTTTGCTTGCCTGTTGATCAGAAGAACTCAGCTGTTCTTCGATGTCATCGAAAACTACGTATTGCAAATGTACCGACCAAATCAAACAAGGAACAAATTAAACACGACAAATACTTCACAATGACGCATGAGCATGGCATGTTAACATGATGCTGGTTTTGTCTAATGCAAATGACCACAAGTTAATTGGGGTTCATTTGAACAATACAGATCAATTCTAAACTCCAAATATAAGCATTTATATGCCTTTAGTGAAATTGTCATATCCATCAAGTTTAAGTTGTTAAAACATGCATGAAAATGTTACCATCAAATTCCTTGCATTTCTTTGATAATTTTCCATATATAATTTATTTTCATCCGGGTTATATTTTAATTTCTATGATTTTTCAAAGTTTTAGGCATTTTCTGGAATTTCCTCATTTATTTTTTTAATCCAAAAAAAATACTGCGTCAGGCTGATGTCATCCCTGCGTCGGCAGGTCAACCAGTCGGTCTAGGTCAAACTAGACCAGTGGGGGCCATTGGTCACTGACCCGGAGCTAATCCCCACGCGACCCATGCAAATTGGGATTTGACTACCCACGGGGCCCAGCGTCAGTGGCTCTAAGGGGGGTGATTAGGCGCTAATGGCCGGCCACTTCGGTGCCCGCCGGAGTCTGGCCGGCGGCGACCGAATCCGTGGCGGGGGCTCGTCGGAGTTGCCCTAGATGGTGCTACACAACACGGATCGAGGCGCCAAAAGCACTGGGATGGAGCCCAGGCTCGACCCGTCCATCTGAGCTAGCCACAGGCCAGGGGGTGGCATGTAGCGAGGCCAGCGACGGCTCATGCGGTGGCCAGGGTTTGTCCCTAGCGGGTAGCCTCTTTGGAAGGTTGTTCAGCATGGGAGAGAGAGGGGAAAGGGGCGGAGGCTCACTGTGGTTGCACTAGAGGCGTCAAAGAGGTCGGAGATGCTTTCTGTCCAGCGAATCCGGTGACGGTGTCTGACGGCCGGAGATGGAGAAGGTGCTCGTGCTCGTTGTCTCTAGGGCTCTGAGGTCCAGTTCCTAAATTGTTTCTAAAAATATAAAACCATTTCTAAAAATCCTAGAAATTATCATCTGACACAAATGAAATTATCGAGTGCCACATAACAAGTTTCAGAATTTATGGAACTATATTTTATATAATTCAAATATAATTCCATATCAAATAATTGTTTAATTAATTCAAAAGTCCAATATAAAATGTTTCTGTGTTTTTAAAGTACTGGTTGGCAAATTTACCTCATCCCAATATTTTCACAAAATATTTGGAACATTTTCTTGGATCATTTTGAAGCAGTTTTTATATTGCCTTTTTGACAAAAAAAATTGAATTGTGAGGCTTGATCACTTCCTCATTTCAAGTTCAAAAGAAAAAATAAAAATGCATGCATGAATGCTTTGCAAGCAGGGTTAACTAGGGTTGTGACAACTCACCCTCATTAAACAAGAATCTAGTCCCGAGATTCAGGCGTACTCGGGAAGAGGTCGAAGTACTCAAGCCGAAGACAATTTTCCCGCTCCCACGTTGCTTCATCCTCGGATTGATGAGACCACTCAACCTTGAGAAACTTGATGTTGCGATGTCGAGTGTGGCGCTCAGTTTTATCGAGAATACGAACATGATATTCTCGATATGAAAGGTCATCTTGGAGATCAAGCATTTTGTGGTCCACTTTGCGGATAGGATCCTTGAAGCAACGCCTGAGTTGAGAAATGTGGAACACATCATGAACTTTGGAAAGTTGCGGGGGTAGTTCCAATTGGTAGGCAACCTCTCCTCGTTTAGCGAGAATGCGAAAAGGACCGGTGTAACGAGGAGCCAATTTGCCTTTGATACCGAAACGATGGGTACCCTTCAGAGGTGAAACCCGAAGGTATGCCTTCTCATCAAGTTCATAACTTACTTCCTTATGACGAGTGTCATATTGGCCCTTTTAACGAGATTGGGCAGTTTTCAATTTTTCACGAATAATGCGAACTTGCTCTTCTGCATACTGGATCATATCCGGTCCAAAGAATTATCTTTCACTGGTTTTTGACTAGTTTAATGGTGTTCGACATCTTCGTCCATGCAGAACTTCGAAAGGAGCTTTGCCCAGACTAGAGTGGAAACAGTTGTTATAAGCAAACTCGGCGAATGGAAGACATTTCTCCCAACTCATTCCGAATGAGATAACACATGATCTGCCATATCTTCGAGAATTTGATTAACTCTTTCTACTTGACCACTTGACTCAGGGTGATAAGTAGTGCTAAAAGAGAGATGGGTAATATATAGGTCTGCTAATTGACTAGCAGTTATACTCTCTCAAAGTTGAAGAAAATGAGCAACTTTTGAAAGACGGTCGATGACCATGAAGCTGGCATCATTCCCTTTCTTAGTCCTTGGAAAGCCGGTGATGAAATCCATACCGAGATTGCCCCTTTTCCACTCGGGAATAGCCAAGGGCTGAAGGTTTCTAGCAGGCCTTTGATGCTCTGCCTTAACTCGATGACAAATGTCGCAGTTAGTAATGAATTGAGCAATTTCTCTCTTCATCTGGGTCCACCAAAACCTCTGGCGTAGGTCCTGATACATCTTAGTACTACCGGGATGAATTGTGAGAGGAGATTCATGATCTTCCTTGAGAATCAGCTCTCGCAGATGTTTCTTCTTGGGAACCACCAAGTGGTTCTCAAAGAACACGACACCTTTATCATTTACCAAGAAACGACCAGCAACTCCTTTGGCAATGCTGCTCTTGATCGGGGAAATTCCCTTATCATGCTTCTGAGCTTCTATGATCTGATCCTCAAGAGTCGGTTTCGCCACCAAGGTAGAAAGGAATCCTTGAGGAACAATGTGTAGATTAAGCTTACAAAATTCCTCATGGAGAAGTAGTTGAATTTGTAGCAACACGAGGTTGTTACAATAGGATTTATGACTTAGTGCATCAGCCATGACATTGGCTTTGCCTGGGGTGTAAGATATTCCTAAGTCGTAATATGTGATCAACTCAACCCAACGTCTTTGTCTGAGATTCAAATCTAGTTGGGTGAATATATACTTTAGACTCTGGTGACTAGTGTACATTTCCCAACAATTACCCAGAAGGTAATGTCTCCAGGTTAACAGTGCATGAACTACAACGGCAAGTTCCAGGTCGTGTGTTGGATAATTCTCCTCATGTGGATGCAACTGTCGAGAAGCGTAGGCAATCACATGTCGATCTTGCATAAGAATGCATCCAAGTCCTTGGCACGAGGCATCAAAGTAGATAATAAAGTCTTTTGCGAAATCCAAGGCACAAGTACCGAGGCAGTAGTCGGTCGTCTTTTCAACTCCTCAAAACTTTCATGACACTGTGGGGTCCACTTGAACTTCTTATCTTTCTTGAGGAGTTCAGTAAGAGGTTTGGCAACTTTGGAGAAGTTCTCGAGAAGCGGCTACAATAGCTCGCTAAACCAAGGAAACTCCTAAATTGCTTCACCGATTCAGGTGGAGTCCAATCAAGAATGGCCTGAACTCTCTCGGGATTGACAACAATACCTTTCGTAGAGATTATGTGGCCTAGATACGTCACTTATGGCAACCAAAATTCACATTTAGAGAATTTGGCGTAAAGGCGGTGCTCTCGAAGTTTCATCAATACCAGCCTAAGATGCTCAGCATGTTCTTCTTCGTTCTTCGAGTAGATGAAGATATCATCGAGGTAAACCATGACAAATTTATCCAGATACTCCATGAAGATTGAATACATTAAGCGGGAACAGGTGGCTTGGGCCTTGGTTAGACCGAAGGACATGATGGTGTACTCGTATTGGCCATAATGAGTGACAAAGGACGTCTTAGGAATGTCCCCATTCCTGATTTTGATTTGATGATAACCTAATCTCAAATCCAACTTGGAAAAGACTGTAGATCCAGTGAACTAATCATACAGATCATTGATCCTAGGGAGCGGATATTTGTTCTTTCTCGTGACTAGATCAACTAGTCGATAATATACAACCATCCGATCCGTACCATCCTTCTTCTTGACGAAGAGGACAAGCCCAAGGAGAAGAACTAGGACGGATCAAACCTTTCTTCAAAGATTCATCGAGTTCGATTTTAAGCTCAACTAATTCTTGAGGAGACATCTTATAGGGTCTTCTAGCAATTGGAGCGGTTCCTGGAATAAGTTCTATGGCAAACTCTACTTCTCTGTCAGGTAGAACACCTGGCAGTTCTTCTGGAAAGACATCCGGAAAGTCACGCACTACCGGGATTTTTCCAAGTTATGGAAGAGGATTGGCATTGAGAGCATAAATCTGGCGTTTTGAAATACCAGCTGAGACATTGACTTTTCGGCCACAAGGATGAGTAAGATGAATAGTCCTAGAGAAACGATCAATCTAGGCATGATGAGTTGTCATCTAATCCATTCCCAAAATGATATTGATATCTGAAGTCTTGAGGGCTATCAGGGAAGCAAGGAATACTAAACCATCGACAAGGATTTGGTTCCCATGGCTTACTGCATTAGTTTGCCATTTGGAACCTGGAGCCTGAATTACTAATGGAGTGGGCATATCTTCGAAAGCAATGTTATGCAAGGAGGCATAACATTTAGAAATGAAGGAGTGGGATGCTCCTGAGTCAAATAGAACTGAAGCTGGATAATAATTGAGAACTAGCATCTTAAGCACGACATCAGCATCATCTTGAGCTTCTTCTACAGATACATGGTGCACACATCCACGAGTTAGAGCAACTAACCTTTCATTAAGCTTCTTTGTTGGCGGCTTGCAATGAACAACACCCATTCCTGAAGGGGGTGGAACGTAACCACGCACAGGACAATCCCTTGAATAGTGTCCTGGCTGGCTACACTTGAAGCATGCTCCATAAATATGACGTGGATCTGGGTTGAACACTTGGCTGATGAGGTTCTTCTGGGGAACACTTGGAATCGACAAACAAGGCGCCACATAGGATGGCCTCGGTACATATCTCGGAGGAAGAGCTGCATTCGGGATCCATATCATGCGCTTCTGGGACATAGAAAATGAAGATGATCCAACATCATGGTTGTGCTTGCGAGATTCCTCGTAGGTCATTCTGCTTGTTTCTGCTTGGATGGCTTTGTTCACAAGAACCTCGGAAGTGATGAACTCATGCAGACTGAGATCATCATGAAGCCTTGGGTTAAGACCTTTCCTGAATCTAGCTTGCTTCTTGGCATCTGTGGATACTTTTTCTGGTGCATAACGCGCAAGGCATCCAAACTAACAACTATAAGCAACCACATCCATCTTGTCTTGAGTCAAATTGCAAAACTCCTTTTGCTTCCGACCTATCAGGGCCTGTGGAATATGATGCTCGTGAAAAGCTTCACATAACTCCTTCCATGAAGTACCTTGGTCTGCAATACGCACGGCCTCAAAGTTCTCCCACCATAGGCTAGCAGAACCTTCAAGATGATATGTGGCATAAGTAACCTTGTCTTCTTCAGCCACGTTTGCATAATGCAGCTTGTTGTTATTGGGGAACATAGTAAATTCAAAAAAATTCCTAAGCCATACAAGGATCTATCTATGGAGAAACTAGCAACAAGAGAGGTTGTAGAGCATCTTCATACCTTTGAAGATCGCTAAGCAGAAGCATTACTGGAACGCGGTCGATGGAGTCGTACTCACAGCGATTCAGATCATGGTCAGTTCCGATCTATGTGCCGAATCACGGCACCTCCGTGTTCAACACACGTACAGCCCGGTGACGTCTCACACGCCTTGATCCAGCAAGGAGGAGGGAGAGGTTGAGGGAGAGGTTGAGGGAGAGCTCCGGCAGCCCGGTGACGAAGCTTCTCCAAGCTGCGCCGAAGAGGAGGAAGAACTGGGTTGCATGGAGATGGAGAAAGGTTTCTCTCCTCCAAAGGCAAAAACGTCCACTATATATAGGGGGAGAGGGAGGGGGTGCACCCGTTAGGGTTCCCAACCCCAAGGGGTGCGGTAGCCCCCATCTAGGGCTGGTGGTGGCGGCCAGGAAGGGAGGAGAGGTGTGGCGCACCCGAGATGGGCCTTGGGCCCATCTGCTTTAGGGTTTCCCCCCTTTCCTTTCAACCTGCGCCTTAGGCCTTGGTGGGAGGCGCACCAGCCCACTCTGGGCTGGTTCCCTTCCACCTTTTGGCTCATGTCACCCTTTGGGGATGGAGGCCCCTCCCTTTGGACCCCCGGAACCCTTCCAGTGGTCCCGGTACGTTACCGGTGACGCCCGAAACATTTCAGGTGTCCAAAACTCCTTAGTGATGAAATTCTAAAAATCTCCTATTCACCCCCCTCTAGTCGATGTAACGCACTTTCAATGAGGTTATTGAACCGTCACTTCAACTAGTGTGTAGCAGGGCGTAGGAAGTTGTTCTTGTGGTGCCTACACCAATTGATCATGAAACTTCGGATCAAGTTACTACAAACCTCGTAGGTCGACAAGGTCACGCGCTGCTACACAGTGGTACGGTAACCCTGTCTTGGAGGTCATGTTGTTGGACAACAATGAACCTATGATCTATGGAGAAGCGATGGTGGGCCTGGATTCCGACAAATGGCTGGAGGCCAGGAAATCCGAGAGAGGATCCTTGCATGAAAACAAAGTGTAGACTTTGGAAGAACTACTTGATGATCGTAAGACTATTAAGTACAGATGGATCTTTGAAAGGAAGACACATGAAGATGGTGAAAAATCACCATTAAGAAAAGCTCGACTTGTCGCAGTGATGTTTCCGACAGGTTCCAAGAGTTGAATATGATGAGACTTTCTCACTCTTAGCAATGCTAAAAGTCTGTTGGAATTATGTTGGCAGTTGCTGCATTATTTATGAAATCTTGTAGATTGGATGTCAAAACATTGTTTCCTCGACTGTGTCCTTGAGGAAAGGTTGTATGTGATACAACTAGAAGGTTTTGTTGATCCTAAGGATGCAAGCTCCAGCGATCCTTCTATGCAAGCTCCAGCAATCCTTCTATGGAAGCTCCAGCGATCCTTCTATGGACTGCAGCAAGCATCTCGGAGTTGGAATATACGCTTTGATGAGATTATCAAAGTTTTTGGTTTTATGAAAGCTTATGAGAAACTTGTATTTCCAAATAAGTGAGTGGGAGCACTACAGAATTTTTGATGAGTATATGTGGTTGACATATTGTTGATCGGAAATAATGTAGAATTTCTGGAAAGCATAAAGGGTTGTTTGAAAGGACTTTTCAAAGGAAAGCCTGGATTAAGCTACTTGAACATTGAGCATCAAGATCTATGGAGATAGATCAAAGCGCTTAATAGAACTTTCAACGAAATGCATGCCTTGACAAGTTTTTGAAGGAGTTCAAAATAGATCGGCAAAGAAGGAGTTCTTGGTTGTGTTGTAGGGTGTGAATTTGAGTAAGACTCAAAGCTCGACCACGACAGAAGAAAGAGAAAGGACGAAGGTCGTCCCCTATGTATTAGCTATAGGCTCTATAGTATGTTATGTTGTGTACCGCACCTGATGTGTGCCTTGCCATGAATCTGTCAAGGGGTACAAAAGTGATCCAGGAATGGATTACTGAACAGCGGTCAAAAGTTATCCTTAGTAACTAGTGGACTAAGGAATTTTTCTCAACTATGGAGGTCATAAAAGAGTTGTTCGTAAAGGATTACGTTGATGCAAGCTTTGACACGAATCCGGATGACTGTGAGTAGTAAACCGGATTCGTATGGTGGAGCAGTCATTTGGAATAGTTCAAAATGGCGCGTACTAGCAGCATCTATAGGATGACATAGAGATTTGTAAAGCGCACACGGATGTGAAAGGTTCAGATCCATTGACTAAAAACCTCTCTCACAAGCAAGACATGATCGAACCAAAGAATTGTATGGCTGTTAGCTTCATTACAATCACACAGTGATGTGAACTAGATTATTGACTCTAGTGCAAGTGGGAGACTGTTGGAAATATTCCCTAGTGGCTATAATAAATTGGTTATTATTATATTTCCCTATTCATGATAATCGTTTATTATCCATTCTAGAATTGTATTGATTGGAAACTCAAATACATGTTTGGATACATAGACAACACACTGTCCCTAGTGAGCCTCTAGTTGACTAGCTAGTTGATCAAATCTGGTCAAGGTTTCCTCGCCAAGGGCAAGTGTTGTCACTTGATAATGATGTGATGGACAAGACCTAAACTATAAACGTAGCATATGATTGTGTGAGTTTATTGCTACTGTTTTCTGCATGTCAATGTATTTGTTCCTATGACCATGAGATCATGCAACTCCCTGACACCGAAGGAATACCTTGTATGTATCAAACGTCGCAACGTAACTGGTTGACTATAAAGGTGCTCTACTGGTATCTCCGAAGGTGTCTGTTGGGTTGGCATGAATCAATACTGGGATTTGTCACTCCATGTGACGTAGAGGTATCTCGGGGCCCACTCGGTAATACAACATCACAATAGCCTTGCAAGCAATGTGACTAAGCAGTTAGTTACAGGATCTTGTATTACGGAATGAGTAAAAGAGGCTTGCCGGTAACGAGATTGAAGTAGGTATGGAGATACCGACGATCGAATCTCGGGCAAGTAACATACCGAAGGACAAAGAGAATAGCGTACGGGATTAACTGAATCCTTGACATAGAGGTTCAACCGATAAAGATCTTCGTAGAATATGTAGGAGCCAATATGGATGATACGTCTCCGTCGTATCTACTTTTTCGAACTCTTTTGCCCTTGTTTTGGACTCTAATTTGAATGATTTGAATGGAACTAACCCGGACTAACGCTGTTTTTAGCAGAATTGCCATGGTGTTGTTTTTGTGTAGAAATAAAAGTTCTTAGAATGACCTGAAAAATTACGGAGAATTTCTCTGGAATTAATGAAAAATACCTGCGCAAAGATCCACCGGAGGAGGTGAGCCAGTGGGCCACAAGCCCAGGGGCCGTGGCCACCCCCCTGGCTGCGCCGTGAGGGCTTGTGGGGCCCATGAGGCTCCACCGCCTCCAATCACAACTCTACATATTCCGTTTCGCTCGGAAAAAATCAGGGAGAAGGATTCATCGCGTTTTACGATACGGAGGCGCTGCCACCTCGTGTACTTTATCTAGAGGGCAGATCTGGAGTCCGTTCTGGGCTCCGGAGAGGGGAAATCGTCACCATGGTCATCATCAACCTTCCTCCATCGCCAATTCCATGATGCTCTTCACCGTTCGTCAGTAATATCATCATAGGCTTGCTGGACTATGATGAGTTGGATGAGATCTATCATGTAATCGAGTTAGTTTTGATGGGGATTGATCCCTAGTATCCACTATGTTCTGAGATTGATGTTGCTACTACTTTGCCATGCTTAATGCTTGTCACTAGGGCCCGAGTGCCATGATTTCAGATCTGAACCTATTATGTTGTCGCCAATATATGTGTGTTTTAGATCCTATCTTGCAAGTTGTAGTCACCTGCTATGTGTTATGACCCGGCAACACCGGAGTGACAATAGCCAGAACCACTCCCGGAGATGACCATAGTGTGAGGAGTTCATGTATTCACCACGTGTTAATGCGTTCGTTCGGTTCTTTATTAAAAGGAGAACCTTAATATCCCGTAGTTTCCATTAGGACCCCGCTGCCACGGGAGGGATGGACAATAGATGTCATGCAAGTTCTTTTCCCTAAGCATGTATGACTACATACGGAATACATGACTACATTAGATTGACGAACGGGAGCTAGTTACTTATCTCTCCATGTTATAGCTGTTACATGATGATTCACATCCGGCATAATCATCCATCACCGATCCAATGCCTACGAGTCTTTTACTACTGGTCCTTGCTACGTTACTTACTTGCTACTGTTGTCACTACTGCTACTGTTACTCTGCTGCTACCGCCGTTACTTTGTTGCTACTGCTGTCACTGTTGCTATTGCTACTGCTATTACTTTGCTGCTACTGGTTACTATTGCTACTGTTGCTTTCATACTACCTTGCTACTGATACTTTGCTGCAGACACTAAATCTTTCAGGTGTGGTTGAATTGACAACTCAACTGCTAATACTTGAGAATATTCTTTCACTTCCCCTTGAGTCGAAACAATAAAATTGGGTTGAATACTTTACCCTCGAAAACTGTTGCGATCCCCTATGCTGGTGGGTTATCAAGACGTCAACAGCAATTTTCTGGCTTCGTTGCCGAGGAGGCATCAAGTCAGGAATAGTTGCACGTCAACAACAATTTTCTGGTGCCGTTGCCTAGGAGGCATCAAGTCAGGAATAGTTGCACGTCAACAGCAATTTGTTGGCGCCGTTGCCAGGGAGGCACAACTATATTCTCTGAGTCACTTGGGATTTACGTCAGCTTGTCACTATGAAGAATCTGAGAGATCCAAAAACCAAAGTCTTGCCCTCAACTACGAGGACATGTAAGGAACTACCATCTAGCTCTGCACTTGATTCACCTTCAGTTATGAGTAAGTTTGCGACATCGCCTCCTGCTAGAAATCTTGATATGTCGGCTATGCTTGATGATGCTACTTCTGCTGCCCATGATGCTTATGATGATGCATACTTGATACTGCTTTGCCTAATGATGCCATGCTTGATACTACTTTGCCTGATGATGCTATGCTTGATACTACTTTGCCTGATGATGCTATGCTTGATACTGCTTTGCCACTAGGTACATTCCTTGACGCACAAATTGCTAGAGTTGTTGCTAGATGTGATGATATTTCTGAAACTGCTGATACTATTGAAGTAGAACCTGCGAATATGCCTGAATTGCGTGTTATGCCTGAGCGTTATGTTATGGAGGGAGAGATAGCTGAGGACTTTCTTGCGTGTAAGGATAGCTATGATGTTGAGAAACTACTGCTCAAGTGGAAAGAAAAATCTCTGAATGCCAGGATGAAATACGACCCGAAGTTTGCTACTTCGCCTATCTTTGTGACCGATAAGGATTATGAATTCTCTGTCGACCCTGAGTTAATCACTCTGGTCGAATCTAATCCTTTTCATGGTTATGAGTCTGAAACGGTTGTAGCCCATCTTACCAAACTGCACGATATAGCCACCCTATTCACTAGTGAGGAAAAGATCCGCCACTACTACATTCTCAAGCTGTTTCCTTTCTCGCTAAAGGATGATGCGAAGACTTGGTTCACTTCTCTTGCTCCTGGATGTGTGCATAGCCCCCAGGATATGGTCTACTACTTCTCTGAAAAATATTTCCCTGCCCATAAGAAGCAAGCTGCCTTGCAGGAAATATACAACTTTGCTCAAGCTGCAGAAGAGAGTCTCCCACAAGCTTGGCGGAGGCTCATCCAGCTACTGAATGCTTTGCCTGATCACCCTCTTGAGAAGAATGCTTGGACTATTCCCGAACCACCTCCTAAGCCAACTCCAAAGAAAAGAGTTATTCTATTCCTCAGTCCTGAAGATATGCAAGAAGCCAAGAAATCTATGCGAGAGAAAGGCATTAAATCTGAAGATGTCAAAAATTTACCACCTATCAAAGAGATCCATGGTCTCGATAACCCGATACAGGTACTAGAAGTAAACTCTCTGCGTAGGTTTGATGAGAGCGATATTCCTTTTGATAAACCTGCTAGCCTATGCCTGGATGAATTTGATAACTTTGTTGCCAAACAACAGAGTTTCAATGATTATGTTAGCACACAATTGGAAGAGAATGCCCGTATGCTTAGTCATTTAAGTGCTTGTGTGGACAGAAATGGCAATGATCTTAAGCTCCTGAGTAAACATGCCTCTATGGTTACTAGTCAGGTAGAACAAGTACTTAAAGCTCAGAATGACTTGCTCAACGAGTTGAATGACAATTATGTTAGAGGCGGTAGAATGACCCAGGAACCTTTGTATCCTGAGGGTCATCCGAAGACGATTGAACAAGATTATCAAGGAGTTAGCACTAGCAACACTGATGCTGCTACACCTGAGAGTCCAAATGATGTCTCTATCTCTGATGTTGAAACACAATCTCGTGATGAACATGAGCCTAATGATGATATCAATAGTGATGTTCATGTTGATGCTCAACCTAGCAATGATAAGGATGTGGAGGTTGAACCTGTTGATCTTGATAACCCACAGCCTAAGAATAGAAGATACAATAAGAATGACTGCACTGCTAGGAAGCATTGTAAAGAAAGGGAACCATGGGTTAAGAAACCCATGCCCTTTCCTCCCAAACCTTCCAAGAAAAAGGTTGATGAGGATTTTGAGCGATTGGTTGAAATGATCAGACCTGTCTTTCTACAAATGTGTTTGACAGATATGCTCAAAATGTCTCCGTATGCTAAGTACATGAAAGATATTGTGACTAATAAGAGGAGGATACCTGAGGTTGAGATTTCCATCATGCTGGCTAACTATAACTTCAAGGGTGGAACTCCTAAGAAACTAGGTGATCCTGGTGTGCCCACTATACCTTGCTCCATTAAAGGTAACTACGTTAGAACTGCTTTATGCGACCTTGGAGCCGGTGTTAGTGTTATGCCTCTCTCTCTTTATCGTAGACTTGAACTGGATAAGTTGACACCCACTGAAATCTCTCTGCAAATGGCCGACAAATCAACTGCTTTCCCTATTGGCATTTGCGAGGATGTGCCTGTTGTGGTTGGTAACGTCACTATCTTAACAGACTTTGTTATCTGGGATATTCCCGAGGACAATGCCATGGCGGTCATCCTTGGAAGACCCTTTTAAATACTGCAGGGGCTGTTATAGATTGCAGCAAAGGCAATGTCACTTTCCATGTCAACGGTAATGGGCATACGGTGCACTTTCTGAAGAAACAATATCGAGTACATTGCATCAATGCTATCGAATAGACTTCATCGATTCTTATTGGGAGCTTTGAATGCCCTATTCCTCGTGTCAAGATGAAGTATGATTTGCTTGTTGCGGAAATACATATCCCCATTGAGGTGACCTAGTGACTATTCGAGAATTATCCGTTCTCTTTTTGCGATTCGAAAAAGTTTGTCAAAGAGACTTGATCAACCTCACTTACGGATTTCTTTCGATGACCATGAGATGGATGAATCGAGGATTCACAAACCTCTGTTCCAAGCTTTCACCTTCGGTTGCTTAGAAGAAAGATGATAGGTTTAGTTTAGTTTTCCCTGTTTTTTGTTTTAGCGTCTGATACGTCTCCAACGTATCTATAATTTTTGATGGTTTCATGCTATTATCTTGTCAAACTTGGGATGTTTTGCATGACTTTTATTTATTTTCTAGGACTAACTTATTAACTCAATGCCAAGTTTCAGTTCTTGTTTTTTCCATGGGGGGCGCGCCATGCAGGCTTGTGGGCCCCCTAGAGGTCCCCTAACCTAGATCTTGCGCCTATAAATTCCCAAATATTCCCAAAACAATCAGGGGAGCATCGTAATCACTTTTCCGCCGCCGCAAGCTTCTGTCTCCACAAGATCCCATCTGGGGCACGTCCTGGTGCCCTGCCGGAGGGGGGATTTGGACACGGAAGGCTTCTCCATCAACACCATGACCTCTCCGATGATGCGTGAGTAGTTCACCATAGACCTACGGGTCCATAGCTAGTAACTAGATGGCTTCTTCTCTCTCTTGGATCTTCAATACAAAGTTCTCCATGATCTTCATGGAGACCTATCCGGTGTAATCTTCTTTTGCGGTGTGTTTGTCGAGAACCGATGAATTATGGATTTATGATCAGATTATCTATGAATCTTATTTGAGTTTCTTCTGATCTCTCTTATGCATGATTTCATATCCTTGTAATTCTCTTTGAGTTGTGGATTTTGTTTGGCCAACTAGATCTATGATTCTTGCAATGGGAGAAGTGCTTGTTTTTGGGTTCATACCGTGTAGTGACCTCACCCAGTGACAGAAGGGGTAGCGAGGCACGTATCGTGTTGTTGCCATCAAGGGTAAAAAGATGGGGTTTTCATCATTGGTTTGAGATTATCCCTCTACATCATGTCATCTTGCTTAAAGCGTTACTCTGTTCGTCATGAACTCAATACACTAGATGCATGCTGGATAGCGGTTGATGTGCGGAGTAATAGTAATCGATGCAGAAAGTATCAGTCTACTTGTCTCGGATGTGATGCCTATATGCTAGATCATTGCCTTAGATATCGTCATGACTTTGCGCGGTTCTATCAATTGCTCGACAGTAATTTGTTCACCCACCATGATATTTGATATTTTGAGAGAAGCCTCTAGTGAACACTATGGCCCCCAGGGTCTACTCCACACCATATTTTCAGCCTTACACTTTTCACTTCGTTGCACTTCCTCCTTCAGATCTCACTTTTGCAACAATCTTGAAGGGATTGACAACCCCTTTGAAGTGTTGGGTGCAAGCTTGTTTATGTTTGCGCAGGTACTTTGGACTTGACGAGGCCCTCCTTTTGGTTCAATACCTTGGTTCTCAAACTGAGGGAAATACTTACTGCTCCTGTGTTGCATCACCCTTTCCTCTTCAAGGGAAAAACCGACGCAAACCAGAGAAGTAACAAGAAGAATTCCTACGCGCCAGGGAAGGACTTTTGTTGCCACAGCAGAAGAATTTAAAGCGTCGTTGCCGGGGAGGAAGATCAAGTCAAGAACTCATCCAAGTAAGTGTCGCAAACTCATCTCTTGCATTTACTTTGTTTGCGAGTTGCCTCTCGTTTTCCTCTCCCCGACTTCACCAATTTTCCTTTTTCGTTTGCCTTTACGTTCGCCTTTTCGTTTGCCCTATCTCTCTCTCTTGTTTTCTGCTCGTCTGTTTGGGATAGTCTATCCTGATGGCTATATCCACCACTTCGAATGATACTCCCGAGAGCGAAGTTCTCAATTTCAAACAAATTGAGGGAGAAAAGTTAAAGGACGTCTGGTATAGGATTTGCAATGCTCATAGTAGATCTACTCATAAGCAATCCACCACTGTCTTGCTTCGCAGTTTTTATGTGGATATTTCTCCTTGGAATAGGTATATTCTTGACACCATCGTAGGTGGAAATTTCTTGGGTAGCCATACCGTTGATTCTTACGGAGTTGTGATAAATTTGGTAGGCTCACCCCCACTCATGGTTAATGGAACTACCTTAACTCTGGAACATGTGATGTGTATGCTGTATGCTACTGAAAATAAAGTTGCTACGATTGAACTCATTGAGAATTTGGATAAAAAGATCCACAATCAAATCACTCAGTACGGGTCCAAGATGGGAATGGTTTTGAAAAAATTAAAGGAGAAGGAACCCACGGTTAGCGAAAAACTAGGTCATGATTCCGCTAGGATTGGCAAACTAGAAGATGTTATAACCAACTTGGGTTCCGCTTTTGCTGCTGTGCAGAATACTCCCAATCTTGCCCACAATAAAATCACCAAGCATGTCTTTGTTCCTAAATGTAGTGGTGAATCATCTAGCAAGAAAGATGATACGTGATTCTATCGCTACTATGCCTAGCTAAGGTCGTTCAACAATAGCGCTTGTTGGGAGGCAACCCAATGAATTTATCTTTTTCTTTCTGTTTTGTTGCGTCCACACTTTCACAATTCTGTTCTGATTGTGTTTTTTGTGTTTATTTTTGTGTTTGAGCCAAGCAAAACCTTTATGAGTGGTCTTGGTAATGGTTGTTTGATCTTGCTGGAAAAAGACAGAAACGTTTCGCTTACGAGAGGATTTTTCATTTTTATTCAGAAAGAGCTTTTGAGTTGATTCTTTTTTATGCTGATTGATATGCTTTTTCCCTAGAACTTCGTAATTTTTCAGAATTTTTGAGGTAACAGAAGTATACGAAGTATACAGATTGCTACAGACTGGTCTGTTTTTGACAGATTCTGATTTTATTGAGTTGGTTGCTTGTTTTGATGAAACTATGGTTATTATCGGGGGTTACTAGCCATGGAAAAGTGAGAATACAGTAGCTCATCATCAATATAGATGGAATTCAAGTTTTCTACAGTACCAAAAGAAGTGGTAGTTTGTTTTCTTGTACTAATGTTATCACAACTTTCTGTTTTAGTTTTGTGTTGTGAAGTTTTCAAGTTTTGGGTGACGTTCTCATGGACAAAGAGATAAGGAGTGGAAAGAGCTCAAGCTTGGGGATGCCCAAGGCTCCCCAAGCCAAATTCAAGGACACCAAAAAGCCTAAGCTTATGGATGCCCCGGGAAGGCATCCCCTCTTTCGTCTTCAATCCATCGGTAACATTACTAGGAGCTATATTTTTATTCACCACATGATATGTGTTTTGCTTGGAGCGTCTTGTATTATAGGAGTCTTTTCTTTTTGTTGTGTAACAATCATCCTTGCTGCACACCTTTTTGAGAGAGAGATACATGCACTCATCGTGATTTTTGTAGAATGCTCATTCTGCTTCACTTATATCTTTTGAGCTAGATACTTTTGCTCTTGTGATTCACTTATATCTTTAGAGCATGATGGTGCGTGATTTGGTAGTTGGCTTATGCTATGAAAGAAGTCCCATGTGCTAGGTACCCAAAGAGGATGGAAAAACCTCCATCTTCATGTGCATTGAGTAGAAAGAGAAGTTTCGATTCCTCTCAATTAGTTTTGAGACACGGATTCGGTAATATTGAGTGTTATGTTAGTAGGGTGTTGTGAATCTAGAGATACTTGTGTTGAAGTTAGTGATTCCCGTAGCATGCACGTATGGTTAACCGCTATGTTAGGAAGTCGGAGCTTAATTGATCTATTGATTGTCATACTTTGTGTTGAGGTCAGGATCGCGCGATGGTTTACACCTACCAACCCTTCCCCTCGGAGTATGTGTTTAGCACTTTGTTTTGATTACTAATAAAAACTTCTGCAACAATTATGTGAGTTCTTTATGACTAATGTTGAGTCCATGGTATAGATGCACTTTCACCTTCCACCATTTCTAGCCTCTCTAGCGCCGCGCAATTCTCGCCGATGCAGAAATCCACCAAATTCCTTCCTCAAAACAGCCACCATACCTACCTACTATGTCATTTTCATAGCCATTCTGAGATATATTGCCATGCAACTACCAGCGTTCCGTCTAATGACTTGTGATGTCACTTTCATATTGCCATTGTGTGATCATACTAGATCGTTGCATCCCGGTACACTGCCGGAGGCATTTCCTATGGAGTCATCATCATTGTAATTTTTGAGCTTTGAGTAACTAAAAGTGTGATGATCATCATTATTAGAGCATTCTCCCATGCGAGGAAATAAAAAAAAGAGGCCAAAGAGCCCAAAAACAAAAAAAAGTGAAAAGAAAAAAAAGAGGCCTAGGAGCCCAAATAAAAAATGAGAGAAAAAGAGAGAAGGGACAATGCTACTATGTTTTTCCACACTTGTGCTTCATAATAGCACCATGTTCTTAATGATTGAGAGCTTCTTGCTTTGTCACTACCATATGCTAGTGGTAATCTTCGTTTTATAACTTGGCTTGTATATTCCAATGATGGGCTTCCTCAAAATTGCCCCAGGTCTTTGTGAGCAAGCAAGTTGGATGCACACCCACTAGTTTTCCCTTGAGCTTTCACATACTTATAGCTCTAGTGCATCTCTTGTATGGCAATCCCTACTCATTCACGTTGATATCTATTAATGGGCATCTCCATAGCCTATTGATACGCCGAGTCAATGTGACCATCTCCTCCTTTTTGTCTCACAACCACCACCACACTCTAGTCCACCTATAGTGCTATATCCATGGCTCGCGCTCATGTATTGCGTGATAGTTATAAAAAGTTTGAGAAAGTAAGAGTGCGAAAACAATTACTTGGCCAATTCCGGTGTTGTGCATGATTTACATTAGTTGTGTGAGGATGATGGAGCATAGCGAGACTATATGATTTTGTAGGGATAACTTTCTTTGGCCTTGTTATTTTGAAAGTTCATGATTACTTCGCTACTTTGCTTGAAGTATTACTGTTTTCATGTCAATAGGAAACTATTGTTTCGAATCGTACGGATCTGAATATTCATGACACGTGAAAGAAGTTGCAAAGGACAACTATGCTAGGTAGCATTCCACATCAAAAATTCGTTCTTTATTACTTTCCTACACGAGGACGAGCAGGAGTTAAGCTTGGGGATGCTTGATACGTTTCCAACGTATCTACAATTTTTGATAGTTTCATGCTATTATCTTGTCAAACTTGAGATGTTTTGCATGCCTTTTATTTATTTTCTAGGACTAACTTATTAACTCAGTGGCAAGTGCGAGTTCCTGTTTTTTCCTAGGGGGGCGCGCCATGCAGGCTTGTGGGCCCCCTGGAGGTCCCCTAACCTAGATCTTGCGCCTATAAATTCCCAAATATTCCCAAAACAATCAGGGGAGCATCGTAATCACTTTTCCTCCGCCGCAAGCTTCTGTCTCCACAAGATCCCATCTGGGGCACGTCCTGGTGCCCTGCCGGAGGGGGGATTTGGACACGGAAGGCTTCTCCATCAACACCATGACATCTCCGATGATGCATGAGTAGTTCACCATAGACCTACGCGTCCATAGCTAGTAACTAGATGGCTTATTCTCTCTCTTGGATCTTTAATACAAAGTTCTCCATGATCTTAATGGAGATCTAACCGATGTTATCTTCTTTTACGGTGTTTGTCGAGATCCGATGAATTGTGGATTTATAATCAGATTATCTATGAATCTCATTTGAGTTTTGTAGCGACCCGACTCAAGACGAGTCAAGCCTCTGTGTTTCTGTGCCATCCCTGGATCAGTATGCTGGCACACACAGTACATCAATGTATATATCAAAGTGCAATCACATGTAAATAGCGTAAAACTGATATATACCTTAATTATTTCAGCGGAAGCGCTCAAGGGAGTGTAGACACAATAAACACCAACGGCAAGTTGAGTGTAGACCGTAACCCTGAATCGTACTCTTACTCGTCGAAGAAAAATATCTGCAACATAAGACATTGCAGCCGTGTAGGTCAGCATATTGAATATGCCGGCAAGTCACATAAGAGAGGGGTGAAAAGTAATCATCTATACTATATGCATATATGGCAGGTGGGGCTATAAGTTTTTAGCGAAAAGCAAGTTTTCTCCTACAACAAGAGAGGGCTAAAAGCAAAATGTCACTACATTGTCGGTTGTTAACGAGATGGTTCCGCCAACCAGTTCTCGTACCCGAGTTGTCAATAGTTACCCTCATCAAATATATTTAATGGTGTTGAGAATTTCAGATAACTTCAGTTCCTTTGGCTCAAGTCGTCCATGACCGTGGACACGGCTAATCGATTAGGTTTGAGTACTCTGCAGAGTTTTGCACACGTTCCCCACAAGATTTGATCGCCTCCGAGTATGTCCTCGCACTTCAGGGTGTTTGAAGACCGGATGATCAAAACATGGTCTTTCAACGGGTCCCTCTGAATCCCTGTCGGTGCCCATCCATTCCTACCGTTCTTCTACATCTGCTAGCACCGCCTGTCCAGAGTCGCCGCATTGTCCAACCGAGCCAGAGCCCATAATGACTTGTGGCTGTGCAGGTAAGCCTTGGGTCTTGAAAATATCCGTCCGTCTCTTTGAGCCTGGGTGAAGCTTTCCGCAGGATGTCATGGCCGTCCCCAGCATCCCGGGCATCCACTAGGTTCTCCAGGGAGCCGATCAACCGTCCTTCACCCAGAGTCGCATTGCGTCCGAGGTCTTGAAAATCTTGTCTTAACCGGTCTTGATTATTTAATCAACCTCGCATCACTCGTGTTAAGCACTCAACCGAAATCCCGTCTACTCAAGCATAGCAATATGAAATTTGTCGTCCTGGGGCCAAGTATCGGGGTTGTTGTGTACCTACCACATGATACTACAATCTATACTAAAATTTCCAAGTACCTAAGCAGCATGCAATTGGGCATAGGATGGTAGAACTACGATGCATAAAACATAGGTGATAGTATGATCAAAGTGACTTGCCTGGTATTACTTGATGAAGATAGTCGCTCTCAAAATCCTGATAATTCTACTTGCCACACTCCAAGCAATCTATCGTAAACAAATAGCATTCAATAAACATTCATGCCAAAAAGGAAGAACCAAGAGAACATAAGAACAAAGCATGTCTTGGTGCAAAATAACAACGTACTAAGGTTTAATAAAAAGGTCCTAAGTGTGTTGTAAAGTCAAGGTGCATGAATGAGATCAAAACAGGTAATGGACGATGAACTATTGCTATATAAGCTCGACTTGCATACACTATGGGAGATGATCAAAAATATTGGGAGAACAACATGAATGTTGTTTGACAAATAGTAGAAGACATAAGAATTTATTTGTAGAAAGAATTTCTTGAAATGGAGCACTACAACGCAAGTTATAGCGAATTAAAGTATGAATTGAATTTGCATTCAAAAGGTCAAGAGAAGTTGAACTGAAGTACGATGGTTACGTACAAAAATATATGACATGAGTGTTTAGGGGCAAAAGGAATCAATTGAAAAGGTGGTACGATTTGCAAGATAAGATCAAATGCATGTTCGAATACAAATATCAATCGCTCAAATTTGTAAGGTTCAAAGGTCGAAACTAATGATGCTATTGGATATAGTAGATCAATATGAGCGTGTAGAAAAAATACTTACTAGATTTGGAATAGCGGATCAAAAGATACAAATACTTCAATATAACATTGAATCGGCTTAGAACGATGTGAACACTTTTGGGTACTAATAGATAAATCTTATTTGATCAAAATTATAAGGTGAAACGTTAAAACTAATGATGCAAACGGGAAGATTACTTTGATATGAATCCGACGCAATTGGATTCATCTAAAACGGAGCTACGGATAAAAAGATATGATCAAAAGAAGTTTGAATATGAATATGAACAAATTTCGAAATTTGAAAATTTCAAAAAATGATATGATAGGTTCACCGGATAGGTGGGATCAAGACGAAACTCTAGGCGTTGGTTTCATCTAATACGGATAAACGAGTAAAAAGTTATGGCTATTTGAAAAATCAGGGCCAAGCTGTTTTACGGAAGAAAAGTGCTATGTCTAAAAGAATTCTAGTACTAATGTGTAAATACGAAGACTAAATAATATATCTAATTACTCTACCGTATACTAGTGTAGGAATACTAGTCTAGAAATAATAAACTACGGAAGTATAAAAAAATACGAAGAGAAATACCTTTAGAATGCAGAGTAAGAATTAATTCCAATGAGGAGACGACTTCGAGAAATCCCGCCGAAGAGAAAAGAATATTTTTATTTAATAAATGTAGTTAATCCAAAAGATTGATTTAACCCGAAATAGATGGTTTTTGGATTCTCCTATGGATCTATATTTATAGGTGGAAGGAAGGTCTAATGGTCCATAGGTAGGCGATGTGGGACTAAATATATACGTAACGTAGGGAAACTAGAAAAGAGAAGTAAAAAGGTGCCTCATGGGCCAAAGGAATCGGCCGGCCGCGCACACAGCGCACGCACACGTGCTGGCTGGATCATGAGCTTTTTTCCTCAAATTGGTTTTTTTCTTTTTTCTTTTTTCTTTTTTTGCGAACGAACAATTTTTTTTTAAAAAAAATAAGAAAAACGTATAAATGAAAAAGAGAGAACATTTTATATAGACGTATTATATATCAAAATTTTCAGAATAAAATTTTCTAAAACATGAACATATTTTCAAAACCAAATAAAATACTTTAGAAAAAATATTTTTTTGCAATAACTTTAAAATGAAAAGGAATTTGAATTTCAAATAAATTGCAAATACTTAAAATTTGAATCAAGACGTTGTCTCTGATTTTGGAGGGTCATTTTCCTCCTCTCGTTTGATTTTCTTTTAATCAAAGGGTTTTGAAAATATTCAAACTCAATATTAAAAAGGGATTCAACATAGAAAATTTTGGGAAAGTCATTTTATTCCCTCTCATTTTTTTGAGAAGTTTCAAATTCCACTCAAGTTTCAATCACTCAAACAAACAAACAATCAATCTAATAATTATATTAACATTCCAAAATTTATAATTTTGGGATGTTACAAACTACCACACTTAAAATGAATCTCGTCCTCGAGATTTGAACAGGCTAGAAAGAAAAGGTTAAGGTTTGGGGGGTCTTCTAACAAATATAGTCTCCTGCGAAGTGGGGTGCTACCATACTTAAAATGAGAGTTACTGGTCGCTCAAATTTTTAACAATCCTCTGGGGTCTTGGCATCTCGCTCGTCACACTCTTCATGGTAACTTCTTTGGTGAAGTTCTTCCATTATATTCATAATGTTTCCATCAAAATCGAGGGTTCTTCTGTTGATATAAGATTCTTCTGTCACTGGGTCTTCTTAACTGACAAGTCTCGTGACCATTCTAAATAACCTATCGATGATTCTCATGGTGGTCTACCATTTGTGGTTATCCTGCGGAGAGAAGGGTCTTGGCTTCATCCTCACCGTAAAATTTCCTACGCGTCACAACAACTGCCATGTACATGGGCTTTTCTTATACCATTCTAAGGCTTAAATAAAAGCTTCAAAGGACGTCGTCTCTCACTATGGGTAAGTCTCTCAGATTTACCATTCCAAATAGCAAGAGAATGATAATAGTAAGTCGTCATGGTGGCCAAGCCATGTCGCACTGAAATCATTACCTTGTATAAGGCTTAGTGAATCTCGTATTCTAACACTTGGGCATGCTCACAAGCATTGCAGAATATCTCTTGTCCATGAACGAAGTTCGGATAATCCAATGATTCTGCAAGCTGAACAAACATCTATCTTTTCTTCACAACTCTCAGGTTTTCGTATGCTCCTAAGAAAACGTTTGCTGAAACAAGTTTCCTTCTCCAAAAAGATAGTACTTGATCCTTGTTAGTCCCGGGGTCTGTGGGTTTCAGGCATACTTGGGGTAAATGTGACACGCCGCTGGGTAGTGGGTCGTTCCTTCACAAAGGAAACAAGTCACCTGACTACTTGGGCACTCCTCAGCTGGGTGATTTTCTTCACAATGAGTACATCCATCCTAGTGTTCCTCCTGGGTGTGTCCTATTTCTCCATAGATCTTGCACGCACAAGTCTTCTCCTTCGGATTATCATAGCACTTTTGAATAAGACGGGATCTTAACAACGTCTTCTTGAATTCGTCCCAGGTTTCTGCTCCACTAAATCCTTGTATGGCATGATGCATTATCCACCAGATTGCAGCACTTTGTGTAAAGTACTGAAGAGCGTGTTCCACTTCATACTTCCTTGAGATCAAGTTGCTCCCGAAGTGGTTCTCCATGTTTTGAATCCATATATCAGCCTCTAGCTGGGTCATTGGTCCAGAGACTACAAGTCTAGCTTCATACTCCATCTGGTAGGGTTGAGGTTTTGGGGATGAGACGGGTAAGAGAGGGAGGGAGATACACACAATACAAACAATATTTTTGAGAATAGGTTTTAGCTGTGGCCGTCGGAAAACACACACCAATGACGGCTCACAATTCATCGTATCTAACGTGAGTATACAAAAGGGGTTTGGACTTCTAAGGATCATATACATATTCAAACACTTCAGGGTCTTCGAGTTCTTCGGGTCTTGAGAGTCTACTGTTGGTGTAGCTTCAACCGGATGATGAAATCCTCTTTACTTTGAAGTGGGAGTCGGCTGATTCCTTCACATGGTCAAAGGGGAAAGGGCATTGTCTAACTATTTGAGGTGAGAGAGAACGTTTGATGAAATCAGAAGAGATGAGAAGTAAAAGGTGTTCTTGAAAAATAGAATTTTTTTGTGAAAGATCCTTTCCTAAGAAATTTCCAGTTTCGAGGGGTCACGTCCTACAGTCAACATGTGCTCTGATACCATTTCTGTAGCGACCCGACTCAAGACGAGTCAAGCCTCTGTGTTTCTGTGCCATCCCTGGATCAGTATGCTGGCACACACAGTACATCAATGTATATATCAAAGTGCAATCACATGTAAATAGCGTAAAACTGATATATACCTTAATTATTTCAGCGGAAGCGCTCAAGGGAGTGTAGACACAATAAACACCAACGGCAAGTTGAGTGTAGACCGTAACCCTGAATCGTACTCTTACTCGTCGAAGAAAAATATCTGCAACATAAGACGTTGCAGCCGTGTAGGTCAGCATATTGAATATGCCGGCAAGTCACATAAGAGAGGGGTGAAAAGTAATCATCTATACTATATGCATATATGGCAGGTGGGGCTATAAGTTTTTAGCGAAAAGCAAGTTTTCTCCTACAACAAGAGAGGGCTAAAAGCAAAATGTCACTACATTGTTGGTTGTTAACGAGATGGTTCCGCCAACCAGTTCTCGTACCCGAGTTGTCAATAGTTACCCTCATCAAATATATTTAATGGTGTTGAGAATTTCAGATAACTTCAGTTCCTTTGGCTCAAGTCGTCCATGACCGTGGACACGGCTAATCGATTAGGTTTGAGTACTCTGCAGAGTTTTGCACACGTTCCCCACAAGATTTGATCGCCTCCGAGTATGTCCTCGCACTTCAGGGTGTTTGAAGACCGGATGATCAAAACATGGTCTTTCAACGGGTCCCTCTGAATCCCTGTCGGTGCCCATCCATTCCTACCGTTCTTCTACATCTGCTAGCACCGCCTGTCCAGAGTCGCCGCGTTGTCCAACCGAGCCAGAGCCCATAATGACTTGTGGCTGTGCAAGTAAGCCTTGGGTCTTGAAAATATCCGTCCGTCTCTTTGAGCCTGGGTGAAGCTTTCCGCAGGATGTCATGGCCGTCCCCAGCATCCCGGGCATCCACTGGGTTCTCCAGGGAGCCGATCAACCGTCCTTCACCCAGAGTCGCATTGCGTCCGAGGTCTTGAAAATCTTGTCTTAACTGGTCTTGATTATTTAATCAACCTCGCATCACTCGTGTTAAGCACTCAACCGAAATCCCGTCTACTCAAGCATAGCAATATGAAATTTGTCGTCCTGGGGCCAAGTATCGGGGTTGTTGTGTACCTACCACATGATACTACAATCTATACTAAAATTTCCAAGTACCTAAGCAGCATGCAATTGGGCATAGGATGGTAGAACTACGATGCATAAGACAGAGGTGATAGTATGATCAAAGTGACTTGCCTGGTATTACTTGATGAAGATAGTCGCTCTCAAAATCCTGATAATTCTACTTGCCACACTCCGAGCAATCTATCGTAAAAAAATAGCATTCAATAAACATTCATGCCAAAAAGGAAGAACCAAGAGAACATAAGAACAAAGCATGTCTTGGTGCAAAATAACAATGTACTAAGGTTTAATAAAAAGGTCCTAAGTGTGTTGTAAAGTCAAGGTGCATGAATGAGATCAAAACAGGTAATGGACGATGAACTATTGCTATATAAGCTCGACTTGCATACACTATGGGAGATGATCAAAAATATTGGGAGAACAACATGAATGATGTTTGACAAATAGTATAAGACATAAAAATTTATTTGTAGAAAGAATTTCTTGAAATGGAGCACTACAACGCAAGTTATAGAGAATTGAAGTATGAATTGAATTTGCATTCAAAAGGTCAAGAGAAGTTGAACTGAAGTACGATGGTTACGTACAAAAATATATGACATGAGTGTTTAGGGGTAAAAGGAATCAATTGAAAAGGTGGTACGATTTGCAAGATAAGATCAAATGCATGTTCGAATACAAATTTGAATCGCTCAAATTTGTAAGGTTCAAAGGTCGAAACTGATGATGCTATGGGATATAGTAGATCAATATGAGCGTGTAGAAAAAAGACTTACTAGATTTGGAATAGCGGATCAAAAGATACAAATACTTCAATATAACATTGAATCGGCTTAGAACGATGTGAACACTTTTGGGCACTAATAGATAAATCTTATTTGATCCAAATTATAAGTTGAAACGTTAAAACTAATGATACAAACGGGAAGATTACTTTGATACGAATCCGACGCAATTGAATTCATCTAAAACGGAGCTACGGATAAAAAGATATGATCAAAAGAAGTTTGAATATGAATATGAACAAATTTCGAAATTTGAAAATTTCAAAAAATGATATGATAGGTTCACCGGATAGGTGGGATCAAGACGAAACTCTAGGCGTTGGTTTCATCTAATTCGGATAAACGAGTAAAAAGTTATGGCTATTTGAAAAATCAGGGCCAAGTTGTTTTACGGAAGAAAAGTGCTATGTCTAAAAGAATTCTAGTACTAATGTGTAAATACGAAGACTAAATAATATATCTAATTACTCTACCATATACTAGTGTAGGAATACTAGTCTAGAAATAATAAACTACGGGAGTATAAAAAAATACGAAGAGAAATACCTTTAGAATGCAGAGTAAGAATTAATTCCAATGAGGAGACGACTTCGAGAAATCCCTCCGAAGAGAAAAGAATAATTTTATTTAATAAATGTAGTTAAACCAAAAGATTGATTTAACCCGAAATAGATGATTTTTGGATGCTCCTATGGATCTATATTTATAGGTGGAAGGGAGGTCTAATGGTCCATAGGTAGGCGATGTGGGACTAAATATATACGTAATGTAGGGAAACTAGAAAAGAGAAGTAAAAAGGTGCCTCATGGGCTAAAGGAATCGGCCGGCCGCGCACACAGCACACGCACACGTGCTGGCTGGATCATGAGCTTTTTTTTCAAATTGGTCTTTTTCTTTTTTTTGCCACGGACAATTTTTTTTAAAAAAAGAAGAAAAACGTATAAATGAAAAAGAGAGAACATTTTATATAGAGATATTATATATCAAAATTTTCAGAATAAAATTTTCTAAAACATGAACATATTTTCAAAACCAAATAAAATACTTTTTAAAAAAAATATTTTTTTGCAATAACTTTAAAATGAAAAGGAATTTGAATTTCAAATAAATTGCAAATACTTAAAATTTGAATCAAGACATTGTCTCTGATTTTGGAGGGTCATTTTCCTCCTCTCGTTTGATTTTTTTTTAATCAAAGGGTTTTGAAAATATTCAAACTCAATATTGAAAAGGGATTCAACATAGAAAATTTTGGGAAAGTCATTTTATTCCCTCTCATTTTTTTGAGAAGTTTCAAATTCCACTCAAGTTTCAATCACTCAAACAAACAAACAATCAATCTAATAATTATATTAACATTCCAAAATTTATAATTTTGGGATGTTACAAGTTTCTTCTCATCTCACTTATCCCTGATTTCATATCCTTGTAATTCTCTTCGAGTTGTGGGTTTTGTTTGGCCAACTAGATCTATGATTCTTGCAATGAGAGAAGTGCTTGGTTTTGGGTTCATACCGTGCGGTGACCTCACCAGTGACAGAAGGGGTAGCGAGGCACGTATCGTGTTGTTGCCATCAAGGTTAAAAAGATGGGGGTTTCATCATTGGTTTGAGATTATCTCTCTACATCATGTCATCTTGCATAAAGCGTTACTCTGTTCGTCATGAACTCAATACACTAGATGCATCCTGGATAGCGGTCGATGTGTGGAGCAATAGTAGTAGATGCAGAAAGTATCGGTCTACTTGTCTCGGATGTGATGCCTATACACTAGATCATTGCCTTAGATATCGTCATGACTTTGTGCGGTTCTATCAATTGCTCGAGAGTAATTTGGTCACCCACCGTGATATTTTCCATTTTGAGAGAAGCCTCTAGTGAACACTATGGCCCCAGGGTCTACTCCACACCATATTTTCAACCTTACACTTCTCACTTAGTTGCACTTTCCGCCTTCATATCTCACTTTTGCAAACAATCTTGAAGGGATTGACAACCCCTTTGAAGCGTTGGGTGCAAGCTTGTTTGTGTTTGCGTAGGTACTTTGGACTTGACGAGGCCCTCCTTTTGGTTCGACACCTTGGTTCTCCAACTGAGGGAAATACTTATTGCTCCTGTGCTGCATCACCCTTTCCTCTTCAAGGGAAAAACCGACGCAAACCAGAGAAGTAACAAGAAGAATTCCTATGCCCCAGGGAAGGACTTTTGTTGCCGCGGCAGTGTCCGGTAGAAAAGTACCACGAAAATAAAAGTTCTCCGAACGTCCTGAAAATCAAGTATGATTTTTTCTGGAATTTTTGAAAAATTCCGAGACAAAGAGCTTGTCTGGGTGATGTACGAGTGGGCCACAAGCCCTGATGGCGCGTGCACCCCCCTGGCCGCGCCACCCAGGCTTGTGGGGCCCACAGGTACCCCCTCCACTCATTCTTGCTCTCATCTGGTTCTCCTACCTCCAGAAAAAATCGTTTTGTAGCTCAAACCCGTCTTCTTGCTCCTCTTGCTGGGATTTTCGATCTCTTTCCTCAAAGCACCATTCTCCGAACTGTTTTGGGGAAATTACTCCTTGGTAAGTGACTCCTCCATTGGTCCAATTAGTTTTTGCTCTAGTACCTTATACTCCGTGTATTTTTGCTGCCTTGGTGACCATGTTCTTGAGCTTTGCATGTTGATTTTAGCTGGTCCCAAGTAGTTTTGATGCGCAATATTGCCTCTAGGCACTTGTGGGAGTAGTTGCTACAAGTTTTGTTGAGCCTTGTTCACCTTTCCTTAGAGTCACTGAAAATTTCAGAAAAGGAAGATGTTCAGGAGAAACTATCATGGTGGTTCCTCAAGCAAGAGAGGTCCCCGTCTTGCGATACGGAAGCCTGATCCTTACCAACCAAGGGACGCGCAGGTACAACCATGTGAATGTCCTTCTGATGAATTTATGATTGAGGCGGGTTTCAAAGATGAGTTTGATGCACTTGTTCGCAACGTCGGACTCGAAGAGTTCATATCCATAAATGTGAACAATATGTTGCTCTCACTGCCTCTTTTGTTCGTAGATTCAAATTTTCAGTTGGCCGTTTGATCTCTTTGACAAATCGTATACCATGGATTTAGAGGATTTTAATAGAATTTGCAAGAAACCTATTTGGGGTAGTCTCAATGATCCTCCTAAATCTTCGGTTAGAGATTTTTTTTCTATGGTATTACTGTTGGAGAAACTAGAGATATTACGCAAGCTACCATGGGGAGTATTCATTTTCCTGCCTTGCATTATTTTGCCCTCTTCATAGGCAGATGCATTAATGGCAAGATTGAGCATTGTCACCTCTACACATCCGACCTTAGTATCCTTAAGAGCGCAGTAATGGGTGATAAAAGTTTCAACATGGGAGCTATTATAGCAAGGAGGCTGAATAAGAATGCTAATGAAGGGGATTTCTTTGGTGGGATCTATGCCACTCGCATAGCAAATTTTCTTGGAGTACCCATCCGCGAAGGAGATCCCCCGCTCCATACAGCTTTCCTTGACCGCGTCGCTTTAACACGCTACCAGTTCCTTGAGAGGGATGGTGAATCCCTCCTATACCGTTTGATATTTAACCGGCAGCGTGTTTTCCATACTACCCTTCCTGCTCCTGCCTTCTTTGACTTTCAGGTAAAACGGAGATATTACATAACCAGAGGAGAGGGAGAGGAGTACGAGAGGGAGGCAAAGGTTGCTCGTCTCCGTGAGGCAGCTATTCATGCAGTGGCTGCAGCGCTCCCGTATAAGCCCCATTATGATTTTGGGTTTCACCAGGACCATCCTTGGGAGTAGACCAACTTAGGCCAGAAGCCTAAGCTTGGGGGAGTACGTGTTCTCACCAACTTTACATTCTAGCTTATGCTTTCACTTTGTTCATCGGTGTTCACACCTTGCCACTGTATCATCCATGTTAGTTTATTTTCTTTTTCTCATTTTCTTTTCTTGTGTCTGTCTAGTTTGAGAAAAACCAAAAAGATTTTCTTTTTCTTCTTTTTCTTGTTGGGAGCTTTCCCGTGTAAATAGTTTTCTTTTTATTTGGGTCAAGGTAGAAGATATTGGTTACAATGTTTAGTGGCTCTCGCATGCATACATCTTTAGCTGTCAAAGAGCCATATTACTTTGTCTTCTCCTTTGTGTTTGCCTGCAGATTCCAGCTTTAGTCCAATGCACGAGCACACTTATTATTGATCACAACATTCGGTCATGCAAGTGAAAGGCAATAATGACGATATATGATGAAGTGACTGAGCCTGGAAAAGCTGGTATGAACTCAATCTATTTTGTTTTTGTAAATATGACTAGCTCATCATGCCTGATTCAGCTTTGTTGTGAGGGAAACATGTTTGCAATGACAACTTAGAGATCATAGTTTGTGATGCCTCGCTTACTTAGCTAGGAGCTTATAATGGTTTGTCTTGGATGCCCACATGAATTTTGAGATGACTGTGTTGTAGTATGATAGGATGGTATCCTCCTTTGAATGATTCAAGTGGCTTGAGTTGGCGCATGTTCAGGCATGTAGTTGAAAAAAAATCAACATAGCCTCTATGATGTTCATGTTCATGGTGATTTATGTCCTACTCATGCTTGCACTCAATAATAGTTAATCTCAAAGCATTTTGATGATTGTTGTCGCTCTCTAGTTGGTCGCTTCCCAGTCTTTTGCTAGCCTTCACTTGTACTAAGCGAGAATACTTCCTGTGCATCCACTTCCCTAAACTCAAAGTTGTTCCATATGAGTCCACCATACCTACCTATATGCGGTATCTACCTGCCGTTCCAAGTAAATTTGCACGTGCCACTCTCTAAATCTTCAAGAAATAATATGTTTTGCATGCCCAAACCGCTAATGTCGTGACAGGGGCTATCAGTATCTTCCATGCTAGGCGTGTTATCCTCGATATGTTTTTATTCACTATCTTTCACGAGAAAGGGGCCGGTAATTGGAATTCCCAGTTCCATGCTCAAATCGAAAAGATAATTGCAAACAAAACTCCCCGAGGATTGATGTTGGTATGGACGGTACTCGAGGATTCGGCTAGCCGTGGAGTGCAATTGATTGGTGGTGGGGGAGTCAAAACTTTACTTTTTTGTTTGGGAACCGCCTATAGCATGTGTAGCGTGGAAGATGTCGAGAACTCTTAGTCATTGCGTTGACAATGAGAGCATGCCACCCAAAATTATTATCTCTGTTTTCAAAGCTTGAGCTCTGGCACCTCTGCAAATCAATGATTCCCTCTGCGAATGGCTTGCCTATTTATTTTTCCAGTTGAGTCGTCCTCCTCTTAAAAAAGCACCAATTGGAGAGCACCTCTATCGTTTTTATGCTTTGCTTTTAACTGTGTTGAGTATGACTGTGATTGGATCTTCCTTGCCATGCATTACAATGTTTAGTCAGCCCTTGGTCTTTGAAGGTGCTCTGCATTTATGTTTTGCGGTATCAGAAAGCGCTAGCAAGATTCAAATGTTGACATTTGAGGCTTATTATTATTTGCTTGCTAGTTGATTATGCCATTGATATGAGTTTACCGTGAGACCGAGATGTCATTTGCTTATGTGGCTTGCTTGTGATCTTGCTGAAATTCTAGTTATGAGTTAGACATAGTTGCAAGCACAAGATCAAACAGAGTTTGTCAAAGTTCTTCTTTTGTCTCTTTCAGTTTGTCAACTGAATTGCTTGAGGACAAGCAAGGCTTTAACCTTGGGGGAGTTGATACGTCTCCGTCGTATCTACTTTTCCGAACTCTTTTGCCCTTGTTTTGGAATCTAATTTGCATGATTTGAATGGAACTAACCGGGACTAACGTTGTTTTCAGCAGAATTGCCATGGTGTTGTTTTTGTGCAGAAATAAACGTTCTTGGAATGACCTGAAAATTTACGGAGAATTTTTCTGGAATTAATGAAAAATACCAACGCAAAGATCCACCGGAGGAGGTGAGCCAGTGGGCCACAAGCCCAGGGGCCACGGCCACCCCCCTGGCCGCGTCGTGAGGGCTTGTGAGGCCCACGAGGCTCCACCGCCTCTAATGTCAGCTCTATATATTCCGTTTCGCCTGGGGAAAAAATCAGGGAGAAGGATTCGTCGTGTTTTACGATACGGAGGCGCCACCACCTCGTGTTCTTCATCTGGAGGGCAGATCTGGAGTCCGTTCTCGGCTCCGGAGAGGGGAAATCATCAATATCATCATCATCAACCTTCCTCCATCGCCAATTCCATGACGCTTTTCACCGTTCGTGAGTAATCTCATCGTAGGCTTGCTGGACGGTGATGAGTTGGATGAGATCTATCATGTAATCAAGTTAGTTTTGACGGGGATTGATCCCTAGTATTGATAACCCACAAGTGTAGGCGATTGCAACAGTTTTCGAGGGTAGAGTATTCAACCCAAATTTATTGATTCAACAGAAAGGTAAACGAAAGAATATTCTCAAGTATTAGCAGCTGAGTTTGTCAATTTGAACCACACCTGAAAGATTAGTGTCTGCAAGCAAAGTATCAGTAGCAAAGTGATATGATAGCAACGGTGTCAGAAAAAGATCTGTTGACGGCAGACTATTCCTAACTGTTGTATAAATGGCGCTAGTAAATAGCACGTGGACGGGGAACTATTCTTCCCCGGCAACGGCTCCAGAAAAGTCTTGCAGCAAGTAGCAGCAAGGTAACAGAGCAAGGTAACAACAGTAGTGACAGCAGCAGCAGCAGGAGTACTAATACCAGCAGTACTAACAGCAGAGTAACAGCAGTAGCAGTAACAGCAGTAGTGACAGCAGTAGCAGCAGCAATAGTAACACAGAGTAACAGCAGTAGCGACAGCAGTAGCAGCAAAGTAACGTAGCAAAGACCAGTAGTAAAAGACTCGTAGGCAGTGGATCGGTGATGGATGAGTGTGCCGGATGTGATTCATCATGTAACAGCTATAACACGGAGAGATAAGTAACTAGCTCCCGTTCGTCAATCTAATGTAGGCATGTATTCCGTATGTAGTCATACGTGCTTAGGGAAAAGAACTTGCATGACATCTATTGTCCATACCTCCCGTGGCAGCGGGGTCCTAAAGGAAACTACGGGATATTAAGGTTCTCCTTTTAATAAAGAATCGGACCAACGCATTAACACGTGGTGAATACATGAACTCCTCATACTATGGTCATCTCCGGGAGTGGTTCCGGCTATTGTCACTCCGGGGTTGCCAGGTCATAACAGATAGTAGGTGACTACAACTTGCAAGATAGGATCTAAAACACACATATATTGGCGACAACATAATAGGTTCAGATCTGAAATCATGGCACTCGGGCCCTAGTGACAAGCATTAAGCATAGCCAAGTAGTAGCAACATCAATCTAGAACATAGTGGATACTAGGGATCAATCCCCGTCAAAACTAACTCGATTACATGATAGATATCATCCAAATCATCACCGTCCAGCAAGCCAACGATGAGATTACTCACGAACGGTGAAGAGCATCATGGAATTGTCGATGGAGGAAGGTTGATGATGATGATGGCGACGATTTCCCCTCTCCGGAGCCCTGAACGGACTCCAAATCTGTCCTCCAGATGAAGAACAGGAGGTGGAGGCGCCTCCGTATCGTAAAACGCGATGAATCCTTCTCTCTAATTTTTTTTCCGGGCGAGACGGACGATATAGAGCTGAGTTTGGGGGCGGTGGTGCCACGTGGGCCCCACAAGCCCTCAAGGCGCGGCCTAAGGGGGTGCCCGCGTCCTGTGGGCTTGTGGCCCACTGGCACGCCCCTCCGGTGGATCTTTGCGCGGGTATTTTACTTTTATTCCAGAAAAATTCTGCATAAATTTTCAGGACATTCCGAGAACTTTTACTTCTGCACAAAAACAACACCATGGAAATTCTACTGAAAACAGCGTTAGTCCGGGTTAGTTCCATTCAAATCATGCAAATTAGAGTCCAAAACAAGGGCAAAAGATTTCAAAAAAGTAGATACGACAGGGACATATCAACTCCCCCTAGCTTAAAGCCTTGCTTGTCCTCAAGCAATTCAGTTGACAAACTGAAAGAGACAAAAGAAAAACTTTGACGAACTCTGTTTGATCTTGTGGTTGCAACTATGTCTAACTCATAACTAGAATTTCAGCAAGATCACAAGCAAACCACATAAGCAATTGACATCTAGGTCTCACGGTAAACTCATATCAATGGCATAATCAACTAGCAAGCAAATAATAATAAGCCTCAAATGTCAACACTTCAATCAAAACAACATGCAGCATTACGAACTGATGGTATCTCGCTAGCTCTTTCGGAGACCGCAAAACATAAATGCAGAGCACCTTCAAAGATCAAGGGCGGACTAAACATTGTGACTCAAGGAAATGAAGATACAGTCATAGTCATACTCAACACAGTTAAAAGCAAAGCGTAAAAATGACAGAGGTGCTCTCTAATTGGTGCTTTTGTAAGAGGAGGATGACTCGACGGGAACATAAATAGAGAGGCCCTTCGCAGAGGGAAACATTGATTTGCAGAGGTGCGAGAGCTCATGCTTTTAAAACAGAGATAATAATTTTGGGTGGCATGCTTTCATTGTCAACGCAATGACTAAGAGTTCTCAACATCTTCCACGCTACACATGCTATAGGCGGTTCCCAAACAGAAAAGTAAAGTTTTGACTCCCCCACCACCAATCAATCACACTTCACGGCTAGCCGAATCCTCGGGTACCGTCCATACCAACATCAATCCTGGGGGAGTTTTGTTTGCAATTATCTTTTCGATTTGAGCATGGAACTGGGAATTCCAATTACCGGCCCCTTTCTCGTGAATGATAGTGAATAAACACATATCGAGGATAACATGCCTAGCATGGAAGATACCAATAGCCCCCTGTCACCACATGAGCGGTTCAGGCACGCAAAACAGATTATTACTTGAAGATTTAGAGAGTGGCACATGCAAATTTACTTGGAACGGGAGGTAGATACCGCACATAGGTAGGTATGGTGGACTCATATGGAACAACTTTGGGTTTACGAAGGTGGATGCACAAGCAGTATTCCCGCTTAGTACAAGTCAAGGCTAGAAAAAGACTGGGAAGCGACCAACTAGAGAGCGACAACAGTCATCAAAATGGATTGAGATTAACTAACATTGAGTTTAAGCATGAGTAGGAAATAAATCACCATGAACATGAACATCATAGAGGCTATGTTGATTTTGTTTCAACTACATGCGTGAACATGCGCCAAGTCAAGCCACTTGAAAGGAGGATACCATCCTATCATACTACAACACAGTCATCTCAACATTCATGTGGGCATCCAAGACAAACCATTATAAGACCCTAGCTAAGTAAGCATGGCATAAGCAACTATGATCTCTAAGTTGTCATTGCAAACATGTTTCTCTCACAACAAAGCTGAATCAGGCATGATGAGCTAGTCATATTTACAAAAACAAAATAGATCGAGTTCATACCAACTTTTCCAGGCTCAGTCACTTTATCATATATCGTCATTATTGCCTTTCACTTGCACGACCGAACGATGTGAACATTAATGAGCGTGCTTGTGCATTGGACTAAAGCTGGAATCTGCAGGCAAACACAAAGGAGAAGACAAAGTAATATGGCTCTTTGGAATCTAAACAAGTATGCATGCAAGAGCCACTAATCATTGTAACCAATATCTTCTACCTTGACTCAAAGAAAAAGAAAACTAATTACACGGGAAAGCTCCCAACGAGCAAAAGAAGAAAAATAAAATCTTTTTGGCTTTTCTCAAACTAGACAGACACACGAAAAGAGAACGAGAAAAAGAAGTAAACTAGCATGGATGATACACTGGCAAAGTGTGAACACCGGCTAACAAAGTGAAAGCATAATCAAGAATGTAAAGTCGGTGAGAACACGTACTCCCCCAAGCTTAGGCTTTTGGCCTAAGTTGGTCTACTCCCAAGGATGGTCTTGGCGAAACCCAAAATCATAATGGGGGTTATACGGGAGCGCCGCAGCCACTACCTGAATAGCTGCCTCAGGGAGACGAGCAGCCTTTGACTCCCTCTCATACTCCTCTGCCTCTCCTCTGGTTATGTAATATCTCTGTTTTACCTGAAAGTCAAAGAAGGCAGGAGCAGGAAGGGTAATATGGAAAACACGTTGTCGGTTGAATATCAGACGGTATAGGAGGGATTCGTCATCCCTCTCAAGGAACTGGTAGCGTGTCAAAGTGACGCGGTCAAGGAAAGCTGTATGGAGCGGGGGATCTCCTTCGTGGATGGGTACTCCAAGAAAATTTGATATGCGAGTGGCATAGATCCCACCAAAGGAATCCCCTTCAATAGCATTCTTATTCAGCCTCCTTGCTATAATAGCTCCCATGTTGAAACTCTTGTCACCCGTCACTGTGCTCTTAAGGATACTAAGGTCGGGTGCGTAGAGGTGGCAATGCTCAAGAACATGGTAACCAAGGCAGCAAAAATACACGGAGTATAAGGCACTAGAGCAAAAACTAATTGGACCAATGGAGGAGTCACTTACCAAGGAGTAATTTCCCCAAAACAGTTCGGAGAACGGTGCTTTGAGCAAAGAGATCGAAAATCCCAGCAAGAGGAGCAATAACACGGGTTTGAGCTGCGAAACAATTTTTCTGGAGGCAAGAGAACCAGATGAGAGCAAGAATGAATGGAGGGGGTGCCTGTGGGCCCCACAAGCCTGGGTGGCGCGGCCAGGGGGTGCCCGCGCCCCTAGGGCTTGTGGCCCACTGGAGCAGCCCCCAGACAAGCTCTTTGTCTTAGAATTTTTCAAAAATTCCAGAAAAAAATCGTACTTGATTTTCAGGACGTTCGGAGAACTTTTGTTTTCGGGGTACTTTTCTACCGGATGCTAAAACAGAAAACAGGGAAAACTAAACTAAACCTATCATTTTTCTTCTAAGCAACCTAAAGTGAAAGCTTGGAACAGAGCTTTGTGACTCCTCGATTCATCCATCTCATGGTCATCGAAAGAAAATCCATCAATGAGGTTGATCAAGTCTCCTCGACAAACCTTTTCAAATCGCAAAAAGAGAAAGGAGAATTCTCGAATAGTCACTAGGTCACCTCAATGGGGATGTGTATCTTGACACGAGGAATAGGGCATTCAAAGCTCCCAATAAGAATCGATGAAGTTTTTTCGATAGCATTGATGCAATTTACTCGATATTGTTTCTTCGGAAAGTGCACTGTATGCTCATTACCGTTGACCTGGAAAGTGACATTGCCTTTGTTACAATCTATAACAGCCCCTCGTCCTCGGGTCTTCCGAGGATGACCGCCATGGGTCTTCCGAGGATGACCGCCATGGCATCGTCCTCGGGAATGTCCAAGATAACAAAGTATGTTAAGATAGTGACATTAGCAACCACAACAGGCACATCCTCGCAAATGCCGATGGGAAAGCAGTTCATTTGTCGGCCATTTGCAGAGAGATTTTAGTGGGTGTCAACTTATCCAGTTCAAGTCTACGATAAGAGAAAGAGGCATAACACTAACACCGGCTCCAAGGTCGCATAAAGCAGTTCTAACGTAATTACCTTTAATGGAGCAAGGTATAGTGGGCACACTGGGATCACCTAGTTTCTTAGGAGTTCCACCCTTGAAGGTATAATTAGCAAGCATGGTGGAAATCTCAACCTCATGTATCCTCCTCTTATTAGTCACAATATCGTTCATGTACTTAGCATACAGAGACATTTTTAGCATATCTGTCAAACGCATCTGCAGAAAGACAGGTCTAGTCATTTCAACAAAGCGCTCAAAATCTTCATCATCCTTTTTCTTGGATGGTTTGGGAGGAAAGGGCATGGGTTTCTGAACACATGGTTCCCTTTCTTTACCATGCTTCCTAGCAGCGAAATCATTCTTATCGTTGTGGGTCATCAAGATCAACAGGTTCAATCTCCACATCCTTATCATTGCTAGGTTGAGCATCTTCATGAACATCACTATTGATATTATCATTAGGCTCATGTTCATCACCAGATTGTGTTTCAGCATCACAGACAGAGACAGTTTGGACTCTCAGGTGTAGCAGCAACAGGGTTGCTAGCGTGCACATCCCTATCATCTTTCTTCTTCTTTCTAGGATGACTAGGTGCATCAGTGCTAACTCCTTAAGAATCTTGTTCAATTCTCTTAGGATGACCCTCAGGATACAAAGATTCCTGGGTCATTCTACCGACTCTAGTAACGACTCTGACAGAATTGTCATTCAACTCATCGAGCAAGTCATTATGAGCTTTAAGTACTTGTTCTACCTGAGTAGTAACCATAGAGGCATGTTTACTCAAGAGCTTAAGATCATTGACATTTCTGTCCACACAAGCACTTAAATGACTAAGCATACGAGCATTCTGTTCCAATCGTCTGCTAACATAATCATTGAAACTCTGTTCTTTGGCAACAAATATATCAAACTCATCCAGGCATAGGCTAGCAGGTTTATCAAAAGGAATATCACTCTCATCAAACCTATGCAGAGAGTTTACTTCTACTACCTGTATCGGGTTATCGAGACAATGGATCTCTTCGATAGGTGGTAGATTTTTGACATCTTCACATTTAATGCCTTCCTCTCGCATAGATTTCTTGGCTTCTTGCATATCTTCAGGACTGAGGAATAGAATACCTCTTTTCTTTGGAGTTGGCTTAGGAGGTGGTTCGGGAATAGTCCAAGCATTCTCGTTGCACAAGATGTTATTCAGTAGAATCTCAGCTCGTTCTACGGCTCGTTCCCTAAAAACACAATCAATACAATTATCTAGGTGGTCTTTGGAAGCATCGGTAAGTCCATTATGAAGATATCAAGTATTTAATTCTTCTCAAGAGGGTGGTCAGGCAAAGCATTCAGTAGGTGGATGAGCCTCCCCCAAGCTTGTGGGAGACTCTCTTCTTCAACTTGAGCAAAGTTGTATATTTCCTGCAAGGCAGCTTGCTTCTTATGGGCAGGGAAATATTTTTCAGAGAAGTAGTAGACCATATCCTGGGGGCTACGCACACAACCAGGAGCAAGAGAAGTGAACCAAGTCTTAGCATCATCCTTTAGCGAGAAAGGAAACAGCTTGAGGATATAGTAGTGTCGAATCTTTTCCTCACTCGTGAATAGGGTGGCTATATCGTGCAGTTTGGTAAGATGGGCTACAACCGTTTCAGAGTCGTAACCGTGAAAGGGATCAGATTCACCAGAGTGATTAACTCAGGGTCGACAGAGAATTCATAATCCTTATCGGTCACAAAGATAGGTGAAGTAGCAAACTTCGGGTCGTATTTCATCCTAGCGTTCAGAGATTTTTCTTTCCACTTGCGCAGTAGTTTCTCAACATCATAGCTATCCTTACACGCAAGAAAGTCCTCATCTATCTCTCCCTACATAACATAGCATTCAGGCATAACAGGCAATTCAGGCATAGTAGCAGGTTCTACTTCAATAGTATCAGCAGTTTCAGAAGTATCATCACGTCTAGCAGCAACTCTAGCAAGTTGTGCATCAAGGAATGCACCTAGTGGCAAAGTGATGACCCACAAGTATAGGGGATCAATCGTAGTCCTTTCGATAAGGAAGAGTGTCGAACCCAACGAGGAGCAGAAGGCTCTGATAAACGGTTTTCAGCAAGATAACAACTGCAAGCACTGAAATTAGCGGTAACAAGTGATGGTGTAGTGAGGTGAAACGTAGCAAGCGAAAACTAACAAGTAACAAGTAGTAGCAACAGTGCAGCAAGTGGCCCAATCCCTTTTGTAGCAAGGGACAAGCCTGAACAAAGTCTTATAGGAGGAAAAACACTCCCGAGGACACACGGGAATTTCTGTCATGCTAGTTTCATCATGTTCATGTGATTCACGTTCGTTACTTTGATAGTTCGATATGTGGATGGACCAGCGCTTGGGTACTGCCCTTACTTGGACAAGCATCCCACTTATGATTAACCCCTCTCGCAAGCATCCTCAACTACGAAAGAAGAATTAAGACAACGTCTAACTATAGCATTAAACTAGTGGATCCAAATCAGCCCCTTACGAAGCAACGCATAGAGTGGGGTTTAAGATTCTGTCACTCCAGCAACCCATCATCTACTTACTACTCCCCAATGCCTTCCTCTAGGCCCAAATATGGTGAAGTGTTATGTAGTCGACTTTCACATAACACGACTAGAGGAAAATACAACATACAACATATCAAAATACCGAACGAATATCAAATTCACATGACTATTATCAGCATGACTTATCCCATGTCCTCGGGAACAAAAGTAACTACTCACAAAGCATAATCATAATCATGATCAGAGGTGTAATGAATAGCATCAAGGATCTGAACATAAACTCTTCCACCAAGTAATCCAACTAGCATCAAGTACAAAGAGTAATCAACACTACTAGCAACCTTACAAGTGCCAATCGGAGTCGCGAGACGGAGATTGGTTACAAGAGATGAACTATGGATTGGAGAGGAGATGGTGCTGATGAAGATGTTGATGAAAATGCCTCCCCTCCGACGAGAGGAGTGTTGGTGATGACGATGGCGATGATTTCCCCCTCCGGGAGGGAAATTCCCCTGCATGATCGTCTTCCCAGAGCTCTAGATTGGATCTGCTCAAGTTCCGCCTTGTGGCGGCGGCGAAACCACGAAAAAGCTCCCGATTGATTTTTTTTTCTAGAACGAAACCCTTCATATAGCAAAAGAGGGGGGCAGTGGGCCGTCAGGGATCCCACAAGCTTGTTAGCCGCCACCAGGGGGTGGCGACTACCAGGCTTGTGGCGCCCTCGTAGCTCCCCTCTGGTACTTCTTTCGCCCAGTATTTTTTATATGATCCCAAAAAATTCCACGTAAATTTTCAGGGCATTTGGAGTTGTGCCGGGTAGTGGACTAAGATTTGTTCCTTTTCCAGTCCAGCATTCCAGCTGCCTGAATTCTCCCTCTTCAAATAAACCTTGCAAAATAAGAGAGAAAAGGCATAAATATGGTACCACAAAGTAATATGACAGCCCATAAAGCAATAAATATCAACATGAAAGCATGATGCAAAATGGACGTATCAACTCCCACAAGCTTAGACCTCGCTTGTCCTCAAGCGAAAACCAAGTTCCATAAACATGTCCACATGTTTAGGGATGAAGGTGTCGATAAAACATAATACGGACATGAGGGCATCATGATCACACATAGAACATCAATACATCATAAAGATTCTTATGGGAAAGTAACAATTCCTTCACAAAGCAAAGTATGAAGCAAAAACCTTACCGAGAAGTAACCAACAACAGTCCATAGTCATTGAAGCAATTGCAATTTATCATAACATCAGAATGAGTCAAATAAGAGCTTGTAAGGCAAACCCACATACTCAATCATCTCTTTTGTTTTCCACAATTGTTACAACTCACGTGGTACTCATGGTGTCAAAGTTTCAGCTGGACACAGAGGAAGATAGGGGCTTATAGTTTTGCCTCCCAACTATTTACCTCAAGGGTAAAGTCAACAACAATAAAGCATAAGTACTCAACTCCAAGTTGATATATGAATATAGATCTTTCCCAAGCATGTGACGGTAGCCAAGACAAAGGCAAAAATAGGGAATTGGTGAAGATCACCATGACTCTTACAAGGGAAAAAAGTAAAGGTACAAGATAGGCCCTTCGAAGAGGGAAGCAGAGGTTGTCATGCGCTTTTGAGGTTTGAATGTGTGTCCTCTTAGTACGGAGGAACGTCACTTTGTATTGCCTCCTGTGATAAAGAATTGTATTACGTAGTCTGTCGCTTTTTTGTCTTCCTCATCACAGGTTCGTACAAAGCTTATTTTCCACACACTAATGGATCAAACATATTAGAGAGCAATTTTTATTGCTTGCACCGATGACAACTTACTTGAAGGATCTTATTCAATCCATAGGTAGGTATGGTGGACTCTCATGCCAAAACTGGGTTGAAGGTTTAAGGATGCACAAGTAGTATCTCTACTTGGTGCGGGAGTTTTGCCTAATATGAGGTGGAGGCAATCGTCACATGCTAAGGGATCTCTAATCATATAACATTGTTTGGAACCAAGCAAACACTATTCATTATGTTGTCTTCCTTGTCCAACATCTACTCCTAAGCATGTAATAGTTTGGTGAGTGCTCACAATTTTAAAAAGTGTCTAAGATGATATATTTATATGTGAACCTCTCTTTCCTTATTACTTCTTATTAATTGCAACAATGACTGAGGTCTATGTTGATTTATTCTCAACAAGTTTCAATCATCATACGTGTCATATGTGAAGTTATCACCTTCCATAAGATCATCTCATGATCTTTCATGCTATCGTTCTTTTCATACTTTTGATCATGGCACAAAGCAAAGCCCTTGACTAAGATACTCTTTATTATATAGCTCGCAAGCTCAAATACATCGGGGGAGAGAAAAAAGCAAAAGACTCAAACTAAACACTAAAGACTTATTCCACTAAGAGAAGAAATAAAAACTGTAAAGGAAAGAACTAAAACAAAGATAAAAGCAAAAGATATAAAGGTGATACGATACCAGGGCAACTCCCCCAAGCTTGGCAGAAGCCAAGGGGATTGCCCATACCAATGCTTAGTTGTCTTCCTTTGGTGGAGATGGTGGTGGAGTTGTTGCCTTTGATTCCAGGAGAGCTATCAATCTTTGATTTATACCTTTGAAGTCTGTGACATGGTTTTCCAGCAAAATAACTTCATGAGAAAGGTAAATATTGCGAGCACGAGTTGTTTCGCAAAACCTCAAGAGTTCAATCAAGGATGGAGACAGCACGTGGAGGAAGGGTTGGAGAAAATCTACTCCTTCAACATCTTCAATGTTGAACATAGGTTGAACTTCCTCCCTAGTTTGGGTTTTCTCCTTAGCTTTGTCCCTGACCTCCGTGACTTCTACTCTTTTCAGATCAGCATCTACTTCTTCATGAACTTGGTGAAGATCATTCTCCCCAACAGATTCCTGAGACATCTTTGCTCTAAATCTGCGGCAGACAACAAGCTCGAAACGAAAACAGAGGAAAACTGCACGATACGGAGAACAAAACCTTCGGGCGAATATATATTGATTTTTTCTGGACCAGAAGGGGTGCTCCGCAAGGAAACGGAGTCCGGGAGGCATCCGAGGTACCCACAAGCCCCCTAGCCACCACCAGGGGGGTAGGTGGCGGCTACCAAGCTTGTGGCCGCCTCGTGCGCTCTCCGGACTGCTTTTTATTTTTCTAATTTTCCAAAAATTCCAAAACGGAGGAAATTTCCTATTGCAAAAGCCTCGGAGTCCAATTTATTACCGAAAAAGATACCTCTTCGTTTTCAGGGTCTAAAACAGGCTGATAAACATCCCTTTTGTACACCTTTGGAGTTATGATGTTGATGATGTTGGTCTCAACATTTATGGGAGTATCGGAGATATAATGCTTGATTCTTTGCCCATTTACTACTATAGGAAAATTTCCTTTCGTGTTATTGATTTTGATGGCACCGGAACGATATACTTCCTCGATAATGTAAGGACCTTCCCATTTAGAGAGAAGCTTGCCTGCGAAGAATCTCAAACGAGAATTGTATAGCAGGACATAATCACCTACATTGAACTCTCATTTATGTATTCGTTTGTTGTGCCATCTCTTAACCTTTTCCTTGAACAACTTGGCATTCTCATATGCCTGGGCCCTCCATTCATCTAATGAGTTGATATCAAACAACCGCTTCTCACCGGCAAGTTTGAAATCGAAGTTGAGCTCTTTGATTGCCCAATAAGCTTTGTGTTCCAGCTCAAGCGGTAAATGACTGGCCTTACCGTAAACCATTTTATATGGCGACATGCCCATGGGATTCTTATAGGCAGTCCTATAAGCCCATAGTGCGTCGTCAAGTTTGCTAGACCAATTCCTTCAAGATCTATTGATGGTCTTTTGTAGGATCAATTTGATCTCCCTATTACTCAACTCCACTTGACCACTAGACTGAGGATGATAAGGAGATGCAACTCTATGGTTGACATCATACTTAGCGAGCATCTTGGGAAAACACCATGAATGAAGTGTGAACCGCCATCAGTCATCAAATATCTAGGGACTCCAAATCTTGGGAAAATGACTTATTTAAGCATCTTAATAGAGGTGTGGTGATCAGCACTTTTAGTGGGGATATATTCTACCCACTTAGTGACGTAATCCGCAGCAACTAAGATGTGAGTGTACCCATTGGAACTCGGGAAGGGTCCCATATAATCAAAGCCCAGACATCGAATGGTTCAATGACAAGTGAATAGTTCATAGGCATTTCCTGACGCTTACTTATGTTCCCTATTCTTTGGCATTCGTCACAAGACAAGACAAACTTACGGGCATCCTTGAAGAGAGTGGGCCAATAGAAACCTGATTGCAATACCTTATGGGCAGTTCTATCTCCAGCGTGGTGTCCTCCGTAGGCTTCGGAATGATACTTCTGCAAGATTTGTCCCTGTTCATGTTCAGGCACACAACGTCTAATAACACCATCTACTCCTTCCTTATAAAGGTGAGGATCATCCCAAAAGTAGTGTCTCAAATCAAAGAAGAATTTCTTCTTTTGCTGATAGGTGAAACTATGTGGTATGTATTTGGCTACGATATAATTTGCGTAATCAGCATACCACGGTGCACTATGTGAAGTGCGGATGGCATTTAATTGCTCATCAGGAAAGCTGTCATCAATAGGTCGTGGGTCATCAAGGACATTTTCTAGCGTGGACAAGTTATCTGCTACATGGTTATCAGCACCCTTTCGGTCAACGACGTGCAAATCAAATTCCTGTAGCAGGAGAACCCATCTGATCAGCCTAGGCTTAGCGTCCTTCTTCTCCATAAGGTACTTAATAGCAGCATGATCAGAGTGAATAATGACTTTGGAGTCAACTATGTAAGATCTGAACTTTTCACATGCAAACACGACTGCTAAAAACTCCTTTTCCGTAGTGGCATAGTTTCTTTGGGCACTGTCTAGAGTTTTACAAGCGTGGTGAATAACATTCAACTTCTTGTCAACTCTTTGTCCTAGAAGAGCACCAACAGCATAATCACTAGCGTCACACATGATTTCAAAGGGCAGGTTCTAGTCAGGTGGTTGAACAAGAAGTGCGACTATCAAAGCCTTCTTAAGTATTTCGAAAGCTTCCTCACAATCCTCATCAAAAACAAAAGGAACATCCTTCTGCAAGAGGTTGGTAAGAGCCTAGAAATCTTAGAGAAGTCTTTACTGAACCTTCTATAGAAACCAGCATGACCTAGGAAACTTCGTATACCTCTGATATCTGTGGGGCAAGGCATTTTCTCAATTGCATCAACCTTAGCCTTATCAACTTCAATGCCTCTTTCAGAGATTTTCTGTCCTAAGACGATACCTTCATTAACCATAAAGTGGTACTTCTCCCAATTCAAGACGAGGTTGGTATCTTCGCATCTCTGTAAGACTCGATCAAGGTTGCTGAGGCAATCATCAAAGGAAGACCCGTAAACGGAGAAGTCATCCATGAAAACCTCGACAATCTTTTCACAAAAGTCAGAGAATATAGCCATCATGCATCTTTGAAAGGTGGCAGGTGCATTGCATAAGCCAAAACGCATACATCTATAAGCAAAGGTACCGAAGGGGCAGGTGAAATTGGTTTTCTCCTGATCAGATTGTGCAACGGGTATTTGCGAGAAACCTAAATAACCGTCTAGAAAGCAGAGGTGTGTGTGTTTGCATAGCCTTTCTAGCATTTGGTCGATAAACGGCAAAGGATAATGATCTTTCCTGGTTGCCTTGTTCAGTTTCCGGAAGTCTATCACCATCCTATAGCCAGTAATAATCCTTTCGGGATTAGTTCATCCTTATCATTAGGAACGACGGTGATACCTCCCTTCTTAGGTACCCAATGTACTGGACTTACCAAATCACTATGAGCAACAGTATAAATGATTCGTGCTTCCAGAAGCTTTAATATTTCTTTTCTAACGACCTCTTTCATCTTAGGATTTAATCTCCTTTGATGATCAGCAACTGTTTTAGAATCAGGACCGGTTTTAATCTTGTGCTGACATAGAGTGGGACTAATACCCTTAAGATCATCAAGAGTATATCCAATAGCAGCACGGTGCTTCCTCAGAGTTTTTAGTAACTTCTTCTCTTCGTGCTCTGAGAGGAGAGCACTAATAATAACAGGAGATATCTCCTTCTCATCAAGATAGACATACTTAAGAGTATCAGGCAACTGTTTAAGCTCGAACACAGGATCACCCTTTGGTGGGGGAGGATCCCCAAGCAGTTCAACAGGCAGATTATTCTTGAGAATAGGATATTGTTCTAAGACAATTTTATCTATATCATCTCTTTCCTCCATATGCATATCATTTTCATGCTCAAGAAGATATTGCTCTAGAGGATCCGTAGGAGATACGGCAATAGAGGCAAGAGCAACGATTTCATCTCTACCAGACGACTCTTGTTCATGGAGTTGTCTTCCAAACTTGGAGAAGTTAAATTCATGAGACACACCCTCGAAACTAACAGTGACGGTCTGCTTAATGCAATCAATGTGAGCATTGACTGTGTTGAGAAAGGGTCTACCAAATACGATGGGACAAAAGCTATCTTGTGCAGTACCAAGGACGAGGAAATCAGTAGGATACTTCGTCTTACCAAACAGAACTTCTACGTCTCTCACAATTCCCAGAGGGCAGATAGTGTGTCTATTAGCTAGCGTAATAGTGACATCAATGGGTTCTAGCTCAGCAGGTGCAATCTCGTCTTTGATTTCATCATATAAGGAACGGGGTATTGCACTAACACTAGCACCCATATCACATAAGCCATGGTAACAGTGATCTCCTATCTTGACAGAAACAACGGGAGGCCAACTACAGGTCAGTATTTGTCTTTCGCGTGAGGTTTAGCAATTCTAGCGGAGTCCTCACTGAATTTGATAACATGCACGTCTACGTCTTCGGCTAAGAGATCTTTGATAATAGCAACACTAGGTTCAACTCTAATCTCCTCAGGGGTGCATGTGGTCTAATGTAACCCCTACGTATCACAGTTGGAGCTTTAGAATAATCCTTTATCCTAGCAGGGTATGGTGGTTTCTCAGTGTAGGCACAAGGAACAACATGATCACTAAAAGCAATGACTTTCTCCTCAACTAGATTGGTTTTGACTATGTTGCTTTCTACAGGAGGATGATACTTAAACCACTTCTCTTTGGGAAGATCAACATGAGCAGCAAAAGATTCACAAAGAGAAGCTACTATCTCAGAGTCAAGTCCATACTTAGCGCTAAAATCTCTAGAAGAGTTTGTCTCAACAAAAGATTTAACGCAATCAAACTGGAAATTCATACCTGACTCCTTAACTTCCTCCAGCTCCCAAACTTCAGAGTTACGTTTGATTCTTTCCAATAAATTCCACTTGTGGTCAATATCCTTCTCCATAAAAGAACCGGTACAAGAAGTGTCAAGCATGGTATGATCTTCATGAGAAAGCCGAGCATAAAAGAATTGAGTGATAATTTCTTTTGAGAGCTCATGATTGGGCATGAATATAGCATTGATGTAAGCCTCCCCAAGCTTGAGCTATGCTTTCCCTGTCACGAGGCCAAAAGTTATAAATATAATTCCGATCACGATGTACTAAATGCATAGGATAGAACTTTTGATGAGATTCCAATTTCAACCGATTGTAGTCCCATGATCCAGTATCATCACATAGCCTATACCATGTCAACGCCTTATCCTTCAAAGATAAAGGAAAGACTTTCTTATTTACCTCATCCTCGGGCAAACCTGCAAGCTTAAATAAACCACAAACTTCATCTACATAGATCAGATGCAAGTCTGGATGTGAAGATCCATCTCCTGTAAAAGGATTAGCCAGCAGTTTCTCAAGCATACCCGAAGGAATTTCATAAAACATAGTTTTAGTAGGTACCTCAGGTTGATGAACAACTCCTCGTGCTGCCGTTCGTGGTGAAGATACCCTGAACTAACTCCTCAAAGGAACAGTTTCCATAGTGACAAGTGACAATAAATTTCAGCACAGTATATAAATGTTCCCTTACCAAATTCCACTTACCAAAGGCGCTTCTCTCCCCGGCAACGGCGCCAGAAAAGAGTCTTGATGACCCACAAGTATGGGGGATCAATCGTAGTTCTTTCGATAAGTAAGAGTGTCGAACCCAACGAGGGGCAGAAGGCTCTGATAAACGGTTTTCAGCAAGGTAATAACTGCAAGCACTAAAATTAGCGATAACAAGTGATGGTGTAGTGAGGTGAAACATAGCAAGCAAAAATTAACAACTAACAAGTAGTAGCAACAGTGCAGCAAGTGGACCAATCCCTTTTGTAGCAAGGGACAAGCCTGAACAAAGTCTTATAGGAGGATAAATAGTCCCGAGGACAAACGGGAATTTCTGTCATGCTAGTTTCATAATGTTCATGTGATTCGCGTTCGTTACTTTGATAGTTTGATATGTGGGTGGACCGGCGCTTGGGTACTTCCCTTACTTGGACAAGCATCCCACTTATGATTAACCCCTCTCGCAAGCATCCGCAACTACGAAAGAAGAATTAAGACAACGTCTAACCATAGCATTAAACTAGTGGATCCAAATCAGCCCCTTACGAAGCAACGCATAGACTGGGGTTTAAGCTTCTGTCACTCCAGCAACCCATCATCTACTTACTACTCCCCAATGCCTTCCTCTAGGCCCAAATATGGTGAAGTGTTATGTAGTCGACGTTCACATAACACCACTAGAGGAAAAGACAACATACAACATATCAAACTACCGAACGAATATCAAATTCACATGACTATTATCAGCATGACTTATCCCATGTCCTCAGGAACAAAAGTAACTACTCACAAAGCATAATCATAATCATGATCAGAGGTGTAATGAATAGCATCAAGGATCTGAACATAAACTCTTCCACCAAGTAATCCAACTAGCATCAACTACAAAGAGTAATCAACACTACTAGCAACCTTACAAGTGTCAATCGGAGTAGCGAGACGGAGATTGGTTACAAGAGATGAACTAGGGATCAGAGATGAGATGGTGCTGATGAAGATGTTGATGAAGATGCCTCCCCTCCGACGAGAGGAGTCTTGGTGATGACGATGGCGACAATTTCCCCCTCCGGGAGGGAAATTTCCCCGGCAGGATCGTCCTGCCGAAGCTCTAGATTGGATCTGCTCAAGTTCCACCTCGTGGCGGCGGCGAAACCACGAAAAATCTCCCGATTAATTTTTTCTGGAACGAAACCCTTCATATAGCAAAAGAGGGGGGCCAGTGGGCCGTCCGGGAGCCCACAAGCTTGCTAGCCGCCACCAGGGGTGGCGGCTACCAGGCTTGTGGCGCCCTGGTAGCTCCCCTCTGGTACTTCTTTTGCCCAGTATGTTTTATATAATCCCAAAAAAATCCACGTAAATTTTCAAAGCATTTGGAGTTGTGCAGGATAGTGGACTAAGATTTGCTCCTTTTCCAGTCCAGAATTCCAGCTGCGTGAATTCTCCCTCTTCAAATATGGTACCACAAAGTAATATAACAGCCCAGAAAGCAATAAATATCAACATGAAAGCATGATGCAAAATGGACGTATCACAAAGCAGTATCAGGCATAGCATCATCAGGCATAGTATCAAGCATAGCATCATCAAGCATAGTATCAAGCATAGCATCATTAGGCATAGTATCAAGCATAGCATCATCAGGCATAGTATCTAGCATAGCATCATGGGCAGCAGAAGTAGCATCATCAAGCACATGCGACATATCAAGATTTCTAGCAGGAGGCGAAGTCGCAATCTTACTCGAAACTGAAGGTGAATCAAGTGTAGAGCTAGATGGCAGTTCCTTACCTCTCCTCGTAGTGGAAGGCAAGATTTTAGTTCTTGGATCTTTCGGATTCCTCATAGTGACCAGCAGACGTCAATCCCAAGTGACTCTGAGAATATAGCTGTGCTTCCCCGGGAACGGCGCCAGAAAATTGTCTTGATAACCCACAAGTGTAGGGGATCGCAACAGTTTTCGAGGGTAGAGTATTCAACCCAAATTTATTGACTCGACACAAAGGGAACCGAAAGAATATTATCAAGTATTAGCAGCTGAGTTTGTCAATTTCAACCACACCTGAAATATTAGTGTCTGCAAGCAAAGTATCAGTAGCAAAGTGATATGATAGCAACGGTGTCAGAAAAAGATCTGTTGACGGCAGACTATTCCTAACTGTTGTATCAATGGCGCCAGTAAATAGCACGTGGACGGGGAACTATTCTTCCCCGGCAACGGCTCTAGAAAAGTCTTGCAACAAGTAGCAGCAAGGTAACAGCAGTAGTGACAGCAGCAGCAAGGTAACAGCAGTAGTGACAGCAGTAGCAGCAGTAGTAGTAACATCAGAGTAACAGTAGTAGTGACAGCAGTAGCAGCAGCAGTAGTAACAGCAGTAGCAGCAAAGTAACATAGCAAGGACCAGTAGTAAAAGACTCGTGTCGAGTGGATCGGTGATGGATGAGTGTGCCGGATGTGATTCATCATGTAACAGCTATAACACGGAGAGATAAGTAACTAGCTCCCGTTCGTCAATCTAATCTAGGCATGTATTCTGTATGTAGTCATACGTGCTTAGGGAATAGAACTTGCATGACATGTACTGTCCATCCCTCCCGTGGCAGCGGGGTCCTAATGGAAACTACAGGATATTAAGGTTCTCCTTTTAATAAAGAACCGGACCAACGCATTAACACGTGGTGAATACATGCACTCCTCATACTATGGTCATCTCCGGGAGTGGTTCCGGCTATTGTCACTCCGGGGTAGCCGGGTCATAAAACATGGTAGGTGACTACAACTTGCAAGATAGGATCTAAAACACACATATATTGGCGACAACATAATAGGTACAGATCTGAAATCATGGCACTCGGGCCCTAGTGACAAGCATTAAGCATAGCCAAGTAGTAGCAACATCAATCTAGAACATAGTGGATACTAGGGATCAATACCCGTCAAAACTAACTCGATTATAAGATAGATCTCATCCAACTCATCACCGTCCAACAAGCCTACGATGAGATTACTCACGAACGGTGAAGAGCATCATGGAATTATCGATGGAGGAAGGTTGATGATGACGATGGCGACGATTTCCCCTCTCCGGAGCCACGAACGGACTCCAGATATGTCCTCCAGATGAAGAACAGGAGGTGGCGGCGCCTCCGTATTGTAAAACGCGATGAATCCTTCTCTCTGATTTTTTTTTCCGGACGAGACGGAAGATACAGAGCTGAGTTTGGGGGCGATGGTGCCACATGGGCCCCAAAATCTCTCACGGCGCGGCCTAGGGGGGTGGCCACGTCCTGTGGGCTTGTGGCCCACTGGCACGCCCCCTCCGGTGGATCTTTGCGCAGGTATTTTTCTTTTATTCCTGAAAAAATTCTCCGTAAATTTTCTGGACATTCCGAGAACTTTTATTTCTGCACAAAAACAACACCATGGCAATTCTGCTGAAAACAGCGTTAGTCTGGGTTTGTTCCATTCATATCATGCAAATTAGAGTCCAAAACAAGGGTAAAAGAGTTCGGAAAAGTAGATACGACGGAGACGTATCAAGTATCCACTATTTTCTGAGATTGATGTTGCTACTACTTTGCCATGCCTAATGCTTGTCACTAGGGCCCGAGTGCCATGATTTCAGATCTGAACCTATTATGTTGTCGCAAATATATGTGTGTTTCAAATCCTATCTTGCAAGTTGTAGTCACCTACTATGTGTTTTGACCCGGCAACCCCAAAGTGACAATAGCCGGAACCACTCCCGGAGATGACCATAGTATGAGGAGTTCATGTATTCACCACGTGTTAATGTGTTGGTCCAGTTCTTTATTAAAAGGAGAACCTTAATATCCCGTAGTTTGCATTAGGAACCCGCTGCCACGGGAGGGATGGACAATAGATGTCATGCAAGTTCTTTTCCCTAAGTAGGTATGACTACATATGGAATACATGCCTACATTAGATTGACGAACGGGAGCTAGTTACTTATCTCTCCGTGCTATAGTTGTTACATGATGAATCACATCCGGCATAATCATCCATCACCGATCCATTGCCTACGAGCCTTTTACTACTGGTCCTTACTATGTTACTTTGCTGCTACTGTTGTCACTGCTGCTACTGTTACTCTGCTGCTACTGTCGTTACTTTGATGCTACTGCTGTCACTGCTACTACTGTTACTCTGTTGCTACTACTGTTACTTTGCTGCTACTGGTTACTGTTGCTACTGCTGCTATCATACTACCTTGCTACTGATACTTCGCTGCAGACACTAAATCTTTCAGGTGTGGTTGAATTGACAACTCAACAGCTAATACTTGAGAATATTATTTCGATTCCCCTTGAGTCGAATCAATAAATTTGGGTTGAATACTCTACCCTCAAAAATTGTTGCGATCCCCTATGCTTGTGGGTTATCAAGACGTCAACAACAATTTTCTAGCTCTGTTGCTGAGGAGGCATCAAGTGAGGAATAGTTGACGTCAACAATGGACATCCAGGTCCCCCTATTGGTTATTGATCGGGGAGTGTCTCAGGTCATGTATGCATAGTTCTCGAACCCGCACGGTCTGCACACTTAAGGTTCGGTGATGTTTCGGTATAGTTGAGTTATAGGTGTTGGTAACCGAAGTTTGTTCGGAGTCCCAGGTGAGATCATGAACGTCACGAGTAGGTCCAGAATGGTCCAGAGGTAAATATTGATATATAGGAAGTCCTATTTTGGTCACCGGAAAGGTTTCGGGCTCATCTGTAGTGTATGGGGAGTGCCGGCACGGTACCGGGAGACCACCGGGAGGGGTGTGACGACCCTAGGGGCTTAATGGGCCAAGAGAGGAGGCAAACCAGCCCCTGGTGGGCTTGTTGATGCCACATCTAAGGGCCCATAAGGCTGGATGAGGAATAAGGGAAAAACACAAGCTGGAAAAGGTTTCCAAGTGGGAGAAGGGGAATCCTACTAGGAGTAGGATTGGAGGAGGAATCCTCCTCTCCTCCCACTTTGGCCGACCCAAAGGGGAAACCCTAGGGATGATGGCCTCCCTCCTCTCCTCCTATATATACAAGAGGTTTGAGGGCTTTTGAGATACAATATTTTTTCAGCCACGTGCTACCTCAACTCTAGATCACAGTTTCTCCTCTAGATCGGTTTTATGCGGTGCTTAGGCAAAACCCTGCAGAAACAGATTCACCACCACCACCGGCGCGCCGTCACGCTACCGGAGAACTCATATTCTTCCCCGTCTCTCTTGCTAGATCAAGAAGGTGGATCATCGAGTTGTACGTGTGCTAAACGCGGAGGTGCCGTCCTTCGACACTAGATCGGGATGGATCGTGATGGGATCGCGGGACGGATCGTGATCAGATAGCGGGACGGGCTGCGATTTGGATCGCGAAGATGTTCCACTACATAAACCGTATTATATATGATTCCTCTTAGCAATCTACAAGGGTACGTAGATTCACTCTCCCCTCTCGTAGATGATCATCACCATGGATTGGTATTGCGTGTGCGTAGGAAATTTTTTGTTTCCCATGCAACGTTTCCCAACAGTTCCCACTATCTTGGATTAAAAAGACTTTAATTATGATATTATTTCTTTAATATAATGTATTTCCTTGTTGTAATTCATAATTAGTTCACCCAATTCCTATGAACAAAATGAAGCTTTTACTAAAATATCGTAGAAGCGATGATAAAAGCTTATGATGAGAAACTTGAGCTAGAAATTTCTATACCTACAAAATTGCATGATGAATGAGAACCTACTATCAAAATTAAGTGTAAGGAATATGAATGTAGTGCTTTGTGTGACCTCGGTGATAGTGTCTCAACTATACCTAAATCTCTTTGTGATGTGCTTGGTCTTGCCAATATACAAGATTGTTCCCTTAACTTGCATCTCGTGGATTCTAGCATTAAGAAACCTTTGGGTAGAATAAATGACATGCTTATTCCTGCTAATATAAATTATGTGCCTATATATTTCATTGTGCTTGATATTAAATGCACTCCGTCTTCTCCAGTTATACTTGGTAGACCCTTCTTACGAACTATAGGTGCAATTATTGATATGAAAGAGGGAAACATAAGATTCCAATTCCCATTAAAGAAAGGGATGGGACAATTCCCTAGGAATATAACTAAACCACCTTGTGAATATATCTTGAGAGCCAGTTCAAAGGACGTGGATGTCGCCTAGAGGGGGGGGTGAATAGGCGCTTTAAAATAATTAAGGTTTAGGCTTGAACAAATGCGGAATAAAACTAACGTTTAATATGTCAAGCACAAAACCTCAAACAACTAGGCTCACCTATGTGCACCAACAACTTATGCTAAGCAAGACAAACAACTAAGTGATAGCAAGATATATGGCAAGAGACAATATGGCTATCACAAAGTAAAGTGCATAAGTAAAGGGTTCGGGTAAGAGATAACCGAGGTACGCGGAGACGATGATGTATCCCGAAGTTCACACCCTTGCGGATGCTAATCTCCGTTGGAGCGGTGTGGAGGCACAATGCTCCCCAAGATGCCACTAAGGCCACCGTAATCTCCTCACGCCCTTACACAATGCAAGATGCCGTGATTCCACTAAGGGACCCTTGAGGGCGGTCACCTAACCCATACAAATGGCAAACCTTGGGGGCGGTTACCAAACCCGTACACGTGGCAACCCTTGGGGGCGGTTACCGGTACCCGTACAAATTGCTCGGGGCAATCTCCACAACCTAATTGGAGACCCCGACGCTTTCCCGGAGCTTCACACCACAATGATTGAGCTCCGAGACACCACCAAGCTTCTAGGACGCCAAAGCATCCACGAAGAACAATATCTAGGATACTAAGTACCAAAGGTAATAAGCTTCTCAACCTTCACTTCCATGTATCACCGTGGAGAACTCAAACCGATGCAACCAATGCAATAGCAAGAACACATGAAGTGGTCAAGTCCCTCACACTCAAATCCCTCCACAACAACGAAAGCTATGGAGAAATATGAGAGGAAGAACAAGGAGCTCACAAAGAACTCCAAGATCAAGATCCAAGGGGTTCCCCTCACATAGAGGAGAAAGTGATTGGTGGAGATGTGGATCTAGATCTCCTCTCTCTTTTCCCTCAAGAACAAGCAAGAATCATTGGAGGGATTGAGAGTAAGCAAGCTCTAAGAATGTCAACAATGGAGGTAGAACAAGAGCTCAATGAATGGATTAGGCCAAGGGGGAAGAAGACCCTCTTTATAGTGGGGGAAGGAATCAGACCGTTACCCCCACTTACAGCCCGAGCCCAGCGGTACTACCGCTGGCTCCAGCGGTACTACCGCTGACCCTCCGGCGGTACTACCGCTAGCTGCAGCGGTACTACCGCTGACCCTCCGGCGGTACCACCGCTCGCTGCAGCGGTACTACCGCTGAGCCCATGGAAGCGCAAAGATACTACCGGGCCAACCCCCGCCAAGAAAGTCTTCACAAAAATGTCCGACGCAGTACAACCGCAAAGATGACGGTACTAAAATCTTGGAGCGGTACTACCGCTGGCCAGGGGTGGTACTACCGCTGGGACAGCGGTACTACCGCCAGCTCTAGCGGTACTACCGCCAACTCTAGCGGTACTACCGCTAGGTCCAGCGGTACTACCGCTCACCACTGAAACAGCCATAACTTTCGCATACGAGCTCCGAATCGAGCAAACCCAAGCTTGTTGGATTCAGGACGACAAGAGCTATCCAAACAATCTTAAGACCATGCAGATATGAAAATGCCAATGATATAGAGATGTGAGTCCTCTATGAATGAATAACCGGCAAAAACTCCAACATTGAAAACATCATAGTAGATGCATATGGACTCCGTTTTCGATGAACTCGAGCTTGTCACAAAGATGACCATAAGCTCTAAAACTCACAAAGTGAAACGCCAAACAAGAACCAAGAAGTATGATGCAAGGATGCAAATGGTTTGAGCTCTCAACGAACGATACGATCAAGCTACTCACTTGAGAGCCCCCCTTGATAGTACAGCAATCTATCCTAAACAGAAAACCTATGAAGGGCAAACCTATACCTTGCACCTCGTCCTCTTGAGCTAGATGATGATGATCTTGGCTTCCTCAAGATGGACCACCTTTCTTGATTGCGTTGGCTTGATGAAGACTAGTTGATTGCTCCCCCATACTCACTATGGGTGAGCCACTCTTCAGCATATCTTCACAAGTCCATTGCCACTAAATGGACGGCAAGCTTCAAGCATGATATCTTCGTGCTGATCCACTTGAACTTGCACATCGCAGTCTTGATGACGATCACAACTTGACGTCATACTTCATGGGTTGTATGAGATCTTCCCTTTGACGCAAGCCCATGGAAACACACCTAACCCCCACATAGAACTCTCACGAAGACCATGGGTTAGTACACAAATACGTAATGGACAATGCTTACCATACCATGGGATCACTTGATCCCTCTCGGTACATCTTGTACGCTTTGTGTGTTGATCATCTTGATTTGCTCTTTGTCTGAGATCTTGATCAACCATGTGTCTCTATGACCATTCTTTGGATAATACCTTGAATACCATCTTGGTCATCATATAAACTCCTTGAACACAACAGATGGACTTCAAGAAGTGCCTATGGACAAATCCTATAAATGTAACTTAAGGCAACCATTAGTCCATAGGAATTGTCATCAATTACCAAAACCACATATGGAGATATATGCTCTAACACCAGTTATGTACTGAATGTCAAGGATGATATCACTTGAAACTATGCATTACGCCTAGTTAGGGGCGTAAAACGATAGCGCTTGTTGGGAGGCAACCCAATAGTTATCTTATGTTTTGTGTTCTACTTTATGTTAGTGTGAGTTTGCATGATTACTTCTACTGTAATGATTATTTGTATGTTTAATTTAGTTTTGTGCCAAGTAAAGCCTTTGGGACGATTTGGATGATAAGTAGAATTAATACGGTACAAAAACAAAAACTTTTATGTCGAGTGCAGAATTTCTGTGATTTTAGTAGAACGTCTTTTTGATTTGAATTTTTTACACATTATTGTTATACAAATTCCCTAGGATGTATTAATGTTTGACAATGTGATGGGTTACATAAGTATGGTTTAAGTGTTGATCACTACATACCGTTCTATTTTACACAAATTCTATTTGTTTCTTGCATAGTTTGCTTGTTTTGATGATGCTATGAATTGTATGGGGGCCATAAGCAATGGATAAGTTAGAATACAACACCTTATGCAATAAGTAATTATGAATAAATGTACAACTGTATCTAAAGTTTATGATTTTCCTATTGTACTAACGGATCTCGCGAGGTTTCTCTTGAGCTTTGAATGCTGAAGTTTTCAAGTTTTGGGTGAAATGATGATGGATGAAGGAATAAGGAATAGCAAGAGCCTAAGCTAGGGGATGCCCAGCGCACCCCAAGGTAATATACTAGGAATACTAAAGCGTCTAATCTTGGGGATGCCCCAGAAGGCATCCCCTCTTTTGTTTCCATTCCATCGGTATGTCACTTGGAGCTATATTTTTATTCATCACATGATATGTGTTTTTCTTAGAGCGTCATGTGCAATAATTTGATTTTTTTTAGTTTTCCACAATCATTGTTTTCTAGACACATGTACTTGAGAGAGACACATGTTAGCCATGATTTGTTAGAATGCTCTATGTGCTTCACTTATATCTTTTGACCAAAGAAATTCCTCTAGTGTTTCACTTATATCTTTTTGAGCATTGTGGCGTGCAGATTTTGTAGAAATAATTGTACTCTTGTACTTCACTTATATTTGTTCGAGAGTCTAATAGGGATAATGGTAATTTGCATGGGTTATAAGACTAGTCCAAAAAGGATAGGTATTCAAGGTTGATATAATAACAACTTTCATGTAGCACATAAAAGAGAAATTGTGGGTTAATGATATTGATGTGCTAGTGTGAAAGGGTGTGCGTACATGGTTTTTGGTTAATATAAATTTTGATAATTAAAGGGTGTTTTCTTGTTGTTCATCTAAACAATTGTTATGGCATGGTGATGATGTGTGAGCATTTTTATTCCTTGTTCAAATCCTAGTGTTGTTAAGGTCGAGGGCGTGTGATGGTTAACTCCTACCAACCTCCTCTCTAGGGGCATGCAAGTAGTACTTTTCTTCGAGAGAGCTAATAAAGCTTTGCAATAAGTATATGAGTTCCTTATGGATAATGTGAATCCATGGATGTACGCACTCTCACCTTTCCATATTTGCTAACCTCTTCGGTACCGTGCATTCACCATTCTCACCTTGAGGATCAGTGCAAACTTGACCGGTGAATCCAAATCCCGTGGCATGATACACTCTATTGCACATAAGCCACCTTATATCTTCCTCAAAACAACCACCATACCTACCTATCATGGCATTTTCATAGCCATTCTAAGATATGTTGTCATGCAACTTCCATCATTACATCACATGACTTGTGTGTTCATCGTCATATTGCTTTACATGATCATGTAGCTCACATAGTATTTGTGGAAAATCCACCGTACATCATTTTTTACATGTTACGCTAGATCATTGCACATCCTGGTACACTACTAGATGCATTCATATAGCATCCATCTTGTTTAGTAGTTTTTCATATGAGTTGTTTGTAGATAGAAGTGTGATGTTTTTTATTATTAGAGCACTCTCTCGGTGCGGAAAGATGGATGGTGACAATGATTCCCAGAAGTTGGGATGAGAATCCAAACGGAAAATATAAAAAAAGGACAAAAGGACAAAAAACACTAAAAGAATACCCCCTATAAAGCAACACATATTCTACAACGTTTTGTTTATAGGTTGCAAACTTCATGATAGATACACATATAAACAATGTAGCATATACGTTGCAAACTTGTAGCTCATGGTACATACTGTAGATTGCAACTGGCCACAACTCAAAGTAAAGCCCAACACACTAACCCATCCTCTTGTCTAGCCTGGCCCAAGTTGGTTGCCACGACCATTATTAACCTAGATTGTTACCTGCTCCCAGCCTCCTCCTATTCCTCTCAAGCATCCCACATCCGCGGCAACCCCTCGACCTACATGCATACCAGAGCACATTCCTCACCACTCACCTGAGATCATCCATCTCGGCACGCCGCCTCTCACCACCCCGGTGCGACTTTCCATCCCGGTATGCCGTCCCTTGTCACTACTCCTCTGCGACCCTCCATCCCCATGTGTTGTCCCTCATTATCACTCCCCCGATACCCTGCATCCCCTCGTCATCGCTCCCCTATGACCAATTGCGTCTACTACCTCCACACAGGGCCTGGGGTTACAAGGAAAACTGCAGCTACAACCATCATCGCGATCGCGCCGCCATGGTGAGCAGGGACGCTTATCTTTTCCCAATTTCTCTTGATCCCATCTTTCTCTGCTTCACTTCAGTCTAGCTGGGAATTTCTACTTATGACTTGCCAATCCCTGATTATGATGGAGAGGCTGAATTACAGTTGGTTGGTGTGGAGGGGGGCTTCGAGATAAAGTTGCTTCCTCTGATTGAATTGATTCTAGTAATGGCTTAAGAGCTTGACACAAGCCCATGGAAGTGAAACTTGATTGTCCAATCTTTTGTAGTTGTCGTTGATTTTGTGATTGACTCATTGTATAATAAGGCTTGTTGCTTAAGGCTCATTCGGAACCACTACGGCTCCCAACTCCGCGGTGGAGTGGTGCGGCGTGTAGTGTATTTCTACATAGCTGAAATTTTGTGGCTCCTGATTTTCAACTCCGAGGGAGAGGATTCACTCGAGCGGACCATTTACGAACATGCCTTTAGTACCGTGGTTGATGTTGACGATTCAAAGTTCCACTTTCTACTATGATGCCACTTGCTTATGTTGTAGGCATGATCAGTCACTCCGTCATAAGGTCATATTTATTTTCGGAACTTCAAAGAAGGTTAGAATATGAAATTTCTCTACTAAGTAATAATCACCTCCATCCGGTGCAGAGAAATGTAGTCGCAATCAAGAACTGAATATGTTCCAATGTACATGACCCAAAAACTTTCCCCTTCTATTTTATTTGAGGCACAGTTCAGTAAGATTTTTTACATATTTTCAGTCGCTTAAAATGCCATTTAGATCTCTATGTTCTCTACTACTACAAACAGATGGGCTCCTTGATAGCTTTACGCAACTCGGTCAACTAGGCTGCTGCGACGCTGGGGGAGACGGACATCGGTGCAGGGCATGTCAAGGCCGAGTATCTGGTGACATTAGCACTTAGAGCTACATAAGGCTTTCTCCCCACTACAATTGGAGTTCAAGAGCGTAAGGAAGGTAATCTAGTGATCAATTATTTTTGCTTGTCATAGAACTCTGAAAATATTATTGAGTACATCTACCACGAGCTATGCTTGCCATTTAAAAGATGTTTTCATGACCTCCATGTCATATAAAAAAATGTGCAAGCCGATCTTGCTTTTACTTACGATTTATGAATAGAAAATGTTTACTGCATAACCCCTAAATAAAATAGAAGAGAAACAAATCTTATAAAACTATGCTAAGACGAGTAGTACTTATTTACTCAAGAGACATGTTAGATAAAATTCTACACCTATTACAACTTGTGTGATGTCTGTAGCTATAGTTGAACCAGATTGTGTTCTAGGAAAAAACATGAAATTTGATTTATGTCTCCTTCTCCTATTATTGAAAACATATACCTACACGGTTCTCTCTGTTGGTTTGCCAAATTCTAGACACTTCTTTTGTGGTCCATGCTTCCTCGTTATACTATGCTTGCCTACATCCTTACTATCACTCATTTATTCTCTTGATTTACTTTCCCTTTACAAGGAAGAATACACACCACGGGGAAAAGAGAAGTAAATTTGTAGCATATGCCAACTTTATAAATACTTACATGTTTCTGATTCATCATGAGTTCATGTACTCACAGATTGCAAAAGTAAAAAATAAAAATATATTAACTAAAGGCAAAGAATTTTCGTTCCAAAATTCAGTTGTTTCTATATAATTTCAATTATTGGCATAGTGCATGTGTAGTGTCCTTCGATTAGAGCACATTCAATTTTATTTTTTGGATGCCTGCACCTCCAACTAATTATATCACCATATATATATCTGATTTGTATACGTTGTCTACAAACAAGGCATCCTAATTATTTCTCTGCCTTGTCTTCTCATTTTCATAATAGTGTCACTCCCTTTGATTTATGTGCTCAGATGTGCTATTTAGAGCTTGATCTTGATATATACTAGCTATTTAAGTACAAGTTGGTGGTAAAGATGAAGTAATGGTTTAGCTGCCCTGCTGTCCTCATCACACTTCATGCAAAATCATTGGGTCGGTACTGGGAGTACCTCATTTATGATGGATCTTATGCTTCAAAGCTTATTTTTATTGTCTAATATGTCTTATTGGTACTTATTCAGTAAATCTAATTTATCTTTTGGCTTAATATGACCCAGGTATTGATATAGTAATGTTTTGTTACTTGATTAATGGTAAAGCATACTGCTTCGGTATTTTTCAGTAGGTGCTTCAGAATTACAGCTGATTATACCACACTGCTACTAGAATAAAAATGTATATATGTGTTTTCTACATTGAAGTTGTCATATGAAGTTTAATTATTTTAGGGGCTCATCACCAAAACCACTTTGTTGGTAATGAAAGGATTCATAGAATTTCATAGATGTTGCACATCATGAGATTAACGTGTAGAAGTATGTATTCATAACCATTTGACGTGTGTGATTTTGGGTTGTAGCTATTGTATGTTGAAAGGCTTCTTATTTTCCTTCCTTGCTTCCTTCCATTTAATTCTATGTGCATTGACTTGGTGTATGTTTCACGATGTGGCATGGTTTGTGCATTTTACGTTCTTTACACGCTTCCATTACTTATTGCCCCTTTTATATTGTTATGTCCTTTAAATATGTGACGCCCTCGATTTAATCGTACGCTAACCATACACGCAAATGCGTACGATCAAACCCAAGGACTCACGGGAAGATATCACAACACAACTCTAGACACAAATAAAATAACATCAGCTTCATATTACAAGCCAGGGGCCTCGAGGGCTAGAATACGAAAGCTCGATAAACACACGAGTCAGCGGAAGAAAAAAATATCTGAGTACAGACATAAAACATGGGGTGCCTTAGAGAAGGCTAGCACAAAAGATACAACGATCGAACGAGGCGAGGCCTCCTGCCTGGGAACCTCCTAACTACTCCTGATCATCAGCGGCCTCCACGTAGTAGTAGGCACCGTCGGGGTAGCAGTCGTCGGTGGCGGGGACCTCCATCTCCTGGCTCCATCATCTGGTCGCAGCAAACGGATCGAGGGGACAAGAGGGGGAGCAAAGCAGCGGTGAGTACTCATCCAAAGTACTCGCAAGTCTTACATCAGAACTATTCTAATTATGCATCAGTATCAAAGAAGGGGGTTATATGTGGACTGACTGCAGCAATGCGAGAATAAAGAGAGAAGGCCTAGTCCTAGCGAAGACTAGCATCTTCAGGGTCTTGCAGCAATAGACGAGAGTAGAACAGGGGTAACACATTAATAGTCATATTGTTGCAGCAGAATTAAAGTGAGGTCACGCCTAAAGATCCTCCCTCGACTCCCTGCAAGGAAGCAATCCCGAGGCAAACTAATTCCAGTTAAGTAACAATTATAGTTGTAAAAGATCGGGGCACAACTCCAAGTCGTCCTGTAACCGTGGACACGGCTATCCGAATAGTTAATTTTTCATCCCTGCAGGGGTGCACCACATATCCCGTCACGCTCGATAACACTCTGGCCGGACATACTTTTCTGGGTCCTGCCCGGCCTCGGAATATCGACACGTCGCAGCCCCACCTAAGACTAATCAGAGAGGCCAGCCTGCCGGTCTAACTCCTAAGCACAAAGGGTTCATGGGCCCAGTTCCCCTTCACGCTCCTGCACGTGGCGTGGGCGGCCGACGTCAGTCCTAGCACCCCTTAATCACAAGTGCGATGCATCTCGGGACCACTCGGGCGCGCGCCGCTACATTGCTGGCATCTGAAAAGCTTCGGCTGATACCGCGACACTGAGTACCCATAATTCTTCCCGCGTAGCCGGTTAGTGCGAAAAGGTCTCCGACCAACCCAGATCAAATACCCAAATCCATTAGCAGTTTAATTAGGCCAACAACACAGTCTCACGGGTATCCACCCGTCTTACAACTAATCACCAATGATCCCAGTAACATGGTCGAGTAACTGTGTGGTAGTAACATCGGGGGGGGGGATCCGAGGTATCACCCTCGTTGGATTCCGAACGATGTTCCCGTCAAGGTGGGCTTAGAGGAATCACCCTCCGGGTCCCACACTTGAGGGGTTGCACGACAGAGGCGTCTTCGGGAATGGTGAAAGAGGAATCACCCTCGATAACCACGACCGACTAGCTATACTACAGAGATATCATCAGGAGTACTTAGCAAGGTGTCACCCTCGGTACCCTATAGTATCCCTATAGCGTCGTACAACGAAGGGGGTGCATGTGTTGTGTCGGGCCTGGCTCGTCGATCAGAGATCGAGATTTGAAAACAAGTGGGGCAACTGAACTACGGGGTCAGAGGGGATGACTGCTCCACCTATACTAAGCAGATTAAAGTATAGGACTGAAAGTAACAGGCTATGCATCAGATATAGGAGCTAACTACAACAGTAGCAAAATACTAATGCAAGCAGTAGGAAGAAAGACATAGGCGATATAGGAATGATCAAGGGGGGTTTGCTTGCCTTGCTGCTCTGCGGCAAAGGACTGATCGGCAGGGTCGTAGATGTACCCGGCAACAGCGTCAGTCTCGGGGTCTACCGGTAAGAAGAGGGGAAGAAACAATAAATAATAGCACCGAAGCAACACAAAGCATGACATGGTAAGATGCAGGCTGGACATGAGCTAACGCAGCAACATCCATCATAGACGGGTCGGAAGAATATCTGACGATATTTTTCCGGGTCTCGGGCTACTACCGGATATACTCGAAACGATGGAAAAGTTCCATGTTTGCTGTGCTAGGGACGCGTGGCAGAAGAACGGAAAGCGTATCCGGGTTCGTCTCGTTCTGCTGATCAACTTTCATGTTAAAAATATTTTCATCTGACTTACGGATTATTTTATATAAATTTTCAAAGTTTTATTAATTAATTAGGAATTAAAAACAGATTTAGCTAATTTATTAAATGCAATTATGACATCAGCATGATGTCATGCTGATATCAGTGGTTGACTGGTCAAACTGGACAATGGGTCCTTGTTGTCATAGACACGGGTTTTTAATTAACTAAATTACTATTAATCAAGATTAATTAGTTGGATGGGACCCACATGTCATACTGTTTAGAATATTTTAATTACCTTAATTAACAGACTCCTTAATTAAACTAATTAATTAATTAATATATTTAGTTATTTATTTATTTAATATATTAAAAAATATATTTTTAATTATTATTTTTAATTTCATTTTCAGGGGGGCGGGCCCCGCATGTCATAGAGACAATGAGCATCACAATCACTAAACGCACACACAGAGACCGTATACCATGTTTTTCTTATACACACATCTTAACACAAATACATACTCAATTCCATATACATACATAAATACGGATACATACATACGCAATACATATATTTCCTTTTTCTTTCTATCTTAACTCTCTCTGGCATCTCTCTGTTCATCTCTCAACAGAGAGGAAGGGGGGCAAACTCCACTACACCTACGAGACCTCAACGCCGCCGGAACGAGGAACTAACTTCCAGAACGGAACCAGGGCGAAAAACGGAAGGAGAGGGTGGGAGGAGCCTGTAAAAGGGCTCACCGGCGTTGATGAGATGGCCCGGTGAAGCCGGAGTTCGCGGGAAAGGCGGGGTTGACGGCGGTGATGACGCGGTGGTGATGATGCCGGTGAGGACGGTCGCCGGAGAAGCCTCCCGGAGGTGGCCAACCGGCGTGTCGAAGAGAGGGAGTCTCCCTGCCCGGTCCCTCTTGGACCGAGCGGGAGGGGCTCGCCGGCGGGGTGGAGGGCCGAGGGGGCCGGGGCTCCTGCCGGCGGGGTGGAGGGTCGAGGGCGGTTCCCGCCGGCGGGGCTCCTCGAGGCTGCCGAGGAAGAGGAGGGGGAGGCCGTAAGGGGGGCCGCCGGGGGATGTAAGGGGGCCGGGGTGGGCTGGTGCCGGCGGGTGGGGAGTCGGGCGAGGTGGAGAGGAGGGCTAGTGGGGGAGCTCGCCGGCGGGAGGGCTCACCGGCCAGGGAGTGGGCGGCGACGGGAGGAGAGGTGCTCGTGGGGGTGAGGGGCTCTGGTGCGTGGGGGGAACTAGGAGGGAGAGAGAAGGGTGTCGGTTGGTGGGACTGGGGTCGAGAGGGGGAGCGTGGGGAGTGGCGGCGGCTAAGGGGAGGGGAGGGAGCGAGGCAGGGAGGGGCTCCCTCGCTAGGGGGGGCGCTAGGGTTCGGGTGGGGAGCGATTGGGGCTTGGCCGGTTGGGCCTCTTGGCCCAGCTGGGCGAGGGGGTGGGGGTCCATTTTCCTTTTTTGTTTGTTTTTGTTTTTGGTTTTCTTTCTCTATTATTTCTAAGTCCTTTTAGTACCTAATTTTATTTATTATCTCTTATAATTTATTTTATATACTTTTACTTCTTTCTTTTATTTATTTCTTTTACATCTACTATATTTCCTTTATTTATCTTATTCAATATCCACATTTAAATATATAGTGTTTACCGATAATTCCTAAAGTGCCCGATTTGATATTATAATCTGCGAGGAAATTTTTATAACTCCCCAAGTTATTATTTCAACAAACGAATTCTGTTCTCGTTCGAATTAAATTTCAAAGTTCGGATTTTGAATCGGTTTCAACCAACATGACAACATTGATATCACTTGCAATGACGTGGCATCATTAGCGCGGGATCAGTGTCGCTTAATTACAATCATTACTGTAGCAAAAGTCGAGGATGTCACAATTCTCCCCTACTAACAAGAATTCTCGTCCCGAGAATTAAGAGGTAGAGGGAAAGAGCCCGGGGTATCCATCACGAAGATGATCCTCGCGTTCCCAAGTGGCTTCATCTTCAGAGTGATTTGACCACTGCACCTTAAGGAACTTGGTGACCTTGCGACGAGTCTTATGTTCAGCTTGGTCGAGAATGCGGACCGGATGCTCTTTATAAGAGATGTCTTGTTGTAGTTCAAGCATATCGTGATCCACTGCTTGAATAGGGTCCTTGAAGCAGCGACGGAGCTGAGAAACATGGAAGACATCGTGAACCTGAGAAAGGTTCGCCGGCAGTTCCAATTGATAAGCCACTCTTCCAGGCCTTTCGAGAACAGTGAAAGGACCAATATAACGAGGAGCTAACTTGCCCTTGATTCCGAAACGGTGTGCACCTCTCATTGGTGTGACACGAAGATAAGCCTTTTCGCCAGGTTAATAGACCATATCTTGATGATGACGGTCATACTGACTCTTCTGACGAGACTGAGCAGCCTTCAGATTCTCATGAATAATGCGGACTTGATCTTCGGCATGTTGAATAATATCCGGACCGAAGAGTGATCGTTCCCCAGTTTCTGACCAATTCAGAGGAGTTCGACACCTTCGCCCATACAATACTTCGAAAGGGGACATCTTCAGACTAGCTTGATAGCTATTGTTGTAAGAGAACTCGGCATACGGGAGAGATTCCTCCCATTTCTTACCGAAAGAAATGACACAAGATCGAAGCATGTCCTCGAGAATTTGGTTGACTCGTTCAACTTGTCCCTCGGATTGAGGATGAAATGCAGTGCTAAAGGACAGATGAGTCCCCATACCCTTCTGAAAACTTTCCCAGAATTATGAAGTGAACAAGCTGCCACGGTCCGAACTGATTACCAACAGAATACCGTGAAGTGAAACAACTCTTGACATATAAAGATCTGCCAGCTGACTAGCATTAATCTTTCCTTGATGGCCAGGAAATGTGCAACTTTGGACAGTCGATCAATGACGACAAGAATAGCATCATTACCTTTCTGAGATCTGGGAAAACCAGTGACGAAGTCCATTTCAACATGGTCCCATTTCCACTTGGGAATAGAGATAGGTTGCAGAGTTCCAGCAGGCTTTTGGTGTTCTGCTTTGATACGCCGGCATATATCACATTCTGCCACATAGCATGCAATGTCTTGTTTTATATTGGGCCACCAGAATCTTTGCCGGATGTCTTGGTACATCTTGGTACTACCCGGGTGAATAGACAGTGGTGTGTCATGAGCTTCTTCCATCACCTTCCCAGTCATCCTGAGATTTTCCTTATTATTTGGGACGAATAGGCGACCCTTGAAATACAAGGCGCCACCTTCATCAACAGTGAAAAAGGAGGGCTTACCCTTCGCAATATAGCTCTTAATCATGTCGACATCATCGTCAAAGTCTTGCAGATTCTTTATGGAGCTCACAAGATCTGGTTCAACCTCTAGGTTACTGAGGGAACTTGATTAACAACACGAAGGTTCATCTTTTGACACGCTTCAGGGGGGGAAACAAGGTAACCCTGAGGAACAATGTGGAGGTTCAGCTTACGGAATTCCTCTTGCAGACGATCGTGAATCTGATGAACTTGGAGGTGGTTGCAGTATGACTTGCGACTTAAGGCATCAGCCATTACGTTAGCCTTGCCAGGGGTATATGATATACTACAGTCAAAATCTGCTATACGCTCCATCCATCTTTGTTGACGCAGGTTCAGCTCCGGTTGAGTGAACAAGTACTTCAGACTTTGATGGTCGGTGTAGATTTCACAGCGATTACCGACAAGGTATTGTCGCCACTCCTTCAATGCATGAATGACTGCGGCAAGCTCGAGATCATGAACTGGGTAGTTCTCTTCATGAGCACGCAGTTGACGTGAGGCATAAGCGATCACCTTGCGATCCTGCATTAGGACACAACCTATTCCTTGACGAGAAGCATCACAGTATATGACGAAGTCCCTTTTCGTATCTGGAGGAGCAAGTACTGGAGCGGACGTCAGTTTGTCCTTGAGCGCCTGGAAACTTTCCTGACATTTATCAGTCCATTCATACTTAACACCTTTGTGAAGCAGGTTGGTTAAGGGCTTCGCAATCTTGGAGAAGTTCTCGACGAATCGACGGCAATAGCTGGCGAGTCCGAGAAAACTTCTGACTTGCTTGACATTCTTCGGGGGAGTCCAGTCAAGAATAGCTTGAATTCGTTCGGGGTTGACCGCAATACCATCCTTGGAAATCACATGACCAAGGTAAGTCACTTCGTCTAGCCAGAACTCACATTTGGAATATTTCGCATAGAGTTTATGCTCCCGAAGCTTATCCAGTACAAGATGAAGATGTTCAGCATGCTCTTCTTTGTTCTTCGAAAACACCAGAATATCATCCACATATACCACGACAAATTTGTCGAGGTAGTCCATGAATATATAATTCATCAATCGAGAGAAGGTTGCCGGTGGATTGGTTTAAGCCGAAGGACATGACGGTATACTCGTATGATCCATATCGAGTAACAAAGGCGGTCTTTGGAATATCCTCCTTGCGAACACGGATCTGGTGGTATCCCAATCTCAAGTCGAGCTTAGAGAAAACGGTGGAACCAGCAAGTTGATCATACAAATCATTTATCCGAGGGAGAGGATATTTGTTTTGAATAGTGGCCTGGTTGGTAGGACGATAGTCTTGAACCAATCGATTTGTCCCATCCTTCTTCTTAACAAAGAGAGAAGGTGCTCCCCAAGCAGAGGAACTCGGATGGATGAAACCCAGACGGAGCGAGTTGTCAATTTCTTGCTTAAGTTCAAGGAGTTCATGTGGTGGCATTTTATAAGGACGCTTGGCAATAGGAGTGGTACCGGGTACCAAGTCAATGACAAACTCGACAGCTCGAGCAGGGGGAATTCCCGGAAGTTCTTCTGGAAAGACATCTTGAAATTCTCGGACCACTGGTATGTTTTCAATCCCTTCAAGAGGCGACGCATTTAATGCATTCAAAGCATACAGTCGTGCCTCAGCATTACGGACGAGATGCGCATGGTAGCTTATTACTTCATCTAAAGGGTGTAGGAGGTGGACGGTCTTGGTGGCACAAACGATCGATGCCGTATGAGCTTTCAACCAGTCCATCCCCAATATGAGATCAATGTTGAATGACTTTAGTAGGATGGGTTGGCAAGGAATTCTAATCCTTCAATTTCAACAGGAACATGGGGGCAAACCACAGAGGTTCGGCATTCGCCCCCAGGGGTGTTTACCACTATCGGGATGTTCATCTCTTCGCTCCTAATGTCATGCATGTATGCAAAATTTTCTGACATAAAGGAATGCGATGCTCCTGTATCAAACAATACAGAAGCAGGTACTGAGTTAGCGAGAAGTGTACCCATCACGGTAGCAGGCTGGTCTTGAGCTTGACCCATATCAATGTTGTTGGCCTGACCACGAACATAAGCAGGCTTAGCGTTGAAGTTGCGGTTCTGGTTGTTGCCACTGCCAGTTGCGGGAAGTGTCAGCTGATTCGGATTCTGCCTGTAGTCTCTAGCACGGTGACCTGGAACGCCACACTTGAAGCACAGCCCGTCCTCAGGATGGGAAGGAGGAACTCGAGGCGGTGGAGCCGGAAGCATCGGCTGCCTAGGTGGTGGAGGAGGCAGGCGAGGTGCAGCATAGGACGGCCTCGGAGTAGGAGCAGGTGCATGGTACATGTTGTTGGGAATCCAGATCATCCACTTCTGTGCAGATGAGCCCGAAGATGAGCCCATGTCACGGTTGCGCTTGCTGCTATCTTTGTAATCCTGCAGACCAGTCTCAACCTGAATAGCCTTGTTCACCAGGGTGGCGAAATCAGCATAGTCCTGAACGAGGAGTGTCAGCTTGATATCAGGGTGGAGGCCTTCACGGAACTTCTCCTGCCTGCGTGCATCAGTCGCAATGTCTTCTTCAGCATAGCGAGATAACTCCAGAAATTCCCGCTGATAAGCATCCACAGTCTTGTTGCCCTGGACCAAGTTGCGGAACTCACGCTTCTTCCGGTCCATGATTCCCTAGGGAATGTATCGAGCACAGAAAAGCAGCCTTGAACTCTGCCCAAGTGATGATAGTTCCATCGGGCTGAGAGCGCCTGTGGCTGTCCCACCATTGAGCAGCGGGACCCTTCAGAAAGTAGGCGGCAAAGTTGACATAGCTCGCCAGGGGCACTTTGGCAGACTCTAGCTCATAAGAAATGTCACGGAGCCAGTCATCAGCATCAAGAGGCTGAGTTGAGCTGCGGCAGATCGCAGGGTTGAGACGGCAGAAGCCTTGCAGTGTCACGCCTTGCGGTTGGTTCATGTTCGGCCTTTGGAACTGATCCATGAGCCCTTGCATAAACTGGCGGTTCAGCTCAAACTGTTGGATCATCCCCGCCATATACTCAGGAGGCGGGGATGGTGCATCGTTGGCAGGGGCACGCGGGCGGCCAGCTGGTCTAACCATCCTGTTAAATATTTAGCAGGGGTAGTTTAGCTTAAGGTAATTGCAAAGGCATCGCGCGCACTCATGAAGTAATTAAGCATAATGGAAGGGAAATGCGATAGATACTCCATAGTAGTTGAGTTCGACATATAGACCCATACATAAGTTCGATTACATACTAACGATTACAAATCCGAAATTTGGCGATAGCCCGGACGCATTAGACGATACCCTGGACTCACTAGGCGGCGCGCAGGCACGCGGTGGAAGAGTACCACAACGAGATGTAGCGATAAGGCTACATCAACGTCGGAGAGGACGATCGAATCCTGGTAGCTGGCGGTGATAGAAGGTAGGGACAGGACCCTATGTCCCGTTGTGACTCTGGTGACGGTACCGCATCCAGTCGAGGAGCTGAGGTCCAAGTGCAGGGGTTCTACCCCCAACATCGGTCCACTCGAGAGCTGATGGTAGCTCTATCCTGCTCGGCTCCCGGATGCGCATAGGGGGAACCCTCGGGCAGTGTGATGGCTGCAGCTCTGTCAATGCGTCGTAAAGACGAGCGCGCGTAGCATAGAACTCCACAGTTAGAGCTCGGAAAGCACGTTCCATTGCCTCAGTGTACTGCACCAGAACCCGTGCGTCGTAGCGACGCGTCACGTAGGGGGCGCAGACAGCGACGTAGGAACGGTCGCTGCTCTCCCGAACGTCAGAAGCGTAGGCAGTGAGATCAGACCCAGTCTCATCCCCAGCAGGAGCATGCGGGATGTATCTGAAAGGGCTCTCCTCCAGGTGAGGGTACGCTCCACAGAGACGGGTGATGGCGATGTAGGCCGCATCATGGACGGCCATCTCGACCGACACTCCAATACCACCAAACACGTGGCGCTCGAGGGTCTCGCCGCCCCTCTGGTCGAAGATGCGAACCTCAGCCTGGTACTGGTACTGGTTGTACTCGCAGAAATCCTCGAACACAGTGTACTCGGGGTACGAGCGATATCCCAGCCTGGTCAGGAGATCGACCAAAATGGCCGGGAACCCAGTCGTCTCGGTGGCCTGTGTCAGGCGCACGTGCTATCTTGCGGGACGCATCTGAAAATAAGATTGACGGATGTCAAATGACAGTGTGTGTAATATATATTCAGGAGAAAGAGTAGATAGTCCAGCGCTCCGGATCGATGTGATTCGAGAACCTAATGTTAGAGTTAGTAAAATCTTTGACCCGAAAGAGAAGAGAAAGTAGAGCCCAGAGTATAGGAAAGGAGTAAAAGATACTAATACCACCCAATTGAGATGTGGGCCCATAACCCACAGGTCCCAGGATCGAAACCTGGCTCTGATACCAACTTGTGACGCCCTCGATTTAATCGTACGCTAACCATACACGCAAATGCGTACGATCAAACCCAAGGACTCACGGGAAGATATCACAACACAACTCTAGACACAAATAAAATAACATCAGCTTCATATTACAAGCGAGGGGCCTCAAGGGCTAGAATACGAAAGCTCGATAAACACACGAGTCAGCGGAAGCAACAAATATCTGAGTACAGACATAAAACATGGGGTGCCTTAGAGAAGGCTAGCACAAAAGATACAACGATCGAACGAGGCGAGGCCTCCTGCCTGGGAACCTCCTAACTACTCCTGATCATCAGCGGCCTCCACGTAGTAGTAGGCACCGTCGGGGTAGCAGTCGTCGGTGGCGGGGACCTCCATCTCCTGGGCTCCATCATCTGGTCGCAGCAAACGGATCGAGGGGACAAGAGGGGGAGCAAAGCAGCGGTGAGTACTCATCCAAAGTACTCGCAAGTCTTACATCAGAACTATTCTAATTATGCATCAGTATCAAAGAAGGGGTTTATATGTGGACTGACTGCAGCAATGCGAGAATAAAGAGAGAAGGCCTAGTCCTAGCGAAGACTAGCATCTTCAGGGTCTTGCAGCAATAGACGAGAGTAGAACAGGGGTAACACATTAATAGTCATATTGTTGCAGCAGAATTAAAGTGAGGTCACGCCTAAAGATCCTCCCTCGACTCCCTGCGAGGAAGCAATCCCGAGGCAAACTAATTCCAGTTAAGTAACAATTATAGTTGTAAAAGATCGGGGCACAACTCCAAGTCGTCCTGTAACCGTGGACACGGCTATCCGAATAGTTAATTTTTCATCCCTGCAGGGGTGCACCACATATCCCGTCACGCTCGATAACACTCTGGCCGGACATACTTTTCTGGGTCCTGCCCGGCCTCGGAATATCGACACGTCGCAGCCCCACCTAAGACTAATCAGAGAGGCCAGCCCGCCGGTCTAACTCCTAAGCACAAAGGGTTCATGGGCCCAGTTCCCCTTCACGCTCCTGCACGTGGCGTGGGCGGCCGACGTCAGTCCTAGCACCCCTTAATCACAAGCGCGATGCATCTCGGGACCACTCGGGCGCGCGCCGCTACATTGCTGGCATCTGAAAAGCTTCGGCTGATACCGCGACACCGAGTACCCATAATTCTTCCCGCGTAGCCGGTTAGTGCGAAAAGGTCTCCGACCAACCCAGATCAAATACCCAAATCCATTAGCATTTTAATTAGGCCAACAACACAGTCTCACGGGTATCCACCCGTCTTACAACTAATCACCAATGATCCCAGTAACATGGTCGAGTAACTGTGTGGTTGTAACATCGGGGGGGGATCCGAGGTATCACCCTCGTTGGATTCTGAATGATGTTCCCGTCAAGGTGGGCTTAGAGGAATCACCCTCCGGGTCCCACACTTGAGGGGTTGCATGACAGAGGCGTCTTCGGGAATGGTGAAAGAGGAATCACCCTCGATAACCATGACCGACTAGCTATACTACAGAGATATCATCAGGAGTACTTAGCAAGGTGTCACCCTCGGTACCCGATAGTATCCCTATAGCGTCGTACAACGAAGGGGGGTGTATGTGCTGTGTCGGGCCTGGCTCGTCGATCAGAGATCGAGATTTGAAAACATGCGGGGCAACTGAACTACGGGGTCAGAGGGGATGACTACTCCACCTATACTAAGCAGATTAAAGTATAGGACTGAAAGTAGCAGTTCATCAAAAACAGGCTATGCATCATATATAGGAGCTAACTACAACAGTAGCAAAATACTAATGCAAGTAGTAGGAAGAAAGACATAGGCGATATAGGAATGATCAAGGGGGGTTTGCTTGCCTTGCTGCTCTGCGGCAAAGGACTGATCGGCAGGGTCGTAGATGTACCGGTAAGAAGAGGGGGAAGAAACAATAAATAATAGCACCGAAGCAACACAAAGCATGACATGGCAAGATGTAGGCTGGACATGAGCTAACGCAGCAACATCCGTCATAGACGGGTCGGAAGAATATGTGACGATATTTTTCCGGGTCTCGGGCTACTACCGGATATACTCGAAACGATGGAAAAATTCCATGTTTGCTATGCTAGGGACGCATGACACAAGAACGGAAAGCGTATCCGGGTTCGTCTCGTTCTGCTAATCAACTTTCATGTTGAAAATATTTTGATCTGACTTACGGATTATTTTATATAAATTTTCAAAGTTTTATTAATTAATTAGGAATTAAAAACAGATTTAGCTAATTTATTAAATGCAATTATGACATCACCATGATGTCATGCTGATATCAGTGGTTGACTGGTCAAACTGGCCAGTGGGTCCTCGTTGTCATAGGCACGGGTTTTTAATTAACTAAATTACTATTAATCAAGATTAATTAGTGGGATGGGACCCACATGTCATACTATTTAGAATATTTTAATTACCTTAATTAACAGACTTCTTAATTAAACTAATTACTTAATTAATTAATTAATTAATTAATATATCTATTTATTTATTTATTTAATATATTAAAAATATTTTTAATTATTATTTTTAATTTCATTTTCAGGGGGGCGGGCCCCGCATGTCATAGAGACAGTGAGCATCACAATCACTAAACGCACACACAGAGACCGTATACCACGTTTTTCTTATCCACACATCTTAACACAAATACATACTCAATTCCATATACATACATACATACGGATACATACATACGCAATACATATATTTCCTTTTTCTTTCTATCTTAACTCTCTCTGGCATCTCTCTGTTCATCTCTCAACAGAGAGGAAGGGGGGCAAACTCCACTACACCTACGAGACCTCAACGCCGCCGGAACGAGGAACTAACTTCCGGAACGAAACTGGGGCGAAAAACGGAAGGAGAGGGTGGGAGGAGCCCGTAAAAGGGCTCACCGGTGTTGATGAGACGGCCCGGTGAAGCCGGAGTTCGCGGGAAAGGCGGGGTTGACGACGGTGATGACGCGGTGGTGATGATGCCGGTTAGGACGGTCGCCGGAGAAGCCTCCCAGAGGTGGCCAACCGGCGTGACGAGGAGAGGGAGTCTCCCTGCCCGGTCCCTCTTGGACCGAGCGGGAGGGGCTCGCCGGTGGGGTGGAGGGCCGAGGGGGCCGGGGCTCCTGCCGGCGGGGTGGAGGGCCGAGGGGGGTTCCCGCCGCCGGGGCTCCTCGAGGCTGCCGAGGGAGAGGAGGGGAAGGCCGTAAGGGGGGCCGCCGGGGGAGGTAGGGGGGCCGACGGGGGGTGCTGGTGCCGGCGGGCGGGGAGTCGGGCGAGGTGGAGAGGAGGGCTGGTGGGGGAGCTCGCCGGCGGGAGGGCTCGCCGGCCAGGGAGGGGGCGGATCTGAGGGGGCGGCGACGGGAGGAGAGGTGCTCGTGGGGGTGAGGGGCTCTGGTGCGTGGGGGGAACTAGGAGGGAGAGAGAAGGGTGTCGGTGGGAGGTGGGGCGACGGTTGGTGGGAGTGGGGGGCCGAGAGGGGGAGTGTGGGGAGTGGCGGCGGCTAAGGGGAGGGGAGGGAGCGAGGCAGGGAGGGGCTCCCTCGCCAGGGGGGGCGCTAGGGTTCGGGTGGGGAGCGATTGGGGCTTGGCCGGTTGGGCCTCTTGGCCCAGCTGGGCCAGGGGGTGGGGGTCCCTTTTCCTTTTTTTTTGTTTTTGTTTTTGGTTTTCTTTTTCTATTATTTCTAAGTCCTTTTAGTACCTAATTTTATTTATTATCTCTTATAATTTATTTTATATACTTTTACTTCTTTCTTTTATTTATTTCTTTTACATCTACTATATTTCCTTTATTTATCTTATTCAATATCCACATTTAAATATATAGTGTTTACCGATAATTCCTAGAGTGTCCGATTTGATATTATAATCTGCGAGGAAATTTTTATAACTCCCTAAGTTATTATTTCAACAAACGAATTCTGCTCTCGTTCGACTTAAATTTCAAAGTTCGGATTTTGAATCGGTTTCAACCAACATGACAACATTGATATCACTTGCGATGACGTGGCATCATTAGCGCGGGATCAGTGTCGCTTAATTACAATCATTAGTGTAGCAAAAGTCGAGGATGTCACAAAATAGCAGGCAGGTACATGTGTCATGGTCACAACATAAGTCAGTGTTAGCCCGCTAATAATCTCTTATCCCGTGAAAGACTTAGAATATGGTATCTCATGGGACAACATAAGAGACCATATGGTAGAGGAAAATATGCAAACACGACAGGTCTTGGCCTCTCGACCTTTGTTCTTATATGTCATGTTCCTACTAATTATTTCGCTCGACATGATTCTGCCAATGATAACTTTAATTTTCTCTAACATGCAGGAACAAAAGTATTTATTAATGAGCCTAGAAAATCATAACAAAGATGTAGCGCTTGCTACAGTTTTTTGTTGTGATCCTAAATTCGAACTTGATGGTGGTGAAATTACTAATGAATTCACGGCAGTTTGTCTATATGGCACTTATGAAAACTAAAGATTTTGTACGAAGTCGCAAAAACTGCAATACTCTTGATAATGCATTTTTTTGCATGACAACCTTTGTAAAGTGACTAATATCCTTTCTTTGTCACTACTTGCGTCATGTGAATGCATTGCTAGTTAATAGTTCATTTTGTTTTTTGTTTGTAGATTCAAAAGATAAATGGATTATTATATGGGTGTGTGTGGCAACTGGCAAGTACACTACAATGATGATGATGATCTTCCTGTGTGGTGATGAAGACGGTTGCTTCCACTTTTAGTTAAGCTATAGGGATCATGTTATATTCCTCAATTATGTTCTAGTTAAGTTGTAGGGATGTTGATGGATGCTTCGAGATTAAGTTTTGCCATAAAGAAAACATTTAGATTTTCCATCCCATTTGGATGATTTTCATCGTGTAATATCCAATATTGTAATACGACAGTTTCATCTAATAGTATATGATTTCTTCCTCTCGTGAGTATATTCTCTTGTTTTTCTTCACTTGAAGTGAAGCATTAATTTAATTCATTGTAATATGTATAAAAATAATATTATTCACATTATATATTATCCAACACTTGAAGCGTTGCAAATTCTTCGTTGCCCAGCAATGGGATATCGATTCCTGTATGTTAAGCACCAACATATAGAAGTGTTGTACAATTATATTTTATGCGTTGTATTCTTGCAACGATTCATTTTACCAACGACAATATAAGTGTTGTATTATGCGCTAGCAACACCGGATAAGGCAACACATTACAAATCGTTGGTAAAGACACTAACAACACATATATGGACTTTTAGATACGGAAAAATGAGTTGCTATAGGGGTTTCCTCTTGTAGTGAAAGGAAGAAAAAAGAAAGAAAAAAGGAAAAAAGGAAGACAAATAAATAAATAAATGAGAGAAAATAGAGAAGTGATAGTGCTACTACCTATTTTTCCAAACTTGTGCTTAGAGGAAGTGCCATGGTTTTCATATGGAGAGCTTCTTGATTTGTCATTTTCATATGCTAGTTGGAATTTTTCATTATAGAACTTGGCTTGCATATTACGATGATGGGTTTCCTCAAATGTCTAAGGTCTTCATGAGAAAGCAAGTTGGTTGCACAACCACTTAGCTTCCGTTGAGATTTCATACACTTATAGCTCTCTTATATCGGTTGCATGGCAATACCTACTTCTCGCATTGATATCGGTTGATGAGAATCTCCATAGCCTGTTGGTCCGCCTAGTTGATGCGAGACTTTATTATCCACTTTTACTCATTTGATACCTACCACCATATTCTATTCCACCTATATGATATGTCCATGGTTCACGCTCATGTATTGAGTGAGGTATAAAATGTTGAAGCACATTAAAAAGTACAATCAAATTGATTGGCTTAACACCATGGTGCTTGAAATTTGTATTTATGTGGTGAAGACGGAGCCATGCCATGCTAATATGGTAAAATTAATGGGGGGTAAACAATCTTTAGGGATAGTACGTTTTGTATTTTGATGATTGTGTTACTTATGTTTATGGACGTTGCTATGTTGATGTTTATTAATTCATCATTTCTCATTGATCATACGTGAAAATATTACAAGTTATGTAGCATGTCACTTCAAAAAAATTATTTTTATCATTTACCATCTCGAGGAGGAGTATGAGTTAAGCTTGGGGATGCTCATATGTCTCCAACATATCTATAATTTTTACTGCTCCATGCTACTATATTATCAATCCTAGATGCTTTATATGCATTTATTTGTTGTTTTGTATCATTTTTAAGAACTAACCTATTAACCCAGTGCCAACTGCCACTTGCTATTTTTTGCCTGTTTTGGCTTTTTAGGAAATCAGTACCAAATGGAGTCCATAAATCAGTACCAAATGGAGTCCATACACAACAAAAAAAAATTATATTTTTTGGACAAAAATAAGATGTGAAAGCTTCGGAGGGAAACGGGAGGGCACACGAGGTGCACCCAAGCCAACAGGGCGTGCCGAGGAGGGTGGACGCTCCGTGATGGCTTGAGGCCACCTCCCGATGCTCCTTGCCCTAACTCCACCTCTATAAATCATATTTCATGATGAAAACACCAGAGAGCCACCCAAAATATTTTGTTCGCCGCTGCAAGTATTTGTCCCATCGAGAGCCCTGTTGTGGTGCCTTGCCGGAGGGGTGATCAATCACGGAGGGCCTCT